>NC_092504.1:56173528-56807636 GCF_047511675.1 Marmota flaviventris | reverse complement strand
ATCCATGTTATCCTCAAAAGGAAGGTTGCTATGACGTGGATAAATTAAAAGTGGATAGTGAAAATAATAACTGGCTCAACTAAATGGAACGTTTAGGTGAAAATGGAAGAAAAGGGTAATGACAGCAAAGGTGGCAGGCATCATCAATATTCGGGATCTGGGAATCTGTTTTGTCTCCACTTTCTCCTATTGAAAAGACACAGAAAATCTGTTCTATTTAACCTAGTTTGGAGGAATTGAAATCCAATTATAAAAATTGTGTTTTAGAGCCAAAACACATAAGCAGGGAGCTGAATTCATCTGCTCCATGAAGTACATGAACTAAAGGTTGAGATGGGCTTGCTTGTCCTCCAACAGGATATGGCCAGCATTTTGTAATGGTTTCAGTAAAGTAACCTGCTACTAGTGGGCAGAACTTCTTAGGATAATTAAATATGGATACTTAAGGTTCAGTTAAATTTACTAGAGATAGGGCTGGAGCCTGAAGAAACTTGGAGGATTTGGACATGCCACATTGGAAGGGACCAAGGTCATGGCGAGAACAGAAATGGAAAATGTGACTGGGATATTATCTGCTGGCCACGTTGCTTTTAATGGAATACATAATTGGGATGGATGGGATGTGTGACTAGGGTATATTGCCCTTACACTTTTCATGAGGGATATCAACTTAGTTGGCCCTTTGCCTGGTTTTAGTCAGCTATGCTAAATGGCAACCTTGGAATCGTACCTTCCTCTATAGTAAAAACATTTGTAATTCCAATTGAGCAAGTCAGGTAGAGATTTAGGGAAAGAATTAAAAAGAATCAAGTAGGTTCTGGCATCAAGGGAGACTGGAGTGATAAGGCAGATTCTTTGGTTTGATCCCTAAATCACTGTTCTGGAGAAAATAATTTTGACCCCACTAATTCCTTTTTTAAATATCCTATCTGGTCAGTATCCCAGGCGGATATTTTCTGGAGATTAACAGTGGAATACAATAAGGTGGTTTCCCCTATTGCTTCAAGAATATCTATCATGCTAGTATCTAATATACTAAGACTATACAGAAGTTTGGCATGGAAAGGATGGGGTCCCTTTTGTGATTTCTGTTGTTATGGTTTCTTTCTAACTGGGTCTCAAGTTCTTTTTCTTGAGAGTGCCCATAAACAAAAGAGCCAAAAATAGTCACGTTTTAAAAGAGCCAACCTGGAAAAGTTAGGTTTGGATGTGTGGGTCAGTAGAGATACAATGAGGAAGTGAAAATAAAATGCATGAATCAGAAGAAAAGCATTGCTTACCGGTCCTGGAGAGGTTAACAGTGCAGATAGGAGACCTACAAGAAGAGTGAAAGCACAGCTGGGAGCCAACCAGAGAGCAAGGAGCCTTGTGGAGATAGGGGTGTGGGAGGAACGTGGGCTTTATCCCTTGGACTTTCACATGGGGTTGGGGGTTGTGGATTGAGCAAAGAACACTGGCACCAAGTGGGGAAGTTACTCTCTCTGGTGTTGACCATTAGGTTTATTATGATCAACAGCTATGGGATGTGCTGGGTCTGGGTCATTGAGATGGAGAACAAATGAGCTATACCACCATCAATCACTCTGGAAGTTTTAATTAGAGTAAATGTGAAGCGGGTTATGACTGGGTCTAAACGCAGTATAACAAACCTAATGCACATGCTGAGGCAGCAACTGTATTAAACAAATTTACTACAGACCAGTATGTCATTACAGATTTGATTAAAGTTGTTCTTTCAAACTCAGTTTTGAAATTCAGCCAGAAAATGTTTTCAACCAGCATAAGGACTGGAACCTTTGGTCAAATCAAGTACAACTACCCAGGATACCCACAAGCTCCTCACTCAAAAAGCTGCCTGAGGGATCTGCTCCTTAAAACCTATTTGAAAGACAATTTCTAGCTTGCTTACTGGGCATCTGTGGAAATATTCCCCACTGTCCAAGGATATCAGAGAACCTAAGATGAGAAATACTGATCTCACTTAAGTGATATCAGATAAGCATTTGTAAAATGATAGAGAAGCTTAGCAAAGCTCAGTCTTCGAATGGAAGTGCTACAACCCACAACACAGTGGGGTGAGGGTGACCAGTGGGGAAGGACTACCTCCCAAATAGGAACAGTTTGCTTCATTGCCTGATAAAAGGAAAGTGACCATGACACTTGGAGCCACCAAGAGATCTTTATTATGGTGGTGTCTGATTAACAGGGAAGGAAGAGAAAAAGAGAAAGTGAGAGAGAGAGCAAGGAAAGAGGGAAGAAAGAGAGAGAGGGAGCGAGCACAGTGAGAGAGAGAGAAGAGAGAAGAGAGAGTGGGGTGGGGAGAGCAAAGCGCAAGAGAGAGAGAGAGAGAGAGAGAGAGAGAGAGAGAGAGAGAGAGAGAGAGAGAAAGAGAAGAAAGAGAGAGGGGGGAGAGGGGAGAGTTTTTATAGCCAAAATCTAATGGGGTCTTTGGGACTGCAAGCTGCCTTGTTGGCGTACAATGATTGGATCATACAGTAGTTGCTAAGGATGTCATCTTCTGCCTTCAGGCAGCCGGGGCAGGGGTCAGATGTGGGTTTCTGTTGCACCACACGGGTGAGGGTCAAGTGTTCAGCCCACCCTGCAACTGACATTTGTTCAGCCTGCTCTGCAACTAACACCTGAAAGTCTGAAAACAGAATCTTCTATTTTTCATACTAATTCCATTGCTCTGTGGTCTACAACTTATTTGTTCCTGCAGCCAAGGCAAAGCAACCCCTGACTTATTGACGGGAGTTCTCAGATTGAGGTTCATGCCGCCAGCAGCACACATCCCATTGATTCTTGTCATTTCTCTACAAAGCAATAGTGTACACTGTTTACTAGAGAGTGTCTCAATCTTTAATCACCAACAATCAAAATGCATAGTTCTTCCCCTGAGGACCAGACTGAAATATGCTTTCTGTTTGCTTATATCCGGGAGTCATTCTTAGTTTCCTTGAATAGGGGGTTCTGCTTTTTATTCAGCATGATTTTTGCCGCTGACTGCATATTCACATCACTTAACTGTATACTAGTATTAATATGCCATTATAGGCCAATTAGAAGAGAATATCTGAGCATAGGGATCAAGGATCAGTGCTTTTTTAAATTGTCCAGGTGATTCCAATAGGCAGCCAGAGTTGAGAGCCATTGCTTCTCAAACACAAAAATAAACGGAGTCATTTAGAGATCTCATTAGAATGCAGATTCAGACTCAGTATGCTTAGGGCAGGGTTCCCAGTGGGTAATGCTCTGCTATGGACCAGACTTTGAGCAGTAAGGCTTTGATGGTCCTGTTTTCCTCTAAATGATTGTAACTTTACATGGAGGGATGACTTTTCTAATTTGTCACTTTAATCAAGATTCATTAGTGCAAATTTTAGGAAATTTCTCTCAATATCTCTCTCTCTCTCCCTATCTGTCTGTCATGTTAAATAACTACAGTTCGTTTTGAACTCAACATTGAGCTTACTGTCTTTGGACTGCTCTGGTGGTTTCAAGTGACACTTCCCAGGGCCAGAAGGCCTGGCTGGCACACATGGGAAGTGTAGAGGAAAAGGAGATGGGTGTAAATAAGACTGCCAAACCTCTTCTCTATTCTAATGAGGAAATGCCACTTTTCATTTTGTTTTATTTTCATCCTTGGTTGTGATATTTCATTTGAAAAGGGATTTTCAGTTGAAAAACAGGAAAAGCACTCATTTTGTCCAACACTTTTTTTTGGCACACATTATAAAGCACAGACCTGATCAAAAAGCCCTAAGCAAAGTGTCTTTTCTTTTCCCAATTTCACTTGCTAATACTTCATATTGAATTTCGTTGGCAACCCTGGATGTCCCAGCCCTGCCAACCTGAGCAACCCCTGACATTGTTGTCTTGAGCTTCTAGTTCCAAGACTCTGCATAACCACTAAAAATGTGAAATCAGTTTTTATGACCTCTTGTTATTTAATTGAACCTGAGAAACTTTGGAGATTTCATTCCATTGGAAATCTAATTCTCTCTCTCTTTTTTTTCTTTTACAACAATGAGAAGCAGGAAACTGAAGAAAAAATTCTGAGGACTATATACAGAGAGGCCTGCACTTCTGTGATCTGACCAGATACTATTCTGTCCTCAGCTGTTCACAGTTGAGCACATGTTGATTCTCTACTGCATACTCAGCAGGGGCTTGAGAAATAAAGGCTGTCCAAGTGGTATAAACCATAACCATTAAATCATCAAGCTTACAATTTCACTAGGGAAAAAAAAATAAAAGCCCATGGAATGAATAAGAAACAATGAATGACAGTATGCAATAAAATTCTGATATCTCTATTTGCACAGTACCTGCTATAAGAATTCACAAAATGTAAAGCTGCTTTGTGTATGGGTCTGCAAAGAGGCTCTAGACTGAACTGTATTTTGAGGGGATGGATGTGATTAGGAAGAGAATAGGAGAGGCTGCTTTGAAAAGGGATGCATGGATCCATAAAATGTGTTCTCAGAGTATACTCAATTTAAGTTGAAAAGAAACATCATTTTCCAGGTCAATGTATGTGGAATGGCCTTGCATTGCCCAGAGCTTAAAAGAAATAAAAGGGACATTGGGTTAAGGGCTGACCTAGAAGTCTAATAGAACTCGACTGATAGTAGTTTCATAAAGTAGAAAGACTGAGTGGAAACTAGTTGCCTATGAAAATAATGGAGGGCAATTAAAAGGCTAAAAGTCCTATTTCTTCATTCTCTAGACAAAGACTTAATACACTTAGCAAATGCAGTAAAACAACAAGTAGTGATTTTAAGAAAGATCCCAATATTCACATAACTCTGATACCTGACTTCCACTCTAGACTAAAAGGCCATGCTATCATTTCTGTAGTGCTTTTCAATCTTAATTTTTTAACACAGTACTTTCTGTCAGCATGACTTCATTCACCATTTGCCCTCAATGAAGAGCAAAAGCAATACAGCTTCTAATCAATGTCTCTCAGAAAAGACCAGCTGAGGCTCTGTATTGTGTTGCCCTGGAGCTCTATCAGGTGTAGGGTGTAACCAATGTAACATAGTGAATTTATTTTCTGCCGATCTCACAGTACGCTAAAAATGACAGCAGTAGTAAGAATATCCAATGCAACTTTTTGAAATATTAAAGGCAATGTAAGTTTCTATGAAACTACATTTCTTTGTCTTTCAACCCATTTTATTAGTAGTGTCATCTACAAAACACATTCCAACCCAAGTTTCTCCCACTTACATTGGTTACTATGATCCTGCTTGACTATAAGATGTTCTCCTAGAAATTATTTGCCCAGAACATTGTTTAAATAATTAAATATTTTTTTTAATCTATTGAAAGGCATCTAGGTTGGCTCCACAGTTTAACTATTGTGAATTGTGCTGCTATAAACATTGATGTGGCTGTGGCTCTGTAGTATGCTGTTTTAAGTGCTTTGGGTAAAGAACAAGGAGTGGGATAGCTGGGTAAAATGGTGGTTCCATTCCAAGTTTTCCAAGGAATCTCCATACTGCTTTCCATATTGGCTGTACCATTTTGCAGTTCCACCAGCAATGTATAAGAGTGCCTTTTTCCCCACATCCTCTCCAACACTTATTGTTGTTTGTATTCTTAATAGCTGCCATTCTGGCTAAAGTGAGATGAAATCTTAGAGTAGTTTTGATTTGCATTTCTCTAATTGCTAGTGATGTTGAACATTTTTTCATGTATTTGTTGATTGATTGTATATCCTCTTCTGAGAAGTGTCTGTTCAGTTCCTTGGCCCATTTATTGATTATTTGTTATTTTGGTGTTTAGCTTTTTGAGTTCCTTATATACCCTAGAGATTAGTGCTCTATCTGATGTACAAGTGGTAAAAAATTGCTTCCAAGCTGTAGGCTCTCTACTCACCTCAATGTTGAGCTATGTTCCTGTTACTCCTAGTTTTTCTAGTTTTGAACATGAAATGGTGCTCTATTTTGTCGAATGCTTCTTCTGTGTCTATTGAGATGATCATATGGTTCTTATCTTAAAGTCTGCTGATGTGATGAATTACATTTATTGATTTCTGTATGTTGAACCAAACTTGCATCCCTGGGATGAATCCCACTTGATCGTGGTGCACTATCTTTTGTTATATTTTAGTATTCAATGGAATATTACTCAGCAATAAAAGAGAATAAAATTATGACATTTGCAGGTAAATGGATGAATTTGGAGAATATAATGCTAAGTAAAGTTAGCCAATCCCAAGAAACCAAATGCCAAATATTTTCTCTGCTATAAGGAGGCTGATTCATAGTGGGGTTGGGAGGGGAAGCATGGAAAGATTAGATTAACTCTAGATAGGACAAAGGGGAGGGAGGGGAAGGGATGGAACAAGGGGTATAAAAAAGATGGTGGAATGAGATGGGCATCATTACCCTAAGTACATGTATGAAGACACTAATGGTATGAATATACATTGTATACAACCAGAGATATGAAAAACTGTGCTCTAAATGTGTAATGAGAAGTGTAATGAGAATTGTAATGCATTCTGCTGTCATATATAACAAATTAGAATAAAAAATTTAAAAAAAAGATTAATTTAATATTTAAAGTAATAAAATATTTTCAAAAAATATCCCCAAACATGCACAAGGAGTGCTCATATTGGATTCATATATCAAGTTACAATTTAAATATTTTGGGTTATTCTCATCTTTCCTTCTACTATCTTTTGACCTCCAAATATTCATGCACTTTTTATGCAAGATTTCAAGTATTTATCTATTCATTTTAATCACAATCATCACGCATGAGTTATAAAATTCTTCCATTTTCCTGGATGGGATTTTTGTCTGCTATTTCATATTAACTAGAATAATCTTTGAAGAGGTGAGAACAATACCAAACCTGTGCATGAGGAGAAAAATCATCCTTAGAAGATTATAAATGGGAATACAATAAGTAAATTCTGCAATAATTAGACATGGAATTATCTTTTCCAACTCTCTCAATTTTGCCTGTCAAATAGAAAATCAAATTACTGCTAGAAAATTGAGTGAATGGAGAATTAAAAGTGTAGAGAGGGGCGGTGTTAAATAATTTACTGAAAAAACTGAATGTAAATTCTTTAGGGAGATGTGATGGGTATTGCCAGATATGACAGAGGAACCCTCTTCCATTATGCTTATGTCCTAGTCTCTCTACTATGCTCTAATTATATTTTTAAGTGAAATTCATTTTTGGAACTTTATATATATCATGAAAAATGCACATATTATAGGTATAATCACAAAATGAAAACATTCCTGTGGCCAATAATTAAGTGAAAAAATGAAGTATTACTAGTACCATAGGAACCCTCTCACATCTTCACCCAGTTATTAGTGAACTCTTTTCCCCTGAGGAACCAGTATCTTGACCTCCAACATTGCAGTTTAGTTTTGCATTTTTTTAACTTTAAACGAATTGTCCTTTTTTTACCCCATTCACTTTTGCCTTCAGCTTCTTCTGGCTCAGCCCTGTGTTTGTTTGTGGGATTCATCCCATGATTTCCTGCAGTCACAGTTCTTTAATTTTCACTTATATGTAGCAGGACTCGGTACATTTTTTCTTTAAAGGGCCAGATGGTGATTATTCTGAGTTTTATGGGCCATTAAAATCTTTGTTGCAACTATCCACACTGTCCTAAAGTATAAAAGCAGTCATATATGATAAAAAACAAATAGGGGGATTGTATGTACTTCAATAAAACTTTATTTGTAAAAACAGGGAGAGAGTTCAACTTGGTCTACAGGGTTTAACCTGTATCCTCTGCAATATAGTATTCCTATTTTTAATACATTGCAACTCATTTTTTTTGTATTGTTGCATACTGAGGTTGTTTTGAATTATAGCTTTTACAAAAAAAAAGTTTACTTTGAAAATACTTGGGTATATTTTTGATGCAATTATGTATACATTTTGTATGAAACTAGGCATGAAGTTGTTGGGTCACAGTGTATAAATAGTTCAGCTTTTATTAAATTTTTCCCATTATATTCCTACCATCAATGTTTTCAGATGCTATTTGTTCCATATGCACTTCAAACTTTATCATCAAATTTTTAAGTTTCAGTCATTCTGGTGTATCATGTATCTCACTGTAGTATTAACTTGAATTTTTCTGATGATAAATGAATTTTAACACCTTTATTGTTGACCATTTAGATATTCTCTCGTTAATTTTTTTCATAAAAGTCTTTTACTCATTGCTATGGTGTTTTTAACATGAATTTCATAAATTTCTTTATATATTGAGTTTAAAAGTACTTTGTTGATGTTGTGTAAATATAAATATCTTCTTCCTTTGACCCTCTGTATTATATCTAATTCACTTAATTTCTTTTACTGATTCTCTGCTAAGTAAGTGTTAAGACAAAACTTTCTTTTGGTATTTTAGTGCAAATGTATGCCATTACATTTTAACAAATGTGTAGAAAATTATATTGAATTTCCGGCACTATTCTTTTGACAGATTTTACATTGAATAGTTTTGTATGACAAAAATAAAGACAGAAAATACATATCACCCTCAAATCTGCAATATTACAAATATTTTCACAATTTAGCTTAAACACAAAATTATTTGCTTTCCCAAACCTGTCATGACAATATTTTAAAATTAGTATGTACTAGAAAAGCTTGGCTTATATTTTGCTTTTTTTTTTGTGGCACTACTGCAGAATTATCATGATGGATATATCAATAAAAGATTGAAAACTAATGCTCTCAATTAAAGAGAATGAGTCCACAGGTCATTGGTTGGGAAGAGCCTTCAATTAGGTCCAGTAAAAGCCTGCCACACCATGGTCCCTCAAAGATTCTAGTTCCTTAGAGATTTTAGACAGTGAAGTTGCAATGAAACACAGAAATCAGTGTTGATATTTCCCAGGAAGAGCTGCTGTCAGTATGGAAGTTCCACAAAAGGTGAGGGAGCAAGTCATGAAGTGCCACAGTCAAAGAGAACAGGTAAGTATAAACGCCCCAAAGGAACAGCATGAACATTTTTTTTTCTTTCAGGACATCTTCTCATTCCATAAATCTAAGTTTATGGCAGCAAGCTTTCTTTGATTGCAATCTGTTTTAATTTGACTCAACAAATATCTTTTAAATAGAATCATTTCATAGAGAATTTCTAACAGGAGCAAGTCAACTTCAGGATTAAAGAGGCAGAATAGAGAGTCATATGCAGAAATTGAGGGTTTGTGAAACTGACCAGGAGAATAGGGCTTCCATTGACCAGGCTGTTTGCATTCTATGTGAAAATAAAATTAGCCAGTAACTATACATTTGTCACACAGAAGGCATGGACAACTAGATTACAGTACCATTAAATGAGAAATTTTCTGTTACCCTATATCCTTTCCATCCTTAACATGCCCAATATCCTCATTTGACCCTGGAAGGAGCCATACATTCCAGCCAGCCAGTGAAGGAGATTAAAGGACAAATTAAGAGGATTATGAGGCCTCCCTTGTCTACTAGTTTCTGCCTTGTGTGCACCTGAACAGAAAGGGCAGTAGTTTATTTTAAAAGGGGTTTAAAATTATACTTGATTGGACAAAAAGTTTAACATCCAGAAATATAGGTTATTAATTTAGACCTGCCAGAGAGAATGTAGGTTCTCCTAGAGTCACTGTCAGCCTAGAGAGGAATGAGCCCACAGGTGAGTCTAATGACACTGGGAAAATAAAGAACATTTCTTTTTTTGCACACCATGGTGCCCGGGTCATTAATTAAACCCATGTCATTTTGTTTTGTCCCTACTTGATACAAATGAAGGTGATCACCTATGCTGCAAGATGAATCACAAACTCCAACTGATGGCTCTGCAAAGACCGCATGGTTGCTTTTATTTAATCAAACCTATTTGTAAAAAGCACCAAAGGAAATGAAGCACTGTGATTGAATGCAGCCAAGCTTTTCCCTGAAAAGATCTCCAGAGAAAGAAACAGGATGAAGCCTGGAGGAGAAAAAGAGATATGATGTATGAGAATGAGAAAAAAATAATAGAATAAGAAATAATACCAAGAAGACTTGTACTTTTTGGTTGGTTGCAGAAGACCATTCAAATAGGATTGCGACTTTCTTTCTTATACCATTTTTTTTCCTCTTCCAGCCACAGTGAATTTCTCCCTTTTGCTTGCTATTCTCTGTTCAGGTCATTGCTTTCCCTGAAATGGCTTCTTCAACAAGCTTATGTCTCCCTCCACTTTTTCTCCCTTCACAATTTTAGGCTAAATGTCATCTCCTCCTCAGTGAAAAAATTCTCATCTCCTTTAGACAAATTGGATGGTCAGAACTTTGCCTTCCCTGTGGGTCACTATTATTCTTTCTTTGTTCTTTATCTACTTCACTAGTAATGCATCTCCCCTATTCACTACAGCTATTTCCCAGCATGTGAATCTTCATTGAACTTAGAGTCCTTGGATATACAGTCTCCTTTTTATTTTTAATCTCCAGGAACTAGCATAATTCCTCACACATATTAGGTGATTGGAGTGTTTATTTAGTAAGTTAACAATGATCTTTTGGTATGACTAATAACAGAATAAAGAAGAAATCTTATTGTTAGTACATGGCATTAACTTCTAACCTTCATTTGTTTATTATTTATTTTCAAAGACTCTCAACAACAGAAATAATGGTACCAAACCTTTCTCCTCTCAGCACTAAAGACTTCTTCCAGGCAGTCCAACACAGACCTAGAGCATTATCTTAACCCATTTTGTCCCAATTGGAGACTGCACTTGGTGTCCCCTAAGCTTTCTTCAAATCCTAATATTCTGTGACTCTGTTTCCATGCCTCAACAAAGGGAATTACTGATTATGCACAATTCTGGCAACATCCCAAGAGGATAAAGTAATTTGTCAAAAATCGTACAATTTATCAGCAGCAAAGCTAAAATCAGAACTCAGAATCACTGCAATATATTTATCTCTTGACATCATATCACTGAGATATTTTCATTAAAACTGCTAGTGTTTGAACCAGCTTTCACTCCATTTTCTATTTTCTCTGACTCACAGTGAACAATGACATATTTCCTTGTTAAAATTGAAGGAAATATTTATGTACACACGTTTTACGTTTAAAATGATACATTAAGACATGAACAGCTATACTTACTTGGAATAACATAATTATCAAAGTTATTGAGAATATAGATAACAAATAATACCAAATTTAATTATTATGATCATGATGATATGTTCAATCTTTGAATTAATAGTCCATTTTCTAAAGTTGTTTTTATCTTGTCTCACTTAGAATCAAATGATTCCATATTTTCTAATTTTAAGGATGTTTTCTCTCCTAAAGAGATTTTGTATTCATATTTAGTATTTTAGATCTCAGAATTAGAGTAATTTATGTGTTATTTCTGTTAGTTTGAGTTAACTTTATTATCTAACTTAAATTTTTATTAAAATGTTTCAACAATAGTATATTTGCTCAGTTAATAATACTTCACAGAGATGACTTGTAATTGTCCAGCCTTCCACAAAATTGTCTTCATAAAATTATTTAGGATATCTAATGACATACACACTTCTTGTTAAATATGAATATGAATCTCACAATGAGAATGGAATGCAATACAATGAATCCAAAAGAGAAAAAGAATCATCTTACCATACAAATCACCATTTCCTTTGCATAAATGAAATTTCATAAATAGAAAGATGAAAATTTTCATTGAAGACTTATGACATAGGGTCAACAGCAACATGATTGATTTTAAGTGCTAAAAAATAGAAAACATTTACATATATTCTAGTAAACCTATTTAAGGCTTTTAACTGTTGAACTTGATGAACAACTTTTGCAGTGTCTCTCATCTTTAGGCTTAATTAATTAGTAATTAATGCTTTATGAAGCTATAAACTCAAACATCTTGAAATTATTTGCTACTTACACTGATGATAGCCATAATTTTCTGTGTGTATCAGATACAGTGTTAGTCACTATAAATAATGTGATAAATACATTATTTCTAAATGAGCCATAGCTTAGCTTAGTATATAGCCTCTAGTTTTAAAGCTAGCATGCTGCAGTTAAAATTTCAAAGCTTCAAACTCCAGCCTGCACTATTAATACCAAACTGCTTGGAATGAGCTGTAATGTTGTTTTTACTTCAGAAGATGTGTTCTCCTGTGAGGAACAATTCTAAAAGGACTTTTTAATAAATTGGTTATTTCTACAGGTTTTGGCATTAGACACACCTGAACTTATATATTGCTTTCAAATTTATTTGGCGGGGGCAACATTATTTGGCCTTGCTGGGCTTTATAATTCTCATATAAAAAGGGGAGTAGTAGACATGTTGAAGCTATAGTGAGAACTAAATGCACTAGAGAATGTAAATTACTTATGTTATTTGACATATAATAAAATCTTAGCATGAAGTAATTATTATTATCTCAGGTTGACCGTTCAGATTGTCTTAAAAAATACTCTTTCAAAATGGTTTAATAACCCTCAAAGCACAGAATGTTCTCCAGTGTCATTCTTAGACTGAAATTCTGGTAAGATAATATAGTTTATTAGTTAATTAGGATATACTATCTAGAAAAATTCTGACCATCTAAATTGACTGAACAAGAATCGTGAACCTGACAATAAGAGCCAGCATGTTTTGCTTAAGGATTCTTCTCTCCAGGGAGTCAAAGCAACTCAGTCTGAGCAACTTTGCACAGGGCCTTGGCTGTCATCTTGGATTTTACTACTCTCATTATAGTCAGTAAAATTCAAAATTTTCCCACATTTCTTCCCCTCAAATGTACCTTTTGGGAAGAGTGAGGTAAGACCATTATATTAATCTACTGGTATTACAGAAAGGCACTAGATACATCAAAATCACTACTGCTGGAAATGCGAAAAATCAGACAGATTTCATATTTCTGGAGCATGGAGTGAATGGGTGAGTTCTTTGTCTTGTGAATTCCAAAAATGAAATCCAAGGACACAAGAGAAAGAGTAAAGTTAACAGGATCTATTAAAGAAAGAAAGAAGGCAGAGCTCCCAATGAGGGAGGGGTGCCAAGAGAGAGGGATGCTCATGGGTATCTGTTTTCTACAGTTGTGAGTTTTTGGGTTTTGTTGTTGAGTTTTTTTTGTATAGGGATTAAACACAGGCACACTTAACCACTGAGCCACATTCACAGCCCATTTTGTTTTTTATTTTGAGACAGGTCTCACTAAGTTGCTGAAAACTTTGAATTTGTGATCCTCCTGCCTCAATCTCCAGAGCCACTGGGATTACACATCTGAGCCAACACACCTGGCAGGCAGTCTAGGGGTTTTTATGGGTTCCATCTATGTTGACAAGTGATTGTTGGGTATAGGATTTAGAAAGGAAACTCTATTTTGCCTTCTTCAGCAAATCTGAAGTAAAGTGATCTCTAAGCCTTAATTAACCTCAGAGGCAAGGGTAAGAGTCTGTTGGTGCAAGAGAAAGTAACTTAGGGGGTTGGCCATGTTTAAGTGCTGTTAAGGAACTGTCCTTGTGGCTAGGACTAGCTGGGGTCAGAAGCTTCCCAATTCTCTCTTCCTCATTTTCTTCTCCAAGACAAATTTTCAAGCTGTTTTTGGGTGGTTTATCTTTCTGTCTCATTTACATTAAAAATTATCCAACTTTTGAGTTTATGCTTATTGGTTTGGTGACTGGGAGAGAAAGATCCAAAGAATGTGATCCATGAACAGTGGAGGGTAAAGTGACAGATTTTCTTTCTTTCTTTAAACAGAGAGGAAGTGCAGCTCCCACAAGGGAGAAGTCCCTAATGGGTAGCCGCTGAGTAGCTACTTTCTAGGTGTTTAGGTGGTGTTGCTTAAGGTGACTTTGAAAGCTATTGGCTGATGATTTTCGGGGAGGGGGGTTTCTTCAACCAATCAGAGTGAGACATGATCATACCTCCTCCTTGTCCAATCAGGATGTTGATCATGCTGTTCACGTGCCTGTTCATTTGCTTGATCACCTACCTGCTGTCTGTCCAACCAGATACTTTGTCCATGGAATTGTTGCATTCCAGGTCCTACCCTGTCTGTCTATCACATTTCTAGCTCCTGTTCTCATGTGGACCCAGTCTAATAAGATCCAATCCTTAGATTTTTATCAAAAGGATTAGAGGAAAATGCAAAACTCTCATTCCATTAAACTTGTCAAGATATTTTAAGATATGTGCCTACCTCAGATACTGCAACAGAACATGCCTGGAATTCATTCAACACAGAGAAAACCAGAGCCAAGAGATAGAGGAAGACAGATCTTACCTTTGAGTACCTGGATCAAGTCACAGTTGAGCTGCCCACCAGAGAATATTTAGATTACTTGAGTTAACAATTTTTCATCCTTTTAAAAGTAAGTTTAAGTTCAGTTTGTATAATTTGTAACCCAAAGAGACCCAACTAATATGAAATACATTTGTGAAAGTATGGTGTTGCAAATGGCTTATTGAGGTAAGGGTGAGGAGAATGGAAAAAGACCTGATGCGAAGGAACAAAGCCAAGAACCTCAATTTGAGAAGACCTACACTTTGGTTACTAACCCATGAGGTTCCAAGAATGTAAGCAGATAAAAAGTGTGTGTCAAATAGATAAGGGCCGGAGATTGCTAACCCACTGACATAATGCCCAGAGCATTCTCTCCAAACCGTGTCAACAAGAATTGGGCTGTTTTCATCACACATCCTCTCAATAATGAGAATTCTCTTGGTTTGCCCAGAAATCAATGTGTTTTTTTTTCTTTAAATCTTACTCATATAGTTATTTTATCATGATTTTAAACTTTTCCTTTAATCATTATATACTCTCTGTTTGGGTGGTTCAACTTATCACCTGCTATTGTTTGCAAGCTATGAAGATCCATGATCAAAAGATAATCACATCAGTAGGAGATAAGGACCTGGAGCTAGATAGAGCAGCTTAGTGTAAATCTGTGTTGTTCAACTTGGAAATGGTTTAAGGGTGTCTTTAGTTGTCTGTGTTAGGTTGTGTTTTACTAGGTGGAAGAATGTTCATAATCAAGTGTTTGGAAAGGAAAGGAGGTTGACACTGAATGTTTCAGAGCCATAATATAATCTGAATTTTGTTGAATTTTGCCTACCCAGTATCTATTTCTCTCCTTTGGATAAGAATCCTTTGGTGCTTAGTTTTCTTTTGAAGAATCACTTATTTGACTCACATAGTATCTGTAGGATACAACTTTCTCTTCTTTTTCAGAGGGATGAGAATGCTATCATGGCTCCTAGTCAACACTGAAGTAAATAGACCATTACCTTAAGCATTACCTTCTGTAATAGGCACGTGACTCAGTTCTGGAGCTCTGTTGGATTTCTACCAATTTCAACTGTGAAGAGGTGAGTTTGGGGCTCTTGGTAGCCCTCTTACTGCCATGAAGAGCCTGACTGAAAAGAAAACAAAGTCTGAAGAATTCAGACTAATGAAAGACAGAAAGATCCTTAACAAAGTTTAAGCACAAGCACCTTGTTACACATGAAATTATATTGATCATTATATTTTACTTATGTGACTAAATTCATTCTACAAGACTCAATTTCTCAGACTGTAGGACTTGAGGTTGGTTGTTGCTTCAAAACAAGCAAGAAAAGGAAAAGCAAATCTACCAGGAAGTCAGAGTCTTCTGTAAATGTAATAAAACACAGGAGTGATTTCCAGTTGCCTTTGCTGTTTCTTTAGGTTGGAAATAAGTCATGGCTCTCATCCATTCTCAAAAGGATGAAATCATAGAAAAGCATAAACACCAGTGGGTGAGAAGTAAGGAAGACATCTTAAAGTGTGTTGACCACATCTAGGAAAATAAAACACAATATCCTAAAATTTCCCAGAGGAAAAATTTATTCTAAGAAAGATGAATGTTAAACTTAATAGTACTATCGGACTGTGGAAGTCAAAGGGACAATGGCTTCAAAGTTTTTAAAAAAAAAATTGACTTCCCTACCAAAATGGCTTTTACTCCATAAATCTAGAAACCAATAGGAGGGTTCTGACAGCTGCTAAGTATTTCAATCCTAAGTATGCACTGAGGGATTAAAAATAAATGACTGCAGAGTATTTCTTCAGACACATTATAATCACTGTAATATGAACTTGGTCCAGGACTCTATTAATTACCTGGCCTCTATTTACTTCAGTGTTGACTAGAAGCCATGATGGCATTCTCATCCCTCAGGAGCAATGTCAGCTCAAAGTCTACACTGTGCAATCATGAGATCTAGATAAACTCTTTCCCTAGTGTAACTTTACTTTGGTAAATGGCTACAAGTCTGTTTTGGAAAGGAGTTGGGTAAAATTTTCCTTACATATTTTCAGTAGTGTTAAGCATACTTCCTCAAGAAGATCCAGTCTTAAATTCATGAGTGTTGCTTCTGAGAATGGGCTTATGACTAGAATCTGGAAAATAAATGTTTCTTTTGTAGTAGTCACCATATACTTTTGTTCAAAAGTAAAAAATCAAAATTCACAATTTGAATTTTTTTCCTGATTCTAACGTTCAGGCAATACTTTTGCTGTCTGTCCATCTAACTTTGAGGCTTAGCAACTCCATGTTCTATTAGCCATTACTGCATATTTCTATGGATAATGGAATTTTGTTTCCTCTTTGCAATTGATTTCCATTACATTTACCTTACCTCTGATGGTTAAGAGCTACCACATAGCTGTATTGTTTTGAATAACACCATTTTCATTGCAGGATTATTACACTGGCCTACAGAGAGCTGAAAATTCTTACAGGTTGAACAAAATCAGAGCTAGTTGAGAACTGCACTCAGAACTGTCTGCTACAGCTGAGTTGAATTCAAAGCTTTACTATGGAGACCTGGCATAAGGCACTAAATATGTCAGCTACAGATGTTTAACTATATCACTTGGATCTACAAAGTAACTATATGCTAGATGAATAAGTTCTAGAGATCTTCTGTGTAATATAGTTCTTAGAATTGACAATATGGTATAGTACACATTAAAAATTGTTAAGAGGGTAGATTTCATGTTACATTTTCTCATCACAAGTAAACAAACACAAACACAAAGGAATATGAGGGAACTTGTGGAGGTCTTGGATGTGCCCATGATCTTGATTGTGGCATAGGATCACAGGCATTTGCATGTGTCCAAATTTATCACATTGTACACATTAGCTAAGTGAAGTTCTTTGTCTAGTAGTTAAACCTCAATAAATCTATTAAAATAAGTATAATTAACAAAAATGCAAATAAGAAAATAGTTTATTAAGGTAAGTAATACCTCTTTTAAATAACCATATTTGATGTTTAATCTTCACCCTACCCCCCTTAGCAGGTACTTTCTAACTACTGTATCGTGAAGAAGGACAGGAACATAAATGGACTAATCTCTGCTCCTTATCTCTGGTAAAAACATCAGTGATGGCTTCAACAACTTGATTCATGGTGAGAAGAGTAGTAAGGATTATGCAGTGTGACCAAAGAGAACAGTTTAGTTTGCAAATGATAATCTGGGGAGCTATGTGAAATGCAGGAGACTCAGGGGCAGAACAGCACAGGATTGTGCAGCTAATGCATGGAGGGTTGGTGGAATGTCATGATGGAAATGTTTTCATTGTAAGAAGGAAGCCTAATCTTTTCTACTTTTCACACTAATATTTTTGTTTGAAGACATTAAACATATCTTCCGCACATAATATTGCCTCAGAACATTTTTATTTTGTTATCCTTAAGGTGGATTATCTTGCCATTGTACATATTTATGTTGTAGATGACATTGAAATTTGCTGAGAGAAAAATTGGGACTTAGAATTTGGGAATATGAAGAGTATAATAATTGATAAAACTATTACGTATTTATGTCAATTTTATAAATAAACATAAAATATATCTCAGGGTATAACAAAGACATTTAAAAACTAAGATCTCCTAAGAATATTGCACTAACGAATTCTAATAAGTATTTAGATGTTTTTGGAATAAAGCAGGTGATTTAGGAGTGTTTTAGTATAGGGAAAGAGGAGGGATGTAATATTGAAGCCAGCAAAGCATATACATAGAAACTTCCCTGGTTATGTAAAAGGTTTTGCTTTTACAAAGGTGATATCCAGAATATTCCACTGGTGGATTCAAGGTATAAAGAAGCAAAAACTTATTATTTGTCATTCAACATTATTCAGCTAAAGAAGCCCAAATTATTCAGTATTTATTCCAGTGGAGAAGAAACAGTATCTGATATCATTATAAAACCATAAAATAAATTTTTCTGCGAGGTTTATGGGGTCAGGTGCAGTCCTTTAAAGATCATGTCTCATCATATTGGAATCAAATTTTCCTTGTAAACAGATATCAATTCTCCATTATCCTTAATCAATTAACTGATTAGTTATCCCTAATCAATTAAATTGAAAATGTCCATACTTAAAGTTCAAATGCATCAAAATCTCTACAGTTTGTTAGAGGCAATTAGATATCAGTGGGAGGATGCAAGGGGGTACCCAATCATCCCTTGTTTTAGAGATGTCTCTTATTCCCTTGCGGTCTTAACTGGTGGGTTTGGTTTCCACACTAAGAGGAAAATAGGAACAACCCTTCTTCCTCTTACTTACTAAATGTGAGACACACTGCAGTAACTGAAAAATTGTGTCCCTAAATGATGTGGAGTTCTTTATAATATCTTTTGCATTGCAGTTTTGAAACCCCCTTTTGAGCGCCACTTAGATAGTTATGGGTTAAGTGCCTGTACATAAAAAAGTGCCTGAGTATAAAATTATATCAACTTGTAGATGTCAATCAAATGCACTAGAAGAAAAATTTACATCTTTAATTTACATAAATGTAAAAAATATTTACTCCTCACTGACATAAAAACAGTCATAAACCTAAGTAGTGGTGTTCTCCATCTTTTGGTACAGCCTGCTCTGCTTTTTGTGAGGTGTACTGTGTGCTCTTGCTTTGCTGATAAATCACAAACCAGTGCTGCTTAAACTTCTCATGTTCAGTCTGAGTCTTTCCACTGAAATATTTCTTTGGGGAAGACAAGAATAAAAGGATCACCACCTGCCTGGAAGCATCTTGTGGCCAGTTAACAACTTTTCTTTTTTATTTTCTTTTATTTCTT
This sequence comes from Marmota flaviventris, assembly GCF_047511675.1. NCBI lineage: Eukaryota > Metazoa > Chordata > Mammalia > Rodentia > Sciuridae > Marmota > Marmota flaviventris. The sequence continues at coordinate 56,788,529 of NC_092504.1, read as the reverse complement.
CACTCTCTTGGTGGTCTTTGTCAGAAGGAAAAGATGTAAATTATTTTCTAAAGAATGGGCTTTAAAATGAAATGTCAAAATAGTCTGAGATGATTTTTGCATTGTTCTTTGTATTCTCTCCTCTGTAATTTTGATGAGAAAACATTTAACCTGATTTCCTGATAACTATTCTGATAGTTGGTGTTTGTAAGGGAAATTGAGAGTTTTGAAATATGTTTGAAGTTGGGAACATTGAAGGAAACTCCACTTAGAAATAGGATCCGATGAGAGATCTTGGGCTTTAGAACTAACTGCATGGATCTGTGTACAACTCAAAACTTCCTCAGAGTTTTACAATTTTATGTAAGTTATCTGATGTCTCCGAATTATAATTTAGCACCTATAAAATGGGACAGGCAATATTATATAAGCTTTGAGCATATAAGTCTTAATAATACATTGAGGTTTTCTTTTCTTTCTTAGTTTTTTTCTGTTATCTATTTGTTATGATTATTGTCCAAAAGGCCAAGTTAGAGCAATTATATTTAACCTCTGAGTTTCATCCAAATTGTATTGAACCTCTTCATGATAGATAATAGACACTAGACAGGGATGAAATGTGTTTCCTTGTTGAATGAGAGTACTCAGTATAGTTCTAAGGTATTATATATGGCATTACATTAACTTTTTAAGTGATCCTATTATTATATTCATTTTTATATGAGAAAACTGCATGACATTGAGTTTTAGCAACTGATACCTATATTACAGGGCCAAGATGCAAAAAACACACAAAAAAAAATGATTCTAATTATTTCTCTACGCTCTATGGAATAGATAGTATCAGATGACTGTGATTTTAAAATAAGCAACTACTCTGTTGTGGTACTCAAAAAATAGTTTTCCAAATGGGAATTCTAAATTTTTAGAAATATATTTGCAGTAAATGCAAATTTATGTCAACTAATTAATCAAAAATGGTAGTAATATAATTCTTGGTAAAGTTCTTTATCTAAAATTTTATTCATTATCGTTATACTTTGGATTTTATAGTAAAAACAGAACCACCATTTTGAGTTCTTCAGTAATACAAATATATCTGTATATAAGAGATATTTAATAGAAAACCAATAATTTTTATTGGAAAAATATTTTATTTGTTTCATTCTAATTCACAAACACAAATCATATTGCTTCATCAGAGAAGCAATGAAGATATTAGAGTAACAAATTCATTAGTAAAAACACTTGTTCTGACATTCAATTTACTTATAATTTCACCTACATGTTCAGGGTAACATACTAAACACTGAAGATACAAAGATTAAAATAAACAGATTCTTTGCTTTCAAAAGCCCATGGTATAAAAAGGAAAACAATAAATGAAACACACACACACACACACACACACACATATAAAACAGTGGTAAAGTTCTTATCCATTTTTAGCCCAATGTCATTCCCTCGAGATTGAAGTTTTGACTTTCACTTTATTTATTTGTTTCATCTGTTTTTAATTAGTATTTTTATGCCACCTATATGTTGCCATCTGTGACTCATCATGATTACATATGTGAAAGCTTGTAGAAAGTCACCATTCAGGGCTAATACATCAGATAGAGAAACTCACTTTACTTTTATTCTCTTATCTCATATTTTAAAATTTGACTGGTCCCAGCTGAATATGTGGTATGTATGACAGACTACACACATGACTATATGAAGACTAAGCATTGTTCCAAATGCTTTATGCAATGCAGCTTATTTGGGAATGTGTATTATTATTATTTTTTTAACAGATGAGGACTGATGCAGTAGCTTTTACACAATCATGCAGCTGATAACAAGCAGTGAATCCTTAATTTGAACCTGCATGTCCTGTTCTAGTGTCTGTGGTCCAAACTACCACACTACCCTGCCTCTATGCCTTGCCAGGCATTGGCCACTGAAAAAGACCACAGTGACCCTCTTTCCACACTGTAATTAAAAAGTGTACAACACAAAACTTATATCTATTCTGAAAGTCACATAGCCTCATACTCTTTCTATTGCAACTTTCTGCATGGGTTCATTGGAGCTGACTTCTTATTTATGTATGTATTTATTTGATGTCTGTCTTGCAGAACTGAATATGTGTAGTCTTTGCCTAGTTTAATCCACACAAGCCACTACCACTGACTCTCACTATTCAGGGGAAAGAAACACAGCCCAACACAATCCCTTAATGGGGTGGCGGTACAAAAAACCAACACTTGAGGCATGTGTCGCTGGATGCCTCAGCAAAATGCCTCTCTTATATGCACTTCAAACAGATGGATTAATTATAGAAAAGAAAATGAAATATTCCCAATGAAACTTGTTGTGGCTATATGTTGTTGCCAATAAAAAATTATCACAAACAGTGGCACTGTGTGACACAATTCTTCTGCCTATGTGCACCATGAAACTGAAAAAGCAGGTTAGCTAATTCCCAAATACAGTGATAGGACAGGCATAGGGTAATGTTATAGACACTCCTGCCCCAAATGGAGAAAATGAAGGGAAAAGGATCAGTCACCAAATCTCAAGCAGTTTTAGAATCAGGTCAGGCAAATAAGATCAGGTAAACAAAGCCTGGGAACAATTCTTCATGACCTGTGGCTCTGCCCTATGGGTTCTCTGTCATCCTTCCTTGTTTACTAAAGATATCACCTGTCAGCCAGTTTCTTGCTTGTGGAGTTTTAGGGTCTGGCAGACTTTTTAATTCCCTCTAGTCCTCTTTAGTCTAATCTCACAGTTTTGTTTTGTCTATTTTCCTGTTGCATAACATTCTCAACAACTTTAAAGGTCTCCCATCTATGCCATGGGATATACTTTATCAGGTAAGAAGAGCCTCATCAGCTCCTTCAAAGATAAGCCCATCCCCATTTTGGCTTCTGCTAAGATAGTGGAAGCATCTGAGTCACATGCTTACTCTCTGAATACACTGATATTTTGGTTTGTTTAGCAAAATATTATTTAGCCATACCCTGGCCTCTTTTTGTAAAGCATGAGTTCCTGGCAATGAATCTTAATTTCATCATCTTTTGCAATTTTGATATATTTAGAATATCACACAGCATCAAGACACAGTTCCCCCTCCCAGTCTTTTTGCTTTTTTTTTTTTTCTTAACAGTTGTTTTAATTGACCTTTCCTCTTGAATGTTACAATAAACAAAAAGAAGCCAATAGGTCATGTGTACATCACTTTGCTCAAGAATGGTCGGCAGCTTGACTAGCATTTGTGAGGAACTTACTTTGATTTCCCACATTGCAAAAAGGAAAAAAGAAATCCTTGGCCAAATATCCACGTTCATTGTTTGTAAGTTCTACTTTCCACACAATTGTGGGATTCAGTCCTGCTAAAGTGTTTTCACTATATAACAAGGATCTCTTTCTTGCCAATTTACCATAATGTGTTCCTCATGTCCGTCTGAGTCTTTACAAACAGTACCTCTTACAATCCTATGCCCACCCACAGTCTTTTTATGACATGCACATGTGCTCTAAGGTGATGTGTCAGTTCTGCCTCTGCCTCTCCCTTCTCCATCTCTTCTGCTGTAAGTACCCTTGGGATTATGCTTGGTCCTAGATGACTCAGGGTGATCCCTCATGTCTATATCCTTAGCTTAATAATAGCTTCAAAGCTCCTTTTGGCAAGTACAGTGAAATTCACATGTTTTGCAGGGACTGAGACACAGATATCACTGGGGAAGAAGCCTATTTTTCTAATTAATACTGAGGCAAATATCTTGTGTAAAGACTTGAAAGTACTCTCAAGTCTGGTCTTTCTCTGTAGAATTTAGTTTGGAAACCTGTGCACTCTAATAAAGACTATTTTTCCCAGTTCCCAATGAAACTTGTTGTGGCTATGTGTGCACATTGAGGTTATCCCTAATTTGATGACAAGCTGCCTTTCCTGAAGTTTTTCATTTCCCCTTCTCATGTTATTATACAGGGATGTGCTCATTGGTCAGTTGACCACAGAGACAAGGACAGTGCTCTTTGGCAAGGGTTAGCAAATGTTCCCAGAATTGTTCAGATAGTAATTTTAGGTTTTGTGAACTCTATGGTCCCCATCTCAACCACTTAATATGTAAAATAAAGAGGGGGTGGGGTGGGGGCAGAGCTGTGTTCCAGTGTAATATTATTTACCAAGACAGGTGGCAGGCTGAAGTAGATGGTGGTTTGCTGATCACTGATCTAGGGGACAGAGGAGTCATCAGAAAGAAGGAACCTGAGCACTTACATAAAGTCGCCACTCATCTGAACAACTGACATCAGGAATAATTTTATGAGAAAGACACAAATATCTATTTTCTTCAAACCACACATTTTGAACTGTCACAGTAGCTCATCCTTCTACTCTATATTTATATATGTGCATGCACACAGAGTTACACATTGAAGGTATTGAAATCTATCTGACACTCACAAATTAGTATTCTGAATAAGGAAGTGTTTTTGCCAATCACTGAGGGAAAAATAAATGATCTAGAGGGAATGCAGGCAGAGGACATTAACAGGGAATTAAGTAAAGACACAATGCAAATGGATCACATTCAATAAAGATTATTTTTAATGTTCAGCTGTACAACAAGGATGGGATTATAAGTTTTCACTTATACAACTGGCAAGAAAATCTTGCTTTATAGAATGTGCAGTATTTGAGTGTATGTGAACAAACCCTCTTGTACCACTAACAGAAGTATAAAATGATTCAAAAAATTTAAGAGATATTTAAGACAACATACGTTAAAACATTATGAAATGTACATTTCTTGGAAGTCTATTCCAAGGTAACTGTAAATAGGCCTCTGATTATGCAAGGTATAATAATTACATTCTTTTATAATATGTATTGTAACTTACATTTCTAGCCACAGAGAAGTGTAATGGTGTAATAATAGCATTGAAATGAATAAAATATTTTGAAGACAAAAAACAAGGAAACATGTTCTTGATATAGTAAATGAATAAATAGGTTATAAAGTTCATATCCCAGAATCATAATCTTATTAAAGAAAGCATGCACACATATCCCCAAATGAAAGCAGAAATGGCTATTAGTAGGTGATAGCATGATAAGGAATTATTTTCATTTAACTTCATCTGCTTTTTAATTTTATCTAATATTTCTATTAAATTCTGAGTTGCCTTCAATTTCCAAAAATAAAATATGACTCATACTCATAAGTTATAAACAAATTAAAAACAGGAAAATATTTGCAAAAATTTAATTAAAATGTTTAACAAATATTTATCATGTATCTACTATGTGCCAAGCACTCTCTTAGGCACCAGAGCTAAAACGGAAAATAAAATAAAATCCTTGCCCCAGAGTTTATTTTTTGGTAGGAGATATAGGCATTAAATGAGCAAATAAGTGAATTTTCAAGATAATTAAAAATAATGAGAATTTCTGTTGAGAAAATGAGCAATGCTTATTTGAAATGAATAAAATATTTTGAAGATGAAAAACTGGAAACATGTTCTTGATATAGTAAATGAATAAATAGGTTATAAAGCGCATACCCCAGAGATATGAATTGAGAGCCCTACAGGTTGAGAAAGAATCAGTACATGAAAGGAAATCAGGAAAGCATATCTGGGAGCAAGAACACATGCACAAAACTCAGAGCAGCAAAGAGTTGGGCAGATGACAGAGGGATAGATAGGTGGTCAGTATGAGTGGTGAGTGGCAAGTTCATGATGCGGTTCAGAAGCAGGCGAAGTTGAAAAAAAATAAAGATATGAAATCTCAGTAAAGATTTTGTTTTTTCTCTAATTAAAAATAAAAAATAAACTATTGATGGTTTTGAGACAGGGAAGTGATACCAAATTTGGTAAAAAAAAAAAAAAAGATCATGTTGCTTCTATTGAGGACTGACATGTCTAAAGTCCAAAAAAGTTCATAGAAATAAATAAAAAGTAATAAACACTATATAGATATAGATATGGAAAATGGTCAAAGAATTGGAAGAGGAGGAATAAATATAAATTTTTAAGAAATAGTAAAATGTTCAGCTATACTGATTTTTTCACATCATACAGTAGCAAAGTTGAATAAAGAAATTTCCTATATGGTAAGGGGTAGGCAACTCTAAAATTTGGATAGCATGTTAATATATTTTTGAAAATCAACTTAATGGTACATATTAACAGTATCAAAAATACATATTTCATTTATTCCTCTATCAAAAATTTCCTTAAGGAGATAATCACTGTTGGCAGAAATGTATGGATAGTGGCCAATCTTAATGTTAGAACAAGTGTTTAAAGTTTCTTTTTTTTGGTAGAGGGATTCTATATAATTTTGTTCTTTGTATCATTCTGTGTTTCTCAAAAATTTTACAAGTGGTAGGCATTATTTTTACAATCAGAAAAATTTATTGAAAAGTAGTTAAGATGTCCAAAACAAGCTCATAATGAATAGATGATATCATGTAGGAGAACAAATAAAGTTAACTAAAAATGTTATATATAAAATCCAATATATGTGTGTATATATATAATTCAATATGTATAAAATTATATATATACACATATACATGCATATATATATATATATATATATATATATGCATATATCTGAGTTCCAAACTTGTTTTACTACTTTTAAATTTCAAGACTTTGGGAAAACTTCTACTTTTAGGCTCAGTGCTATCATGCATAAAATTGGAATAATAATACATGCCTCAGAATACTTCTGTAAGGGTTTAAAATCACTTAGTATGTCATTAATACTATTATAACTTGAATAATCAAAACAGTAACAATAGTTTAGTATTTACTAAATGGCAGCTACTCTCTGCTTTTTATTTTTCAAGCTTCCCCCTCCACCTACCTCATTTAAGACAGCATACCAAGTGGAAAGGCCTATGCTATTTCCATCTTATAGATGAGAAAATTCAAGCATAGAAAATGTATTTTTCAAAGCTTAAGGTAGCCAGCGGCAAATCTTGTATGGTTCCAGAATCCAAATACTTAGTGATTATGCACATTCAAGACATTTTAGTTTTCTTCATCTTCTACCTCTGTTGTTCTAGAATCTGTACGCAGAAATCTACTTGTTTTCAGCTTTTACCTTCCCCTTAAGCAAACCAACAAACAGCTTCTGCCTGTGGCAATTATTTACTATGTAGGTACAGCCTGCTTATTGATTCACATTGAAGAGGATCGAAAGATGAATAAGGTCTTACTTGTCATGCCCTTCAGAAATTTACTGTATGAAAACACAATTCAGAACAATTACAGTACAAGTCAGTCTGTCTGTTTTATACAAGAGTCAGAAAGGGCTCAGGAGTAACCAACCACTTCTGCTGAAAGAATGCAGACAGACTTTTGAGAGAGGCGACTTTTGAATGGACCTTGGATCAAGGATTGTAAGGCAAATAGTGAAGAATGAGTGGTAAAGAAGCAGATAAATGTAATCAAAGAAAAAAATTTTTTAAAAAACCTCATCATTCTAGGCTGATCATCTCAGTTTGACAGAAGTTTAGGAAGTGATTTGTGAGGAAGATGCAATCAATAGATGAGGGCCAGGCCTCGGGGGCTTTGAGTACCTGCACATGCTTTACTGAGAGTGAAGAAAAGCATTTTACAAAGGACAGCAAATTAGCTATCTATGTATCCAAAAGGTGACTGAGCCAACTGTAGAAAAAAAACTGAAAGATGCAAGACTAAGCACTGGGTATGATTAGTGAGGATTTTCTAACCATTCAAGAAGAGGTAATGTGGCTGAGATGGGGATAAAGCAGGTGAGAGATGAGGGCTTGGGATGAGGTTTAAGTACTTGTCAAATATGAGAGGATGTTCACATGAGCAGGTGACAGTCTCCATCAAATAATACAAGCATATCAACTGTAAGTGGTATTTCAATAAGTTAGGGTAAAGGAACACAAAATCAAGTTTTATACATAAAATTTCAAAAAGTTGTCCTCTCCTGATTGCAGGAAATAATACATGCAAATTACAATATCACACAGTTCATTTCAAATTAAAAGTATGTTATATGCATGTATGAAAATGGCACAAAGAAACTCATTATTTTGTACAGTTAGTATGGGCTATTAATTATAATTAAAAATGGTTTACAAACCCCTCAACAGTTTTATCTCAAAGGCCTATTTTAAAATCTTTCAGCTTAAACCATAGCAATGACTGAAAAAAAAAAAAGTATGACAGTTTCACATCCAGAGATTTATTCTTATTTGCCAAACAAATTATTTTGTTATAATTCACAATTTTCCAGGGACCTATCTCACCCTAGATAAAAGCTAGCATTTACAACCATTATTACTACATAATTGTGACACAGTAGAATCCAGGGGTTGCCAATTTTCTTTTTAACCATAGTACTGATTTATTAACCCCAGGGTGCTGGATTTAAGTGTAATACTAAGTAGGAGATTTGAAATAATTGTTCTTGCTCTTTCTATACTTTATAGGAGTCTTAGGATGATTGCTGAACATCTCTGATGAAGCACTTTAGAAGAGAGGAGACTCCCATGCCACCTGGTGCCTTATTAAAGGATCTGCTTCTTTAGGTTGGAGATTCTGTTAGAAGGGGGTTAATTTGGGCCTGAATCAGTTCCATAAGAAATGTGGACTCAGCTGGGGCATAAAATTTGTGAATATATTAAAAAAAATCCAATAGTAACTTCCATGAATTGATATTATGATTTTCCCAGCTTAATACTCTTTAGAAGAAAAAAAATACAAAGAAATACTGGCTCTCTTTATTTGGCCCTGCAGTCAGTTCCAACGTAGAAAATGAAGTCACCCATGTCATAATTACCCATGGACCTACAATTCTTGCTTCTAGGTCAACCCATGTAAACTGAAGGCAATGAGAAAAGCCTCAGTAAGGAACTACATGGGATCCAACACATTGCAGAGAAAATTAAGTTCTAAAAACACAAGCAAATCAATAAATATGTAGTCTAAATTTTTCAAATTCAAAACCAGAGGGAAAATTGACATAATGTACTTTCATGCAAAACACTGCCTACTTACCACTATTTATGGAAAATTGGTATTTGTGGATATGTACATTTACAAAACATGCCCACATGCTAGATTCATTTGACTCACACACAAACAGTTAATTTGGAAAGGTTAGGTTTTGCAAACTGTTTCTTAGAATCAGATTTATTCAGGCAAATCTGTGAGTCACTGTACATATTTTATATACCACTTGATTATTTTGTTTACATTTTTTATTTTTTGCCAGAGAGGGCTTTCAGTAAATATTATCTTTAGTGCCTTAGAAAGAATTACAGTACAAAGTCACAAAAAGCAACAGTGTTTACATATATAACACACATTAAAGTTAGTATTATCACACCAGGTCTTACATCTCATTACTCTTGAGAGCTTTTCCCAATTCTTCCATCGCTAATTCCTTTTGGAGGTTTTCAGCACTTTTTCCATAAAGCAAATTTCCCCCAGGTGGGTTTTGAAACTCAGGTTCCCGGGCGAGCTGAGCAGTTGTGTTTATGAGCACATTGTTTCTAGCTCCTAGGATATAGGCTTCCTGGGGCTTTCCTCTTTTCCAGCAGACCTGGAGCTGGAAAGCATCTTGGAAACCACGGCGGAAATTCTCATTGAAGAAACCATATATGATGGGGTTGACACTGCTGTTGCAGAAGGCCAGCCAGTGTGCAAAAGGGTAGATGTAGATGTTGATGATCCGCAGTACATTTGGAGAAAGGTCAACATAGTCTGAGAGCATCATCAGAGTCCATAGGGGTAGCCAGGAGAGAATGAAAAGCAGAGCCACGGTCAGGAGCATCTTGATGACCTTCTGCTTCTTTTTGGACACCACATGCCACTGCTCCTGGCTCTGCTTGCCTGTGTGGGGCACTGCAGACTTAAAGAGCGAAATCCCAATCCTTCCGTACATGATGACAATGAGGGATAGGGGAGCCAGGTAGATGGTGGTGAAGAGCACAGTGGTGTAGATCTTCCTCATTTCCTGATGTGGCCAGTCCTCCCGGCACCAGTAGACTGGACTGGTTTTATTCTGAGAGTTGATTCTTACTTGGTAATATTTCTCTTCTTGTACGTGTAACATTACTGCAGATGGAGACATAATGGTGATGGCCAGGACCCAGATGATCACAATAATGACAAATGCTGTCTTGATAGTGAGTTTTGGTTTAAAAGGGTGGACAACACACCGGAATCTGCAATTAAAGGCAAATATGAATGAGGCATTGCCTCATAACTTCCAACCAAGTCGTGAATCTACTTTATTTAAGTAATTAAGGACCTCCCACCCTCATTTCCCTCAAAAAATATGGAAAGTTACCATTTGTGGTAGAAAGCCATGTGTTGTTATTTTCTGTAATTTATATATGAGATATATTTTAATCCAAAATTTGAAAAAAATGGAGCATAATAGACACTATTAATAAAAAAGTAATAATAGTAAGTGATATATTTTTTAATATGACCACATAAGACTGTGCTCCAGGCAATGTTTCATTGATTTGTATGGGTGGTCACTTTAAGCCTCTCTTGGTGAAATAATTTGAGGAAATCAATTTAGAAAAGGCAAAAATCTTGTCTGGATTTTAATACAGAGAGTTCAGCTCCAGAGCTCAGGCTCTTAACCTCCACAGTGTGCCAGCTCTTAGGCTGTGGTAGCCTGTTAATCAGTAGCCATCAATGACTTTTTCTCCTCCTGTTCTTTTCTGCTCCCCAACACATCATTTGTGCACTTGGCCATGAAACCTGCTTTGGCCAATAAGACATTAATTAGCAAGCATGATGCAAACAGAAGCTTTTCGTGCACATTGGGTCGTGTCCTTTTGGAATGCTTCCTCTTAAAATTCAGCTTCCAGGTTCTAAAAGCTTGAATTAGATGAGAGGCATGTGGGAAAAGGCCCTGGGGGATGACAGGTTGGTCATTTTGGATGTTCCAGCCTCAGCTGAATTCCCAGGGTAACACTGCAGTGTTAGTGATTCCAGCTACCACACAGAGAGCAGGAGAACCACAGAGAGGTGCCCTGTCAACTCACAGAATCATAAGAAGTAATAAAGCATTAATTGTGTCAAGTTACTAAATGTTTCAGCAATTTGTTCCACGCTGTAGGAGTCTGAGATTTTCCATTATGAGTCCTGATTTGGAGCCTTTCTGACATTCTGCCATCCTCTGCTGAGCATGAAAATTCAACATCAGTATTAGAGTATGCCTGATTCATTTTAGTACTATTTTGTTATTGTAGAACTTGTTATTATTGAAGTTTATTGTATTATTATAATACACTCATACTATTATTATGCAAGTTTGCCATTTTTCAAAGTACTAGTCCCTATTTAATCTTTTCAGATTTTCATAATGACTTCTTAAAAATGAAATTTTATGAAACTGATTACTGGTCATATCTGCAGATAAGGAAATTTAGAGCTTCAAGTGGTTGAACAACAACTCCAGATTAACTTAGGGGACATGTCTTCAGAGAATAACTAATCAGCTTGGGCTTGACTGCTCTGCATCCACCCTACTCCTTCTTCAGTAAGTTCTTCTCCCTTGACCTCTAAGTGTCCCTCTAGACTTCTCAGCAATGAATTTGCCCATTTATACACTTTTAAATTAGGGTTAATTTCATAGGCATTACCAAGAGTTAATTTCTAGGTATTTGCTTCTCTTTTTCAAAAAAGATGAACTCATGGTGTTTCAAATAGTATTTTTTTCATTCTACATCTATCTTTATATATGCATACCCAGGCACATACAAATAATTTTATATATAACTGTACTAAAGAGTTTACATTTTATCCAGAGAATAGTGGGGATTCATTGAAGGATTTTATTTTACAAGGGCAGGACCAGTTTTTAAATTATAGTCATTTGGCTTTTTGTCATTACCAATTTTTTAAAATAAATATTTATTAAAAAATGACAATTCCTATTATTTTGGTTTTACTGGTGCCCCTTCCAAACATTTAAAAATGAAATGAGTAAAACTAAAATTACCTCTGTAAAAATATTAAACATATATAAAACACAATTATAATTTAATATCTCTGAAAAATCAAAGCATTATAGCATACAAATAAAAATATTCTTATATTTATTTAGCAATTCATTTGTTGTTTTATATATATCAAACATAAAAACTGGAAAAAAATATAATGTGTACAAGAATGTGCTCTTGCTATCCAAATTTAACAAATGTTAAATGTTTGTCATATTTACATCACATTTGTAAAATAAACATTACAGATGCAGTCAAAATCCTTATGGCCAATCTACTCATTCCTATTCTTTCTCTTTTCTTAGACATTCTGAAGTGGCTACCTATCCATCATATGTTTTTTATACTTTTTCAGTATTAATTTACACCTATAACGTTTTACAATGGATGATAATGCATATTTTATTTTGAAATCTCTTGTTTGAGAGTTTATGCTTTTAAAATATAATCATGCTGATTTGTGTTGACTCATTCATTTTAATCATGTAATAACTACTTCATTTTAATCACTGTGAAATTATCCATTGAATATATATAGCACAATTTGTTTATGGATTCTAATCTTATTTTTTAAATTAAGATCAATGTTTATTTCTACACCTAATCCAGGGGCATATAAAAACAATGAAAAAGAATTTAAGAATATTTAAGTACTAAATGTAATGTGGAAGTATACAGGATATGCTCAAAATTCAAGTAGAAAATCCAAATATTGTAGTTTTTATTTACTCTATATATACACATTATATTTATATAACTAAAGTATAGAATTTAAAATATTCTATAATAATAAAACAATTTAATAGTAGCATTTGTATTATTAATAATAGTATAAGTAAGTATAGAAATAATAACACAGTGTAATTATAGTAGTAGTATAGGATGCAGTAAGCCCCCAATTTAAATGTAAACCTTATATCTTTGGCATATGGTGATTAGCAAATGTTCCAATTATACTGTCTTACTTATAAATCAAATAAACAAAGATCTACATGATAACTTCTTGGAAAAAAGTTACATCAATGTGTAAATGATGGTATAAATAGTAAACTAATATTAAAAATGCAATCTACAATTGTGTTCTTCTGATGTCAATAATTCCATTTGACTTCATCTTTTTAACCTGGCTCTCCCACTCTCTCTCTCTGCACACACCTGATGCTATTGTCTGGTTGTTTCCTTTTCCTTTATTGGGCTAGTTTCAGGTAGATAGCCTACTTTTCAGTTCATTTTTCAGTTATCCCTCAAGTATCTGTTCATCCAGTAGCCACCGTCCTATTACACATGTACCCCCTCTCCCATCTATGATGCTACAAAGTGTCTTAACAGCTCGACTTTCTCTTATCTGGTATGATTCCAGTCCATTTCCTTTGCTACTAATGTATCTAAAATGAAAATCTAGACTTTATTCTCTTGATTCAAAAACTTCAATAGCTCTCTGTTGTTTTCTAGACAAAATTTACACTGCTTAAAACGAGAGATGAGCCTGTTGAAAATCCACCTTTGCCTCCTTTTGTAGCCTAATGTGCCACTCGGCTCTCCTTGATCTAGCAGAACTGCCTCTGCCCTTCTGTAGATAAGCCCTTCCACCCCCACCCCATTTTAAGCATCCCATGTACATGCTTATCTTAAAAGATGTGCTTTCCCCAGTTTCTTCCTAAGGTCAATTCCTGACCCATCACCTCTTCTTTGCCTAGTGCTCCCTGTTTTAACAGGTACAACTAATCATGCTCTCCTTTCAATGGTTGTTATGTACTGCACCCCTATTAAAGAGCAGTAAGTATTTTTAAATAGGTCTCTCTACTCCATCAGTTTATAGACTTCCTAAGGCAACACTTGATCTTCTTGATTTTAGATGTTATGCAACCAGTACCCAGTACATCATAAACTTTCAAAAAAGTGTGTAAATGAAGGGATAAATAAATGAGTTTTAACATTAAAATCTGAATAATATTTCAGATTTATTTCAGCATGTTTTGTTTTTCTACCATTAGAAAATTCTAGATTCCAGTGTGAAATAATGTAAAACAGTACTATTCCTAATTATGTTACTTTGAAATATATACAATTTAATAGATTATTTTCTTATTACCCAACCTTTAGTAGGTACATGCCTTGTTCTTAAAAAGGTAATTTATGAATACTATTTGGGGAAGATTTGTGCACATGTAGTAGATTATATATTTTTTGGTGGGTTCAATGTAGACATGCCTGTTTCCCTGGATTCAGAACTTGGTTCTGACTTACCTATCCACTGCTATAGCTACTAAAGTAAAGACTGAAGCTGCAACTGATATTCCCTGGACCAATCCACTGATCTTGCACATTGTATTTCCAAATGGCCATCCTGAAAGGAAGATGGAACAGTTTTTTAAAAGATCATTTATCATCACTGAAATTATGAAGAGAATGGTGTGACATCAAGAGTAAGGTAACTGTTTTCTTAATGATAGCCACAGAACAATGCTTCTCAGTATTTTCACCAATTTTTCCAGACCCTCCATTTTTTAGCACACTAATGACAATGTCAAAACTTAGACAGTAATTCCCATATTCTAGCCACTATGATAAGTGCTTTACATTTGTTAACACAGCTGATTCCCATGACAAGTCATTTTTTTTCCATGACAAGCTTGTGAAAGCTTTATTATCTTCAAGATATGTGTAGGCAAGGCATCAAACAAATATCACATACCTTGCCATTGCTAGTTATCAGCTTAATAAGGATCCTAACCCAGGTAATAGGTTTCCAAAATTCAAACCATTAACCCTTATGTGATAATACCCCTTAAATAAAGAAAAGAGTCAGAATGTTGTTTTGATGATTTGGAAATATACTCCAGAAATTATACGAAACCAGGAGTTACATATAGAATAAATAAGCTATATTTATTTATATATAACCTAACAAAATAATTTATATCAGAGCTACTTCCAGAATGAAGAGCCCCTTGCACAGACAAAAGTAGTCTATTTTCATTACCTCCTAACCAAACCTCAGGTACTAGAAAATTTATAAAAGAAATTGGTAAAAAAATTTATAGCAGTTTGATGTTCAAAATGCTCTTCTGCTATGAAAGAGAAATAACAATATTCTTCCACTTGAAAATATTCTGTACACGTGCTTCATATTTCTAAAATTTATCTTTTAAAAATATTCTGCAACTTACTTTTCCAAAGCAAAATATTCTTATCTAGTATGAAATATTTCATTCTTAATAATTTAGCTATATTGGAAAAAAAACAAAACAAGAAAACACCACCATCTGTCTAGAACATCTTAAAATAAGTACTTGAGTGACTACTGAATGGAAACTAAATGTCTCCCCAGTCCTAAAATTTGTTAGGTTGTGAATAATATTATTTAAAAAAAGGTGAAAGGCAGTATGTAACCCCGGGGTGAACATGAAAGAATAAGCCTAAATTTTACTTTATATACCTCATCAAACGCCATTGAAATGACAGCGCCAAAGCATAAAAGCAGAAATCCATTGAAACCAAGGTGCCAGATACTATTGCGTGCAAAGTTGGGAAAACAAGATGACAGTGGAAATTATAAATAAATCCAATCACATGTCATTGGCTTTTCTCCTCTGTTGGCAAAAGAGTGGAGGCTTAAAGCTCATTCACCAAGTGCAGGGTTAGTAGATGCCATAGTGATGACCAAGGATTAAGTGACAGCAGGCCACTGCAGACCCAGAGACCCATTCAGCTCTGAAATGCAGCAACCAGTCTTATGTCCCTATAGCAACAAACCAGAGAACAAACTTCAGGGGACAATGACTCCAAGAACACTGACATGCAGATTTAATGGCCATGAAAGTCCCTAACTACTGAAGCTGGGAGTGGTCTACCTCAACCTCCAGCACAGGGAACTTGCAGGAACCAATTTCATCCATGAAACAAGTACAGTATGATAGTATGAGGAAGATGCAAGAGATAAAAAAACTACTCAAAAAAATTTTAAGATGTGATAACAGAGATAAGGTATTAATCTAAAGGCTGGAAGAAAAAATTGAAAAAATTCATTTTCTGATTGAAATATCTAGTTTGCATCTAATACAATAAATAAAAACCAAAAAGATGTAATACAAAGTTTAATATCATGAAACTCAGAATACTAGGCATATAGACAAGTTCAAAAGGCTTTCGGGAAGGAAAAGTGTTAGTCACGAACAAAAGAAGCAGGACTCAAAAGGCACTAGATTTTTTCATCAGTGACTCCACATTTCCCAACAGTAATAAAGGAGCAATACCTCTACAATTCTGAGGGAAGAAATTTATGAACCATGATTTTTCACATTGCTAACTAAAATCATGTGTGAGACAAAACAAAGACACTTTCAGATATGCAAGATCTCAAATATGTTTTATCTCAATGTGCTATTTCTCAGGAAAGAATAAGCCAAGAAAGAAGAAGACATGGCATCCACAAAAATGCAAAGAAAGGTGAAGATAATTATCAGAATACCAGCGAAGAGTATTCCAGACAAATTTCTGTGCTCGGAGAGCAAAAAATCCAGACAGTACAAAGGTCAGAGAATACCTGGAGAGGTACTGTAGGAAAAAGATGCAGTTCATGGGTTACCATAGATATACGAAGTTATTAACATGAGAGTCCTGGAAGAGAATTTGAGGATACATTACTGACAGGTACACAGCAGAAAAAAGTTTTTCTCTCAAAAACTGATAGAAATCTCTCTGGCTAACCACAAAAGGGCCTAAATGTCTGTATATTATTAGATTGAATACACTAATCAAAGTGTGATGATCTCCATAAATCAAGAAAAACAAAACAACATTTTATAGAAGAGAAATTGCTATCAGAGCACTTTCCACGGTTCAGCAAGGGTAAGATACACATAAAATAGAAACGTATACTCTGGATATTGATTTAAATATCTGGATATTGATTTAAATAGAACTGTTCATTGTTATATTGGGAGAATGAAAGAAGATGAAGTTTGTGAATTTATTTTTTTCTTTATGAGTGGAAGTGGATTATGAGAACAAAATTTGTGTCTTGTACAGATTGAAGAAAAATATCATATTGAAAACATATTTTTTAAAAAATGTTATTAATTACCAAAAATAAAGATAAAAAGTGCTGAAAATGTTATTAATTACCAAAAATAAAGATAAAAAGTGCTGACTACTTAGAATAAAAATCAAGAGGTAAAGTAGAGTAATTTACATTAAAAAATTGTTAAATAATAATTTAAAAAATATTTCTGGGGAAAATAGTAAGACTACTTTTTGACAATGTGACTTACCTGAGAACAACAATTTTTATCAATTCCTTCACTCTCTTTGTCTAGTATAGTATCTTGAACATGTTACATCCTTAGTAAGTATTTGTTTAATGATAAGCATCAGAAATTCTCCTGATCAATTCAGGACAGAACTGATAGAATAAGCACCCCGAATTATCCTTGGCAGACAACTACTCCAGAGAAAGGAAGGAGAAAATGGATGAAAAGAAAGAAAGCTCTTTTCCTATTCTTCAGTGAATTGATGTTGAGTGCTATGAAAGGATATGGTAGGGCTATTAAATAGGCTGTGATTATTTCACTGTTCTTATGAAGATTTGAATGTGAATATCTTGAGTGCTCTCCATTAACACAATGAATATTAATTTTGTTCTAAGTATCAAAATGCTGTGGTTATCTGGAAATACATTGCTTCTATACTTCTAGAACACATTAAGGTGGTGCTTGAGAAGCAATAATGTGGACACAGAAGTCCTAGAAAGGAGATACCTAACCTTTACAGTGTGATACAACTTACGTTGTACGTGTAAACTGCCATGTTTTGAGAAATCATCATGACTGCTTCATCTTCCCTCAAAAACTGATAGAAATCTATCTGGCTAACCACAACAGGGCCTAAATGTCTGTATATTATTAGATTGAAATTTCTATGATGTTATGTTCAAGTACATCAACTGCAATCAGATGCACCAGTTCTCTGAAACGTACAGTCCTAATATTATTCTTAATAACATTCATGCTGTACTCTATGTTCTTTTGTCTATATTTAACAAATTCAAATGTTTTGGTAAGAAATGTGAGATATCATACTCTTAGGATGTTTAGTGAGCGCTTTATAAAAAGAATAGCCTACATTCTCCATCTCTGTCACTTGAGTTAATTTTCCCCATAATTCTTATTCTCAAATTCTCTGTTTAGTGTTGTCTCCTCCTTTAGAATGTATACCCCATGGGAACAGGTACCTGGAGTAGTTCCTGGAACTGCATAAATATTTGCAAGGGAATGACGCTGCCCTGGCTATAGGGATATGTTGCAAACCTTTCTTACATCAACCATGCACTATGCAGTCAACATACCTGCTATAATATTATCCAGCAGTGTTATAGGCATACAGAATATGCCAACCAGTAAATCGCTTATTGCCAGGTTTAAGATGAATAGATTAGTGACAGTATGCATGTGTTTATTCCGCATAACAATAAAGCAAACCACCGTGTTTCCCACCATGCACAGGAAGAAGATCAGAAAGTAGGAAATAATGAAGATTGCTGCCACTTGAGGATGGTGAAGATAGTAGTTCACATAGGTAATACTATTGTTTGAATACAGGTGATGCTGTGTGTCATTGACACTCCAGATGTGATACCAGTTTTCTGAAGAGTTTGAGTCCCATTTCTCACTCATGATGGACCTTACAAAAGAGAGGCAGAAAAGAAAAGTATGATTAGAAACCAGCAGAATAAAGGTTCTGTGCTTCAGCTTGATAACAGGAACACATTTAAGACATCACTGAATTTTGATGGGCCTCCTGAGATAATCCATTATTTATAGAAAAGACTGAGTTATAAATAAAGCATTTAATTTATTGGGATTCTAAGAGTGTTGGGAAATATGCAGCAGTTATTATTATATTTTATTTCCTGATATGCTCTATATTTTACATCTTTGGTCATAACCTCTATCCATTTTCAACTTTCCCCTTTTCAAAATTCTCTTTTTCCCTACTTCTAGTTATCATAACCTTTCAAAACCCACTTGTTCCCATTAGGCTAACTTATATGCCTCTAGCTTTTATGATAATCTGATAAGATTCTACTTCCATATAAATAAGCTTTTTGTATTTGCCTTATTTTAGTTTGACTCAGTTAATTGAAAAAAAAAATTGCATACTTCTGTATGCAGATATAGCCACCATGTTGTGACTCTCTTAAAATCATGGCAGGCTATTTACTTAGTTTCCCTTAGGATAATTCTATTTACAAATAATGCATTAATAACTTATTTAGAATCTATATATCTTAATGTGAACCTTTCAATCAAACTTTGTGTATCAGAGGTATCCAAAACCATTCCTACATTCAGTGATTCAGGGAAGGACTGATTTAGAGATGGACCAAATCATTTAGGAATAATTTAGAGGACTCACCAGCCTCAGTATTTAGTACTTTCAGAGCTAGTATTTATGATAGTGAAGGATGCAAAGCAAAATCAGCAAGGGAAAAAGGCACATGGGAAGAAGTTTGTAGGAAATCAGGCACAAGCTCCCAAGAGTCCTCTCTCAATAGAATCACACAGGACTTAATTCCTCCAGCAACCAGTTGTAACAATGTGTGTGAAATGTTGTTAACAGGAAGTTCATTAGAGACTCAGTATCCCAATTTTCATTTTAAAAAAAAAATGGACCTGTGGGTAACTTCTTCCAAGAATGTATCAAAATTCTATACTCCCAGATGGAGAGTAGGTGTTGGGCTCATGAACCAATTTGTACAATCTAGGAGTGGAGAAATGAAATGCTTTGATGACTTAACAAAACTTTTATATCAGTATAGACAACTATTTACTACTTAAGTTCCTAGACTCCAACCAAAGGTCTACCTTGTAAGAAGATCTTTCTAAAGTTACTAGGCTCAGGCATTCTTGCACAGCTTGTTCATTGACTAGACAGAACAGAATATGTATCCATAAATGAAGATGAATTTGACAGTGGACTTAACAACTGAGCTACCATATTCACTTTTTTGGAGTAATTTTCTGCAATTTGAGTTGGTAGAGACAAATTCAAATGGATCTGCTACTGGTGGCTAATCAGACTCTAATTTGTGTAACTTTTAGGTATTTAATGATCTCTTTGTTGCTTAGCTTCCTCCCCCACCCCACTCCCTACTGTGACCAAAAGACCTGACAAGGACAATTTTAGAGGAGGAAAGTTTTATTTGGTCCTTATCTTGGGCTACATTTCTCTAGGCAGGTGAGGCAGAACATCATGGTAGAAGAGTATGGAGAAGGAAAGCAGCTCAGGATGAGGCCACCAGGAAGCAGACAGAGGCTGCTTCCCTCACCACAGACAAAATATAAACCCCAAGGGCACACCCCCAGGAACCCACATGGTCCAGCCATTCTACAATTACCATCCACTTAATCCCTATCAGTGGATGTCACAATGGCAAAAAGGTGCGACTTGACTTATGCAGTTGATGGGGAGAAATAAAGAATGTCCATGCGCTTCTGCCTTTGTTAATGCTTTATTCACTCAAATCACTCAATACAATTTCACTCTATAGGTTCTTAATCAAGAAAATGACAATTCTTAATGCTAGGCACTACAATAGACATAATCAATTCACAGCAAACAATTATAGAATAATTCTAAGCAGTGCAAACACACTTAATCATGACAGGCTCATGACAGACATTCCCTCTGCATGCTAAGTTCAAGTGTCAGATCAAAAGTCTCAAGCTTTAGGCTCTAAGTCCAGCAGATGCACAGTCACTCAGACCATGGTGATCAGGTTAGGAACCAAGGCAGGTTTCACCTGGGGTGGATCTGACAACCAGTTGAGGAGAGGGTTGTAGGGAGAAGCCATGGCTCTCACCAGGGTCAAGATGTGGCTGTAGAGTTTGAGAACAATGAGGAAAATGCAGAGGATCAGGCAAATAATAAGAGTTGGGATGTCAGTCCAGGTCCTCATCAGGCTCTCCAGTGTGAGGGCATCAGTGTCAGCTGGCTGAATGTCTGTTCATTTGCTCCATTTTTTATACCAAATTTTGGGGCTTTTGATCCCCCTTTCAATCCCCAGCAGCTGCCACCAGGTCTTTAGTTACATCATTTACCCTGGGGTTAAAACATCTGGTCTAGTGGTCCCCACCCTGATTTTCTCACCTTTCCCCCTTATGGGGCTAGGACAACATGCCAGAGACTTTACTCTGAGTTTCTCAGGGTAGGGGACACGTGACTTGTTTGCATCTGAGAGCCATACTGGAGGGCTCTGTTAGGTGTCCCTGGTGAGACTGCAGATTTCAAACTGGAGTTTTAATATGGAGTTGCTTAGGCTCAGGCCTAAGGCCATCCTTACAGTGGATCAATGCAATGATTAAGATTAAATGATCATAAACCAATCATTTCACCTCTAAATTTTCTTACACATGAGCTTTTCCTGGGGAAGCAATGGGACCAACTCATATTTAAACCATAACATTCATCAAGTGTATATTTGTATCATTTTAGAGAAACATGTTTGATGTGCAAATATTTACAATAAGTATTAAACTATGTATTAATAATTTCTGATACTTTGAATGATTTTCTGTTGTTCTATTGAGTATAGGAATGTAACACAAAAGTTACTAAAAATAATGTTATGAAAGGGGATTATTTTTCTCCAATAGTTTCCATTAATTTTTAATTTTATGTTTTCCTTTCCTCTAATTTTTTAAACCTCTCTTTGCTTTTCCTGGGTATTGTAGTCCCAATTTTAAAGGAAAACATTTTTTTTTTTTTTAAAAAGGAAAGAAAAGCAAAGTGATTATGAGATGGGACTTAGTGAGGAGTAAAAGAAAGGAATTCATGTGAGCAGGACTACACATAGTCACATACATGCAGTCAGACTGAGGGTGTCTGGAGTTCAGAGCCTGGAAAGAAGAGCACCAAGCAGCTTGGAACAGAAGCTTCGCAGTCAGTCTCCAAAAGAAAAGTAGTCACAGGAAGATCTAAGGATCTCTGAAGCAGAGAAACTCCAAACACAAAGGAGAACTGCATGGAAAACTGGATGTGGATAGGAAACATCTATAATGAATACCATCAGCAACATGGCAGAATAGGAAGTCTCCAACTCAAACACTCCTCCCCACAAAAAGTTCAACTAGCAACAATCTATAGACCAGAACATTCTTTTGAAAACCAGGATACTTGGAAACTAGTCTGAGGCAGCCATTTGATCTATAGAACTGAAGTAAAGCCACATCAGGAAGGCTAAGAGTCATACTCTGACTGTCCCACCACTCAGGATTTCTCTGAGCCCCATATTCAGAATATTCTAGGACTGTAGTATTAGTGTATAAGGCAATTTCATTGCAGTACAAGGGTTAAAAGATAAAACTATTTATGACAACTATTGCTGAAACAAATTGTCAAAGAATACATATTACTGAATTGTGTAAATTCTGACATAAAAACATAAAATTCTTTTACGGAGTAAAAGTACATAGTTGTTTAGGAAATAAAATGGTTAACAGCTTGATATCAGCTGTGGTCTCATAGTAACTACAAAGAAAATGAAGAAAAACCACAAAGAAAAATTTAGAATACAAGCACAAAGCAAAATAGAAAGAATTCAAAGGATACCAATACAGAAAACCATCAAACCTCAAAAGAACATATTAAGAGTGCAAAAAAGAAACAATGTAGAATCTATAAAATAATCAGAAAACAACAACTAACAGAAGAGAAGTAGTAAGTTCTTACATATTAATAATTATCCTTACTAAAGGGGATTGAATTCTCTAATAAAAATAGAGTGACTAAATGGATTAAAGGAAAACAAAACATAAAACCCTAGACCCATGTATATATGCTGCCTTTAAGAAATTCAACTCACTTACTTTTAAAGATACCACAGATTGAAAGTGAAGGAATGGGAACAGGTATTCCACTCAAATGGAAACCAGAATAGGATTATACAGAATGATAGTCTCTTTAATTAATGAGGCTGGGGAAACTGGATATCCACATGCAGAAGAATGAAATAGACCTTTATCTCATATTACACACAAGACCAACTCAAAATGGCTTAAATACAAATGTGAGACCATGAACTATAAAACCACTAGAAGAAAATATACAGAGAAAACCAGGCAAAACTGATGTGGGCAATGGTATTTTGAATTTGACCCTTAAAACACAGGCAACAAAAGTACCAAAAGACAAGTGGGATTATATCAAACTTAAAAGCTTCTTCACAGCAAAGGAAATAATTAATAGTATGCAGAGAATCTGTGGATTGAGAGAAAATATTTGTAGGCCATAGTTCCAATAGAGAATTAATATCCAAAATATATAAGGAGCTCAGCAACTTAGGAGCAAAAACTGAAAGACCCAATTAAAAAACGGGCAAGGGATGTGAACATATATTTCTCAAAAGACATGCAAATGGCCCACAGATATATGAAAACTGTTTAGCATCATTAGTCATTAGGAAAACACAAGTTAAAATTGGTTATATGAGATCACACACCCTTCAGAATGGCTACTATAAAAAGACAAAAGATAACAAGTGTTGATAAGAATGTGGAGAGAAGGGAACTATTGTACGCTATTTGTAGGAATGTAAATTAGAAAGACATTATATAAAACTTTATAGTGTTTCTGCAGAAAACTGAAAATCAAATTATCATATGACCTGGCAATTACACTTTTGGATATTTATCCAAAAAATTGAAATCATCATGTTAAAGAGATGTCTGCTCTCTCAGGTTCATTGCAGCAGTATTCACAATAGCCGCGTTACAGAATTGACCTAAGTCTCCATCAACGGATGAATGCATAAAAGAAATGTGGTATGTGTACATAATGTAACACTGTTTCAATTTTAAAAGAATAAAATTTTGTATGGGCAAAAACATGAGTATAACTGAAGAGTATCATGCAAGTGAAATAAACCAGGCACAAAAGACAGATACTACATGTTCTCACTTATATATAAAATATAAAACATTGGAACTTGTAGAAGAAGAATAACGGTGGTTCATAGGCTGGTGGTCAGGAGAAAGAGGAGATGATGGTCTCGAGGTTAAAATCTCAGGAGGGAATACTTTCTGAGAGCCACTGTGCAATGTGATCAATATAGTTAACAATTGAATAATATACATTTCAAAATCGCTGAAAGAGTAAATTCCAAATGTTCTCATCATGAAAAACTGTTAAGTTTTTGAGATGATAGATATGTTAACTAGCTTAATTTAATGTTTTCACGTTGTGTTCATAAAGCATATCACTTTGTGTTCTATAAATATATGCAATTATAAATTATCAAATTATAATTTAAAAAAGAAACATCTGGCCATGAGTTCAATTAGAGCTGAAAAACAGATGGGTAGAATACATCATCAGACATATGCTTCATATTTGAATAATGTTTTCTAAAGCCCTTAGCTTATGGCAACAATGTGTTTCCAAAGAAGATGCATATCCATGATGTATCTGTTGAGATAAGGAACACTAACATAGAAAGGCTGAGATGGAACAAGGTTTTTAAAAAAACCATCCTGTGGACTCACTTAAACTCCATGTGAGTTTTTCTTTTTTCTTTTTTTAAAGAGGGTAGCATCTCTTTTCCTTCTCTTCTAATGGATTATTAATAAACTAAAATCATATTTTATTTGGAAGAGCTCATGCAAATACAGAGTTGGACAAAGACTTGTAAGAGAACAGAATTGTTTAAAGGGCACTTTGTGTATCATGCTAATTCTACAGATGCAATAACCTAAGGACTAAAAGGACTGTGTATGAGCTTGAAGAAGTCAAATTTACATACTTCCCATGCTGGGGACTGAATGATCCGTGGAACGTGTCCCTGAAGTGTGTGAAGTGTTTTATGGGCCCAGCACATCTTTGCTGCACAACTCCGCTTGTGATATCCTTTACACAAAACAGAGTCTCAATTCAAAAGTTGTATTAATGTAAGAAACATGAGCTATTTTACCATTAGTCTTAAACTCTTCATTTACACATAGAGAAATGTGTGATAAATAAGTTTTATTGTAGTCCCTGTACTGTTCCTTCGCCTTTGAATCTGGAGAGGAAATGGATATAGGTTTAACTGCAGGGGCTCCCTTTAGAGACCCTAGTCACTGCAATTTACTCAGACCCTAATCCTTATCTTTAGGAGGAGAATCTAGAGCTTTGGAAAGAGAAATCAGGGGTGGAAGTCATTAAACCTTTTTCCTTTCTAGAATCGTACTTGCCACAATAGTAACAGATTACTCTATATGATGGAATTGTTGGTAATTATTATACATTTTTTGCTTATTTGTATTCCTAGACTTTTTACTGTAAATTTTTAATCTTTTATAATCAGAAAAAATGTCTGAATAGAGAGGTACAGATGACATACAATAATGAATGTAAGCACAATTTGCTTTGACTCTTTATTTCCTAATAACAGAACTAGATTATTTCATTAAATCTATCAATATCTAGGTCACCAGTTTCCATGTAAATCTAATTGATATGCAAGTTAGTATTATCCTTATTTGAGATTTATTTTCCTTGGGCAGTACCTTTTCATCATGAGAGATCCTTGATGGAGAAAACTAAGAGGTATTATCATAGAAGGCTGAAATGTATAATAGTTTTCAACAAGAAAAAGTATTAGAGTGGTTCAATGAAATAATACCTTTATAGCCAATCTAAGAAGCTGAATTTTAAATATAAAACCATTGCTTCAGGTGTTTGCTATTACTCACTACAACATCAAAGATGTGAACATTTTAGAATTTTAAGTTTTTTTACAGTTGAATATTTGAATGCAAAAGAAACAAAAACATATGCACATGTATTTATCTCTACCCATGTAAATATAAATTTTTAAAAATGTAGTAATATATAAAAACAAATATAGTCACATCACATATATTGAAAATATATATTTTCTTCCCTTTATTCAGTAGAAGCAATATTTTCCTCATTCTTTAGAACACGACCTCTTGAAAATAGTGCTTAACCTGTATTGACAATTGTTAAGTCATCCATAATCTTCCTTATTAAAAATATCTGCCATGTACTCATCACTGACAATAAGTCCTTGTTAGCAATCTAAAAAGGGCTAACTTCTAGACATATAAGTTTCTTTAATGGACTTTTAAAAATAATTTAAACTGAGTTGTATAAAAGGACTTTTAGTAGTCAAAGAGAAGAAATCCAGAATATTAAATACAAAAATATTTGCAAGAATGTCAAATTAGAAACAAATACATATTATACAAAATATATGTGTATTTTACCTTAATTTTATAATTACATATATATTAAATCATATATTTAGTTCTAATTTGACATTTGCTCATATGTGTGTATACGCACAGTGAGAATGTGATATCTTTTGCAAAAATGGTTTTAATATAAACATTAAAATATAAAATTTTCTTTTAAAGCTATTATTTAGTGTACCCTCTGGGTTCATTTTCCCAAGGAATCAGAGGACCTGAAATGCCTATCACTTCACCTCTATGTCTCATCTATTTAATATTTATATCTGCTGAATAACCCACCACTAGGAAGAAGAAATGTGAGGCTGTAAAGCACTGAAGGTAACATAAGTGACATTGAAGCCTGAACTCAGCTAGATCACTATTGGGATTGAATCAACAATCTCTAAAGCAGCTAATGCAAAGAGCTATGCCTATTTCTAGGCAGAAACCTTATTTAAAAAATCAGTGTCTGCTGGTCTACACTCAGTGTCCAACATTCAATTGGAAATCATGAGACATAAAATGAAACATAGAGAAATAACTAGTTTGAAAATAAAAAATAATCAATAGAACCAAACCCAGAGATGATTCAAATGATGGAATTCTTTGACATCAATTTTATTAAAGATACAGTTAGTGTGCAAAAGACTCTAATAGAAAAGGTGAAAAATGTATGTATTGAAGGAGAAATATGTCAAAGAGATAGAAACTTATAAAGAAAATAATGGAAATATTAGAATGCAAAATAAATACATATATAACTCTGCTATGGCTCTAACTTTTGGACCCAGGTTGTGTTTTGCAAGAAAGAGAAACAAGAGTGGGGACAAGAGAAGTGGTGATGAGAAAGGAAAGAGGAAAGGAGTGAAAAACTAAGAGCAACAAGAATGAAAACAAAAACTCAAAATAGAACAAAAACAGATGCAAAGCAACCATCTCTATTTTAAATGGATATCATAAACATACTGAAAGAGGAAAAGGAAATAAACTTAAATAACTCTTCAATGTATTACTTTAAAAACATACCTTTACTCTAATGATTAAAAAATTAGAAGAGGCCAATATTGAACCTTGAAAGTAGGTGGTTGTTCTTACTATTGTTTCTTTTGGTATGGTTTGAATTTCTTTAGTTATACAATGTGTATCCTGGGATTAAGCAAATATATAGGCATATTGTGAGTAGTGGGATACAGATTTCTAAACAACAAGAAAAGTGAGATAAAACGTGGAAAAGAGGAAGGTTAGAATGAACCTTGTGGTATTGGTCTGAAATTGAAGCAAATGTATGCACACACACACACAAATGTATTTTCCCCATTGAAAAGACGTAGGTACAATGAAACCTCAGGAGGGGAAAAAAAAATCCAGAATTTGATTTTTCAATACTATTATCTACCCAAATGAACTACAAAAATGATGACCAATGTCAATGCGGATGGTGAGACTTACAAAATAAGTCTGATATTTAATACTATGGCAGAATGTAAAGTAATGCTAAAAAGGAAATGTGTCGAAAGAGAAAGAGGTATCTGTGTATTTAGGCTCGGGAACATTTTCAGCATTAAAATAAGTAGTGATAATAAAAGATGACCCATTGAATGAAATAGGAATCCATAAACCCATACTGATATAAATATAAATAAATGAATAATATGAAATGGTGATTTACTCTAGAAATAGCATTTCAAATAATAAAAGTAATATGAATTCTAAGTAATGAAAGCAGAATGAGTAATGGAATTAGAAAGTTACCACATGACATTCACTACAGTAATAATAATTTCAGGAAAGAATCATCAGTGACAGAAATGGTGGGCAAAAATTTGATAAGATCTAGAACAGTTGCATACTCTGAAATTCTCTCTCCACATCATACTTATTAATTACAAAGCAGAAATTATAAATGTGCATTGGAGAAACTGGTCAAACACACCTTAGTTAAATGATTAAGTATTCCAAATTGTGCTATAAATAGATATTATATGCATGCCCCTCATTATAAGACAGCATAACACCACCTTAGCAATATCCTTGTCAAGCAGTTTATTTTAATGCCACGAAAATAATCAGAAAACTCCCATATTAGGAAAATCCTACAAAATTAACCTATCTCAAATTGTACCTCAGATATGAAAAATGCTAATTGACCCTAACTATAAAACTTAAACTTCTCACAGGCAGAGTTATGATCACCCAAAGGTCTATGTCCTGATATCTATAATTTCTGAACAAGTTACATTACATAGCAGAAAGATATTAAAAAAGGAGCATAGACATGGAAGAGTCAGTATTCAATTATTTCTTTATGAGAGAGACTAATTTTGGTCATTCATTACAGGATATCCTTAGTTAGGAGTTGCCTGTAGAAAATAAATTATAAACTAAAGATCTATGATGCTGGGTTCCCTGGAAAATGTTCCTTAAATTGAGAAATAAAGACATTTTATAGTTTAAATATTCCTCCAGTTGTGTGAGGCAATCATGCAGAACTAAACCTGGAGACCTCATCTGCTATTTGAACCAGAAACATCTCAACATGGAAAGAGAGTGTCAGAGAACTGGTCTTGATATTCCATACAACTTCCTGGTTTGTCTGAGCCTCTTGATTGCCAGAGCCCTTGAAATTACTGGTAAATTTTCATAAGGAACAAGGATTTTTAATCATATTTCTTTGCCAGTCTGGCACTTTGTAGATGAAAAAAAAATTAATTACAGGATGACTCCTTGACCATTATTGGTAGGACATGGTGAAGCTTTGGGACAATAGGATTTGGAAAAAGAAGACATGCCTGAGGGGAAAGGCTAAGTGGATTGATAAGAGGTGGCTAGACAGGGGGATAGAAATATTTCTATCCCCCTGTCTAGAGCTAGTGGCTCTGTTAAGTGACACCTGTAAGGGAATGCAGTGAGGCTGTTTCTTTCCTGTCATGGAAAACCTATTAAACTTAAAAGACTATGTGGAGTTATGGCCTACTCCTTCACAAAATAATATAGCTGGGCCATTGTCTACTCAAAACACTATACAAAGAGCAGAGGAAAAGGTCAGGTAAATACTGAATCCCAAGGATATTCTACGAAAATTTTCAAACATTTCACACACAAAAAAAAATCAGCAGTAGCATGGTGAGTCATTATCTGCAGGGGTCTTAGACTGTCTGAATACCTTGTGAATTGAAGAAGCGTATAAACTGGGGAGCAATCTTCAGTGGTTGCAGTCTTCTGGGAGCAGATAATCTCTGTTGTATCACAATCAATCTGCCCCTATTGGTGAAAGTAGAAGCACAGCAAACCTATAGTAAGAGGGATAACTGTGCTATCACATCACCACAATGTATTACACCATCTGACACTGTAGGCATGTTTTAAGTACAAGTGACCACAAGGTGGCTATTTGATGACCAGAGACACACACTAAATTTAATCTTTCTAACAAGGATAATGAAAAATGCTGTAATAATCTGGAAGGTTTCTCTTATATAATTTGCTTTTAGGAAGCTACAAGAATATTGAGGAGACAGTGATGGACTTGCTGACTCAGTTAAAGCATAGAAGACTGCATAATGATTAAAGACCTATGCATAAAAAAGGGCATGAGTAGAGAAATGAGAAGATGGAGAGGAAATAATAACCCATTCAACTGAATAGAACTGTTTAAGTGGTTTATAAAAACCACTGTAAAATAATAAAAGTTTTTTTTGTATGTGTGTGTGTGTGTGTGTGTGCTTGTTTTTGTGTTGGTGATTGAACACAGAGCCTTACACTTGCTATGCAAGTGTTTTATCACTGACCACGAAGCTATACCACCAGCCCCTCTGTACAGTTTCTACTAAGAAATTAGTATAGTAGTACCAACATTTGGAGGGTGAGGAGATGTGGAGAGTGGTGACAGAGAATGGGAGAGCAGTGATTGAGATTGGAGGTCTCTGATGACTTCATGGCTGTGGCGTGCCTGGTGCCTGGGAAAGTTTCTGTGCAGGGGCACAGGATGCCTAATTGCTATGGTAACGCCCTGCCTGAGGAGGCTCTGTGTTAAGAGTCTTATCAGTGTTGGCCTTGATCTCAGGCACATAGTTCTCAGAGATAGAGGAATTTTCATGCTTGACAACCACAATGTTTCACCAGCTCTGCTACTCCTGAGCCTGTCTGCTTAACCGTAACTTTAAACAGTGGACCTAACAAAAAGCTCCTAACATTACACATTGCAACTGTGGAAAAACTATATAGATGTTTCTAGTTCTATAACTTTCCTGAGTACAAAGAATAATTCTTGCATAGTCTTTAACCTGATAATGAGACATATATAAATAAAGATTGCTGGCATAACTCTTTAGATCTGCTTCTTCTGAGAGCAGCACTCCACCTGATTCCAGATTTATCCTCATATCTGCACATGTGAGTCTTTTATATAAAATAAGTCTGATATTTAATACTATGGCAGAATGTAAGGTATTTTAATTTTCTGATCTCCCATCGTCCCTAGCTAGTAATGCCAGTTTGCAGCAAGGAGATGTTTCAGTCTTCCCTCCCACCTTTTAAATTGTCTCTGTGAGTTCAGCCCTAAGTATTAGAATATGGAAGAAATCAAGTCAAATAATGAGTAATGATTCAACATGGGAAGTCCCTGAGCACCAACCTGAACTTATTTCCATGGATAAAGACATTAGTCCAAAAAAGAGTGACATGCTGAGATGATTGCCAAGCTCCCAAGAAGGAATCATAGGCATTTTGGTGAAAGAGCCTGAGACTGGTAAGCAATGCTCCTTAGGATTACTAGATAAAGGTGTTTAATGTTTTGTAGCACTTATGAAATAAGTGCTCTGAATGTCCCAAAGATAAAACTGGAAATATTGGAAATACCATGGAGAGAACAGGTCAGGCTGAGATTAGAGGCACAGAGTAGGACTGGAGAGACTTTTTAATGATTAATGGCCTTTAGATAAATGTATAACTGAGGTGGATAGGGAATGTTGCCTGAATCCTTTTTTTTTTTTCAAGGTGGGAGAACAGGAATATTTTGTCTAAGTCATCTTTTCTGGAGTTTTAATTAGACACATTAAATGGGAACCTTGGTAATTTCCTACATTCTTTTACACAATACATAGAAAGCAATAGACTTCCAAGAATATAAAAACATTACCACTCTGATTGAGAGAATGATTAAGGTGTGCTTATTGGCTCCCATTAGCTCTCCTTTTAGCAGACCTGTCTGTCCAGTACATTACAAATGTAGGTTATCAAGCAGGCAACAAGGCGGTTATTCCAAATGCTTCAACTGTGTCTTATATGGTAAAAACCATAGAGAACGCACAAAAGGCCAGTGGGACTGCTCTGTCATTGTAAACTTAGCTGATGGCTCATGATTTCCAATAATAAGCAGGCACAATTTACATTCTCACAGAACAGAACTCATGTAAATTTATTGTGTTGCCAAAGTATCTTTGAAATAGCTGACATAACTGCCATAATTTCATAAGATAAGGCTTTGACTTAATAAATAGTCAAAGCAAGTTAGTAAACTGCATTGACTATTATTAGGATAATTTCTCCTCTGAATAAGAAGTCAAGGGGGCATTGAGGTCTCTAGTGATACACATGACAGATAAAGGCTGGTTTATAAACCCAGCTATAAATCAAAGACCCAGGAATTATATGAACTAGAGAAACTAAAATCATTTTTGAAACAAATGAACAGACAAAAAAATGGGTTTCTTACAGAATTGGCCAATAGACAAGAGACTTAGAAACAAACAGGATTGCTTTGGTTTTGGCAGAACTTTTTTTGTTGTTGTTTTAATCTAAGTGTCATATTGGCCCCTATTCACAAAATCATGAGGAGGATAATTGAAATTGAGAGGAAGTCTTGAGTAGAACGGATTACTAAAGGATTTTCAAAGGGTGTTGAAGCAGGAATAAAGGATAAAGCAAGACTTTATCATTTGACTGCTTAGCTAATATTAGATCTATCTGAGACCAGAATTGACATAACTTTTTCTATGTACATATATGAAATACACCTCAGTGAATCCCACCATTGTGTACATCCACAAGAATGGATTCCGAATTAGAATAAGATATATTCTACACTTGTATAATTACATCAAAATAGATTCTCCTGTCATATATAAACTAAAAAAAGAACCAATACAAAACAAATAAGAGAGTTAAAAAGAGAGAAATGAAAATGTCATAGAAAAGTAAAACAAAGTTTAGAATGTTCAAAATGTGAACCAAGAGAATGTAAGCGACCTAGCAAGTGATGGATATAAAGAAAGAGGAGAAAAAAATAGGAAAAAAAAGTAATAGGAGAAAGAGAGAATAAGAGAATTTGATTGTTAGCAGAGAAGAAAGAGAAACACATAATCAAAACTAAACCAAAACCAAAATAAACAAGAACTCTAACCCTCCCCCCAAAAAGGAAAAATAACTATAATTAAAAAATGCTAAAAATGAGAAAACAGAAACAAATATGTATATGTCCACAAACCAGTCAGCACACCAAGTACACAAAAAAAGAAAAAAAAAAAAGGAAAGAATTGTCTCCACCAAAATAGCCTAAACTGTCAATGAGGATGGATATCACTGCCTATGTCTGACTGTGCCTCTTTCTATTTTTTGGGGGGGGAGGGGTTATGTACTAAAAGAGAGAGAGAGAAGGTGGTGGAGAAGGAGAGAGGGCAAGCACACATGAGAGTCAGTGCACAAAGACTGAGGGTGGTTTATCCCACCCCCTTCCTCTTTCTATGTTGCTCACTGAACTGCTAGCTGGAGTAGCTTGACACCGAAGCTGGTTGAAATAGCTGTCAGCTTCCCTTTCACCTGTATAAGGTAGGATGGAATGAAAAACACTGTTGACTGGAATCTTTTGCAGATAGAGCAAATTAATGTACTCCCAGGTTAGGGCTATTGCAGAATTCTAAGAGGGGAATTCCAGTGATTGGAGATTGGGTCTAATCAGGCCTTAGGGACTTTTGTTGGGTAATGTCTGTTCTGTAGAGACTGAATCAACACCGCCCCCACATCAGCAAATGTCAATATCTGCTGAAAGTCTCAATTTCAGGAGCCTCCCCAAAATCTTACTCACTGAAAAGAAGAACCAACCCTCCATAGGTCTCAAATACTCTACTGCCCAAGAATACTGTCTTCATGGGCTTAGTCCCAGTGTATGCATATCTATCTCTTGAGTTTCCCAAAGCTCCTCAGCTGGTCACATGAGCCACCAGACCCAAAGGGAAAGTGACTTGTACTCACCTCCATATTTCTGACTTGAACCCCCCTGGGCTACAATCTTCTCTGTGCTTGTTTGCTTGACAACTTACACCCTACTCCACACACTAGGTGCTTGCTGGCACAGTGTGGCAATGTTTGATCTTCCTGGCTCACACAGCAGCAAGCTGCAGCATGGCCTCCTCAAGTGGCTCCCAGTTTCAGCTCCCACTTGCCAGTTGAGAAACAGCACTTTTCAAACACCTTCACTGTGCAGCCTCTGGATCAGCTAAGTTCAGATGGCTTTTCTGATCCATGGGGTTTTTTCATGCCAAATTTGTCCTTCTGTATTTCTCTATTTGGGTTATCCCTCCCCTCTGCAGTCAACCAGCACCACTGCACCACTCTTTCAACCGGCTTGGCTCCAGTGAACTCTTTCTTTTTCTTTATTCAATGCACCCCAATTTTTGAGTCACTGTCAGACGCTGACTGTTTGATACTGAATTTCAGTTAATTCCCTCTTTCATTCACCTTGCAAAGGAACAGTAGTACTCCTGCTGTTTGAACCCCAACCCATGGAGCAACTGGAAAGATAGCCTTCCTCTAATCTGTCATCTTGAATCTCCTGCTTTTGTGCATTTTACATACATACCACATATGTCTATTCTTCAGGAATAATTACATACAGATTCCTATAAACCTTAATGAGGCACAGAAATGCCAAGTGTGGGGTTTGTTTTGTTTTAAGGAATGTTTCTGTTGGTATTTCCTAAAAGGTAAATAACAAAAAGGGAAACACAATTCTCTCTTCTGCAGTTGAATATATTTTTAACAGATGCATCATGCTGCCGTTAACAGAAATTCACATAATATTTACAAGCAGCAATTTATCAAGAAATGAGGGAATAAGAACTCAACATCTAAGATGCACATGCTTGTTATGAAGTGCTTACTTTTCTGAAGAGAGTTGTTAAGTTAATGATACACAAAGAAACATCTTAGAGTATAATGATGAGAAGTAAGCTGAAATAAACTTTTCTTTTATAACTTGCCTTTGCATGCTGACTTGAGCCTTATACTTGGCCACTGAACTATAGAGAATACCAAAAGCAGTTTTGCTTTTGTTTTTCCTAGGAGATAAGAAAAATATATTACTGAGCCTCTTGAATCTAGATAGACTAAGAGGATGAATTCTGATAAAAGGAATGTGACAAGAAGATACATGTTTCTTCCAAACTGGGCCCCCAAAAGGTTTTTCTCTCTCCTCTCCTTTTTTTATTTTTGGAAACACAGACTCAGATAGGCTGAGACACATGACAGGAGGAGCCCAGACCTATTGTGTAATGGTGAGGAGGGGAGGAAATAGTTTCTAGACCTATAACAGACACAGCCAAATGAGAAATAAAATTCTATTTGTTAAGTAACTGAGATTTGAGGGCTTATTTGTTAGAATTTTGTTGCTTGAAGAATGTGTTAGCTTCATCTGAAAAGTCAGAAATGGCTTTCACGAGAAGCTGCTTGACCTAATGTTAAAGGTGTATTGGTGTTCATTACATGACCTCAACAAACAAAAAGCAGAGCAATTTGAAAGTACATTGCTCACTTGTTTTTGGTGGGGAGGGAGGTGGAGCTTGTTTATTTATTTATTTTTTTATTTGAGTTTGTTTATTTTGCACAATCATCTGGGGTTAAATGTCCATTAGATAGATTTTAAGGGCATTTTGTTCTTTTTCTGATGAAGGTTTTATCACGCTGTACTTGAATATAGTTTGTATATGAGATCATCTTCTAGATAGTGCTATTTATTTATTTATTTTATGAGAGAGAGAGAGAGAGAGAGAGGGAATTTTAATCTTTATTTTTCAGTTTTCGGTGGACACAACATCTTTGTTTGTATGTGGTGCTGAGAATTGAACCCGGGCCGCACACATGCAAGGCAAGCATGCTACCGCTTGAGCCACATCCCCAGCCCTAGATAGTGCTATTTAAATGTGAAACATCACAGATCACTTTCAACTGAAAAATCCAGAGACAGGAAAAAAGAGTAGAAAGGCCTTCAACAGGTAAGAGGCTACAGGGGCCAGGCATAGTGGACACTCCTATGATCCCAACAACTCATCTGAGGCTGAGGTGGGAAGATCACCAGTTTGAGGCCCACCTCAGCAATTTTGTTTCAAAACAAAATATAAAAATGCCTGAGGATGTAGTTCAGTGGTAGAGTGCCCCTGGGTTAAATCCCCTGGACCAAGAAAAAAGGGAAAAAACCCAGAAGGCTAGAGTGAAGGCTTTATTACACAGTCCCCATTACTCAGGGGGCAACTTATTAAACACATTATACTACGTGTCTTGGTGACAGTATGAGCTGGTCTCCAACAGGTTAGAATCAGAGAGAAGGAGAGCTGACGAAGACAGAATCACCACAGAACTGGGAATGGGACTGAGAGTAAATGAAGAAAAGGGAAATGATAAAACACTGACCTATTTACAAGGACACAAAGGCTGGGAAGACTTTATGTAGGGACCACCAATTTCTCACCGTCTCCTAAAGATATTGATTTGTGGCCACAAAAAAAAAATAGTTACTTGATAATTCAAGTATTGACGGTGAATTTCTAGTTAAAATTTAAATTTTATAACTAATTTCATGTAAGAAGAGATATATTTCTAGAAAATGTATGGCTATTTATATGGTAAGGAAGTAGTTCTTTGGTAAGTATTTATTTGACTTAGGGAAATTTTCAATTATGCAGAAAACCGAAATTCATCAGCAACTAATCTATAATTCCTGACAGAGCACTTACTATTACCATTATAAGTATTACTTTTATGTTCTAAATTTTCTACAACAGTTTAACCTTTTAACAGTATAATTTAGTCATGACAAAAATATCTCCTCGTATATTGAAAATTTTGTTGCATAGGTGAAAATTTTCCTGAGTGAATACAAATCTCTAACAAGTATGAATGTGATGTTAATTAGTACTCCCCAAATTCCCAGGTTGGTAAGCGTCATTAAAATTTTTATAAAATGAAACTTGGTTGATATTGATAAAGCTCTTCTTATGCAATATTAAAAGTAGATGCTCAAGAAGAATTATAATTAAGTGTTCTTCCCAAAACTATGTATAAAGTTGGCAATATAGCTATCAAAACCATACATTAATTCATTAATATTTAATATGTACCTACTATGTAATGAAAACTATATTTGATGATGAATGTATAATATGAATAGGGCGTATATTACTGCCTCCTTAATAGTATGTAAAACCCTGCATACTCTATGGATGCTAATTTGGCTTTATTTATATGATAAGTAAGTAGATGTTAAGTAAAATCGATTCTAAAATCAGGATGTCTTCATGTTGCAAACTCACAAACTGTTTGTCTTAAAATTACCAATATTTACTTGGTACCTTTCATTTTATCAAGTTTTTACCATCTAATATTCTATTGTCAATGTTTCCATGTTCTTAAAGATAAAAGAATTATCAACAGGAATGTCAAACTATCCGCAATATCAACACAATTTGAAAAAGACCTTATATTTGCATATAAGAAGTTAGATCTTATGCCTAATATTGAGTAATAGGGATCCTATTCACTCTTTCATCTGAAAGAACCAAACCACGGCAATATATATAGAAACAATGGGTTTGAAAACACCAGACATCATGCAACACGCACAGTCATCACTGAGAGATGAGAAACAAATGAGGGAGGCTTGTGATTGCCTGTACAGCTTACTGCCTTGAGTCTCGAGTTTTGAGTCTGTAAAAGTTTTGAGTGGGCAGAGCCCGGAGTACTCCCTGCAGAAAGGAGATAGTTGACAGTCCAGGGAGAACAAGGCAACTAGTCATCAAGGCAAATTCCTGTAAGTGTGAGAGCTGCACCAAGCAAGAGCTCTCTTTCCCTGTCCAAAGAATAAGAGTTCATGCACTAAGAAGTACATGGGTCTGTCAAAGCCCTGCTTTCTACTAGCCAGACTCAGTTTCCTTGAATTACTTTTTCTTCTAAAATTTAGGAATGATTTTAAATTAAATACTTTTTAAAAAAAATAATATAATGCACATCATGCGACAACTTTTGTCTGTTTCTTTCTAGAACTTTCTATATTTGTTCATAGCAATCTATCTAGAGGTATTGTAGTGGCACCCCCTCTTCCACAGAAAATCTTGATAAAGCTTTTCCAGAGATCCCCACTGTAACTGTTTTTAGACTATCAACAAGAATTTCTGCAATAGAGTTTTCAGGAAGGAGGTGTATTCCAGAGGCAGTTGTGATAAGAAAGACTAATCCAAGGCCTCCTCAGAGGCATCTGCATTTCAATAGACAATAGTCAGGTCCTGTGGAGCTAGCAGGCCAGAGAAGGGAAGGAGAATTCTCCCTGTCCTGGGCACTGATTCTTGTTTTTTTCTTTATTCTAATTGGTTATGACAGCAGAATGTATTTCAATTCATAGTACAAATATAGAGCACAATTTTATGGGGCTCTGGCTGTATACAAAGTAGAGTCACCCCAATTGTATCTTCATACATGTACTCAGGGTAATGATGTCCATCTCATTCCACCATCTTTCCTACCCTCACGCCCCCACCTTTTCCCTCCCTCCCCTTTGCCCTATCTAAAGTTCCTCTATTCCTCCCATGCTGGTCCCCACCACACCCATTATGAATCATCACCCTTATATCAGAAAACATTCAACATTTGTTTTTTTTGGGATTTGACTTACTTCACTTAGCATGACTTTCTCCAACTCCATCCATTTACCTGAAAATGGCATAATTTTATTCTATTTTAATGCTGAGTAATATTCCATTGTGTATACATACCACAGTTTCTTTATCCATTCATCTATCATCTATGGAAAGGCATCTAGGTTGCTTCCACAGTTTACTATTGTGAATTGTGCTGTTATAAACATTGATGTGGCTGTGGCCCTGTAGTATGCTGTTTTTAAGTCCTTTAGGTATAAACCAAGGAGTGGGATAGCTGGGTCAAATGGTGGTTCTTTTCCCAGTTTTCCAAGGAATCTCCATACTGCTTTTGAGATTGACTGCACTAATTTGCAGTCCCACCAGCAATGTATGAGTGTGACTTTTCCCCCACATCTTCTCAAACACTTATTGTTGTTTGTATTCTTAATAGCTGCCATTCTGAATGAAGTGAGTAGTTTTGATTTGCATTTCTCTAATTGTTAGAGATGTTGAATACTTTTTCATATGTTTGTTGATTGATTGTATATCCTCTTCTGAAAAGTGTCTGTTCAGTTCCTTGGCCCATTTATTAATTGGGTTTTTTGTTATTTTGGTATTTATCTTTTTGAGTTCTTTATATATCCTAGAGATTAGTGCTCTATCTGATGTGTCTATAGTAAAAATTTGCTCCCATTCTGTAGGCTCTCTATTCACCTCACTGTTCCTTGTGCTGAGAAGAAGCTTTTTTAGTTTGAATCCATCCCATTTATTGATCCTTGATTTTAATTCTTAACAGGAACATATCTCAACATTGTAAAAGCTATTTATGCAAAGCCCCAGGCCAACATCATTCTAAATGGAGAAAAATTGAAAGCATTCTCTTTAAAAATTGGAACAAGACATGGATGTCCTCTTTTTACCACTTCTATTAACATAGTTCTTGAAACACTGATCAGAGCAATCAGACAGATGAGAGAAATTAAAGGGATACAGACAGGAAAAGAAGAACTCAAATTAGCACTATTTGCCTATGATATGATTGTGTAACTAGGAGACCCAAAAAATTCCACCAGAAAACTTCTAGAACTCATAAATAAATTCAGCAAAGTAGCAGGATACAAATCAACACCCATAAATCAAAGGCATTTCTGTATATCAGTGACAAATCCTCTGAAAAAGAAATGAGGAAAACTACCCCATTTACAATAGCCTCAAAAAAAATATTTGGGAGTCAACTTAATGAAAGAGGTGAAAGACCTCTATAATGAAATGAAAACTATAGAACACTAAAGAAAGAAATTAAAGAACA
Organism: Marmota flaviventris; assembly: GCF_047511675.1. Lineage (NCBI taxonomy): Eukaryota > Metazoa > Chordata > Mammalia > Rodentia > Sciuridae > Marmota > Marmota flaviventris. Next base: position 56,749,102 of record NC_092504.1, on the reverse strand, counting down.
ACTTAGAAGATGGAACAATCTCCCTTATTCTTGGATAGGCAGAATTAATATTGTCAAAATGACCATACTACCAAAAGCACTATACAGATTTAACGTAATTCCAATCAAAATCCCAATGACATTCCTCATATAAATAGAAAAGGCAATCATGAAGTTCATTTAGAAAATTAGAGACCCAGAATAGATAAAGCAATCCTTAGCAAGAAGAGTGAAGCAGGTGGCATCACTATACCAGACCTTAAACTATACTACAGAGCAATAGTAACAAAAACAGCATGGTATTGCACCAAAATAGACTTGTAGACCAATGGTTCAGAAAAGAGGATACAAAATCAAGCCCACATAATTACAGTCATCTTATATTAGACAAAGGCACCAAAACATATATTGGAGAAAAGATAGCCTCTTCACCATTTATTGAAAACTGGAAATCCATATGAACAAAATGAAATTAAGCCCCTATCTCTCACTATGCACAAAACTCAACTCAAAATGGATCAAGGACCTAGGAATTAAACCAGAGACACTGTGCTTAATAGAAGAAAAAGTAGGCCCAAATCTCCATGATGTTGGATTATGCCCTGACATCCTTATTGGGCACTGAATCTTGATGAGAGTGTCTTTGATTTTGTATCCAGGTCTGAGTTCCACTGCTCTGGGGGAAAAAAAAAAAGCTCTTTTGTGTGGATTTCTGCATATTGTAAGCCTCTGAGCCCCTCTCCCCGCTCCCCTACACACTGGGTATAAAGTTCTGAAACTTTCTAAATTTGAGATTCAGAGGGTCTGATAAACAGTGGCAAAAGCCCCCCTTTTGAACCTGGCTGCAGCCAATAATCCTGATTCCTGCTTATTCTTGGTGTCTAGCCTCCTCTGTCCCACAACAGTGTGTGTGTTTATAAATGTTTAATAGCCAACTCTCAAAACAAAAACAAGAAGAGTGTTCACTAAAGCCCATCAATGTAGACTCGTTCCATGGTATAAATACTCCCACCATGACTGAGTTCAGCCTATCAGTGTAATGTTCCTCAATACAGAGCTGGGAAAAGAGACATATAGTTAGCTAGCACCAGCCAGTGCCAGCTGGCTCCCATACACCACTGTACATATCTGAATTTATGTCCACTAAATGTGGACAGCAGTTGCTTCTGAGTATTGGGATTTGGAATTTGGATTCCACTTTGCAGCCTTCTGAAAAGTAACTCTATGGTTAGTGTAGTTTTGTTCAGTAGTTTTTATCCAAGATAAAAAGATGTCAAGGGGTTGGGAGTGTGACTCAGTGGCAAAGCTCTTGTCTAGCATGTGTAAGGCCCTGGGTTTGTTCCCCACCACTGCAAAACTAAATATATAAATAATAAGTAAATAAAAAAATCATAACAAAGTAAAATGAAAAATAAGGAAAGCTTCTGAAGAGGGAAAATGTAAAAAAAAAAAAAAAAACCTGTATTAATTGTGATTGTCTTGTCCATTTAGGTATAAAACACTAGAAATTGATGAGAAAAATCAGTGCATGAAGAAATATATTTCTCAAATATATGTGAATAATTATGCACATATATCTGTCTCTGTATTGACTCTTTCCATATCTATATCAATTATACATAATAGCATACATGAAATTTGTAAACTAGGTTAGTTTGGGGAATTTTTTTTTTTCATCTATTGCTTAAAATTTATCTTCCTTGAAATGTCAAAAAGTAGACATTCTTAAAAATATATTAGAGACACTCAGATTAAAATATAAAATAAGGATGCTGTTAAAAATAGAGTTCAATAAATATGCAACTCAGTTCACATATTAGGCAGCCCAAGATGTTCATCCATCACTGACTAATAAAGAAACACACACACAAAATACATGCTTTGTTCTTATCTATTCATCTGAAATATGCCTTTATGTTAATGTCCATTTTAATGGCTATTACCCTGGTCCAATTCTCCAGTTCTCTTGGAATTTGCCTCAGGTTATAGAAAGGCGCATCTTACCTCAGATTCTGGGTCTTACTAAATCCTTCCCACCTTTAACTTTCTTGGATTCTCCTCTTTAATTTTTCAAAATACAGTTGCATAAGGCTCTTTGATTAGGGTTGATGCAAGGGAATTAAGCCAGAGCCAGAAAAAAAAAACAAAAAAAACCTTAAGTTGAATTTTATGATATAACCTTTCCACAAAGTCCCTTACTCATTGCTAACATGAAGAAATCTTTTCTTCAGAGGAAAATTTCTTTAATTTCAACCTATGGGGACTATACTCACTCTTACTATCCAATCCCTTCCAATGTTCTCTTCTTCCAGCAATCCCAGCTGCTCTCTTCCAAAAAGCAACCAAATGTTCTTTTTATCCTCAGCCTTATCTAGGGAAATTCAAATTTATTACTAAGAAAGTTAGCTTATTTTCATGAATCTTCCACAACAGAAAAAAATGCTACCCATACCAAAAATTTATCCAAAGCAACCTAAATAACTAGCAAAGTTTCAAGTTTGTTTGTTTGTTTTGAGACTAGGGATTGAATCTAACTTCAAATTTTTGATCAAAATTTTCATAGATTATATTATTAGTTGGACCTACCTTTTTTGAGCCAAGTTCTACATAAAAGGCCACAGAAAATTGTATTATGAACCCTTTAGGGAAACCCTAGGAGTCATAGAAATTTACTTTTGTATGTTGTTGGATTTTCTTCCCAGTCAATCAATAATAATGTCAAAAATACAGGATTGTAGTAAAGCAATTCATACAATTTCTAGTGAATCTTAACTATATTTCTAGCAAACTGTATTGGACCACAACTCATATTTTTCAGTGTTTAGAGATGAATGTTAAAATCAAGCTCCCACAAGCTGACACATACCCTCAGGGCATAACTCTCACATCAAAATAGTGACATACATCCCTAAAATAATCTTAGCACAAAATCGAATCGCCAGAACAGATTTTCCTAATGGAGACTAATACTCTTCAGATGCTAAAGGTTTTTTAAAAATGTTTTATTTCCTTTTTCTTTCACAATTTTTCTTAAATGTTTATGGGAAATTGATTGATTTGAAAAATTTTTAATAATTTTATTATTATTAAATATGTATATTAAATTTTAACAGTAGTTCATTATCAAGAAGATATATTTTGTCTTCCCACATGATACATAAGTCTTTATCAAACTCTATGCTATCTTATATTGTTTATATTGAAGTCAGTCTCTACTAACAATCATTTCTTTAAAATTTATCCTGCATAAGCAATAAACTCTTCTGAAACATCTTTATTAAGAAGATTTCATTTTTGAAGAATAGTATACAACATGGGTAATAATGATTTTAAAATATTCTGGATGCTAAATAGAACTAATATAAAACACCCATCACAACTTCTTTACTATTTTAACCATTTTTTAAAAGTTCAAGTACATTGACTTAAAGTTATTTCCTTATAATCAGTAATAAAATCAGAATAAACATATAAATTATTTTTGTAATATCTGAATGGCAAAAAGTCCATACTGGAGATCTCTTTAGTCATCAGTTTGTCAACATACATGCTAAGAGGTTATAAATAGAATGTTATAAATAGCAAAAATAGTTTAAACTTAGGTAACCTAGCTAGAGTTAAAAATACAGGGTTGTCAAAGGTGTACATGTTCTGGATCATCAGACTATGACCTACTTGGAAGACTGAAGGCTTTAAAAAGCTGAAACTCTTACCACAATGTGAAATCAAAGGGGTCTAAAACTTTGTATTCTATTTATCCAAGGGCTTGGGTTAACCAAGACTTATTTAACCAAGTAATTCATCTGTGAGGCAATTCCAGGAAGCAAAAGAGAGTGAGCAGGGTGAAAGAGAAAGTTAAAAAAGAAAAAAACAATAAAGGCAAATGATCAAGTTGATTAGCACTGTGGAAAAAGAAATCTCTCTGAGTAAATGTGCCCAAATCATAGTGGCTGGACAGAGCATTTATCTATTGACTCCAGAAACCACCACCAGAGCATTATGTATCCTGTATTCCACATCAAGAGACCTGCTTCCAGGAAAGCATCAAAATTACCATTGTGTGTGAGAACTGCCCACTGTGCTTGTTGCTGAAACCAGAGGAGGGCTGACTGAATGAGTGTGGAGAGAGCCATCCATGAACTCCAGTGGGGACCTTTTCAGCACTGTAGCCAGTGAGTGGGCAAGTCTGGTTATTGGGAACTTCCTGTGGCAATCCCATAGGGTAAGATCACCCAAATACATGTGAACTCCCCCTTAGCTCTGCTCAAAAAGGTCCCACACAGCAGCAGAGATGGGATGACCTGCTGCAGCCATACAGCCTCTCAGAGATGGGTATGACCTACCAAGATGCTAATCAACCTGCTGACTCCAAGACATCCTGAAGCAAGACTCCACTCCTGAAACCTTACCCCTGCCTTTGATATACACCCTTAAATAAGCCACAGGAGCCATTTTCTAATTGTCCAGCTCCAGCTCCTGTGTGGGCTGAACCTATCAGATGCTTCATTCTTTAAAACTATAATTCTGATTCTGTCTTTTGTCCTTTACTAATTATTTCAGACTTTAAGTTCTCTGGAGGCTTGTCCCTCTGAGCAGGCAAGAGTTCCCTGACCAGGTGCTGACTATCCTGCAGTATAAGTGAGTAGGTCATCTAAAACATTTGAATGAACCTGAATAGTTCCTGAAAATATCATTATCAGAGATAAAATGAACATTTGATGAATCTCAATAGTTCCTGAAAATATCATTATCAGAGATAAAACTAAGTTTAATGACAATCCATGGGTTTTAAAAATGCTTGTGTAATTTTTGACCTAGTAATTTAATTGTTCAAATTCTTTGAGGAATATTTGAACTTCTAAGTACCTAAATTCTTCTCAATTTTATCCTTCCTACTTTCCAGTCACATCACCTTGCAGCCTCAGCCATGTTGAAGTTTTGCAGTTGCCCAGCTGTGACATGCTGTTTTCTGTTATTTTGTGGAGTTTAGATAAGAGTAAACAAAGACAAAATCTTTATAAATCACAATGAACAGGATAAAATTTATTCTAATAAAGTATTTTAGGCTAGGGAAAAATTATCTGCTCTATATGCTTAAAGGATTTAAAAAATGATGTATGTAAAATGGATCGGGCAGAGAAGGTGGATAAAACTAAAAGCAGGAAAGTCATTAAGAACTTATTCTAGTTGTTTATAAAGAAGATGCTGATGGCTTAGATTAGGTGACAGCAGTACAAAATAGAAAGGTGGATTGGTGATCTTCGGTAGTGGTGGTACTAACTTCATTTGCCAACAATACATTGGATATTAGTTGAGTAAAAAGGGATAAAGAAAGCAAACTGCTAAGTTTGGCTTCAGAACTGAATGGAATGTAGCAACTTATCTAAATTAGAAAGTCTGTTATGTTTTAGATATATTAAATATAAGGTGTCTTTTAGAAGGCTGAGTAGATATATAATAGAGCTTGGCTTTATAAGCTGAGAGCTTGGGGAAGATAAAAAGTTTGATGAGATCAATTTAGGCATTATTAGCACTATTAAACATTGGAAGTATTTTAAGCTATAAATCAGATGACATCATATTTGGGAATAGGGTGTAGAAGATGAAGATAGTTCTAGACTCAAGCTCAGTGTTCTCTAATATTTTAGAGGTTAGGAATAGGATGTTGGAATCAGCAAAGAAGATTGAAAAATGGAAGTTAGTGAAGTAACAAAATGAAAAGAGAATCTGTTGTTAATGAAACCAATAAATTATTTCAAAAAGAAGAGTGTAGTCAATTATGTCAAATACTGAAATGCAGCTAAGAAATTAAGTAAGAGAACACCAAAGAAATGTCATTGGGTTTAGCAAAGCAAAAATTCTCCATGAGCTAGACAAGATGATCTTTGCCAGAATGGGTAAGAAGAATGCCTGTTTGGGATGACTCAGAGGATAGGCACTTTTTCACTGGATGGGACATTTCCAATCCTTATGCTGAGCTCCTTCTATCCTATGCATACACCTATCTTAGAAGAGATTATTTCTATCCTGACTCCATGCTGTTTCATGGGACATGTCCATCTCTTTGAAGTTGTGGTAGGAGTACAGTCACTCTCCAAACCTAATCATCTACTTTGCTGCCATAGTCAATGTCAGCCAGCCTCTTGCCCACCAAGTCAGTTGCAAGATACAGCATCAAATTCACAGTGCCCTTAAAACCACACCCATACCCAATCCACACCCTGAGTAGGCCTGAAGTTAGGAGGAATTTATTTCCTTGTCCCTGGCCTATGAAATGTGTGTGTGCACATAGTAGTGGGAAGGAGGAACAGTGGATAAGAGAAAATGCCATAGTCCTGAACTGATTTTTTCCAATTGTTCACGGTACTCTTAACCTCTCTAGAATTTTCCAGAGTTGGGTAGTGGGAGGTGAACCAAGAATTACTCAATCAATTATGAGCCACTTCCTTTATATGTCCTGATTAGATGGTGTATCAGCGAGCATTCAGTCAGGAAGAGAGAACAATAATGAAATTGGAATTATACTTTATACCAGAGGTCAACACCTTTTCTGTAAAGAACCAGTTAGTAAATATTTGGAGGCTTTTGAGGCCAAAATTCTCTGTCACAGCTGCCCAACTCTCCTATATGGCCAGAGGCAGCCATAGACAACACATAAATAATTTTCATGATTGTGTTCTTAAACCTTTATTAAAAAAGAAAAATCAGGCAGCAGGCTGTAGATATTTTGCCTATCTCTGCTTTTCACAAGAGTAGGAGTTGATGGAGAAGTGGACTCCCAGAGGGGAGTGTTAGAGATCACAGAATAAGCAGTCTTCCTGCAGCAGTGGTTCAGAGGACAAGTCCAAGTGGGCAGTGACATCCAGGAAGGCAAAAGGAAGTTGTGGAGAGATTTATGGAAAGAAGTCTCTGTGCAGCTATGACCCCTGTGGGTGTGGTTCAGGTGTCAGGTTTGGGACCACTACTGGTCCTCCAGTTCACCAACTGGGAAGAAAGCTTGGTGTGGAACAGAGGAAAGTGAGGAGAAGTTATTTGTCTCTTTGTCACTGCCTCTTAACCTCAGGTCCTTCAAAGAGTAATGGCCACTGCTTCCTTTTTTCAAGTATCTTAGTTACTCTTACCTTGGTTTCTTCAGTCTTGAAGAGAGAGAAAAGAGATTGGGTAAATTTAGGGGCAGTCAATCTTGTGTTACTGGCTTCAGACAACACATTCCTTAAGTGATTAACATAGCTATGTGCAGAGTTGAGCAGAAATCAGACCCAAAATTAAGGTGCAGATTGCTCAGCTTCGTGGCCTCCAAATTAGTGATTTTTAAAGTCAACTAAAAGCAAGTGAAGCTGGAAGGTTTATTGAGTTTTTCTCAGTTACAAAATGACATCCAGATTGGCATTGCAACTGGGTCCCCCATGACCAGCAGCTTTATTTTATATATTGCTAAAAATGTAAGCTTATTGGATTAATGCAATCATCATCATCTTGCTGGTAGTGATCATTAGGCATCACTGATTCTAAGATATATCTTATTTTTAGAGATATTAAAATATAAAAATATATCATTCTTAGAATGAGTAAAATGCAGTATGGATGAAATAAAGCCACCCATCAGTTGAGAGTAAAGTAGGAGGAGAAGAGTTTACTAAAGATTCAAATATTATCTAATAATAAAAAAGGTAAATAGAGCTTATCAGAGAAATGTAGCAGGATAAAAGGCAAGAGTTAGATCATACATGGAATGGTTCCACTAACTTAACAGAATTCCTCTGGGTACCTTTTCATAGTCAATCCCTCCTCCCCACCCCTAGCTGCTGGCACTCACTGATCTTTCTTCTGTCCCTAATGTTTTGCCTTTGTGAGAATACCATATAAATAGGAATATGTGGTACATAGCCTTTTGAGTCTGGTTTCTTTCAATTTGCATCAGAGACTTGTCCATGTTGTCCAATCTATCAGTAATTTGTTCCTTTCTATCCCTGGGTAGTGCCACATGAGTGGTTGTGCCACACATCTTTATACAGTCAGTTTATTTTTACTTAGTTGAGGTTCATTTGATTTCCCCCCACTTTGAGGACTATACTAATAAAGTCACTATAAATATTCCTATAGAGGTTTTGTCTGAATAAAAGTATTTAATTTTACATGGGTAAAGACTGGTTGTGGAATTGCTTACAATGTGGTATTTTTAAAATCATAAAGAACAGTCAAACACCCACAGTGACTGGACCATTTTACGTTTCTGTCCACAGAATATAAAAGTTTCAGATATCTGCCGCACTTAGGATTATCTCTTAAACAAATGTGTCCTTGTTCTTATAGATATATAGAAATACATGATTACAATTATAGTTGGGATTTCCTTAATAACTACTTGACATCCCTATAAACTTCTTCAATGACCTATTCACCTAAATTATTTGTCAATGTTTTTCTGAGAGTTTTTAAAAATATTTTGGGAAGTTTTGATATATTCTGAATTTAAGTAATTTATCAGACATGTAGTTTAAAAACATTTTCTCTTAATTTTTTGTTTGCCTTTTCATTCTCTCAATACTGGCTTTTGAAGAATAGGAGTTCTTAATTTTCCTGTAGCATAATTTACAAATTTTATCTTTTCCTAACCAAGGTCATACAGATTTCTTCTATTTTCTTCTAGATATTTTATTGTTTGAAGTTTTACATTTAGATCTCTGATCCACTTTGAGTCCATTTGTTGTGTCAACTAAGATACAGATTGAGATTCATTTTTGCATCTGTATCTCCTGTTGTTTTAGCACTAGTTGTTGAAAAGCATGGTTTAGAAATTTTAATGTAACTAAAGAATTGCTAGAATTACATACTAACATAAATAAACTGGGTAAAAAAGAATGTCTCCTGAAATAAAATCTCTAAAGATGGTTGATTTTGTGTTTTATTTTTATGCAAAAAAGTTATAAAATTATTCATTAACATAAAACATAAAAATTAAATGGTGTCATATGACAATGAGCCCTCTTCACTGTACTGATAACACCCAAGCAAAAGGGCTGATGGGAAGAGGCTGACACAGGTGCTGCTGGCATCATGAAGAACAGGAGTAGATGGCAGCCAGGAAAGCTTTTTTGGAGGGGCTTTGACCCTGTGGCATGAGCTTTTAGGAATCTGGGTTTGGGGGTTTTTAAAAAAATGACACAAGACCATAATTTGATCTGTGAGTTTACTGCAATGTCTATCAAAATCTACACAAGGATTTTTGTGAGCATAGGCTTTACATAAAAAACTTTACATAAAAAGCACAAATAACAACTTTGAAAACAACTTTGAAAATGAAGAACAGAGTGGAAAGAATGATTCTCTCTGATAAAGTTTATTATAGAACTACATTCATAAAGGCAGTGTGGTATTGATGAAGGTACTTAGATCAATGGAACAGAACAGAAAACTCAGAAATAGACTGACATGAACATAGCCAAAATTTGAGAAGTATTTTAAAACAGATTTTATAGAACTATGCTGAGTGAAAAAGACCAATCTATAAAACTTCCATACAATATTATTCCATCTGTACAACATTAATAAAATGACAAAAAATATAAAAATGGGGAATAGATTAATGGATGCTAGGGTTTAGGGAGATTGGAGGGTGAAGTGGCTGTTTCTGTAGAAGGGTAGCATAAAGGATCCTTGGATGTAACAGTGTTATTTTTATTGTGGTGTCAAAAAAGCATACAAGTACATAAAACTGCACGAAACTAAACACAAACACACATATCTATGTGTATATAAAACTGATGAAAACTGAATAAGGTTAGTGGATTATATCAATGTCAAATTCTTGTATTATTGCATTGTTGTTACACAATAAGTTACTACTGGGAAAAATCTGTTTGAACAGGACATGATATCTTCTCTGCATTATTTCTTATCATTGCATGTGAATATACAGTAACCTCAAAATAAATGTTAACCAAAAAAAAAAAAGAAAGAAGAGAAAGTATTGTACTTTTCAGGGGAAAGCACTATAAGCTTTCAAGTATCACTGTTTGAAAATAGCCTTATTCAAGTGCTATTATGCATTGCAAATTAGTGCTATAAAAACTATGGCCAGTTTAATTTCATTTTGTTGCATATGGATTTCCAATTTTCCCAGCACCATTTCTTGAAGAGGCTATCTTTTCTCCAATCTACATTTTTGGTGCCTTTGACTGTAATTATGTGGGCTAGTCTCTGCATCTTCTATTCTGTACCATTGGTCTACAAGTCTATTTTTGTGCCAATACCATGCTGTTTTTGTTACTATTGCTCTGTAGTGTAGTTTAAGTTCTGGTATAGTGATGCTACCTGCTTCACTCTTCTTGCTAAGGGTTGCCTTAGCTATTCGGGGTCTCTTATTTTTCCAGATGAATTTCTTGATTGCTCTTTCTCTGAAGAATGTGATTGGGATTTTGATTGGAATTGCATAAATCTGTACAGTGCTTTTGATAGTATGGTCATTTTGACAATATTAATTCTGTCTATCCAAGAACAAGGTAGATTTTTCCATCTTCTAAGGTCTTCTTTAATTTTTTTCTTTAGCGTTCTGTAGTTTTCATTGTAGAGGTATTTCACCTCTTTTGTTAAGTTGATTTCCAAATATTTTATTTATTTGTTTTATTTTTTGAGGCTATTGTAAATGGGGTAGTTTTCTTCATTTCTTTTTCAGAGGATTTGTCACTGATATTAAACCACTTCATCTATTAGAAGAAAAAGTAGGCTCAAATCTTCATCATGTTGTCTTAGGCCCCAACTTCCTTAATAAGAATCCTATAGCACAAGAATTAATATCAAGAATCAATAAATGGGATGTATTCAAACTAAAAAGCTTCTTTTCAGCAAAAGAAACAATCAGTGAGATGAATAGAGAGCTTACTAATTGGGAACAAATTCTTACCACATGCCTGTCAGAGCACTAATCTCTAGGATATATAAAGAACTCGAAAGTCTAAACACCAAAAATAAAAAATAAAAATAACCCAATCAATTAATGTGCCAAGGAACTGAACAGATACTTCTCAGAAGAGGATATACAATTAACAAACATATGAAAAAATGTTCAACATCTTTAGCAATTAAAGAAATGCAAATCAAAACTACTCTAAGATTTCATCTCACTCCAGTCAGAATGGCAGCTATTAAGAATACAAACAACAATAAATGTTGGTGAGGATATGGGGGAAAAGGCACACTCATACATTGCTGGTGGAACTGCAAATTAGTGCAGCCAATCTGGAAAGCAATATGGAGAATCCTTGGAAAACTGGGAATGGAACCACCATTTGACCCAGTTTTCCCACTACTTGGTTTATATCCAAAGGACTTTAAAAACAGCATAGTACAGGGCCACAGCCACATTAATGTTTATAGCAGCACAATTCACAATAGTTAAACTCTGGAACCAACCTAGATGCCCTTCAGTAGAATGGGTACAGAAAATGTGGTATATGTACACAATGGAATATTATTCAGCATTAAAAGAAAATAAAATCATGGCATTTGCAGGTAAATGGATGAAGCTGGAGAATATGATGCAAAGTGAAATTAGCCAATCCCAAAAACCAAATACCAAATGATTTCTCTGATATAAAGATGGTGATCCATAATATGCTGGGGGGAGGGGGATGGGAGAATTAAATGAACTCTAGATAGGGCAAAGGGGAAGGATGGAGGCATAGCGGTTGGAAAGATGGTGGAATGTGATGGTCATCATCACCCTAAGTACATGTAAGATGGCACAAAAGATGTGACTGTACTTTGTGTACAACCAGAGATATGAAAAAGTGTGCTCTATATGTATAATATGAATTGAATGCATTCTGTTGTCATATATAACAAATAAAAATTTTTAAAAAACTATGGCCAGTTGATCAACACAATCAATTTTTATTAGCAACTACAATTAGGAAATAAGAATATGATTTCTTAAAATTATGTTTTAATTATGGATAAGATAGCTGAAGAACCCTAAAAACCTAAAGCATGATAATTTATGACTGATAACCCATGACATATATTATGGAATAAACATTAAGTGATAACACACCTATTATAGAGTATAAGTGATAAAATATCTGTATGCACGTATTTTTAAAAAAATGGTTCTAGCAAAGAAGAGAGGAAATGATGTCATGATACCACCCAACACAGAAACACAACATAAATCACCTTTAATATCTTACATTTAGATTGAAAACTGAATCTGATTTACACTCGTTTTATCCAAGTAAAAAAAAATTGTTAAGGAAAATCTGTTTCTTACAAGAACATATCAGTTAATACTAGTTCCCTAATAGCCAAATTTTCTGTAAGAAATGACATAACTAAATGGAAGAACTGCAACAAAATAGGCAGAGAGAGTCAAGTGAAAATTAGTGTCCCATGAAAAGTTTGCCTTAAAAATCAAGATACATCTATACTAAGAGATTTGATATTCCCAGTGAAACTCTTATTTGAGGCGTAGGCATTTTGCTATTGAAGACTAGAAAAATAAAAATCTTTATAGGGATGCTAATTAATAATCATTAACCTTTTTGCAAACAGCTTCACTTTCCCTGTGACTGCATTTATGTGTAGGATGTCAATTTTGTGTTACTCCTTGGAAGGTCATTTGGAAGGAAGGAAGCAAAAGATGTTAGTTGTTGATGTATGTGGGTGGTTGATTACTCCTTCTCCTTATTTTTAATTCTACCTGTTATTATATTAGCAGTTGATTTGTCATTTGCCTGGCTCATCATAGCTCCTGGAAGAGGTGATAGGGGTATCCTAAGTAATTCCATAATATGCTCTACAAGGAAATTTTATTCTAATAGGTCTATGTCAGAAAACCACAACAAAAACCAGTATATTTGGTGTAACATACATGGGTTACAGTAGTGAAAGCTGGAATCAAGGAACTCAAAAGGAGTATTTTTAAGTTAGCTGAATATGAAGATCAAAAGAGAGGTAGAAGGTGGAAACATGAAATGATACAAAAGATATTTTAAAAGTATTTTATCCTGCATACCTAAGTAAGGTATGATTAGACAAGAAGTATATTTTCTCATTTTTAAGGAAGATGGTAAAATTGTATTTAGATGATTTGTTATTTTGCAGATCAAAGTACAATATTTCATTGTTTCTCAGAAATTAGTATAGGCAGTAACAATGAACAAGCATTAAATACTGTTTTGTGGACAGTGCAGACTGCTTCTTCAATTGCCTTTAGGATCACATCACTGATGTTCTGTCTCAAAGTGTAGCAGGAAGACAACGGGCCATTCTGTCTGGATGGCCAGGAAGTGGATTCTCCTGCTCTCTCATGGCTTGTTCACATCAGGTCTTAAAATGATCTGGCCTCCCTAGCACTCATCATCCTAAAGAAGAATGATGTTTTATGTCTTTAGTTTTTCAACATCCACCCATTCTTCAGGGCATAGTAATTGGACTCCTGCCCCCGCTTCTCACCTTCCTTGCCCACTCTAAAGCATTTGACACTCTTAATATTCACTTTGAAAGTACATGCTTTGTTGGGATAGTCTGTACTCAGTTTTCTTAAAATGAGATATGAATGAATGTATAAAACCAAATTTTGTTAGAATATAACAATGTAGTCACAGATAATGAGTTTTTCCAATGTACTAAAAATAAACAATATCTTACCCAAGTCTTTTTCCTCTTGCAACTATGTTTTTTTTTTCCCATAAGACATAGATCGAATAAGACCTTTTGATATTTTTTAATCCAAATATGTACTAGCGATAAAATACAAGGGAAAAAAATCTCCATAATATATCTTTCCATAATTTTCTAGACTTGGCATTTATCTCTTTCTGGACTTACTCCCACCATTTTGCCCTTTAGCTTTACTGGTTGGTCCTCTGCTATATCCGCAAATATTTAAAATGATTCCTTCCTTCCTGCTTTAGTTGTGCTTGTCTTCTCTTCTTCCCCCACCCTTACTATTTTAACTATTTTTAATTATACAGTTTTGGGGTACTAAATACATTCATATCACCACCATCCACCTACAGTATTCTTCATTTTGCAAAGCTGAAACTCTATAGAAATCCAGTAACTCCCCATTTGCCCCTCCACTAACGTTGGCAATCACCCTTCTACTTACTGTCTCAATGACACTGACTACCCAAAGTACCTCATGTAAGATGAATCATAAGGTACTTGTTCTTTTGACTGGCCTATGACTGTGTGCCCTTGAGGAAGGTGTAGATTCTGTTGTTCTGAAGTTGAGAACTCTATCTGTTAGATGTATTTTATTGTGATGTTCTAATCTGGTATTTCCTTATATTCTGTCTGGTTATTCTATCTGTTATTGAGAGTGCAGCATTAAAATCTCAACTATTGTAAAACTCTCCCTTCAGTTACGCCAATTTTTGGTCCACACATATTGAGAGTTTGCTATTTTGTATATGCATGTTTATGATTATTATATCCCCTTGCTTTATGGAACTTTTTATCATATATAACATACTTGTGTATGACATCTCTTGTAAACACCTTTGAAATTAACATATTTTGTCTGGCACCAGGATAGCCATCCTGCTCTCATTTGGTTACTGTTTGTAAGGAATAGCATTTCCCATCCTTTCACTTCAAAACTATTTGGGTGTTTGGATCTAACTGAGTTAGTCTCTTGTAGACAGTATACAGTTGGGTCATGGTTTTTTTTTTTTTTTAATTCATCTAATCTGTGTTTGATTGAAGAATTAATTTATATTAATCACTGGTAAGTAAGGGCTTAGTTTCATCATTTTGTTCTTGTTTTCCATGTACCTTACAGATTGCTTTTTGTCCTTTAATTCCTGAATTATTGTCTTCTTTTGTTTGGTTGATGTTTTTCTAGTGAAATGTTTAACATATCTTCTCACTTCCTTTGGTGTATACCCTTTATCCATTTTCTTTGTGGCTATCATGGTAACTACACTTGACATCCTAAAGTTACAACACTATAATTTAAGCTTATACCAGCTTAATTTTAGTAATACAAAAAAATCTGCTCCTTTTCTCTATTTCCATTGAAATAGATGTCACAAATTTTTTAATAAAAATTGATGTCACAAAATTTTTAATAAATTAGTCCCTTAGATTATATAGAAAACAAAATATAGAGTTACAAAGTAAAATTATAGTAATACTTGCTACAGGCTAGTAATTATTTTTAAAGCATATCAGTTGCAATTAATGTAGAAGACAAAGAGTGGTGTTATAAGTCAAAATGCCATAATACTAGCTTCTGTCAGTACCCATGTGTTCATCTTTATTGAGATGTTTCTTTCCTGGTATGGCTTTAAATTATTGCCTGACATCCTTTCATTTCAACTTGAAAAAATAATCTCATTATTGTTTTTTTGCAGGTTAGATCTAGTTGCAATAAATTTCCTCAGCTTTTGTTCATCTGGGAATGTGTTAATTTCTTCTTTGCTTTTGAAGAACATCTGCCACTTACAGGATTCTTGGCTGAAAGCTCAATTGTTTTTTCTTTAGAAGTCTGAAAATATCAATATACTGCCTTCTGGCTTCCAATGTTTCTGATGAGAGATCTGCTGATAATATGTTGGGGCTCTTTTGTATGTGATGAGTCACTTGTCTCATGCTGTTTTCATAACTCTTTGGTTTTGACTTATTTTATAATAGAATTTTTCTGTTTTTATTAATGCATTATAGTTACATATAATAGTGGGGTTCATTTTAACATAACCCACATTCGTATAATATGATTTGCTCCATTTCAGTCTCTATTATTTTCTCTTTCCCTGTCCTTCCCCCTCCACCTATTCCCCTTCCTCTACTCCAGAGATCTGCCATTTATTTATCACTGTTTTAAATTAGTGCTGTATAGATATACCTAGAAATGAAATCCAGTGTGGTATATTCACATATGTACATAGCATAATTTGGTTAATTTTATTCTGTAGTTCCTCCTTTTCCCAGCAATCATTTTGATGATAATATGTCTGAGTTTTGCTCTCTGAGTTTATACTATAGAGTTCATTGAACTTCTTGGATGTTTATATTTATGTTCTTCATAGAATTTGGGAAGTTTCAATCATTGTTTCTTCAAATATGTTCTCACCTTTTCCCTCTCTTCTCCTCTCTTCCATGATGCACATATTGGTGGGCTTGATGACATCCCAGAGACCCTTAGGCTTTGATCATTCTTCTTAAATCTTTGTTCTTTCTGTTCTTCAAATTCTGATTTCTGTTATCTTTTCTGTCTTCAAGTTGACTGATTCTTCTGCCTATGCAGATCTGACTTTGAATTCATCTAGTGATTTATGAATTTTGATATTAGTTATTATAGGCTGCAGCTCTAGGATTTCCTTTTTTTCTTACTTTTTTTTTTAGTTTGTAGATAGACACAATATCTTTATTTTATTTATTTTTATGTGGTGCTGAGGATTGAACCCAGTGCCTCACACATGCTAGGCAAGTGCTCTACCACTGAGCCACAACCCCAGCCCTCTAGGATTTCTTTTTGGTTTCTTTCTAGGTTTTCTATACTCATGTTTCCATTTTGCTTGTGCATTTTTTGTTTGTTTGTTTGTTTTTTACTTTCTTCATATGTTTCTTTGTTCTCTTAGGATCTTGAAGACAGATATTTTAAGGTTTTTGTCTAGTTGATCCATCATCAAGAGTTTTTCAAGGACAGTTTCTGGGTATCGTTGTTTCCCCCTTTGAAAGGGCCATAGTTTCTCATGTCTTTGTAGTTGAAAATTGGACATTTGAATCTAAAGCTGTACACTGGAAGTCAGGTTCTTTCTCTTTCCAAGAACTTGCTCCTTTTCTATTTTTGTTTTTTGATTGTTGTAGGCTAATCAGACTGAGGAGTAAACTTTAGTTGTTATCTCATACTTATTGAGCCTAAGTCTTCCCTTGGGTATGTGTGGTGACTTTCTAATTTCCTCTGTTTATCTAGGGACTTTGGAGTGTTCTAGTTTTAAATGTGTGGCTACCAAAGTGAAAAATGAAGTGAGGGAAGGAAGCGAGAATAACAACTCTAAATACCATGGAAGTCACTTCAAGTTTCAATATTATGAGTTTCTGATATTTTGCTGCTGTTACTACAAAAACTTGTCAGAAATACAAGAAGAAAACCTCATGAGAACATCCTGAGATTTCGTCAGTGTTTTTACTTATTCCTGAAATATTTCAGTGAATGTTCACAAGCATATTTAATTATTAAAAGTTTGCAGTATAACTGACTTTATGTTCAATGCTTTAATTTATGCCTTCGATATTTTCCCCATTTTTATAGTCATTTTTCTTTTAACTCTCCCTTTCTGATTTCTTCACTCCCTCAATTATTATATGACATACAAGCCTACTGTGCATCATTCAACATCCTTATACATATTAAACTCTGTAGTAATATATATAAACATATACACACACACATACACACACACACACACACACACATATATATATATATATATATATATATATATATGGATATATCCATATTATATAACATAATTAAAATAACATTATTTTAGAATAGTTTTAGATACACAGAAAACTTGAGAGAATAATACAGAGAGTTTCTGTATACCCACCATTTAGTGTCCCTTATTTTTTTATATTAGCATGATATACTTATTAGAATTATCGAAACTATTTTGACAAATTATTAACAATTACTCTGCATATTTTATCTATGTATCTTTAATTTTAACCAATGTGCTTTTCCTGTTGCAAGATCCTATCCAGAGTACAAGAAAATATTTAACATTCATATTTTCTCAGGCTCCTCTTAGATGTTGTAGTTTTTCAGAACTTCTTTCTTTTCTTTTCTTTTTTTTTTTGATTACCTTGATAGTTTTGAAGAGTGCTGGTTATGTGTTTTTGTAGACTATTTTTCAAATGGCATCTGTCTGATGTTTTGCTCATGATTAAGTTATGAGTTTGGCATTAGAGCAGATTATGCTAAGTGAAGCTAGCCAATCCTTAAAAAACAAATGCCAAATGTCTTCCTTGATATAAAGAGAGCAACTAAGATCAGAACAGGGAAGAAGAGCATGAGGAAAAGATTAACATTAAACAGAGACGAGTGGGGGGAGAGAAAGGGAGAGAAAAGGGAAACTATGGAAATGGAAGGAGACCCTCATTGTTACACAAAATTACATATAAGAGTTTGTGAGGGGAAAGGGGGAAAAAAAAAAACAAGGGAGAGAATTAAACAACAGCAGATGGGGTAGAGAGGGAAGATGAGAGGGAAGGGGAGGGGGGATAGTAGGGGATAGGAAAGGTAGCAGAATACAACAGTCACTAATATGGTATTATGTAAAAATGTGGATGTGTAACCGATGTGATTCTGCAACTTGTATTTGGGGTAAAAAATGGGAGTTCATAACCCACTTGAATCAAATGTATGGAAGATGATATGTCATGAGCTGTGTAATGTTTTGAACAACCAATAAAAAAAAAAATTTAAAAAAAAAAAAAAAAAAGTTATGAGTTTGGACAGGAAGACAACATAAATAAGGGACCATTCTCACCCCGTAATAACAAGAGTATATGTTAATATTACTTATCATTCTGTGTTGATTTTTATCATTTCACTGAGGTAGTATTTATCAGATTTCTCAACCATAAAGTTACTTATTATGTCTTCTTTTCATATTGTACTCTCTAGAAGGCAGTTACTATATGTAACCCATATTTAAGAAGTAGGAAGGGAAGGAAGATGGCGGCGAGGGGAGTGCATTGCCCCCGTGTGCTGCTTCACTGTGTGGGAGTATGACAAGTCAGGACGGCTAAAGGATATCTTGTTAGGAATTTCCAGCAATAGTGGGGTGCTCCTGAACCTGGAGGAAGGATTTCCATCGCACGAGGATCGGCTACAGGGACTCAAACGCGAGAGGTTTGTCGCACGGAGGGTAACACTGCTTATTCAGCAAATCGCCCCGCGGCTAGAGTCTGCAGCGCGCGCTGGGATAGAGACGCAGGGTTACAGCGCTGCAGTTTCTGCCAGCCGCGCAAGCACCGTACTCAGGGCTGAATTCCGGGTTCGAGACGGGGGAAGGAAGCGGTCCATCTCGGTTCTCCACACCGGTCAGACCACAGAGGAGGCCAGCAGCCACCATGTTGGTAAACTGACATCACCACCCCTGTTTTCGACTGACCGCAGCTCATTCAGCCATAGAACAGGTAATTTCAGGCTGCAATTCGCCTGCGGCTTGCAGACAGATTGCTAGGGTTCAGCGCCTGGGTGCTTCTTAGAACCTGATCTTATCGGAGCGAACACCGAGCGCGGGGCGGCCGAGTTCCGGCTCCCGGAACCGTCCCGGAACCGCCCTGGCCCAGGGCTGCGGAGCCTGCGGAGGCTGCTTCTTGGACCCTGCTCCTATCAGAGCATACACCAAGCACTAAGCAGCCGAATTCCGGCTCCCAGAACTGAGCCCGCAGGGACTGCTTCTTGGAGCTTACACTTATAGGAGCTTACACCGAGCACGGAGTGGCCGAGTTCCAGCTCCCGGAACTTCCCTGGCCCGGGGCTAGGAGCCCGCGGAAACTGCTTCTCGGTCCGGGTCCTGCTGAGGGCCGGTCAGGTCTCACCCGTTGCTTTGGTTGCCCGGCAAGGGGAACGAAATGCTGCCATTCGCATAGAATACCAACATGGCAGAGATCTGATGTCTGCAGAAAGCGGCGGAGGAGAGAACTTCATCAATACCAGCGGTGACATAAGCAGTTGGTCTCCTGGTAGGGGGGGTGAGGCACAGTCACCCGAGTCTCCTCAATTTGTCGTCGAGCCAGAGGGGAGGAGCCGGGCCGCCGCCAGCGCCCGGAGCAGGTCCAGCGGCTCGTCAGCGTGGTGACCGCGTGACCCCAATTGGAGAGGGGGCGGAGCGGAGCCGCCACCCGCACCCGCAAGGTGGGCAGACCCGCGACCCAGTGGTACATGGGCGTGGGAGGAGGGGCAGGGCAGAGCCGCCGTTCGCGCTTGCAAGGTAAACAGACCTGTGACAGCCTGGCGGGTCAGGCCCAGTGGCCTGCCAGTGTGGTACACACGTCACCCCAACTGGAGTAGGGGCAGAGCAGATCCTTCTCCCACGCCCGGATCAGGCCCTGCCGGTGTGGTGGTCATGTGACACCAATTGGAGTGGGGGCAGAGCGGAACCGCCACCCGTGCCCGCAGGGTGAGCAGATCAGTGATCAACCTGCAGATCAGGCCCAGGGGTCCGCAGGCGTGGTAGGAGGGGCAGGGCAGATCTGCCGCCCGCGCCTCCAAGGTAGGCAGACCTACAACAGACCGGCGGATCAGGCCCAGGAGCCAGCCGGCGGGGTACAAACACCACCCTAATTGGAGTAGTGGCAGAGCAGAGTCGCCGCCCGTGCCAGGAACAGGCCCAGCGTCCTGCAGGCGGGGTAGTCACGACACCCCAATTGGAGTAGGGGCAGAGCAGAGCCTCCACCCGTGCCCGAAAGGTGGGCAGATCTGCGACCGACCAGCGGGACAGGCCCAGTGGCCTGCCGGTACGACAGACATGTCACCCCATTTGGAGTAGGGGCAGAGTAGAGCCGCCGCCCGCGCCTGCAGGGTAGGCAAACCTGCAACCGACCGGCGGATCAGGCCCGGTGGCCTGCCGGCGTGGTACACTCATCACCCCAATTGGAGTAGGGGCAGAACAGAGCCGCCGCCAGCTCCCAGAACAGGCCCAGTGACCTGCCGGCGTGGTAGCCAAGACACCCCAATTGGAATAAGGAGAGAGCAGAGCCGCCGCCCGCACCTACAGGAAAGATACGCAAGCAGTATGAAAAGACAAGGAAAGAAAGGACCACAAGCAATGCAGGTCAACGCAACTTTAGAAGAGGTAACAGCTGCAGCAGATGGAATGTCAGATAAAGAATTCAGGATATACATGCTTCAGATGATCTGGAGTATCAAGGAAGACATTAAACAGCAAAATCAGACAATGAAAGATCACTTCGACAATGAATTACGCAAACAAATCCAGGAAGCAAAGGATCAACTATACAGGGAGATAGAGGTTATAAAAAACAAACAATCAGAAATCCTAGAAATGCAGGAAGCAATAAACCAACTTAAAAACTCAATGGAGAATACTACCAGCAGAGTAGAACACTTAGAAGATAGAACATCAGACAATGAAGACAAAGTATTTCAACTGGAAAAGAACATAGACAGCTCAGCAAGACTGTTAAGAAACCATGAGCAGAACATCCAAGAAATATGGGATAACATTAAGAGACCAAACTTAAGAGTCATTGGGATACAGGAAGGTACAGAGCTCCAAACCAAAGGAATGAGCAGTCTATTCAATGAAATAATACAAGAAAACTTCCCAGACTTGAAGAATGAGACAGAATCCCAAATCCTAGAAGCCTACAGGACGCCGAATGTGCAAAATCATAAGAGATCCACACCTAGACACATTATAATGAAGATGCCCAACATACAGAATAAGGAGAGAATTTTAAAAGCTACAAGAGAAAGGAAGCAGATTACATTTAGGGGTAAGCCAATCAGGATAACAGCTGATCTTTCAACACAGACTCTGAAAGCTAGAAGATCCTGGAATAACATATTTCAAACACTGAAAGAAAATGGGTTCCAACCAAGAATTGTGTATCCAGCGAAATTAAGCTTCAGGATGGAGGATGAAATTAAAACCTTCCACGATAAACAAAAGTTTAAAGAATTCGCAGCTAGAAAACCATCTCTTCAAAACATCCTCGCCAAAGCATTACAGGAAGAGGAAATGGAAAATAACAATGAAAACCAACAGTGGGAGGTAGGACAGTAAAGGGGGGGGGGAAATAATCAAAGAGGAAAACAAACCATGTTTAGTAACAAAAATAAACAAATATGGCTGGAAGAACAAACCATATCTCAATAATAACCCTAAATGTTAATGGCTTAAACTCACCAATTAAGAGACACAGGCTAGTAGAATGGATCACAAAACAAGACCCAACAATATGCTGCCTACAGGAGACGCATTTGATAGGAAAAGACATACGTAGGCTGAAGGTGAAAGGTTGGGAAAAATCATATCACTCATATGGACTTCGGAAACAAGCAGGAGTGTCCATACTCATATCAAATAAAATAGATTTCAAGCCAAAGTTAATCAAAAGAGATAAAGAGGGACACTACATACTGCTTAAGGGAACCATACACCAACAAGACATAACAATCATAAATATTTATGCCCCAAATAATGGTGCAGCTATGTTCGTCAAACAAACTCTTCTCAAGTTCAAGAGTCTAATAGACCACCATACCATAATCATGGGAGACTTCAACACACCTCTCTCGCCACTGGACAGATCTTCCAAACAAAAGTTGGATAAGGAAACTATAGAACTCAATAACACTATTAATAACCTAGACCTAATTGACATATATAGAATATACCACCCAACATCAAGCAGTTACACTTTTTTCTCAGCAGCACATGGATCCTTCTCAAAAATAGATCATATATTATGTCACAGGGCAACTCTTAGACAATATAAAGGAGTAGAGATAATACCATGCATCTTATCTGATCATAATGGAATGAAACTGAAAATCAACGATAAAAGAAGGAAGGAAAAATCATGCATCACTTGTAGAATGAACAATAGGTTACTGAATGATCAATGGGTTATAGAAGACATCAAGGAGGAAATTAAAATATTCTTAGAGATAAATGAAAACACAGACACAACATATCGGAATCTATGGGACACATTGAAAGCAGTTCTAAGAGGAAAATTCATTGCTTGGAGTTCATTCCTTAAAAAAAGAAAAAACCAACAAATAAATGATCTCATACTTCATCTCAAAATCCTAGAAAAAGAAGAGGAAAACAACAGCAAAAGAAGTAGAAGGCAAGAAATAATTAAAATCAGAGCTGAAATTAATGAAATCGAAACAAAAGAAACAATTGAAAAAATTGACAAAACTAAAAGTTGGTTCTTTGAAAAAATAAACAAACTCGACAGACCCTTAGCCATGCTAGCGAAGAGAAGAAGAAAGAGAACTCAAATCACTAACATACGGGATGAAAGAGGCAATATCACAACAGACACTTCAGAAATACAGAAGATAATCAAAAATTATTTTGAATCCTTATACTCCAATAAATTAGAAGATAGTGAAGGCATAGATAAATTTCTTAAGTCATATGATCTGCCCAGATTGAGTCAGGAGGATATAGACAACCTAAACAGACCAATATCAATTGAGGAAATAGAAGAAACCATCAAAAGACTACCAACTAAGAAAAGCCCAGGACCGGATGGGTATACAGCAGAGTTTTACAAAACCTTTAAAGAGGAACTAATACCAATACTTTTCAAGCTACTTCGGGAAATAGAAAAAGAGGGAGAACTTCCAAATTCATTCTACGAGGCCAACATCACCCTGATACCTAAACCAGACAAAGACACTTCAAAGAAAGAAAACTACAGACCAATATCTCTAATGAACCTAGATGCAAAAATCCTCAATAAAATTCTGGCCACTCGGATACAAAAACATATCAAAAAAATTGTACACCATGATCAAGTAGGATTCATCCCTGGGATGCAAGGCTGGTTCAATATACGGAAATCAATAAATGTTATTCACCACATCAATAGACTTAAAAATAAGAACCATATGATCATCTCGATAGATGCGGAAAAAGCATTCGACAAAGTACAGCATCCCTTTATGTTCAAAAATCTAGAAAAACTAGGGATAACAGGAACATACCTCAATATTGTAAAAGCAATCTATGCTAAGCCTCAGGCTAGCATCATTCTGAATGGAGAAAAACTGAGGGCATTCCCTCTAAAATCTGGAACAAGACAGGGATGCCCTCTCTCTCCACTTCTGTTCAACATAGTTCTCGAAACACTGGCCAGAGCAATTAGACAGACGAAAGAAATTAAAGGCATAAAAATAGGAAAAGAAGAACTTAAATTATCACTATTTGCAGATGATATGATTCTATACCTAGCAGACCCAAAAGGCTCTACAAAGAAACTATTAGAGCTAATAAATGAATTCAGCAAAGTGGCAGGATATAAAATCAACACGCATAAATCAAAGGCATTCCTGTATATCAGCGACAAATCCTCTGAAATGGAAATGAGGACAACCACTCCATTCAAAATATCTTCAAAAAAAATAAAATAACTTGGGAATCAACCTAACAAAAGAGGTGAAAGACCTATACACTGAAAACTACAGAACCCTAAAGAGAGAAATAGAAGAAGATCTTAGAAGATGGAAAAATATACCCTGTTCATGGATAGGCAGAACTAACATCATCAAAATGGCGATATTACCAAAAGTTCTCTATAGGTTTAATGCAATGCCAATCAAAATCCCAACAGCATTTCTTGTAGAAATAGAGAAAGCAATCATGAAATTCATATGGAAAAATAAAAGACCCAGAATAGCAAAAACAATGCTAAGCAGGAAGTGTGAATCAGGCGGTATAGCGATACCAGACTTCAAACTATACTACAGA
Source organism: Marmota flaviventris (assembly GCF_047511675.1). Lineage (NCBI taxonomy): Eukaryota > Metazoa > Chordata > Mammalia > Rodentia > Sciuridae > Marmota > Marmota flaviventris. The sequence goes on along the minus strand of NC_092504.1, from coordinate 56,724,647 downwards.
GCAATAGTAACAAAAACAGCATGGTACTGGTACCAAAACAGGCGGGTGGACCAATGGTACAGAATAGAGGACACAGAAACCAATCCACAAAACTACAACTATCTTATATTTGATAAAGGGGCTAAAAGCATGCAATGGAGGAAGGATAGCATCTTCAACAAATGGTGCTGGGAAAACTGGAAATCCATATGCAACAAAATGAAACTGAATCCCTTTCTCTCGCCATGCACAAAAGTGAATTCAAAATGGATCAAGGAGCTTGATATCAAATCAGAGACGCGCCGTCTGATAGAAGAAAAAGTTGGCTACGATCTACAGTCGGTGGGGTCGGGCTCCAAATTCCTCGATAGGACACCCATAGCACAAAAGTTAATAACTAGAATCAACAAATGGGACTTACTCAAACTAAAAAGTTTTTTCTCAGCAAAAGAAACAATAAGAGAGGTAAATAGGGAGCCTACACCCTGGGAACAAATCTTCACTCCTCACACTTCAGATAGAGCCCTAATATCCAGAGTATACAAAGAACTCAAAAAATTAGACAATAAGAAAACAAACAACCCAATCAACAAATGGGCCAAAGACCTGAACAGACACTTCTCAGAGGAGGACATACAATCAATCAACAAGTACATGAAAAAATGCTCAACATCTCTAGCTGTCAGAGAAATGCAAATCAAAACCACCCTAAGATACCATCTCACTCCAGTAAGATTGGCAGCCATTAGGAAGTCAAACAACAACAAGTGCTGGCGAGGATGTGGGGAAAAGGGTACACTTGTACATTGCTGGTGGGACTGCAGATTGGTGCAGCCAATTTGGAAAGCAGTATGGAGATTTCTTGGAAAGCTGGGAATGGAGCCACCATTTGACCCAGCTATTCCCCTTCTTGGTCTATTCCCTAAAGACCTAAAAAGAGCATGCTACAGGGACACTGCTACATCGATGTTCATAGCAGCACAGTTCACAATAGCAAGACTGTGGAACCAACCTAGATGCCCTTCAATAGATGAATGGATAAAAAAAATGTGGCATTTATACACAATGGAGTATTACTCTGCATTAAAAAATGATAAAATCATAGAATTTACAGGGAAATGGATGGCATTAGAGCAGATTATGCTAAGTGAAGCTAGCCAATCCCTAAAAAACAAATGCCAAATGTCTTCTTTGATATAAGGAGAGTAACTAAGAACAGAGTAGGGACGAAGAGCAGGAGAAGAAGATTAACATTTAACAGGGATGAGAGGTGGGAGGGAAAGGGAGAGAGAAGGGAAATTGCATGGTAATGGAAGGAGACCCTCGGGGTTATACAGTGGAGGGGGTAGAGAGAGAGGAGGGGAGGGGAGGGGAGAGGTGGGGAGGGGGGAGGGTGGAGGATGGGAAAGGCAGCGGAGCACAACAGACACTAGTATGGCAATTTGTAAGTCAATGGATGTGTAACTGATGTGATTCTGCAATCTGTGTATGGGGTGAAGGTGGGAGTTCATAACCCACTTGAATCAAAGTGTGGAATATTATATGTCAAGAAATTTGTAATGTTTTGAACAACCCACAATAAAAAAAAATAAAAAAATTAAAAAAAAAGAAGTAGGGGATTATGTTCAGTTCCTTGAAGATGAATTACATAAATTATTTGTAATAGTCCAGCATGGGAGTTATATCTCTTCTTTCTTATTTGTTTACTTAGTCATTTATTTATATTTGAATGGACTCATGAATATTTATACTTTGGGTTATAATCCAATACTAACTTCTTTATTTTGTGGTTCAGATTGTTTCCTCTTTGATCATAAGGCGTTGGCTCCTGTGTCACAATCTTATTGAGCACATCTTAAATTTTGGGCTCTAGAGATGCTTCAGGCTCATCTTGTATATTCCTTGTCCTGATCTTATAATCAGCCTTTCCTCTAGGGATTTCTGGTTTCTTTTATTGGAGGATAATGTTAGAAACCACAGTTAGGCACAGAGGGTATTCGTTGCTACTGGGAGTACATTATTTCCAAGCCCACTACATAGAGGTATGTATCCTAAGTCCCATATATAAACATATCTATAAACATTTCTACAAGTAACAATGCTCATTTATATTAAGCTAAATATGATTTTATATTGATATCTCAACTCTAATTCATAATCATAGGAATGATCATAGACTTATTCCATTGCCTCTAAACTCCCACTTATACGGATTTCTGTATCATTCAATACATGACATTATATAATTTCTTTTCTGTCTTTTTTTATCTCTAAAATATTTCTTAGAACTCATTTCAGTCCAACTGAAATCTTTACGGATCTTATTTTAATGCATTCACAGTATTCCTTGTTTCAATTACTGAATAAGATAGGGTATATTCAGATGTAAGAGGAAACTCACCTCAGACATGTTGAACAATAAGAATAAATTATCACATTTTACTGGAAAGTCTAGTAGGATCATCAACTGCATAATTGGTTTGATTCAGTACCTAGCATCAAAAAGAACTGAATTATTTCTATTTTCCACCATGTCTACTAATTCTATGGACAGCTTCCAACTTCTCCTGAGACTGCATGATGCCTTTTACACATCCAGGGAGAAAAAAGTTTTCTAGATACAGATTCTCAAGGGAAGCAGATCCCATTTTTTTCCAGAAAACTCCAGGTAAGTTCCACTAATCTCATTGATTTGAATCAGGTAACATGCCCAATCCTGAAGTAATAATTGTGGTGGGGTGTAGATAAATACTAACTAGTTAATGCTGTACTGTTTAATATGGTAGCCACTAACCACTTATAGCTATAAGTTAAAATAATAAAAGTCCTTTAGTCACAATAGCCCCATTTAAATTTCTCACAAGTCAGGTGTTGCCACTGGCTATGATATTGAACTGTACAGACAAGACATTTCCTTCATCATGGAAAGATCCATTTGATAAGAATGATAAAATTTCAACCACAAATGCACTCAAGATCTGGTTATTTTATATAGTTTAATTTAAAGCACCGATGATCTCCCCACTATTGGAAAATGGAATTATTATGTTTGCAATGGCAACACAGTCAAATTATGGCAGGTGTTTGAATAAAATGAAATGTCTATTGAAGGCAATGTTTGGAATGTACAAGCAGCAACTATGTTTGATGGTGAGAATGATGATGAAGAGGACTAAGGTAGGTTGGCTTCAGACCTCATCAGAAAAATTCCTAAATAATAACATAACAGGCATGGCACGTTCAGGGTTTTAAATTCTTAGATCTGGTATATATGTTTTTTCACTCATATTCCTAGAGTGTCTGAATTTAATATATTAGTTTAAATAGCTAGGGAAAAAACGTCTGCTTGGTTAATTTAACCCAGTGTTAATCTGCTTAAATGAAGTTACATCCTTTAACACTTTTGTTATAACATGGAGGAAGGAATTTACCTCCCCAATGCATCTGGGAGAGCCTACAGAATTTCCCATTTACCAAACCCCTAAGAAGTACATTAATCAGTGAAGTACCAGTGTTCTTGAAAAGATCTATGATGTGGATATACCCTGAAAACAGGATGGAAAGATGACAGAAATTCTGTTTTAAAACAAGCTGTCTGATTACAAAAGGCATTAGGGGATCCTGGAGGGGAAGTGCTAAACTCCCAAACAAGATTGAGTGAGCTAATTCTGATGGGAAGCAGATTCAATAAGGTAGTAAGATTTGTTGAACCCCCCAGAGATTACTGCAAAGTGCTATTGACCTTTTTATGCTGTCAGTGATAGAGAGAACTCTTAAGAAAAAATAAATCACTATGTTTATTTCCCACCTGATTTCTACCTGCAAAGCGTAATAGCAGTTAGAAGATAAAACAGTCTTTTACAAATGTAATTAAATTGACTAGTTTTGTGACAGCACATGTTTAAATTGTCCTGAATTTTTTATCTACTTCTGTAAAGGTTATAAAACATTAAAAAAAAAAAAAACCCAGAAAAACAACACGATGAGATTCTAAGATAGCCTAGCTCTATTACAGAACTTTAGTACTTGTAATACAGGAAACCTGTAATATCATCACATACTAGCAAGAACTTAATGTTCTCTGAGTTTTAGCACACACAAATTTAGCTTTCCTTCCTTACAATTTCCACACAGCCCTTTCCCTAACTTTAATTTGGCAATTGCAGCCTATTCATATCATAAGTGTGAAAACCTTTGTCAGTTTATACCAGGGTACCATCTGTTTATGACAACTCTCATTGCCATAAAATGACAAGATAAGAAATATGAAACACATCCCACTGTAACAATCTTCTTTCACCAGTCAACAACATCACCATCATTTTCCTTGAACCGTTAAATGGCCATAATAACACTACTGTAGGACCAGATCACAAACTGTCTTAAGACATCAACGCCAATTAGGATGACAGGAGGAGACCACTATGTCTAGATAAAGACATTATTTGTTGTTAGGGTGCCAAGATGTGATGATGTCATTCTCTGACCCATCCTGCAAGTAAACAATTGACATGCTTTTCTATTAAACTGGTCCCTGAACTCTAAAATAGCCAGTTTAATTGCATAAAAGAGTTTAATCTTTATCAAACAGATGAAAACTCAAATAATATTTATATCATAAACAACCAAAAGTTGCCCCCACCCCAAGTCTGTTCACAGATTGAAAGGACATACATACAGTCTCTCCTAGAACTTTTAGAGGGAACGTGGCCCTGTTTGTACCTTGATCTCAGACTTCCCACCGCCAAAACTGTAAGAAAATTAATTTCTGTTAAACCACCAAGTTTATAGTAATTTGTTATGGTAGCTCTAATAAATAAGATCAGCAATCCTCTACCTAAAATTTCAACCTTTTTTGATGTTTCTAACATTAGCCAATTATTATGATCATGGTCATAAAATGACAGCTTTTTAATTCCATGATTTCTTCTATTCTTATTAATTGTCAATCAACTATTATATATAGATTATTCCACTATTCAATGAATTACAATGCATTGATTTTTTTGAATTTAATTTACAGAGAAAATGTATCCATTTTAAATAAATGATATGGTATACTTGGGTAATTTTGCTCATAGTCATGGACAATGGACACTTTTTATTTATGGGTTCCTCTCCCCAGGGTCAACCAAACATGGAACTAAAATAAAATATTTAAACAAAACTGTGTCTGTACTGAACATGTATAGACTTCTTTTCATGTCATTATTCCCTAAACAATATAGTATAATAACCACATACAGAGCTCTTATATGGTACTAGGCATTATAAATAATCTAGAGATTATTTAAATATACAGGAGGATATTATGTAGGTTATGTGCAAATATTACACATTTCATATGCCAGACTTCAGCATCTGTGAATTTAGTGTCTGCAAGGCATCCTGGAACAAATCCCCTGTGGATACTGAGGGATGACTATATTATACTTTTTCTATACATATATACCTATGATAGTGTTTTAATTTATAAATGAGGCAAAGTATGAGATTAACAGTAATAATAAAATAGAGCAATTATAACAATATATTATAATAAAAGTGATTTAAAACTGTTCATCTATGGAGTTTTCCACTCAATATTTTCAGAACATAGCTGACCACAATTAACTGAAACCACAGAAAGCAAAACTACAGATAAGGGCAACTACTATATTCTGCAAATTGATGGCATTATGTTTTCTAGCTCAAAGATAACATCCTTAAGACTATTTGTGAATTTTTATCAAAATAACTACAAAAAAATTCTATTGCACTGTAACCTCAGCAAGCTAAATTAAAATTCTGCTCACACTAAAGGCATTGGAACATGTGTACATATTTTGAGGACATTAAATTAAAACTCTCCTGTAGGTCTAACTAAAAGCAACCAAAGAAACAACCAGCCTTGAAATTGAGTGCAAAAGATCCATTTAATAAATATACTTTGGTTCCTGTTTCCAATTGGCAATTTTAAGAAGACAAGCTCTAAGTTCAAACAGTTCTATTTTTTTCCATTTTATCGCTGTTACTCACTTAAAATCCAATTGTGCCATGCAATAGAACACTGAAACTATCAAACACAGGTTGAAAGGTGGGTTTTAAACATTTTTGAACATAATAAATATTTTCAATGTTAGTAACATGTTCCATAGAGAACAGTTTAGTTGACCTAGAACTACCAAAATGTTTTTCTTGTAAAGCTTTCAGGATGAGGGCTTTCTTCCTCTTGTTTATCAAGAGGCAAGGATCTTCAAAAATGGTGAAATATGGTGAATGGAAATTACTTATTTCCTGCTCCTGGTGTTTTCACGTGGAAAGAGCTTCAGGTAAACTCCCTGGCTCTTCATTCACTCCTTCATAAAGAGTCAAGAGGTCTAGGAGAAGAAAATGAACTTTCTGAGCTTTTTCATTGCTTCCTGTAGGATCTTCCTGCTTATAAAGTTCATATGTTCTCTGCTCATTAAAGGATTAAAAAAATAAAAAAGGAACTCAGTTGTTTCTTTGTAATTATGGCATTGAGTGGGAAAAATCTGTTCAACAGAGGAATAACTTTATAGCAAATCCTCTTGCTCACAACCCTCAGCCACATTTATTTGAAAAGTACTTCCATCACTAAGAAAGCCAATGTTTTGATGTCTGTACGCAAGACACTACACCCAGCATAGCCAAACAGACTGTCCTGTTCACTCCTTCTAATAGGAAATTTTACAGAAGAGGCACTTATGTTGTAGAATTTCAGGGTCTTGCCTTAGGCCAGTGGCTCTCTAGTGGCAAAGCAAGAACATCTGAGCCTTCTCTGCCTTTGTACCATAGAAACATAGAAACCTAGAAAAGTGAACAGATTTGAGCAATCTTTGACACATAGTAGTTAAATGATTTGCCAGAGAGAGAGGATGAGCAAGAGAACCTATCTCTTTGCTTTCACAAATCTTGTATTTCAAAACTCCAAAAAGCTCACAAAGGTCCATTCGAAACAGTTGTCTGCTGTGTAACCAGTGCAACTTATCATAAAGGCAGTACATTTTTAACTAGTTGTCTTTTAGTTTAATAAATAAGGGAATCACTGGACCCCTAATGTTCGATTACAAGGCAATTTGAAAATTCATTTAAGAGTCAATTTGTCCCACAAAGCTAGACTTAAAACCAAAGAGAAATAGAAAGAAAGACTAGCTGTTAACATCAGGTTAAGTATAAGCATAAAATTGATATATCTAAAAGGACAATTTGTTAAAATTATTAACATACAATATAGATATGTTTTAGCCATGTAAATTATATTTATCTAAAATTTTTGAATATGCATGAGTTTTTAAAATGTTTATTCTAAAAGCAATTCCAATTCTCTATTAATGGAGAATGGTATTTTACAAAATGATTATTTTTAAGTACGTGAAACTTTGAGGAACTGTTTTCCTTATTTTGTGTCCTAGATTGTAGTTAGAAATCCATAATGCAATATCAGTAAAAGATTTATGTCACAGAGGCATTTGCATGGAATATTCATTCTCTCTCTCTCTCTCTCTCTATCTCTCTCTCTCTCTCTCTCTCTCTCTCTCACATATACACACACACACGTGCACACACACACTAACACAGCCAAGAACAATAACAACTGCAACAAATGAACTGATTTTCCAATTTTCCAGGAGCAAATCATTCACTGAATTACAGTGAATTTATACCTATACATTCTATATATTTTGATATCTGTAAAAGAATATTGGGGAACAGTGAGATATAAAACTGAGATAAAATGATCATAAAAATGAAACAATTGATCTCTAGTATACACTTCAAAATTCTTTGTAGTACATTTTTTAATACATTGAAAATACCAGATAAAATAGACAGGTAGACAAATAAAAAACAATTTGAACTTCAATATTCTTGAAGTTGTCTGCAGACATAAGGAAAAGGTTGCTTGAAGAAAAAGCTTATTGAATTACATGGACTTGAGGAACACATATTGACATAAATCCAGGATAATTATTAGAATAACACATATGTACCATAAAGCAATCATAAAAAACACATTTTAAAGCCAGGCGCGGTGGCGCATGCCTGTAATCCCAGCCTCTTGGGAGGCTGAGACAGGAGAATTGAGAGTTCAAAGCCAGCCTCAGCAACTGTGAGGCACTAAGCAACTCACAGAGGCCCTGTCTCTAAATAAACTACAAAATAGGGCTCAGGATGTGTCTCAGTGGTGAGTGCCCCTGAGTTCAATCCCTGGTACCAAAAACAAACAAAGAAATAAACAAACAAATAAACAAAACCTCACATTTTAAATTATTACAATATCCACATTTTAATATTAATATGTGCCTTTAAAGATAATGCAATAAGTAGTAAGATCACAGATTAATTAAATGATTAGCCTATAGCAACTTTTAAAATATGGGAAACTAAACCTTGCACACTATCACTGCTTTGTTAATGATATTAGTGCTATACTTGAGCACTTTATAGCAATTCTGCAAATTCAACCATAACTTAAAATATCATTAATATTGCCCAAGATATTTAGGTTTAATTAAAATTTCAGTTGAAAACTAAAATATTTCCTTCACTGTTTCTAGACCATTGACTTGTACATCAGTTTCATTCATTAGTCACCAGTTGAAAATGATTTGGATGTGTGTAATGAAAAGAGAAATTTAGATACACGGTTACAACAATTTTGAATACTTGGATCAAAAACAAAATCTTCTTATAGTTCATATTATATTTAAGGTTCTTTAAAATAAATCTTAAATATTTAAAACCTCGTTGAGGGGGAAAATGTATTGTTGTTTCTTCATTTGTAGTTCTATCTTTAACAAAAAGACAGAGTTGTAGTAAATCATAGTCTTCTTCCCCCAAAACTAGACCCCAAATTTGACCGAGGTCGACACTTTTGGAAAATGCCTGGTGGTTCTCAGAAGAGAGACTGGAAATCCTTTCTTGCACCAGAAAGCCCTAGAACTCGGCCAAGTGCTTTCACCAAGAGCTCTGTGGTCCTGGACCCAGATAAGAAACCACAAAAGGGAATGCTCAAGATGAAGACTCTGATATACGAAGATCATTGTTTGGGATCACCACGGATGAAGACAGAGAACAGTTTAGAAAACTTGCTAGCATCAAACACTCCTCAAAGAAATCCAACAAAGTTATAACAATAGGGCCCTAGAGATGGGTCCTCCTGACCCTACACCCAACATTAAGGTTAATAAAACTCCCTCTGGTCTCCAGCGGGTACTTATTCCATAAACATCTGACCACAGGCGTGCACAGTGCTGAGGGCCTGGCTCAGCGAAGCCCCGCCAAGTCCCGCCAAGGACAGACCTGATGTCCTCCTGGCCATCCTCCCAGGACAGTGCCCGGGGAAAGAGGAAGGGGCTGGGAGAAGGTCAAGAGAGTAAATCGCAAAATCTAAGGTAACCGCTCCTGATCGCTAAACTGTATCCAAAGCCAGATGTGGGCCCCGGACAGGTGTCTTGCCCCCAGCCCGAATCCCAAACCAGCCTGATCCGTGAACTTACATGCTCATCGGGAAAGGCAGAACAGACCCCTGGCAGCCTCTGGAAACAGAAACCACCAAACCCGCCTTCAGCAACAGGTTATGTCCCCAGTCTGGTGCCGGTACTTCTTGTCTTTGGGCTGCTCAGCCACAGCCGCCGGCGCCAGACCAACTGAGTGCAGCGCGCGCGCAGCCCACTCCCAGCCCCTGGCTCCCCGGCTGCACCGCTGCGGGGCTGGGTGTTGGATGCTCTGGGCTCCTTCCCCTCCTTCTAGTCCCTTTTAGATGAAAACGTCACTCTCCAGAGGGCACCAGCCAGCACTAGGATTTCAAAGAAGCTATTCACATTCTGCTAAAGAGCATCTGGATACCTGCTTGTGAATTTCAGAATAGTGGGCAGCAAAGGAAAGGAAGCAGCTCTGGAACACGTATGATGCTCTCAGTAGTTTTCTTGGCTCAAAATCCTGGTCAACTCATTCAGTCTCTCTGCGTCTGTTTCCTCATTTGCAAAATAGAGATGTTGACGATGTTAGTAGATAATCTGAGACTTAAATGAGAGTCCACATGCAAAAGTGCCTGGAAGGGTCGTGATACCATAGTAAGCATTCACTAAGTCATTTTTTTTTTTTTTTTTCTTTGTATCTGGTTCTTATAGGAAGGAGAGATTCGTGGCAGATTACAAACCAAAACAACCCACCCCGTGAAGTGGACTGTGTTTTGTGAGTGTTGCAAGCTGCCTCTTAGTTTCCAAGAAATCTCTCTGGGATTCTACAAATGTGAATTTGTATCATAATTAGAAGTAGAAAGCAGAGAGCCAAGGGGAAACATGTAGTAATTCTTACACAACAAAATTTGCTTGGATGGAATTTGCTAATAAGTCGTGCTTAAAATATAATGCATGAACTTACAGGTTTATACAATTACTAAGAAGATAAAAATTAAAGATACTTTAAGAGAGTAACAAGGATAGTGTCAAGAGCGGGTAACCTGTGAAGAACCTTCCTTTGTGTGTTAGTGTATCTGATACAAACAGTACCACAGACTTATAAAGAAATAGTATATAATTCTTTTCAATCTGCACCCTGGTTCTCCATTTCTCTCAATGTTGCATTTCTCTGCCTAAATCACTATTACATATGGAATAGAAGGAAAAATCAGCCTTTTAAAATAGGATTCCTTGGTTTTGGATTAAAGTTGCAGATTTGGACAAGCCTGCCTTCCCCCACCCCAACCTCTGTGTGTGTGTGTGTGTGTGTGTGTGTGTGTGTTTAAATCTAAATTATGACTGTTGAGGATCCAGAGTATGTCTTACAAGACTTCCCAATTTCAAGGTAGTGTTACTAGTTTCACTACTCCAAAATTTATCAAGATATCCAGGACACAGAAAGTCACAGGGGAAAGAAAAAATATTAAGCAGATAACTAGGAGGAAACAGGGCTTAGAATAATGTCAGTTAAGTGAAATAAAGCTGAGAAAGACATTCTGTCAATCTGAGGTTCTTAAAGCATAAAAAAAATGTAGTCTATCACCTGCTATACTCTCCCTTACCATTGAAAAAAATAAGTCATCAAAATGAATGAGAACAATAGCAATGTTTTTGATAGACATTGAATTGCAGGAATTTTATTATGAATTTTAAAAATAGAAAACTTATATAATAATCATTTAAACTATGAGCCAATATCCGTATCTTACAGAGCAAGAACTAATGTCCTGATATGCCCCTACAACTCTACTAAAAATGTTATGTCTTTCAACAGGAAAAAAAAAAAAAAAAAAAAAAAAAAAAAAAAAAAAAATATATATATATATATATATATATATATATATATATATATATGATATAAAAGCAGGAAAGGCCCTGAAACACACATTTACCTCACTAGGTCCTACTTCAACACCTCAGCACTTTGCTTCAACTTCTCCTTTTCACTCAACATTCTTTGCTTTACCTGATTCAGTAGAAGGACTTGTCTTCCTCCTAAAGGAAGGATTTGTCTGCCATCTCTACAACCATGACCACATTTTCAGGAACTGGTATCAATCCCCCTCCCCAATCTTGTCTCTCTCTTTCATGAATTATTCTCACTGGCTTTTAGATAGGCTTAATCTTGTCCATTTAAAATTAACAAAACAAAACCCTTGTCTGCTTCCTTCAAAGTCTTAAGTGTGATATTTGCATCATTCCTTCCCAGAAACAATCATCTGTCTAAAACCCACAATCTCTTCCTGCTGTTTATGTCCCTTACTTCTTACCCGCTCATCAACCCACTCCAGTTGAATTTTTAACCCTTTTGTTTTCTGACAATCATGCCAAGATTGTTAATATTCTCCATGTTGATAAAAACCAGTGGATGTGTTTCAGTCCACATCTTACTTGGTGTTGAATAGCTTGATTTCCTGAAACAGTTTCTTCTCTTGGCATCTATTTCATAATTCTCTCATTTTTTGTTTATTTGCCTTGCATCTCTGGCTACTTCTTTTTTATATCCTTTGTGGTTTCCTTGTTTTCTACAGAAGTGATACATTTAATACAGCTGTTTCTAAGGCTCAGTGACAGGTTTCCTTCTTACTCTGGACTTCCTAAGCATTCTCACCCCTATCAGTAGCCTCTACAACCCTGTATATGCAGATGTTCTACCTGTTTACACCTGTAGTCTAGACTTCACTCTGAGTAGCAGAGTTCTATTTGACATTGCCAAGGGCCATCTGAACATCACTACAAAGTCAACATTATTCCTTAACTCTTTAATGACATTACTATTCATCCTTCTCAGATAGTAAGACATAGTGCTGTTTTACATATGGTGGCAACTCAAGCCAACATCTTGAACCATAGGGTGAAAATCACATGCTGAGGATGGCAGAGAAGCAGGACAAAAGGAACCTGAGTCCTTGACACTCTGGAGAACTTTTTCTCTAGTTCTGAATGGACTATCTCTACACTTCTTTAACATGAGAAAGAAATAAAAGTTCATTTGGGGAAAAAAAAGTGTTGGTCATTATTTATCTTTATCTTCATAGATAGATAGATAGATAGATAGATAGACAGTCATCACCACATAATGATGTCTGGTCCATTAGAGACTGCATATATGACAGTCATCCCATAAGATTATCATGGAGCTGAAAAATCCCTTTTACCTAGTAATGTTGTTGCCATTGCCATATCATATCAAGACACATCACTCACATGTTTGTGCTGATTCTGGTGTCATCAGAACTACTGCACTGTGGTCATATAAAAGAAAACATGTAATTATATGTAGTACATAATACTTGATAGGTAATCAAGAACTATGTTACTGGTTTATGTATTTACTACGCCTTTTATGGTTATTTTAGAGTGTGTTCCTTCTACTTACTAAAAAAAATGTTTACTGTAAAAACATAGCATGCCATAGCATGCTATGTTGACAGCAGCCTCATAAATCTCATCTTTAACCCTGCTCTTGATTGCATCAAGAGGCCATGGGAAGAGATTGACCTATACCATTTTGGTTTCTGTAACTACACTCTGATATATGCACTATGAATAAATTGCCTAATGATGCATTTCTCAGAACACAACCCTATTGTTTATATATATATATATATATATATATATATATATATATATATATATGAACACATATAGATATATGCAAATTATACATATGGAAAAATCAGTGTAGCTTGATGCAAATAATAATTAGATATCAATACATATTAAAATAAAAATGTTATTAAATTTTTTTAAAGTTTGTCCACATTACATTGTATCTTGTATTTCACCAATAGTATGCCATCTTCTACCCCACTTTAGGAAATATTACTGAAATAGCATGAAGATAAGCTTATATGTTATGGTGCAGAGAAAAAGAGTATAATGTTTCAAACTACATATGGAAACTTTGAGAAGACAGTTTTAAGACAGCACAACAGGAATAGGGATGAGGAACTGGACCCAAGAAAGAACAGAAAAGAACCAGGGGACAAGGTGAGTAGGAAACAGAAGGATGAAGGGCAGACAGCATTATAACCTTAATTGTGGTCATTTCTGACCCAATGTTCTTGTTCTTAAACTCAAGTTTGATGGGTCTTTTATGACAAAAAAGGAGATTAATAAAATATATTTGTATCAAAAAGACAAATATTTGATATTTAAGAAAAACATGAAGACAAAAGACATAGAAAAATAAAATATGTAATTAGCAGTTAAAATGAGTAAAGAAATTGGCATTGCTAATAATCAGAAAAATAGATTAAAATAAAATGTAGGTATTGTTTTCCAATTTAAGTTAGCAATATTGTGCTTTTTAAGTGGTTATGAAAGAAGCATAATCATTTAAAAAAGCAATACTTTTGGAAAACAGTTTGGTAATATTAATTAAAAGAAAATTAAAATGTTCTTATATTTTTATTTAGTAAACTCATTCTTGAAAATATCCACTGGAAACAACTGAAAAATAAATGCTAGAAGGAGAAAGTTATTTATTAGTTTTAATTAAACAGTGGGAGAGCAGGAGCTATCTGGTATATTAATTCAATGAAATTTATGTGGCATCAATAGTTTTTATTTAAAAAAAATTTTTAGTTGTAGATGGACACAATACCTTTGTTTTATTTTTATGTGGTGCTGAGGATCAAACTCAGTGCCTTCCACACGCGAGGTGAGCACTGAGCTACAACCCTAGTCCCCAAAAGTTTTAATTATGATGACAATACTAACACAGAGAAATAAATATATACATTAAGTAAATAAACATGCTATTTCGGGTAAATTAAGATTATATAAACAAAAATATTAATTCTTATGGATAATGTTCTTTGACTACTGAAGCCATTTAAATATTATGGTGCTATGATTATGAGTGAAACTTTCAAAAATTTTTATTAATTATTGTAGTATCTGTCCCATACTTATCATTTTGTATCTTTTTCTTACTTTCATGGGATTCAGTTTTTAAAATATAATATGGAGGAATTCAACTAGTATTTTACAAATGAAAGAGCCTCTGGTTCTAACTCCCAGCTTAGAAAACTGTCCTGCTTGTTTTCCACATTAGCCAATTTCTAGCCTTTCTAAAAGTGATTAAATTACTCAGAAATATTCATTGACTCTCACTGGCTCACATTTTCATGGGGAAGGGAGGTGTGTTGGCTTGGAAAAATACTTAAAACATTATTCTTGAATCCATAAAACTTGTAGTTTTATCTGTGAGCAAGACATATGATTAGGACTCTATACAGTCCAAACAAAGAGGTTAAGATTCAAAGAGGAAAGATTATTACTGATAAAAGTAACTAGGGCAAGATATTTGAGCTTTGTCTCAAAAAATAAGTACATGTCAGATTGTGGGTGAGGGTGGAACGGTAATTTCAGGCAAAGGAGACTGCACGGGCAATGGATGGAACTAGGGAATGCTGAGGATCCTATGGGAACAGTTCTTTGCTTAGTCTGGCAAAAGCACAGGCTGTACAAGAAAACAGAAAGATCATGTAAAGAAGTCTTAAAACCTGGGCTGCTATCACAGTGTGCACAATTGTTTGCATAAGCAATGGAAGGGGCCTGTGCAGGTTTGTCGAGAACCTTAAGAGTACTCCACCACTGGATCTCAGCAACACAGTCAACGTGAGGTGGGCTGCCTTGCTGGATTGAGGTGTCCAAGTAGGGGAGTTTGAGTCCTTGGTCCTCATTTCTCACATGCTGTGCAAGGAACACTGCAAATCCAAATAAATCCATGTTCTTCACTGGGGAAATATAGTGTGCAGAGAGGGGCTAGGTCAAGATGAAAAGCTGTCATACAAAGGAATTCACAGTCAGGGACAGAACTCCGCAGAGGGAGATGCACACTTCACTAAAAGGCCACAGGAGGCTGTATTTTGCTCAAGGCCTGACTGTCATTGCCTGGCACAGATGCCCTTTCTCAAAACGCAGGATACCATCTGAATAGAAATCATGATGAGAGAAGAATGCATTTAACAAAAGATTTTTATTTATTCAAACAAAACCAGATTGTGATAATATGAAAACATAAGTGTCAATGTTTTGTTTCTCCATTTCTTCCCATTATGAAGAATCTATTAGTTAAGAAAATAAGGAGGGCTGGGGAAGTGGCTCAAGCGGTAGCGCGCTCGCTTGGCATGCGCAGGGTGCTGGGTTCGATCCTCAGCACCACATAAAAATTAAATAAAGATGTTGTGTCCACTGAAAACTAAAAAATAAATATTTAAAAATTCTCTCTCTCTCTCTCTTTGAAAGAAAAAAGAAAATAAGGATATTTTTGTGTTGTACATCAGAGCATAGTATATAAATATGTAACTCTGATATGAGATTCAAGTGCTGGTGTCTTCATTAACTAAGATGTGGCTGCAAGAAGTAACTAACCCTCATTAAGATTATTATCACTTCCCTTAAGATGGGAAAAAAATGACTCTTAAAATGGGAGAATTTCAAAAGGTGTTTTAGAAAATTATTAATGATAAACATTTATTTTGGGTAAATAATATTTCAGGTAATTTGCTAAGCCTTTCATAATCATTACCCCATTTAATCTTAAAAAGAGCCCTAATAAGGATTTTGCACCCTATTTTACCTTATTTTTACAGATGAACCAAACTGACATACAGCAATGATTTTCAAATTTTAACGCAAGATTTTTTTAAATGCAGATTTTGACTCAATAGTTCTGAAGTGGATTGAGAGTCTATATTCCTAACAGGTTCCTAGATAATGTGGATGCTGCTAGTCTACAGACCACATTTTCAGTAACAAGATTTTGCATAAGTTAGTAATTACCCAAGTCACATGGCTAGTAAGTGATTGGAATAGCACTGGACCATAAATCTGTTTGAACTCAAGCCTTCATGATGATCCATTATCCCTTGCTAATTCTACATAGGAAAACTGAAATTAACACATAGAATTAGGACAATATCTTCCGTGAAAGTTACGGATGGCTTATGATCACCTAGATTTGAGACCAGGTTAAAGCAATAGGAGCTTAAACACCTAGAGAAAATTTATGAATTCTTATCCACCCTGAATTCTTATCCAAAGAATGTGGCAAAGAGTCAAGGTAGATCAATATACTATGTAAACAAAATATATTTGACCTTGTTCTTTGTGTCACCACAATGTAATGAATACTTTGTTGAATACTAGTGAATCATTAGACTTCTTTCCTGATTAATGTCTCTTTGGACTAAGTAATTTTCTACCAAACTTCCAGCTGCATAAAATATAAAGAAGTAATTCTAGTAATTTCTAGTTACTAGAAGTAAGTTTTAGTTCCATGATTGGTTTCTATTTCAGTAGCTCATTTTTATATTTAAGCTACTTCCTTAAAAAAAAAAAAAAAGAAGAAAGAAAGAAAAAAAGTGTGGTTTACCAAAACTGCAGTAACAATTATGTGACATAAAATTAAATCAGCTGCCTCTGGAAAAATGTATTATCTTATTATGGTAAACGCTTAGGGAATGAAAACCTTACAGTTCTTGGAAAGAAGATATTCAGAACCACAAAGAAGCATGAGAGTAAGAAGTAGTTTTGCACTCAGTGTGTTATATTAACTCTAAGATATCTATATTTCTGATAAACGAGAAGTTAGCTTAATCTACTTTAAATGGAGGGAAAGTGGATTTATGGTGTCAATTTAGACTATAACATGATTCAATAAAAAATGACTAAATTCATTTATTTATCAGCTCTCTGCCAGAAGGAAAGATTTCCTTCAGGGTAAAGGCCAAAATGTTATCTTATAAAAGTTTTTGAATTTTACTCAGAATGACAGCTTACATAAAGCCTATAACTAAAAGCAACCCAAAGATGATCTAAGATGTTATGGAACTTAGAAATAATGATGACTGATGACCTATGAAGGTCAGAGAATGTGGCAGTTAGCATTACAGTGACCTTCACCTGTATAGAATTATATGATTTTGTATATTGTAGTTTCCAGATGGCAAATCACCGGGAGACCCTTTACAAATAAGCTTCATGAGGACAAAGCCTCAGTTATTGGGATGATTGACCAGGTTTGAGATCCTGTGTAGATCTTCTTACCTTTGTCTAGCTAGAGGCTGTCAATAACTCTATGAAGTAATTAAGACAGGAATTATTCCCATTATATGAATATGAAAGAATAGAACCTCAGAAATGCTCAGAAAGTTGACCAAGTTCCCATACTTAACCATGATTAACTATTGAAGACATCTTATTTGATATCAAATGCTCTTCCCTTAACAGTATAAGCTGCCTAAACTAAGCTATTTTTGGACAAATATCCTAATATAGAAAATTAAGGGAAGAGAGAAGAAAAAAGAATAGAATTAATATAATGATAATTAATATATTGATATGATAAATAAGTGATAATTAATATATGATAATTAATGTATTGTTACTATTGTATGTCTTGGATTTGATTGCAACTGATTTATTTTAAATACTTTTACTGATACCACAATATAAAAAAACTTAAATTCTATAAATGGACCATATCTTGAAAACTTTATTAGTTACTCCCTGTGTCACTACGTTATGTTAGAATTACTGGGTTATCTATAATTTGACATAATTTGTTTCCACTTCCCCCCCCCATAACTTGAGGACTGTGGCTGGGGAGGACTAAAGAACATGTTTGGGCTCTATAACTGGGGTGAAGGACAAATATAGACTTTTAGTATGGAAAATAGAGACAGAACAAAGTTGAGAACAGCAGTAAGCAGAATTAATTTAATGTAGAAGTGGGTTTAGGCAAAGGATTTTCTATAGTTTTAGCAAGAGAAATTTATTAAAGGAGAAGCAGTAAAAATGAAAAATGGAGTGGGAAAGAATATTTGGTGGAGGTACATGCTGCAGAAATTCTCAACTGAGGCTCAGCAACTAGAGCATACAAATAATAGTAACATAAACAAGGAAGTCGAGAGAGAGAGAGAGAGAGAGAGAGAGAGAGAGAGAGAGAGACATCCTGGAGAAGACACTGACTAGGTTTTAGACATGTTGGATTTAAGGTGAATTCAGGAGAATCAGATGGTGATTTAGAGTAAGCAGCTGGAATATGGAGGTGGAGTATGCTGGAGAGATCATATTTCCAATTTAGATTTTGGGAGTTGTTCAATGTTAGAGCTGCTAACGCCCTAGGACAGCACTTATGATCCCCAAAAAAGATCATTGGGGGACTCAATGGAGAGGTTTTGGACATTTTATTACTCACTCCTTGGTGGGAGTAGGCCAGGATTCCAGAGAGGGCCCTCTGCTTCTACAAGCAGGAGAATATATAGGATAGGTCACATGCCCACTGTGCACGTGGAGCTCGTCAGATGTTTTATGAGTACATTCTTTCACTTTACAACCAAGGTCACTTTGCTTCCTCACCTGAAAATTGGAGCAAGGGGAAGTAGCCAGCTACCCCTCTGCATTTTCTTCCTTATTGCATTCTTCACAGCCCTTGACTTCCTTCAGGCCTTCCCAGGCACTGATTAGTGATGAACCCAACAGGAGTTGTTTACATAGAGATGACAGCTGAAGCTGCAGGACTGAGGAAAACTGGAAAGAGAAGCAGCTCCTGAAGGCAGACTTGAGAATGGCCTAGAGGGTAACAAAAGGAAGAGGCTCCTAGAAAAGAAATGAAGGTAAACTGGAGAGGCGAGAGGGTTTCAAAAACGATATGCTAGCATCAGGTGCCTAGAGAAGTCAAAGTAAAGGGTACTGAGCTGAGCCATTGGAGGACTCAGGTGATTGGGACATTTGAGTTGTAAGTCAGAGCTGGAAGAACTGAGGCAAACATAGTCTATGGAAAATCATAATGAAATCAAATAGTCAAATTTCTTCTTCTTCCAACTGAGTAGAATAAGGGAAGAAGAAAGAGGTTAAGTATGTTATTGAAAACCAGTATCCAAGGATATGGGCCTAAAATGTCACCTATATACTTTAAGTATGTACCTGTATGACTATAATTGGTGTTTCCCTATTGCAATTGCTGTTTTGAGCTCCTAAGGAAACTAATAACACCTACAGAGATGTTAAAAAATCACTTGCCTCTGTTCCTTCTATCATCCATTGTTTCTTAATCCTCTGTGCAAGAGAGAGAGAGAGAGAGAGAGAGAGAGAGAGAGAGAGAGAGAGAGAAAGAATTGACTTATTATTATCAAGTATTAAGTATTAAGTATTATCAAGTATTATCAAGTATTAAGAAATTAGCTAACTTTGGACCTACTTGATATGCAAAATCATGACAAATCTTACTGTATCATCTCAGTAAAATCACTGCTTCCATAATACCATGCATGTCAAGCATATGTACATGGGTTTTCAGATAGAGATATTGAAATATTGATAAACCAGTTCTTTAGTGGAGAGCTTGTATTTGACAAGTAATTATGGTCTTAATTGAGGGGCAATTGTTGGCACATTAAATCTTGATTTTAAAATCAATAGTATGAACTAACTTGTTATTTTAGTCTCTGAAAACTAGCAGGAGGCAAGACTATACAAGAACCCATGTAAATACTTGACAAATGAATGAGCAAATGTAAAAAGATATGTTAATTTTTTGCTTCTCTCAAAATTATCTGAAGAAGTTAGCAGAAGTTGGTAGAGAGATAACAGTTAAGCCAGGAGACTATCTTGCTAAACTGGTTAACATCACTCATCCAACAAGTATTTATTAAGTATTTACTATATTTCCAGAGCACAGGCAGCACAAAAAGTATTTCTACTTCACAGCTCAGAATTGGATAAATGAATAATTATATCCCCCTGAAAGCTACTAAAATTGAGGCACTATGGAAGGATTTAGCAAGATTCTCTTAGTCTTCTTTCAGGAGTCCAGGAAAGACTCCCTGGGAGAGGCAACATTTTGGTTACTGTTGTTTTTTTAATTATTTTTTATTTATGTATAACAACAGAATACATTGCAATTCTTATTACATAGATAGAGCTCAATTTTTCATATCTCTGGTTGTAAACATAGCATACTCACACCAATTCGTGTCCTCATACATGTACTTTGGATAATAATGATCATCACATTCAACCATCATTAATTATCCCATGCTTCCTCTCATGCTCCCTCTCCATATCCCACTATGAATCAGCTTCCTTATATCAAAGAAAACATTCAGCATTTGGTTTTTTGGGGATTGGATAACTTTACTTAGCATTATCTTCTCTAACTCCATCCATTTACCTGCAAATGCCATGCTTTAATTCTCTTTTATCTCTGAGTAATATTCCATTGTGTATATATGTCACATTTTTAAAAATCCATTCATCTACTGAAGAGCATCTAGGTTGGTTCCACAATATAGCTATTGTGAATTCTGCTGCTATAAACATTGATGTGGCTGTGTCCCTGTAGTATGCTGTTAACAGTAGGGCCTAGCACATAAGATTATACTGAAACAGGAATAAGAAATTATCAAATCAACAGTGGGTAGAAAGAGGGCATTCCAAGCAGATAGAAGAGCATGTTTATAGGAATAGCAGGAAGAAACAAGTAGGACACAAAGATAGTATTTATTAAATGCTTACTTAATTGGCATATAATGGGTGCTCAGAATGTTGAACTAACAAATAACTTCAAAGTTGGGACTAGAAAGATGAATGTGAAGTCTTCAGTCAATAGTTACTTTGACAAGAGAAACATTTTTATTTTATTTTTAATATTTTGTTGGAGTTATATAATTATACATTATAGTGCTCTTCATGATCTCGTGTTCATATAGGTACATCCCATAATTTGGTCAGTCTATTCCCCAGCACCTTCATTTTTCCTGCCTTCCTACCCCTGATACACTTGCTCTTCTCTACTGATTTCCCTTCTGTTATTAATATTACTTGAGTGCATTATGATTGTATATGTAAGTGGGATTCATTGTGGTATATTCTTTATGAAACAATAGAGCTTCATG
The DNA here is from genome assembly GCF_047511675.1 of Marmota flaviventris. Classification (NCBI taxonomy): domain Eukaryota; kingdom Metazoa; phylum Chordata; class Mammalia; order Rodentia; family Sciuridae; genus Marmota; species Marmota flaviventris. Next base: position 56,703,289 of record NC_092504.1, on the reverse strand, counting down.
GTTAAGGGAGTGACTGTGAAGTAAGATAATTATCTGAGTTTGAGTAGTTATTAGTTTTGCAAACCTCCTTCACTTCTGTGTAATTGGGTTTCCTTATCTATTAAATGGAAATGATGTCTACTCATAAATTTTTTGTAACCATTCAGTATTTTTGTGCATATAACATCATACAACAGTGTCTGGCACATTAAACATCTCAAATTCTTGACTGAAATGATTCTTAATGTTTTAATTGATTATTGAGGGGACTTAGTCATGTGGTAGGTATCAGTCCCAAGTTTCCATTTTTTTCTCTATCTTCTAAAATTATGTTTTTCTTAGGATCTGAAGGAAATACGATTTATAAACTTAAAATGAATAATACCCTTAACCATCCCACTCTGAGGAAAGTAGAATTAGCAGGCTACATTCATTTAGATAAAATGGTTATGTAAATAGTATTCCATTAATCTTCCTAATAGTCTACCAGCTTTCTGGCTAATAAACATTATAGGTTTACTTTCCTCTTTTTAAAATGTATTAGAGAAAAAAAATTTTGAAGCAACTTACATAATAAAAACTACAAAGAAAGATAGGTAACAGATCTTGGATTATCACAAAAGAGTGTTTTCCTAAAGTTTTTAAAAGTTCTTGTTACTAATCACCAAAGATCAATTGTTCCCAGAGGACTAACTATGATTTATATTACTTTTAAAAGATATCAATTTCATGTGCTGTGTTATAATTTTATTTGTTATAAATTTAAAAGATGTGAAGATTTTTGTTTAGCATTTCTTATTATGCCCATGGAGAACATCTAACAATATGCAAACATAGAAGTCTGGAATTTTAAATGATTTTAAAAACATATAGATGTCTGATTTTAAAAATGGGTACTTATCTCTTTTTGAACATTTCCAACAACAAAAATAGTAAAAATAGAAAGATATGAAATGTTAACACAATTTTAACCTATTTTTTAGAGAATTGACTTATATGTTATCAACTTACATATAATTCTGTAGGAAGCATCCCTGATGAAAAATTCATTTAGTGATATACTCTGACTGACCCAGTGATAAGTCAAGATGTTCTATTAAATAGTGTACCCACTCCAAATTATTGATGACTGTCTTCTACATAAAAAATATTTGACTCTGCATGTAAATTTGAAGGATTTATTAGTCACTAGAGGCATCTGTTATTTTGAGAAATTTTAAAGTGACATAAGTAAACTGAGTATTGAAAAATATATGGTTCCATATTGAATAAAATACAGTTGGTCAAACTCCTTACACTCTACAGTATTCTCAAATAACAAATCAATTCTCAAAAGTTCTAAAGAAGTTGATAAATGAAAATATTCTTAATTTAGTGAAGAAACAAAATTAGTTAAAATATTTCTGTCTAAAAAGGAGATCGGTAGAGCATGTACCAGCATACTAGACTTTTCAGATGAATGTTTCTAATATTAGATGATTACATTAGCCTTGCAGAAAAGGCAGCTGTACAGCTTTTAAGACCTATCTTTATGAAAAAGTATAGAATTGATTTCTTCTGGGGACAGCAAAAAAAAAAGTCTACTAGACCAGACAATAAACTACATATTAATATTGTATTTCAATTGATTATTATGGCAATATTTTCATAAGTCTATCAGTCTATATAAACCTGCAGATTAGTATTGGTTATTAAGTTAAACCTAGGCCATTTGTTTTATTAATATAGCATTTGCTGTAATATCTAAAACTTGGAGAGCTATTTCTCAAGAAACTTTGCTCAGGTAAGGTGTTTTCTCTCAAGAAAACAGTATCTTCAGAATAAATTAATGGACTTGAGTTTATGAATGACAAGAACAATACATTGCTGCCCTTTTAATATATACTATACAACACTGAGTGTTAGTGGGCACAACCTGAAGTATGATTTATTTGAGTAGGAAAAAATGTAATTGGAATAAAAAAACAAAATTGACTTATAAAAAATTAAACATAGGAGAGCTAGAGAAGTAAAGTGTTGGCAAAACCTCTTTGACTGCTGATGGACATACTAGTGACTTTGAATCTTACTAATGCTGTTAGGTGTTATTCCACTCTGTGAAAGCATATGTTCATTATTAAGCAAGAAACAGAAATAGTGAGTCAGTACTCTACAAAATTAGGAAGAAGTACAATTTCAATTGGTGACACATGTCTTTTTCATAATCTTCAAGAATTAAAAAAGGCAAAAAGAGGAAAACATATTTGAGTTTCATATTGGGGAGTTCTGTGAACTGGATACTCCATACCACTGTCACTTAAAAAGATTGATAGTGATGGTGAGAATATAGTAACTATAATATGAAATGCCCACTTGTAAGTACAATAGATTCCTGGGATCAAAAATGACCCCAGGTGCAGTGGTGCACACCTGTAATCCCAGCAGCTTGGGAGGCTGAGACAGGAGGATTTCGAGTTCAAAAGCCAGTCTCAGCAAAAAGTGAGGCTCTAAGCAACTCAGTGAGACCCTGTCTCTAAATAAAATATAAAATAGGGCTGGGGATCTGGCTCAGTGGTCAAGTGCTCCTGAGTTCAATCCCTGAACCCAAAATGGGGAAAAATGACAATGGTAGAAAACTATAGTGAAGCGGCAAAAATCTTTAGAACTTCTTCCAGAACAGCCCTGTACTTAATGCCATTGAGGATTCTGAGTATTCTGAGGATTCGTACTCTGAGCAGCACTTCCCTAGAAACCCCAGTGCTTAGGACAATGTTTGGCATATTAAATCTGTTTGGTAAATGTTTGTTGAATGGCGTATTTAACTCAGTGCTCAGTGCTGTGTCGTGTAAAACTTTGCAGAAAATTCTTTGACTTGACATTGTTGTTTCATTTCTCGCTTACTACTGAAAGCATCTCACACCTAAAGTTGTTACCACTCAGAGAAGAACAATTTAAAAATATTCTCAAAGACATCACATTCAAATGATTATGAAAAAATTGTCAAAAACTATTGTCAAAAATTATTCCTAAAGTGTTGGCATGCTCACTGTGGCAGAATTGTGATGTGCTTGTTCTGACATTCGTATTAAAAGCTAAGAAGCCGAAGACCCTCACACCACTGTCCCAATTATGTGAGACTAAATTGTGCAATATTTACTGAGATTCCACTATTTTTACAGTGAATTAACTGAGAATGTGGTCCTTTTTTTTGCTAGTTATATGACCAATGGATCTGAAACATTGGTTTCATTTGTTCACTTATATTTCTTCTATTAAGGTTTTTATTATCTAGGTTTGTGAGGATAATAGGATAATTCTCTTGTTTGAATATCTAATTGTCCTTTCCAGGGAAGGGAAGTCTTTGAGGCTGTAAACATTGCTTGGCTCTGTTATTCCACTTGAAACAGTAAAGCACAGTGATATTTCTACTTTGAAGCAATAAGATAAGGGAGATTTAGCCAGTTTAGGATTCTTTAATTTGAATTAAATAAAATAGTAACTCCTTTTAGGGCAAAGCTATTGTAGTATAAGCTGCAAACATACTGTATTTCATTCACATTAAGTGGGAAAAATAGCTCCCAGCCAAGGTGGGCAGCTCTAGGGTAGACCAAGAACTGCCATACTGTTGCACCATTAAGTAGCACTACTTTTAAGTCTATGGAAATACAAGATACAGGATTTAAAATCAGTGGAGAGCACACATCTTTTAAGTGGAAGCTGCCCAGAGTGATTCCTTCCAGAGATCAATGTGAAAAGCAGGGAGGGGAGGGACAAACTTAGAACGGAAAAACCTGAGGTCAACAACAGTGATCAATCATGTTGATAGTATGAACCTGTGATACATATCATGAAAATGTTACTTTTACAGTCTTCCTCCCCAAAGCCCAATCATAAGAAACAGAAAAATTCTAACAGGGAAAATTCTACAAAATTCCTAACTAGTGCTTCCCCAAATTTGTTAAGGTTATCTAAAACAAAGTTTAAGAAATTGTCACAGCTAAAGAAATCTTAAGGAGACAACTGAGTATAATGTGGTACTCTGATGGTCTAATAATATGCTGATATTGGCTCATTATTGTTACTAAGGCAAGATTGTCAAGGACAATCCAGAGGAAACTAGATGCCCATATATGGGAACTAACTGTATTATCTTTACAAATTTTCTGTAAATTTACAACTGTTCTAAAAATAAGATATATTTTTAAAAATCAGTAGAGAGAAATCCCTCGCCATGTAAGTCAAGATAACTGAAACCACTTGAGAGATTTCAATCTGAAGGAATTTTAGATCAAGAATCAGTGACACAAGTGATGGAAAGCTAAGAAACCAAATAGAGATGAGCAGGAAACCTCTTTTACCCCTAGAGCTGGAGAATCAGAGGAAGGACTTAGCCAACAGGAAAAATCTAGAAACACAATGAGCCTGCCAGTAGGAGCTGGGACCACACAGGGGGATGCCATCTTTCAGGAACTGGAGCCCCAAAGAGAATACAGGTGGCAGAGGAAATGCCAAGAGTGGTAGAAAGAAAAATGAAATATTCTGGCTCTTTCTATCCTGTAGTCTTTAGCCAGTGTCTAAACCATTTAGAAGCCACATGTGCATAGAAACCTGGAGAATAATTTGAGAAGAAGAACAGAGAAGGAAAAGGGCAAGAATGAATCTTAGAATAAAAAGGTATAGAACAAATTTTCATCTTTCCTTTAATCATAACTTTATATGTTGTACTAAAAATGGGACTATTACTTTTTAAAATAAACTACAATTTCCACTTTGGTTTTATGGGTAAGAACATATCCATTTGCTTTTGGGGTACTTAGTTGGTGTTTGGTAATTCTTTTTATTTTTTATTCCCTCTTCACTTTGTACTCTCCATTTTTAAAATATAAGAAACTTTCACTTTTTAAGTGTTCGGGATTACCATTTCTCTTCATATGCAGTTTGGTTTATAGATTTTATTTTCTTGAATCAACTGAAACTTTCTTTTATGTATCCCTTCTGATCCACTCTCTACCTTTTCCACACAGGTCTGTGCTACAAGAGCTGATTCCTGCAAGCTGCATCAAAGCTCCCAGGACCTCTATTTCTGGTTGGGATTCATTCCTGAGAGGCTTAGGCAGGAAGGGGTGAGGAGACTGGATAAGGAGATCTGTTTATTTAATCCCCTCTTTCTCTATCTGTGTGGCCTAGGGCTTTTTTATATCACTTAACCAAGGTCATTGTTTCTCTCCAGGTGTTTTTCTCTCCAAAATTCTTTTCAAGATTCTTTGTTTCTTTGGTCCAAGAATGGTGACAGCTGTACTGTTAATATTTCTGAGTAACTGCATTGTTGCCTTTTGTTCACCTACAACCAACCCACACTTTTGCAGAATAAGCTTGTAAAATATACACCTTTGTCACATTCTCCAAAAATTAATCAGACCAAAGCATTCCATTTTTGTTGGGGCTTTATGAAACTTAAGCAATTTCTTAGATTCTTTAAGCTTTCAGGTGCTTGATCTCTCTTCCTCAGTTGGCTCCAGATCCCTCCAGTCCTCTGCTTGGACCACTGCTGCTGGTAAATAGCCAACCACTTGCTCTGGGGTCCCTTCCCTTGGCCTCTAGTGCAGGGACATGCCCAGAGTTTCTGATTCCTACTACCACTTCTGGACACAAATGAACCATATCATAGGGATTGAGATCTGGCCTTCCCAAAAAACTGTTAAGGAAAAAAGTATTCTGACCATAGTTAGATCAGTAATGAAAATTTCATTCAAGACTATTGCAATAGAAAAGAAAAGTCAAACTCAATTCCCAAAACACAGAGAATATATTGGATTTATAGCCAATGGGGAGTATGAATGGGATTAGGGGAGGCAAAAATACTAACAAGAGATGTCAAAAGTAGAGAGATTCATGCTAAAGATAGACCGAAGACTTAGGTATCATAAGTGAGAAATAAAGTACTTACATGAAGTGTGGGGGATTCTTCAAAACTATCTTAGCAGGATTCTTATTAAAACTGGACTTGGCAAGAATGGACATGGAAGAACAAGATCAAAGCTTCATCAAAAAGAGTGTTCAGAGGAACCCAACCAAAGTCCAGTCAAGGAGAGAGTCTTTTGTCAGACCCAATGAGGAAATAAAACTCAGAAGATGAAGGTGGTTAACCCATGGGAAATAGAGGAGAAAGCTAGGCAGATCATATCGTGCCCTGTGCACATGAGAACATTTTAGCTTATTTTTAGCCTATTTCAGTGTCTGGATAGACAATGACAACAAGAACACAATTTATTTTTTATTGTTTGTACTGCTATTGGGCTTTTTTCCCCAAAATTATTATCTAATTATTTAAATAAATCTACAGTCTTGTGAACTTGAAGTTATAGTAGACTGATTAAACTTGGGTTTTCTTTGATTCCTTAGGATGTCAAGGAGTGTCAAGATGTGATTATAAAGATCACTTTATACTACAATAAATCTAGCAATACTTAACATTGTGCTTTGTAAACAATAAAGTATTAAAGAAATTAGCATATGAGTATTACTTATACAGATATAAGAGAGTAATTTATCAAAAAAAGAAATGCCCAGTATATGCTAATAATTGTGAAAACTATTTAACAATAAAAAATGGAATTCAGATGGAATAAAAATGCTAATTCACAAAGTTCTGTTTGAGTTCATATTAATTGATGAGCCAGTGTGATGGAGAAGTAATGCTCTAAAACTTAGAGCTCCTATCAGTAAGAATCGTGGAATGTAAACCATGTTTCACTGAATCAACAGAGTTGTTGGAGAGGCTCGAAACTGTATCATGTTTCTATCAAACAACAAGATTTAATTGCCTGAAGAAATTGATCATATATGACAATTCTTAGAAATTTTTCTGTTTAAAATATTACTTTGCTTTTTTCAAAAAAATCCAAATATATTCTTTGCATACTAAATAATTTGAAAGTACTATGATTATTTTGTTTGCTGTTAACTTTAGTTTTCAAATGAATGTGGTTGCTTAGAAATTCATCCAAGAAATTCCTGTTAAAGCAGAGTGGAAAAAAAAGTAAATGAAATGAGGAAAAGTTTGTAAATGAGTCATAAAAGAAGAAATTGAAAAACTGAGACTGTAATATGTATATCTAGGTTACATAATGTAAATAGTACTTGGAAAAAGTCTTTTATGTCATCATCTTGCCAGATTTCTTCCAAGGTAATAAAAAGTCCTGTTTGTACCTAAAATATAGATGATAAAATCAAAAGGATGGAAAATTCCCGAATTACCCAGTCACCTAGAATTCTTAATGATGAACATCTAAGCTATAAGCTCTAGTTCTTGTAGAAATGAAAAAAAGACAGTATTTAGTGAAATTAAACTAATCTAATTGCAGTTCTAAATCTGTTCATTAAGCAACTTAATCACTGGAATTAATTTCTCTTCATCAAACCCTAGTAAGTCTTTGTACATTGAAATTTGGGGTGATAATATTTTATTCTAAATATTTTCTTTTAATACAGGCTTTTATAACTATGATTTTTAATAAATATTAGTTTTGTTACATTTTAAAGATGACAATAAGAAAACATATTATGATTATTTTTACATTCCTCAACAAAATGATTATCTACAGAAAAAGATTGATTCTTGCTACTTTCCTGGACTTAAAAGCAGATTTTTCCCTGAGGATAGTCCTTTTGTAGCCTTTACTAAGTATGGATCCAAATTAGATTGAGACCCTCACTGTTCATACAGAGCATAAGCAGGGTTTGCTGTAAAAAGAAGTTGCTAATCGAAAAATTACTACTACTCCTCTTTTTTTTTTTTTTTTACTTCTGATACCACAATGTGTTGCTTTCTTTCTGGGGTCTATTCTATGGCTCCTTGAGATTCCCAGTATGCCTAGTTCCTTGTCCAGAAAAATGTGAATTTTCATATCATAGCAAAAACAAAACATACACACAAAAAAAGAACCCCACTAATTTAAATCAAAGAACCCATGCAAAAGAAGACTACCCAAACATTTAAAAACAATATGTCTGTAGACGTATTGTACCTAGAAAAATCCACAAAACCTAAACATTTAGTTCAATGAGATATAATGATGTGAACCTGTTCTGTAGTGTATACATCAAGAAATAACCGTTTAAGTTCATATCACAATAACCATTGTCAGGAACACTACCTGTATTAGTCAGTTTTCATACCTATAACAAAACATCTAAGGTTCATAATGTGTGAAGAAAAGAGTTTTTTTAGTTCAAAGTTTTGGAGGTTTAATTTCCAATATTGGGCAAATCCATTGGTTTGGCCTCTGGCAAGGGAAGTAGATGGCAGCCATGGAGGGAGCATGTGTGTGTATAAGAACTTTCATTGTTAAACAGGAAGTTCCAAAGAGAGACAGGCATCCCACAATTCCTTCTGAGTGCATGCTTGTAGTAGCCTAAAGATTTCCCTATAAGAAATCTTTGGGTGGAACCCAAAGGTTCTATCACCTCTGAATATTGCCATCCTGACTAAAATTTCAATCACAATGCATTGGGGAACACAATTAAACAAGCTATAACCAAATCATAATATTACTAAATTTCTGGTGTTTACAATAAGAATTTTAACAAAATGTCTACACAGCTTGATATTCAAGGTATACATAGGACTTGCAATTTCACACATGTATTGATAAAATTTCCCATTTTTAAATGTAAAGAGGTAATAAATACAAATTTTATTTTTATGACATTTGTTATAATGTAAAAACTGAAAAAAATCTAATGAATTGTGGCCTATAATTCCAGAATTGAATTGAGTTATAACTACGGTTTGTTAAAGTTATATAAACAATGTGTACTTTTTTCTAAAGTAAGCTCTTGAAAGATCTTTTGAAAGTTAGATAATGTTTTTTTTTCTTTTACAGAATTTCTGCATAGTTATTTTGGAAGCTCTTCCTGCCCTCCCTCTCTCCCTTGATGTTTCCTTTCCTCTTACTCATCTTTGCATGGGATTCAGGTTATCTAGGGCTGTATATGTCTTAGTCATCAGGTGGATTGTTCAAGGGTACATCCAGGTTTACTGAGTACAGTTAAAATCTACTCCTTAGAACTTAAGCTGAAGGCCTGAATAATAATGTTTACATTATCTTTTCAGTCAGACAGGCAGCCCAAGATATAGAGAGATAAAGGTATTTTTAGTTATTTTTAGCTTTTTTTTCATGGATATTGAAAGTATTGCCTGTTAATCAGCTCTATCTTTACTGGACTTTTCCTCTCTTCCAGATTTACCATGTGGTTGTACCTTTTCTTCTGAGTTTTCTACCTGCTTTGTGGATGGGTAAATCTCTTTAATTATCAGGTTGTATTTCAGATGCCCTACTTCAGATTAGAATACAGGAAATGAATTAAGAAAATGTACTAATACGTATAGTTTTCTGTTAGAGTGGTTATCTGCGATACACACCAATAGTTACCCATGTTTTGAATATTGGTAGGTAGTTATAAAATTGTATACAAGTATATCAATCCCCATTTCTTTCTTAGGCTTGCATAGTCTCCAGACTTCACCCTCAATATTAGCATGATTTCCTCTTCACTGAAGTGAGACTATTAATTATTGACAGATTTGTTGGTGAAAGTATATAGATAATCCTTTCATAACCAAAGATTATTCAGCGAAACAAGACATGAAGTATGTAGCAATTCTCCTTATATTCAAGATCAATTCTGCCAGAGAATCCTGTATAATCCTGACTTAGCAGGCTAAACAGGATTTTGGGACAGTTTCTAGGGGATAATGTGTCCTTTCTTATGAACGTGTGAACCTGGCAAACTACCATTTGAAGAGTATTAATCAGAAAGCCCATGTTACTGTTCCCTCTAGATTAACGTATACAAGTTATGACAAGGGCATGGGGTAAAAGCATAGTGTGTTCCTTAGTTTTGTGGCTTACATTGTGATAATTCTTCTTAATGCTTGTCATTTTGTCAGAATTCAGAAATGGATGAAGCTGACCTCTTCATTCAAAAAGGAAAAGACAAACTCAATTTTGATTGTATTATGATTGACTATCTTGTGTGAAGAGAGAAGGAGGTACCTGTACAGGGAAGAACTGTAAACAGACCAGGTCTGGGAGACTTCCCATACAGAAACATCTTTTTCTCTTCCCCTCTTCCAATTTGAGCAGTTTTGAAACATCTGGAATCTCTGCTAGAAATCTGAAATAGTGCTGCCATTAAAGACAGAAACTGAACCAGAAAGAAAACAGTGTATGTAATATCTAATTGTTACTTATCAAATAGAAACTAAAGGAATGTGGCATGTTCAGGATGTCTAAAAGCAGACTTATTTATTTTTTTTTAAATCTTTCTTTATTTTATGTGGTGCTGAAGATCAAACTCAGTGCCTCGCATGTATGAGGCAAGCGCTCTATCGCTGAGCCCCAGTCCCTAAAAGCAGGTTTATAATACAAACCAACTTCTCTCTCCCCAACCCACCAAGTCTCAGAGAATATTAATGAAATAATCAAAGAGAATGATCCCAGCCACAAAAGTAGATGGTATCACTAATGCTAAAAATAGCAAACAACTTCCAACAATGGTAACTTCTGGCACTTGTTAGGATTGGAAGATGATTTGTCCCATCTGAAACTCATGTTGAAATTTCATTTACAACATAATAGTGTTGAGAGGTGGTGGGACTTTTAAAAGGTGATTAGGTTCTTAAGAGAATTAATGTCTTTCTTGAGTGAGTGAATTTCATTCTTGAAGAGCACATTTTTTACAAAACAAGACTATTCTTTGCATTTTGTTGTTTCTGCATTTGCCAACTTTTGCTTTTATTTTTCCATCATGTATCATGCAACACAAGGCCCTCAGTAGAAGCCAAGAATGTCAGTACCATGTCTCCAGAATTGAGCCAAAGTAAACCTCTATTCTTTATAAATAACCCAGTCTCAATTCAATAAAAAATCGACTAAGACAGCAGTTCTGGAAGATACAACATTATATATATTTCTTAAAAATTATGAGAAAATCCTTAGAACCAACACTTATACCCCTTCCCCAAAAGTCAGTATGCTGTTATAGAAAGCAAAGGTGGCTGTAAAAGGTCAGCCATATCCTTTCATCTAGAAGGACAGTGACAGAGGCGTAGGGGAATGTTCTAGGAGAATTTCTCACCAAAGATCAAAAGGCAAAAACATAAATTTTATAAACATTGTCCAAACTACAAAAAATTATCTAATGTCCTTAAATCTGCTGCTGTTTTAACAATTAAGCCTTTAGCATCATTTCATTCACCCTACCTTCTAGATAAGATTTATTAACATAGCCAATCATATAATTATTCATCATTTTCAGACATATGTGCCAGAGCAAAACCCTGCTTTTTAAAGCCCTCCATCAAATCACCTAATACAAAGCCCAGATCTGAATATACATCACTCTGATCCTGTCACTAAGCTGCCATAGGATTCACCATGGTGTGGATTCTCCCTTATTGCAAAAGTAATAACACCCACTATTCAATTATGGACAAACCGTTGGTGGTATTTGGTTGGAGGACACTGACAAGGCCATTGGTTCTTTGAATGGACGTGTTTGCTTCTACAATCTCTTTCAGCTCTAAAATTTTCTGTTCATCTAGGCACCCCAAAGTTGTCAAATTAAACCATTCTTAAGTGGCCAGTTGGTGGTATTTTCTGTGATTAAGACCTCCATGCCCTTACATTAAGTAGCTATGTAATCTTGAGCAAATCATTTAACCACTTCAGCCCTAATATCTTCTGCCATGAAGTCTGAAAAATAATAGCTCTCTGGGAGGCTTTGGTAATAATATTTCATTATTATTAAATGAAATAAAACACAGAAAGTATTTACTACCATTCATGTAACATATTAATTCCTCAATAATTGATATCTGCATTGATTATTATTGTTGTGGTTGTTATTTTTCATTACAGTTATATTTGGTTCTTTGAAGCATTTTCCAATCCCTTTGTAAATGGATTTATACTTTATTCTATATAAATTCACTAATTTCTGCTATCTCAATTTTTAAAAAAAATGGAATGCCTATTAAATATGTTGTAATTTAATACACATTAAATCTATTATCTTTACCCTTGATCCACATTATTTTAAATGTTTTAATTCCTTTAATAATTTTCATATCAGTGAATAAATACAATCTTTAGTTTTCATATTTCTCCTTTATATTTAAGAATGTAATAATGAACAGAATATTCCAGGAAAGAATACAATATCCAATTTAGGGAGGGTTACTTTCAACCTGTATTTTATTCTACCCAGTTGACCACTTTGTCAATACTTCACTCTGATTTTGTTCATTTATTCCTTCAGCTATAAACCTACACATCTTCCCTCTTTCCTTAATTATTCATCACTCCTCTCTCTTCTCCTGATCTCCATCACTTTGGATATGTCTTCATTTCCATCAAATCTAATCCCTAACCCAGACTAACACAGTCTCCTAATTGGCCTTGCTGTTTCCAAAACTTTTGTCTCCCAGCTCTATATTTTTTACCTAACAGTTTAGATGAAATTTTATAAGTATAAATAATATTATGTCACTTGTCTGTTTAAACTTTCCAAATATATATCAGTAAACCTAAAGCAAAATTCAGGCTCCTTATAATGGCCTGTTGCAGTAATTCACTTGCAGGTCAGCATGGGAAAAGAAAGAAGAAGCAGAGCAAGCGAAGCAGCCGCAGAAAAAAAGTCCTTTATTGTGTACAAGCAATCTTTTTATGGTATTGTGAACAAAGAAGGCAGCCTTCCAACATCAATAAATCAGGTCTTTCAGCTAATTAAACATAGCATACAGAAGTTTTACTTTCTAATCAGAAGTGACCTGCTTCTCATTGTTAATCTATTCTCGGCCCGAGTATGTTGAGCTCTGCTCTTTGTTAAGAACAGATAATAAAATTTTTCTCAGCGCCCTCCTAGCCCACTTGGCAGAACATCCCGTTTGCAGGCAAGTCCTCCCAAGGACAGCAGACACCTCGTTTTCAAGCATGTCCGCTGTTACCTTATCTAAACCTTGAAGGAGCCTCTCCTTTGCGAGCAGGCCCTCCCAAGGACAGCAGACACCTTGTTTTCAAGCATGTCCGCTGTTACTTATCTATACCTTGACAGAATATCCCGTTTGCAGGCAGACTCCATCAAGGACAGTAATAGTAACGCAGTTACATCTGATTCTCTACAATGGACTGTTTGATCTAGACCTATCTCTTTCAGATTCATATTCTAATTTTTTCTTTTCTCTACATTGGCTGATCTTTGTTAATATATGTGCCCTTTCTTAATCACCCATCTAAAAGTGTCCCTCACACTGATTACTTTCAAACCCTTTGTTTTTTCTTCGTAGCAGCCACTGCTATCTGATATTACATTTATATTTATATTTAATATGTCCACATTTTTCACTAGAATATAAATACCAGGAAAAGGGTAGGGTGGAAAGAACTGTGCCTAACATGGTGGCTGATGAACTGATTTTTCCCCAGAAAGAATATTCCAGTTTAACTAGCCTTTTTTTTTTCATATTTAGGGTTTCTGATGAGATTATGTTTCTTCTGCAGAAGTACAAAATTTACTTACTTTGCTTCACAATTTGTTTCCATTTTGCTGATGTCACTTATTTAGAATCAGTTAAATAGTATATCCAAACCTCAAAGTAAAAATTTTAAGTAATCTTAAATGCAATTTTTTACTTGCTCTCAATAAGGTCACATTATAGATTATATACCTCATATTTACAATTCTTTACCAAGTTTTACATATACAAACAGCATTAGTTACTTCACAGTTCAGTTGGTAGATAAATACCTATAAAAGAAAAGATTACAATGTCAAGTTATGTAATAAATATTTGAATCATAAATATAGTAAGGACATAGTACATTTAATAATTTTATTCCCCAGAAATATATCAATTTGACCTGTTTGAAGTGATTATAGGAGTTAAATGGGATTTCTTTTCATACAGCTATGTTGAATACAGTTCTTACTGTTCTCTCATAGGAAACTGACCAACAGATCTGTTAATAGTTTATAGTCTCACTTTAATGAAAGGGAATAAACCTGATATTGAGGGTGAAGTCTGTAGACCATGCATCCCTCTACAGGTACCCTCTATGTGTTTAGTGTTGCTATTTCTTCTATGTAAATAATTACATTTGAATAAAACCAAATGGCATTTTAGCATGTACATCAGCAACAACTAGATCTATATTTATAGGGAAAGATGCCCTGAGAATGGAGAACAGCAGGCACAGGACCTCTACCTCTGCTGCCCTATCACAATCTGGGGCAGTGGAAATTGATCTAGAAGGAAAGACCTTCAGCTAAAATATATATATATATATATATATATATATATATATATATATATATATATATATATATGGAGAGAGAGAGAGAGAGAGAGAGAGAGAGCTGACCTATAGACTATATGGCCTTTATGTCAGTGATAAGAGGAAGCATCAACTTCTCCCCTGGTGGGATCGGGGACTAGACTACAGTTGCCATATGACATAACATAATCTTAGTTCCACCACCTTCCTGCCTCTTCCCAGTATGTGTATAAGTCTGGGGTTAAAGCTTTGCATTGCAGGTAAGTACCAGGGCAAGTTGGTGGCAGGATTCTCCACACAGTCTCCATAGCTATGAAAACACCAGTCACCACCCTGATTATGTAGGACTGGGATTCAGTTTCTGGGGCTAATCAGGACTTATTGCCTTAAGTACTGGGCCATACCCGTTTTTCAATGGAGCTTTGCTGGAGTAAGAGGAGGTTGACATTCTTTCTGTAAGACCAGTTTATATAGAGATCCATGCAGCACAGATTTACCCCAAATTCCCAGTACTGTTAGTAAAAATTAATATCACCATTTCTAAAGTTTCCATTCTTTTATCAGAATGGTGTATGTTCAAATATTTCATCATTTGCATATCTTCCTTTGTGAATTCTTCACTTATGTTTTGCATTTAACACAATTGATCCTTTAGCAAATCCTTCTTTGCACTTGAACTTTTGGAATATAAAAATCATTTACCTCTTACCTGCCTACGTGGTATATTTCAGCCTCTTTCAGGGTTTCTTTCTACTTTTCTGGACTTCTAATGGTGGAATATTTGAGGACTTGGTTCTGCTCTTGTCTTTAATCTTCTACTACTGAACTTATTTGGTCCCCTGATACAAAAGACCCTCTCTATTCTGATTATTCCTAAACTTTTACCACATTTTTTTCTAAGATCCATAGAAGGACTTACATGGTGTCTGTGCTTGAACATTTAATAGGAATCCTAAACTATCCACGTTCTAAATTAAACTCATTATCTCCCTTTCTCATATCTCCTTCCCCTACTCTCAACTGGCTTCTGTATTGCTTCCTTAGCTTGGTAAACAGCACCATCTATCTTGCAATGGGAAAGACCCAAGAGCTGGTCCTGATTCTTTCTTCTCATTACCTACATATAATTCATCTGCAAAATCAACAATCACCACTTGAGAATACATCTTGCATCAGATATCATTTTTTCCATCCCACTCTTACTGCCTACAGTCCAAGCCATTACCAGCAATAACCTCCTAACAAGCTACTGTGCTTCACACCTTTATCAGCTTTTCTACCTCTGCCTTTTCACAGAGTAGCCTGAGAGGGAGCTTGCTCAACAGGCTTTTTCTATTTCATCAACTTTTGACATTCTGAACTGGACTCTTTGTTGTGGGGAGCTGGCTTTGATTTGTAGATGTTTGGCAGCATCCCTGGCCTCTACTCACTAGGTGCCAATGGCAAAACCCGAGATATTATACTCAAAAATTTCTCCTGTCCAGGTGACACAAGCTTATAAATCCAGTGACTCATAAGGCTGAGGAGGAGGATTGTGAGTTCAAAGCTAGTCTTAGCCATTTATCGAGGCCCTAAGTAACTCAAAGAGACCCTGTCTCAAAATAAAATATAAAAAAGGGCTGGGGGTGTGGCTCAGTGGTTAAGTGTCCCTGGGTTCAATCCCTGGTACCAAAAATAAATAAATAAACAAGTAGATAGATGAATGAATGAATGAATGAATGAATATTTCTCCTGACATTGTTAAATTGCCAAACATTTCTCCCTGGGGGCAAAATCAGGCCAGGTTGAGAACTGCTGCTAAAGCTTTTCCTTCCCACCCAAATCAAAACCCAGTTCTCTGTTAGTCTGTAAGATGTAATATGCCTCATCATCTCATCATTCTTCCCTTGCGAATCCTGCTGTAAAACACTGGTCTCCTAGTTTTTCTGTGAACACGTTGATCTCTCCTTTTTCAAGACCTTTGTTTCTGCTCTTTTATTTGTCTTAAATGTTTTTTCCCCAAAATTCATGGTTTATTCTTTCACTTCACTGATTTCCACTAAAATACCTCTCAAACAAAGAGATCTTCCCTGATCACCCTGTTAAAAACACTGTTTATTTTTTAATATTACCTATATTATTTTTTATGTAATTGTCCTTGTCTGATTTTTTATCATAAAAATATCTGTCTATCCTGGCGTGGTGGCACACACTTGTGATCCCAGTGGCTCCAAAGGTGGAGATAGGAGGATGGCAAGTTCAAAGCCAGCCTCAGCAACTTACCAAGGCCTTAAGCAACTTACCAAGATCCTGTATCAAAATAAAAAATAAAAAGGACTGAGGATGTGGCTCAGTTGTAAAGTGCCCCTGGGTTAAATCTCCAGTACCAAATAAACAATAATAATGTAAAATAAAAATATAATAAAAAATCTATTATTTGTCTCTCATGACAATGTAAGGTCCACATATTAACTGGTTCATATCAAAGGGTAAGTAATTAGTATAAATGAATGAATAAAATAATAAGTTTTCAAAATATTTTTTCACTGTGGGAACACATGTGAGGAAGACACACAAAGACATTTTTATCTCTTTATATTTTATATATATTTATATATTTATTATACTCAGAGGTATGCAAGCAATGGAGTTTTAAAAATATTAGCAATCTACAAGAAAGAATTGTGGAAAAGATGCTATTTTCCACCTATGACTCAGAAAATAGTTCATAAAAATAAGTCAGCTCTCCTACCCCTAAGCTAATCCTATGGCAAAACTACTTCTGCCAGTTTATCTTTTTTGATCATGAAATTGCAGTTCAACAAATGCTCATATTTCTGTCATATTTGTTAAGAGCTGAGAAAAGGTAGGTTTGAAAATAAGAGTAGCAATTTTATTTTGCTAGCCAATTAGTGACAAAAACTTCCAAAAACTTCAGAATATTGTTCTTTTCAAATCCACTTACAATTATTTATCAAAAGTTTTTCAGCATAATCATTTCTTCCTTGTTATCAAATAATTAGGACAGTGATTCTGTTTCATTTAAATATGTGATGTGTGAAACTCTATAGCAATTAATTTTATGGAACTAACTATGAATGAAAAGCCACTCTTCTATTCATGCTCCTGAGCAGATTAACTGGTAATTTTACTTTATCATTAAAAATGTAATTTCAAACTGAATTTATCTTGATCATATATAGCCTTTATTTTTTTTATTGAAAGTCATATAAGTTGTTCAGCAAAACAATTTATACATTAAAAAATATATATTATTGGTTTGCTGTAACAAAACAATAGTAGCTAACATTAGGATTTAAAGCATATAGTAAACTAATATTCTCAGAGAAGTCTAACAATTTATGCAGTAAAGCTTAATATACATATATATTTACACACATATGCACACATTTTATTTGAGAATACATTAAATATATCCATGTTTTATTTTGAATGTCAAAATAATTCTTTGAAAGGCTCATTCCTGAAATGAGTATACATATAAATTTAAATGTGCATATAAAATAGAGACTGTCACTAGGGGGTCCCACTCTCAATGCCACAACAGGTTGTCAAATGCATTTAGCTGAATAGGGAAATGGGAAAGAAGGCATCTCAAACAAGATCTGGTGCCTGGGATGGCATTAATGAAATGTCTTAGAGTCCATACAATGGATGCTTTTCTTTTTTATGTTTTCTTAGTACATTATAGTTATATACATAATACTGGGGTTCGTTTTGACATTCATACATTCTTGGACTATAGTTTGCTCTACTTCAATGCCTAATACTACTTCTTTCCCTCCCCTTACTCTACCCCTGTTCCCTTTCTTCAACTCTACTGATCTTCCTTCTATTTATTTGCAGTTTTTAAATTAGTGCTTTGTAGATATATATAAAGGTAAAATTCACTGTAGTGTACTCATGTATGTACATGGAATAATTTGGATAATTTCATTGCATCATTCCTCCCCTTTCCCTGTCCCTCCTCTTGCCCTGTCCATTCCCTTCCTCTACTCCACTGATCTCCCTTGTATTTTTATGGGATTCCTCAATACCACTTTTTCCTTATGTTGGTCTAGCTTCTTTCTAGGTCCAGTTTATTTTACTTTCTTCAGTTCCATTCATTTATCAGTGAATGGCATAATTTCATTCTTCTTTATGGCTGAGTAAAACTCCATTGTGTACATATGACATTTTCTTTATCCATGCATTTATAGACGTTTACCTGTGCTAGTTCTATAACTTGGCTATTGTGAATTGCACTGCTAAAACACAAATGTGGCTGCATTCCTATAGCATGCTGATTTTAGATCTTTTGAACAAATACAGAGGAGTGGGATAGCTGAATCATATGGTGGTTTCATTCCTGATTTTTAGAGGAATCTCCATACTATTTTCCAGAGTGGTTGTACTAATATGCTGTCCTACCAACTATATATTCACATCAATTTGTGTTATGTAAAGCTCAATGGCAATGTTTGCAGAAATAGAAAAACCCATGCTAAAACTCATATTAAATTTTAAAGGACCCCAAATAGCAAAAATAGCCCTGAAAGAGAAAAAAAATTGAAGGATTCCTACTTCCTAATGGTAATACACTTACAGAGGTATGGAACTTAAAACAATGACTTAAAATCAGAAGTACAGAATACATACATATCTAGAATACATACAGAACTTCTACAATTTAACAACAAACCACACAAATAACCCGATTAATATGGGTCAATGACTTGAATAAAAATTTCTACAAAAAATGACATATAACTGCCCCCACAAGCATATGAAATGATGCTCAACATCAGTAGTCATTAGAAAAATGCAAATAAAAACTACAGTGAGAGATTACCTCATACCCATTAGGATGGCTGTTATCAAAATGTCAGTGTTGGTGAGAATGTGAAGAATCTGAAAACTTGGGCCCTGTGGAATTATAATATGAGGCAACTGTTATAGAAACCAGATGTAGTTACTAAGCAAACCAAAAATATAACTATAGTATGATCCAGCAATATCACTCCTGTTTATATATCCCAGAGAACTTAAAGCAGGGTCTCAAAGAGATTTTTGTACACTCATGCTCATAGCAGTATTATCGATAATAATAATCAAAAGGTGGAAGACACCCAAATGCCTATCAACAAATGAATGGATAGATGAAACATGCTACATACACATAATTAATTATTATTTAGCTTTACAATAAAAAGAAATTTGCCACATTTTACAAATGGACAAAACTTGATGGGCTGGGGTTGTGGCTCAGCAGTAGAGCACTCACCTCGCACGTGTGAGACCCTGGATTCCATCCTCAGCACCACATAAAAATAAATAAAGATATTGTGTCCATGTATAGCTAAAAAAAATTTTTAAAAGCCCTTGAGGATATTATGCTAAGAGAAATACTGTATGATTCCACTTGTATGTGGTATCTAAAGTAGTAAAATTCATAAATCCAGAAAAATCGTGGCTGCCCTAGCCTAGCGGCAAGAGCACTTTGGGAAGTTGCTGTTTAGTGGGTATAGAGTTTCAGTTTTGTAAGTCGAGAAGAGGTCTGGAGTTCTGTTGTTACATAAAAATGTAAATGTATTTGGTCTAATTCCTAGGTCCTTGATCCACTTTGAGTTGAGTTTTGTGCATGGTGAAAGATAGGGGTTTAGTTTTATTTTGCTGCAAATGGATTTCCAGTTCTCCCAGTACCATTTGTTGAAGAGTCTGTCTTTTCTCCAATGTTTGTTTTTGGCACCTTCATCTAGTATGAGATAACTGTATCTAAACTGTATCTATGTGGGTTTGTATCTGTGCCTTCTATTCTGTACCATTGGTCTACATATCTATTTTGGTGCCAATACCATGTCATTTTGTTACTATAAATTTGTAGTATAGTTTAAGGTCTGGTATTGTGATGCCTCCTGCTTCACTCTTCTTGCTAAGGATTGCTTTGGCTATCCTGGGTCTATTATTTTTCCAAATGAATTTCATGATTGCTTTTTCTATTTCTATAAGGAATGATGTTGGGATTTTAATTGGAATTGCATCAATCTGTATAGCACTTTGGGTAGTATGGCCATTTTACAATATTAATTTTGCCTATCCAAGAACACGGGAGATCTTTCCATTTTCTAAGGTCTGCTTCAATTTCTTTTTTTAGTGTTCTGTAGTTTTCATTGTAGAGGTCTTTCACCTCTTTTGTTAACTTGATTCTATCTATATCTATCTCTCTCTATATATATACAGATAGATATCTCACAGTTTCTTTATCTGTCTATACACACACACACACACACACACACACACACACACACACCAGAATATCACTCAGCATAAAAGAGAATAAATTATGGCATTTGCAGGTAAATGGATGGAGTTGGAGAATATCATGCTAAGCAAAGTAAGCCAATCCCCCAAAATCAAAGGCAAAATGTTCTTTCTGATAAGTGAATGCTGACCCATAATCGGGGGGTTATGGGAAAAATGGAGCAACTTTAATTGGGCAAGGGGAAAGGAGAGATGGGGAGGAGACATGGGGGCAGGATAGATGGTGGAATGAGATGGACATCATTATCCTAGGTATATGTATGACTGCACATAGGGTGCGACACTTCATCCTGTACAACCAAAGAAATGAAAAGTTGTGCTGCAATTGTGTACAACGAATCAAAATGCATTCTGCTGTCATATATACCTAATTAAAATAAATTAATTAATTTTAAAAAATGTAAATGTACTAATCACTGCAGAACTCCACATTTAGAAAAAGTCAAGATAGTGAATTTTATGTCATATTATTATTAGCCCAAAATGTAAAAAAGAAATATCTCGATTACAGATCAGTAACTCGGTTTGCAACTCAGTTAATATAATCTGGGCTTGTTTTCGTCATGACATGCTGGTCTATTACACATAAATTGCTTTCTGTGCAGATAGTTTTCCCCAGTAATGAAATCATGCTTCTTCTTAGAAGTAGAACCACAGTGAATGAGGTTATCAGTTGCAAAACCTAAAATGTTTCCCAAAACTCAGTAATGAACATAAATTATATTTTAATGCAATTTTTAGAATTTTAAAAACATAAAAATGAATGCAAAATATTTCATGACAAAATACCAAATTTAAATAAGGTAGGATCACTAAAAGTGTCCTGCCATACTATACAAGAGGCAAAGGAAAAAAAAAATCAGTGATACTGATCCAAGGTTCAACTTTTTTTTCTCCACCTCCCTCTCAGGTGGTTTTGCACAATCTTACCAATAAGATTGAATTTGTCTGATTCAAACATCCTCATATTTCTTTCTCTTCACCTCATAGCTCTGAGAATCTTCACTTCTCTTTTATTCCTGTCTCTAAGATGTCCTCCCAACAGGAATTTTGTGAATAAGCTTATGTTTCCCATACAGGTCTTTCCCTGATGATATATTTCTGTTGATGTTTCTGAAGTAATCCCAGATATTCAAGTCTGAATCTGCTGCTTTAACTCCATCTTTTCTGTCAAGAGCTGTAACTATTTAATTTTGAGCTCTAATTTTAATTTTGGGCCCTAACTTAACCTGTGTCTATTCCTGCTGCTCCCTTTACTTAATGTAGCAGTTGTCTTTGCTAAGTTTACTAACATGGTTATCCATCTGTTCCCATTTAAATCTTGGGAAAGTGCATTCTTCACCAGGCCCTTCCTCTGTTGCCACCACTCAACCTCTAGAAGGAGTTTTCTTTACTCTGCAGCAACAAATGTTTTGCTAGTTCCCAAGGGCTAATCACCTTTTCTATTAAATCTTTGGTGATAAATAAAGCCAGAAATGCCTCTACATACACCAGTAACATGTCACTTAAATTCCCAGATCTTACTTTTGACACTAATCTTATTCCTTGTACATTGTAAGTTTTCAGAAAGCAAGGTCCATGTATTTCTTTTCAGTATTCAGCAGAAACCCAAGATATGTGTGTGTTGAATGATCAAATAATCACTTTGAATTGTCTCATCCAGTAATTTCTCCCACATCATAAATAGTAAAACACTAGGCACTTAAATGCTATTAGCTCTGAGGAGAAAACCAAGAGAAGTTCATAAAACTTCTGAGATAAAATGTCTCCTTAAGGAATTGAGCATTTTCTTATTCATTTACAGGTTAGAAAGCTAAAATGTTCAACATGTTCTGAGCCCAAAGGAACCATTAGGTGCAACCTAATATATTAAAAATGTCATCGTAGGATGAAATAGATATTTTCCAAGCTTAGGATGATTATTATCTCAATCATGCTACTGAGACTAGAGAATTTTTACATTAATTACATTCAGTAATACTCTACTGAAATTGCTATTTTGAAAGGATACAATACCAGCCTGTATTTCTGAACAAAACTGTTATTTTTATCTTCCACAGCAATAAATGGAGTCTATTGCAGCTAGTGAAATAACTAATCTGATTTTCCAGATATTCTAGGAGAAAAAAATTATTCCTAAAAAAGTGAGACATAAAGAATGTGGGTTGACAACGTCTAAATTCCTTTTTAAGATACAGTTATTTGACAAGTACTTCTTTTTTTTTTTAATATTTATTTATTTTTAGTTCTCGGCGGACACAACCTCTTTGTTGGTATGTGGTGCTGAGTATCGAACCCGGGCCGCACGCATGCCAGGCGAGCGCGCTACCGCTTGAGCCACATCCCCAGCCCTGACAAGTATTTCTTAAGCATCAACCCTGCTGAGTACTTTTTCAGGCTTGGGAGGTATGTAGAACAATGAGGAGCATTCAAAGGGCTTACAGCTTGAGATGAACAAAACCTTATGAATTATGTACAAATAAACTTCAATATACAAACTGTAGAGCTAAGTCAGTTGATTCAGATTAAAAAATAGAATATTAATCTATTTAAGTATTTAATCTGTCTTCTAAAAATCTATTTGACTCATGAAAGCTGGTAATATTTGTTCAAAGTTAACTAATAAATAATTAAATTTCTTTAGTCTTATGGGTCCAATCACTCATATATTCATTATCTCATTCAAGAAATATTTTAAAGTGTTTGCTGTATTCTAAAGTGCAGCCCAGGCATGAATGCATTTAATGGCTGCTGAAGAGATTTTGATATACAGTAAAGATTTAGGACAACTGGTTTAGGGGAAGTACAGGCTTTCTGAGATGAATATGTATAAAAAAGCTGATAAACTTGATAGACTTATAACATTACAATTTCTGCATGTGTTTGATAAATCCCAATAATCTATAATACTAACAAGCAACTCCAGCTCTTCTGTTTCTGGTGGTTAATCCCACATTGAACACACTTTCCTATGATTAGAACTGAATGCAAAAGCAATTCTATATTGGGCCAAAATAGAGTAACTGGGACTGAACTTACTATCTAATATATTCAGTTATACAGCTGCATAAAATGTACAAAATCGTTGTTTTTCAACATTGTATAATAGGAATTGCAAGACTGATCCCTTAGATAAGGCAAATAAAGTCAGTCCCTAATTCACCCTGGATTTGTGTCTAAAGACACTGTTCTGCTGCTTTGACCAAAATACCTGACATGAACAACTTAAAGGAGGAAAATTTTATTTAGGGTTCAGAGTTTCAGTCCATAGATGGCTAATTCTAATGCTCTGGGCCCATGATGAGGGAGCACATGGTGGGGGAAGGGCCAAATGAAGAAAGCTCAAGGTGGGGTCAGGAAACAGAGAGAGAGGAAGGGGCTACAGGGAATGCTCTCAGTGATTCACCTCCTCTGGCCATGCCCCACCTGCTTACAGTTACCACCCATTCAAACTAGGATGCACTGATTAGGTATAAGCTCTCACAACCCAATCATTTTACCTCTGAATATTCCTGCATCTACAGGGGCTTTGGGGGAATATTTTATATCCAAACCATAATAGACACTTTCTGAAGCCTGGTATAGAGCAGAAGATCTGGAGGTCTGATCTATTTAGAGACAGACTGGAATTAGGGAGGGAAATTTATCTGCATTTTGTGAATGAAGTACCAGAAAAGAGAAACTTTTGACCAAGGGTACCAGAAATGTGAATAAAAGTCCAATTAAGTCTGACTTAATACAAGTCTGCTTATAGTAAATATTCACACCAAATACCAACAAAGAAACTTGCAATAAAACTAAAATCTGAAAATTATGACCCAAAACATACTAGAAAACATTCAAATCCCTACATACCAGAGAGGCCAGGCTAGATGACTTACTAAGACCCTGTCTCGAAATGAAAAGTAAAAATCATAAAAGAAAAGAAGTTGGGAAGGTATCTCTGTGGTTGAGTACCCTGGGTTTGATATTCAGTACTGGGGTGGCAGGGGGAAGTAAAGGAACAAAATGAGATGATGAGGTAAGAATAAAAGGTACATTTTTCTAACATCCAAATTGAACATGTGAAAAATACACATTAGATATGAGAAAGTAATTGAGTAGGATTAACAACACATGGAAAACTATTTTAAAAATTACCAATGAACTTGAATGCATGACAATAAAAGCTATTCTAACTAGAGTACATAAATGAAGGAAGGAAAAAGAAAGAAAGAAAGAAGAATCACAACCTATGAGATTAAAAAAAATAAGAAATCTACTATACCTTAATTGGAGTCCTAGGTGAAAACAAGAAGATAAAGTATTATTAAAAATATTTGTATAACCAAATATTTCTAAATTTGATGAAAACTATAAATTCACAGATTCAAAAAGTTTAGTGACCCTAAGCTACCAAAACATAGAGAAAATAAAACCAAGTCACATCATAATCAACTGATCAACTTGATCAGAACTGTAATAAAGTAAACCCCCGGGGCGGTGGGGTGAGGGTAAGGAGGAAATATAAACAAAATAAAAAACTACGCAAATTAAAAGAACGATTCTTAAAAATAAACTGAAGAATCTTTTCAGATAATCTCATCAGAAATGATGTAAGGAAGCAGTCAACGAAATGGCATTTTTGTAGTACTAAAAACATTACTAAACCAAAAGGCAATATGGTTAGTGTAGATTATGTTGGCAAATTCAAATTTGCCACTATTTTGTTATGTTTGTTTTGCATTGGTGTTTGTGAGAGATATTGGTCTGTAATTGAACTTTTTGTAACTCCTTTGAAGGTTTTTGAAAACCTTTGAAAGGTCTTAATAATAGGATTATGGTGACTTCATAAAACAAGGTAGAAAGTATTCTTTACTTTTTCAGTTGTTAAAATATTTATGTATAATTAGTATTATTTCTTTCTTAGGAATTAAACAGAATTTACATACTGGCCTGGAGTTCTCTTGTGGACAATTCAGAAACCTATAATATCAAAACAGTATGGTGTTATTAAAAAGATAAACAGTGATAAATAGAATAGAGTCCAGAAATAGGCATATGCCTATATGGTCAGTTGATTTTTTTTGACAAAGGTACTAATATAAGTTATGAGGATAAAGTAATCATTTCAATAAACCATGTTTGATGGTTTCCCATATAAATACCATGTTTATATGGGAAAAAATAAGCCTTCAGCCTAACCTCATGCCATACATCAAATTACAGTGAATTGGATTATAGACATAAATATAACAATAACTATAAATTTGAGGAAAAAAACAATTATTTTGTAGTAGGCAAAGCTTTTATAGAGATGTCATAAAAAACAAATGACAAAAACTGATAAAAAAATCACTGAATCAAAATTAAAAATTTTTATTCTTAAAAGAAAAGCACAATGAAGGCAACAAAGAATTAGCACAAAGACAATAATGTTACCAATATATGTATCAATCAAAGGGCTGGGAACTAGAATATACTAATAACCCCTACAACTGCAACTTTAGATTTTTGGAACTATTAATAATGCATCTATGTGGATAAAACTTAGCAATAAGTAAAAGTTAAACAATCCAGCTAAAACTGGTCAAAATACTTGAAAGATAATTCATAAAGAAGATATATAAATACCTAAAATGTATATACAAATAATCTCAATGTCACAATCATTAAGGAGATAGAAATGGAAACCACAAAGAGATGCCTTTAATCTCACCCTGGAAAGACTAAATTCAAAAAAGACTAATGGTAAAGTAAAACATTTTGGCCAGGATGTGGTATGGTATGGTAGGAACCCTCATATTTCTTAGAGGGAATATGAAATTATATAAATATGTTGGGAAAGTTTTTAGATGTCTCCTATAAAGCTAAACTTACATTTAATACAGAACCCAGCAGTCTCACTAGTCTTTTACATCATTGAAAACAAATGCCCACAAATATGTATAGAAATGTTTACAATGCCTTCATTCATAACAAACACCAGAACCAACCTAGATATCCATCAATAGATGGATTGATAATCAAATTGTGCTATAGACTCATAAGGGAATAGCTCTAAGCAATAAAAATTATTGATAATTCAACTATGTGGATAAATCTCAAAACAGTAAATGGAGGAAAAAGTAGTCAGACAAAAGTTTCATACTGCATGATTTCATGTATATGAAATTCTACAGGTACATCGAATCTTTAATGACATATCAGATAAGTGGTGGTTTGGGATCCAGGGTAGGAAGATGGTTGACTCTAGAGAGCACGAAATAAATTTTTTTTAGGTGATGGAAATATTCTGTCTTCTTTTCCTTTCTCTTTAGATTATTGAAAACAATACAATATCCTGTGGTATTTAAAAGTCCCCATCATTTTTTAAGTACTCCTCCTCTTTATGGCACAAGATGTTCCAAATACATAGCAATGATAGGTGTCAGGCTGAGGTTCAGACCCTGGGAAACAGATCTGGGATGCTTGCAGGTGGAAGAAGATGCAAGGTGCTATTGGGATAATAGACATGCTTTATTCAGAGGCAGCAGCAGCCCCCCAACCTGAGTCATTTCATAGGCCATTTTTTTTTTTGTTTGTTTTTGCAGGCCAGACAAAAAAGGTACATTGCCAACAGGATAACATAAGTAAACACATTCTCACAGGCAAATGATTATGACCTTGAGTACATGTGCCAAAGCAGGGTGTCCATGACCTTGGCTGCATCCTGAACACAGAGTCCACCAGAAGCTGCGTCAAAGGAGCCTGACTATAACCATCTTGGGCCTACCCTATATTAGGTGTGTGTAACTGTCTAAAAATCACTGCTCTCAAATCAAGTTAAGTACCTCTTCAAACTGAAGATACACAGCAATTAATTGAGGCTGACTACAAAGTCATGAGGGGCCTTAGTAATGAAACAAGTCGGGCATAGGTGAGTTTGTTCTCTATAATACAATAGAGACCAATGTGGAGGACAGATTAGGTGCCACTGCATTGAAGTAAGGACTGTGGAAGGATTTCCCATTTCTATAGTAAGTGGAAGATTTTTTGACCTCTACTTGAGGTTGAAGCTTATATATCTTATTAAGAGGAAACAAAGATAACTTCAGTGAGAGCTGGGGGATAAATACCAACTCACTCAGTCACTGAAATAACCATGGGATGAAAATACTGAGTCTCTAATATAAGACCTAATTCTGGACCAGGACCTCAGAGGTCTAGTGGAGGCAGCCACAAACCTAACAGACAAGGAAGGCTGAACATAAAGTAAAACACACCAATAAGTGGACAATCTTCTACTCAAAACCAAATTAAATCCTAACTAACATGAAGATGAGCCAATAAGGCAACAAAATAAACAATTTTGAGCTAAAAAAAAATCCAGGAATAGAAAATTACATGAAGAATTTAAAAATAACTATGTGTAAGGTTTGCCAAGAAGTCAAAAGAAATATTTGGTTTTGCCTCAAAAATCTCCTCTATTACAAAAAGATTAAAATGTTGGATGAATAAAATAAATTCTAAAGTCATAATAATAGAGTTTGGTAAGAGATAATCTGTGAATTCACTAGTGTTATTAGAGAAGTAGGCAATTGTGAATTTGTGCCCAGAATGTTAAAGGAACCAAAAAGAGTATAATAGGAAATGGTGGCCCAGAGACAGGAACGCTGCTTGAAACTGGAAGTGAGGCAAATCCCACAGCATGCAAAGGCTGAAAAATCACTGTGAATCTCTATGCCTGTGAAGTAGGGCCAGACAGGCAAAAAAAAATTCTCACTTCTCACTTCTAGGAACTGAGCCAGCCACCTACTACCATAACTTCCTGTCAGAGCCTCAAATCCCCAGAGAGATGGTACCTCCAAGCCATGATTATTTGGCACAGTGTACTGGAAGGGTAAATTCTCATTTGATATTCTAGCAAAATATTTTATTTAATATTTTAAGGTAACTATTTGATCAAGCGGCAATAAATTAGTCAATGTCATGCAAATAAAAACAAATGGTCAGATGGCACCTGAACAAGGCCCACTGGATCAACATCTATTGGAGAAAAATTCTGGAAGACAGGATCAGTAACAGTTTGCATATTCTCCATTGTCCATCACAAGGTTGGCAGCACAGAACAATATGGCAGGGTCATAAATAAGACTCCAGCAGAGAGATCCTGATGCTTCAGCTGTGGGACTTCAAAGTGCCTAAACAAATAAATAAATACTTTTAAAAAGCTCTGACCACTTCTCTGGTATTATCATGGGTTGTTATATAACCACAATATGTGACAGAATGTGGATTTAACCATTCCTCCACATCTTCACATTTGCAACCGCAGTGCAACCCACTCCTGGTGTGATCAGGGACTGGCATCTATGCCTTGCAGATGCTGTGATAAATGGGGGAAGCAAGCCACAGGATTTACTGTCAGTGTTAATGGCTAGGTATGCACTGGCCTCCTTCCTTGGCACTGTTAGGGAGCTGGAATTCACATTTTATGGTTGGCCAGAATTTGTTTCCTTAAGAAGTTGAATTTAGCTGGTTTATGAGGAGCTTTGCAGAAGGCATAATCCCTCTTTAGGAGGCCAGCAGGAAGAATACGTTTGGGAATAATTGATCTTTACCTCTTGGAAAAGATAGAGAAAATTGGAAAAACACCATTAATAAGCCTGATTTAATGGATGTCTATAAAACACTACTCCACGAATCAGAATATATGTGGTATAATTTTAAAAACCCAAAAAACTATTTTCTAAATAGTCAATTTAAAAATATTATATACATCTCATTATCTGCCCCAATGCAAATTAAATTTAGAAATCAGTTACAAAATTATGCCTTTAAAAGTCATAAATCTAAATTAAAATTTTTGTGCAATTTTAAAAAGTTACAATGTTAAAATTAGGAGAAATAAGTTCAAGTGTTCAATGGCATAGAATGGTGAATACAGTTAAAATAATGCATTATATATGTCAAATAGACACCTGTCAGAGCTCAGGCGGGCCCCAGATCTGCCTCCACCAACCTGCATGGGAGCCTAGGCCCAGGGTAGGCTTAGGTTCATCCCACCACCCACAGACTCCCCCACAACTCAGGCCCCTCAAGACTTGTGCAGGAGCTCAGGCCCAGTGTAGACCTGGGTCTGCCCCGCCATCACCTAGGAGCCCAGGTCTAACCCATTTCCATTTTGAGACACTGCAGCAATCCCCATAGCCTTCCCCACACAGTAGCCTCTATCTTGGGACAACAGACAGGGCCTAGAAGCAGCTGCATCTTGGAGCAGGCATCCCAAAGCCAGTATAAGGCCCACCCTTTCAGCCCCATCTCTGAAAGATGTTGCATCAATCTTGTGCCACCTCCACTGCTCTCTCCTACCTCCGCTATTGCCGCCACCACCTTTAGTTACAGTAGCATCCATCCTGGGGCACCAAGAGGGTATGGAAGCCCAACACTAAGGTGAAGTACAGATAATCTGCACAGATACTACAAGATTATAGGGTAGAAACTGTAATACCTCAGATCCATACTGCAAGAAATGCAAGAAAGGAAGACACATATACAACATGAAAAAAAAAAAAAAAAAGGAAGGAAACTGCCCCAAACAAAACAGGATACTACAATAACAGAACGCATGGTCAGCCCAGCTGAAATGTCAGAGAAGGAGTTCAGAATACTCATAATTAAAATGAACTGTGAATTAAAGGATGACCTAAATGAGCAAATACAGGCAAAAATTGATCACTCCAAGAAAGAGATAAGAGAGCAAATACAGGCATCCATTGATCACACCAACAAAGACACAAGGGAGCAAATACAGGTAGCAAAAGATTATTTCAAGAAAGAGATAGAGATTCTGAAAAAATAAATCAAAAATCCCTGAAATGAAGGAAACAAGAAACTAAATAAAAAACTCAATAGAAAGCATCACCAACAGAGTAGATCACTTGGAAGAAAGAATAACATATAATGAAGACAAAGTATACAATCTGGGAAATAAAGTTGGCCACACAGTGAAGATGGTAAGAAACCATGAGCAGAACATCCAAGAATTATGGGATAGCATCAAAAGACCAAATCATAAGAGTTATTGGGATAGAGGAAGGCACAGAGTTTTAAACCAAACTATCAATAATAATATCTCTAAAATACAAAAGCAGAAAATATTTGAAATAAGTAAAAAATAATAATAATAATTGATCAAGGAAACAGTGTCCAAAAGAATACTATTTCTAAATTAATATCAGACAAATTAGTCTTTAAGGCAGAAAGTGTTATTAGAGGTAAAGATGATAAATTAGTAAAGAACTATGAACAAGGAAAATTTATTTTAAATTTGTATGTGCCCAAATTTCCTCTAAGAACAGAAAATTAACAGAAATAGTCAAAAAAATAAATTTACAAAAATACAAGGAGAGAGACAAATCTATAAATTGTGGAAATTTTAAAAAATCTTATTTATTGATGGAAACAATAAATTTAAATTTGAGTGATATTATAAATTAGCAATAGTTTCAGTATACATTCTTTTTAACTATAAAATGAATTTTTATAAAATTACATCTTCCCAATCCCAAAGAACCAAATGGCAAATGTTTTCTCTGATATAAGGATCCTGATTCATAATGGGATTGGGAGGGAGCATGGAAGGATTAGAAGAACTCTGGATAGGGCAAAGGGGAGGGAGGGCAAGAGAAGAGGCATAGGGGTAGGAAAGACGGTGGAATGATATGGACATCATTACCCTAAGTACATGTATGAAGACACGAATGGTGTCTACTTTCTGTACAACCAGATATGAAAAATTGTGATATATATATATATATATATATATATATATATATATATATATATTTACATATATATGTATATATAGAATTGTAATGTATTCTGTGTCATATATAACAAATTAGAATAAATAAAATTTTAAAAATAAAATAAAAATACATCTTCCACAGGCCACAAAGCAAATTAACAAATTAAAAAGGCAAATTTGTACAAAGCACCTATGTTTGGACTAGTGAAATAAATTTCCAATAATTCATGGTCAAGAAAGGTATCATATTGGAAATCAGAATAAGTTTTTTCACTGAAACATAAGGAAAGTGTTGTGCATGAAAATTAACCTACCCTACATCAACGTGGAGGAGTATTACAGACATAATGTAGAATGAAAAACTCAAAATGCAAAATGGTGTGAAGTATGGTTCCATTGTGAAAGGTCAAAAATAGGCCAAACAAACTCCATTGTGTGATATGCTCACATAGGAAATAACAAATAACAACAACATGGATGTGGTTACCATAAAAAGCAAAATATTGATTAGAACCAGCTGACAAAAAGATGTGAGCAGAAATACACATGAGAGAGTTTCTGTCAATGTTCTATTTCTGAGCTTCAGTGATCATTACATGAATGATTATTGTACAAATATTTATTATGTGGTATGTTTAAGTATTTTGCACTTTTCTGATATGTAGGATTTAAGAAACATTTTCTTTAAAAAGAAAAATGAATAATTATATAGTTTTGAAAATAATATTCTAATAATTTTACAAATAGAATAAAGTCTTCTATAACAATACCGTAAGATTGAATCAAGTACATGAAAACCTTATGTAATGCTTGACAATTAAAGAATTTCTATTAATAACTAATATTAGCCCATATTGCTTTAAAGACATATATTACTAAAAATTAAAATAAATTTTAATTTCAAGTTTAACTCTCTTCTAGGAAATAGAAGAATAAGAAAATTACCCTATTTTTAGAATGTTATAACCATAGTATAAAAGTAAAACATAAGCAATGCAAGAAAATAAAACCAAAGGCCAATCTCACTCAACATCATTGACATAACTATTTAAATAAAATTCTAGAAAATTTTTACAAGGAATATAAATTCAGGTTAATGTACAAAAATTAAAAAAAAATCATATAATCATTATAAAAGTTAAATATATTTAACAAAATTTAACATTTATTCATAATAAAGCCTTGACAAATTTTTAGTAAAAAAAGAAAAACTTTCTACTATGATCAAAGGTATCTACCAAAAACTGACAGTATATAGTACAAAGAGAAAAGTAAAAAAAAAAGACCTTTAAAATCAGTGAATATAGGAATCTAGGTTTTAAGATAATTTACAGGTAATGTGAAGAAAATGAAAAATACTATGGAGAGAGTATGAAAATTAATAGAGTTTGGTAATTTGGTGTCAGAAATTAAAGTCAGATAGTAAAATAATTACTTCAAAATCTAAGTGGATTTTAGAAATGTAATTCAGAAAAGATAGCATTTATATTAACAAATTATTATTTATAATAATAATATAATAATAATAATCTTTATAAATTGTTCCAGAAAATAGAAAAGAAATAAAAGGTGCTCAGTTTGCTTATGAGGCTAATGTACTCTTAATTCTTAAATCAGATCACAACAATTCAAGAAGAGAAAACTATAGGCAAACTAAATAAATATCATTTGTACAATGGTACAGCATCTTAAAATAATCATCATAATCAATAACATTAACCCTGAAGACAATAGATCATTGACTATTAGGGAAAAAACTATCATTATAATTTACCACTTTAATAGCCTATTAGTTATGTCACATTATTTTCCCACTGTGGAAAAGGATTTTCACAAAGTTTGAGACCTATTTCTGCAAAAATAAATAAATAAATAACATAAAGAACAAGAAGAAAATTACTAAAGATTTATACTGAGATCACTGAGTAAATATTTTGCTTAATAGAGGACTGTTAACTTTTCCTTATTTGAAACAAAATGAATTGAAGGATATGCCCTATTAATTCTAGTGAATCTCTGTTGAGGAACTAGTCAATGCAAATAGATGGGAGAAAGAGTAAATAAGAGCTATGAAAATTAAAAAGTGTCATGCAGCATGTATCCTATCATGGTCATCACCTCTTGTGCAACAGAACTTAGGAAGAATTCCGCAATGTCATATAGATACAATGAGTTTAAGAAGGATAGATATTTAAGCCATGCTTCCGTGAGGGAGGAGAAAGCAGAGATCCTACATCTTTACTTACTAGATTTGTGCTGTGAGTCGATCTTCCTTTGGGGTCTTCTTTTGCATAAGGCAAAGGGCAAGTATTAGAGAAACCCTATCCTTGAAAGGATAAATAGACCATTTGGACACAGGGCAGTCTATACTGGAGTATGGGTGTCATTACGTGCTGTCCTGTTGCAGGCACCTGGATAAGAAAGTGTATCACAGCACAAGTGACATCAGAGAAAGTTTCAGCAGTGGAAGAAAACGTCTTACATAAAGCACAACCTCTCTTGTTGGAAGAATGGGGGTAGGGTCCAAGAAGCTTTCCATTTTCTTCCTGAGTAAAATGCTGATATTATGCATAATGTTAAAGTCATAGTAGCCATCTTGCAATAATGAAGA
The DNA here is from genome assembly GCF_047511675.1 of Marmota flaviventris. Taxonomy (NCBI): domain Eukaryota; kingdom Metazoa; phylum Chordata; class Mammalia; order Rodentia; family Sciuridae; genus Marmota; species Marmota flaviventris. Next base: position 56,669,310 of record NC_092504.1, on the reverse strand, counting down.
TGAAGGTTAACACTTTCAGAATGCATAAGCTAGACTGCCTTCCTCCAAGCTCTTTATTGCAATATGTTCTTTATCTTTCTTAACCAATCTACCATACTTTCCTTAACATGTAGTAAAACCTGAATTTAATTTGTACAAGTGTCTGCATATAAAATCAAAGACACCAAAGAGACCAAATATAGAATTAATATGAGAATCTCTTAAAAGGTCTGAATACAAGATCAGACCTTTGAAAAACTCAATTATGTTCTTACGTACAAGCAATATATATTTAACTTTTGATATAAAAATTATCCATCATCAGTAGCAATTAATATCCTTCATTATATAATAGTAATATTTTTAAAGACATATAAAACTTCTGTAGAAATATTACTAAAATTCTTGAATAACAAAAACTCAGTAAGTTCTCATACAAGTCACAAAATATATATACCATACGTGCAAATATTGACACATCAAACCACATTAAGAATAAAATTTCTGGAGGAAAAATATACTATATAGAAAAAGGAAATACAAATCTTCAGGATGGGGAATTATTTTCTACAAGAAAAGGTAAAGAAAATAAAGATTTCTCCTGAGCTAGAAATATGCTTCCTACTCAATTCAAAATGGGAATTTTATTTAGAAGGAAGAAGATATACTTATTCATAAGTACCTACCAAAATGGGATTACTTTTAGTCAAGATGCAATAAATAAAAAATTTGTGGGAAAAGGAATTCACCCAAATGTATTGCAAGGAGATAATGTAGAAAAATATACAAATTGAGAAACATGTAGAAGAGAATGAGAGGCACCAATGTGTATCTAGAAAACACAATAAAGCAATATACTTAAAAAAAAAAAAAACAGTAGTGCAGTGATTTGAGATTCTTCCATTCCAGAAAGTAGAGACATGAGTCTTATTGAGGAGGAGAAGGAAGAATGTTCTCAGATGGGAGGCACTGGATAGAATGGCATTTCTGTTCTCTCTGTCCCTTTGCAGTCTACCCTAAAGCAGCTGAGTGATTTATCTACTGAGTGTTTTTGATGAAAATCAGTCTGTCCTCTACTGCCTGCTACACAATGGTGGGCGGTCCACCTAGAATAAGTAAATATATCCAGTTCTGGAGTCCAATAATTAGTACACACACTAGAGAAACTGACTAAAATTAAGTCTTTTAGCTTGATCTTTACCTAAAATAAAGATGATATTTGGGCCTCCACTTGCAGTTTTTGTTCCTTATTTAGTAATTTAGTCAACATCCCATGTAAAGTAGACACTAACTTCTTATTGGTGGCTAATCTCTTCAGAGATCTTAAATGATCCTCATATTATAAGTCACATCTGCTACCAAATAAAAAGTAATCATTTTGACCCACAGAGAAATTCAGTGTATTAATTGTAAAAATATTTAAAACTACTAGAAAGAAAAGAGATTTCGCTCAAAGGAATGACTGTTAGTTAAATGAACAGCTGGGGAAAGGAAATGTAAAGCAAAAGCACAGAATAAAACACCTAGGGCTAGTTTTTAGATTATGGAGATTTTGTGTAATATTGTATAGACTACATAGTGCAAGCAGTGGGAAACAGACAGCAAGGGTAATGGAAACTCACAGCAGTGACCTTGAATGCCAAGTCCCCTTTCTGGAAACCATGGAGAAATACCGAAGGCCTAATAAGTAAAGGATCCATATATAACTAGGAGCAGGAAGGAAGATGATTGTGTCAGGAAGAGACAAGGAGAAAGGTTGGTTCACGTCAGATCTCTCCTTCTATGTGCAAACTGGAAAGCACCTATGGGATGTGAAACTCAGGGTGGATAGAAGAGGTACAGAATTCAAGTATTATATGTCATAAGAGATACAGAACTGCAAGTCATGGTATAGAAACCAATTGTTTAGAGAAGAAATGTGTTTCCATTAATATTTTCTTTGCCTTTTTGACCATTCTATTATTAGGCTCTTCTGGGTCTACTGGTTTTGAACATGAATTTTTTAGAGTGAAAATACTATTTGAATCTTCCTGAATTTTGTCAAAAGCCTATACTTGCAGTAAAATAAAGAGAACTCTGAGGTTTAATGTGAAATATTTGAGGGTTTGAGGAATGAAATCCAAACTATCACCATGTTCAGGTTGAGTATAGGTTGCCATAGGCTAAAGGAAGTAGAAAGGTATGGACAAGAAATTATGAAACTAGACAGGTGAAACCAAGATAAAGAGTCTTTTAAATAAAATGAAAGAATTCACAGCAGAAAGTCAATGTGAGTTTCCAGGGAGTTAGGTGTGTAGATCTTTGGACCATAAAGTACATACACATAAACAAATACCATGTTACCAGTTTGATCTGTAAAATAAAAGTAGTTTTAGAGAACACTTAAATTTTTTAATTGATTTTATTTTTAAAATATATGACAGTGGAATGTGTCATAATTCTTATTACACATATAAAGCACAATTTTTCATATCTCTGTATATAAAGTATGTTCACACCAATTCATGTCTTCTTACATGTACTTTGGATACTGATATCCATCACATTCCACCATCATTGCTAACCCAAAAAATGTGGCATATATACACAATTGAATTTTACTCAGCAATAATAGAGAATAAAATCATAGCATTTGCAGGTAAATGGATGGAGTTGGAAATGATAATGCTAAGTGAAGTTACCCAATCCCCAAAAAACAAATACTGAATGTTTTCTCTGATATAAGGAGTCTGACTTATAGTGGGGTAGGGAGGGGAAACATGGGAGGAATAGAAGAACTCTAGATAGGGCAGAGGGGTGGGAGGAGAACACTTAAATTTAAGGTTCTAGAAGAGAAATCAATAGAGAATCCCAAAAGTAGGAAGAAAATGAAGAGGATATTTTTATTCATTTATTTACCTATAATAGTGCACTGTGTGAGGATGCCTTATGCAAGTCATGGGGCACAAAAAAGTAAAGAAAATGTAGTATTAATGTTGGCAGCACTGATACGAATTTGTGATTAGGTTAATATAATACAGATCAGTATGTATAAAAATAACTCTTTGCAGAAGTGGCTGATTCTAACACAGAAGCAGGAAATATATAAGATTAACCTATACTATCTTGTAGTGCCAGAAAGTAGGGAACCACAACTCACACTCACACATACATACATAATTATAAGAATATATCAAAAGGAGCCAGAAGCCAGGTAAAAGATCTTCTAATAGCCAAAGCTGAAAATTTTGAGACTAAAATAGTATTGTAGCACAAAGTGTGAAATAAACACCTATGAGCAAATGCAGATATAAATGATTATATAAATAAATAAATGAGGAAGAAGAGGCAAATATCTCTTGCAGAAAAATTCCAGATAACTTATATACATTCCTCATGCTCTAGAGATGGACCATTACTCCCCATTTCTTGGATGTAGCTGTGTATCGTGACCTCCCTCTAAAGAATACAACATGAAAAATAGGTGAACAAGTTTTCTGACAAAAGCAACCTCTGCTAGGTGACCATGCTACTATCAACAGTAGTAAATCATGTTGATCATATATACTTTGGCTATGATGTGAAGGCATTTTTGTTATCTTGCTCCCTAAACCTACAAACTCAATCTAATCATGAGAAAAACATGAGACAAATCCCATCTGAGGGATAATCTAAATAACACCCAACAATTACTCCTCAAAGTCAAGGTTAACTTAAACATATTTGAACAGAATAGAAATAAAAGGCTGCTACAAGTCACCTTTCCCTTGCTCAAATTAACTGATCTCTTTTCAATCCTATTATTCTTAAAATGGCCAAAAGAGAACAATTCAACATTGTGCAAAAGTCAAGGTCTTGAATAATCAAATAACATATTGAAAAAAATGAATATAAGAGACACAAAGAGAAAAAATCATGATATTAGAAAATGACACCTAAAACTTTATGCATTATAATTTTATGTATTTTCAGCAATAATTGGTCTGACCCTTAATTTTTTTTTAGACTGCTCACCTCTTAGAGGAAAGCAAATGGAGTATCTATATCAGTTTGACTTTTGGTTGTGTTTTCTAAAATTTCGATAGAACTGTAAATAGAGCTATTATACATACATAAAACTACTTGTATTTCACTAATTTCTGAAACTGATAAAATCAATACAAATATTGAGAAAAATGAATATTACATGAAAAATTCAAAATGATTTTTTATTTTTTTGATAAATATTTGACAAATGTTAGATGCAAGCTCCTTTTTTTAATTTTAATTTTTTGCAGTGCTGGAGATTGAACCTGGAACCTGTGCATGCTAGGAAAGCCCTCCACCACTGAGCTACCTCCTAACCCAGGGAGCTCCATGTTGATTTGTCTTTCTTTTCTTTTTCATTGAAATAAAATTTTATTAATATAATAATTATTTAAAAATACAATAAATTGGTGTGTTCCCGGAAAGTGTGTGTAGAGTGCCGGTGAGAGTTCGGGAATAAAGAGTTGCTGTTTGAACCTACAAGGCTTTGTGGCAGCTCGGTTATTTGTGTCCAGCCAGACTGCGGCATTTGGTGGTCCGTGCGGGGAACGCCTGAAGCTTGGAGGGAGAACAGCAGCCAATTTGGATTCCAGAGAGATTAACTAAATCGATTTCTACAGACCAAAAAGAAGATGATTTGGCTCAAGTCCATAACAGCTGATATTCAGAACTCCAGTTTGGCTATTCTTACATCTGCGACAATGATTCTCCCACATCTGGAAACTAATGAATAATGAACACCATTAAGGCCTATTTCAAATGTAAAAAACCTTGGGGCTTGCTTGTGGGATTACCTTCAGACTCATATGCAAGTTACAGGATATCATAAGAAGAGTCAAACCCAGGTGGTAACCAGGATGCTTTTTTTTTTTTTCAATATCTATTTTATTATTGCCTTTTCCCACATCGTGAAGTTCTATTTTATTTTTTGAGCTCATACAGACCTAGGTTAATGTTTTGCTGATCAGTTCTATTTTTTGACTGTGGAGTTTTTAAACATTGCAATGGAGATTTCACCTGTGAAATGCTACAAGGCCTTTACTATTGTCTTATATGTTGTATGTATTGTGTTATGTGTGCACACTTCTGTTTTGTATTGTATGTCTGTATGTGTGTATGTCCATATATATGAGGAGTGCTCATGAAAAAATGGATCGATTTTTTTTTTATTCATGTGATTTAATGGTTTAGTTTAAATTGGGTAAACAGCTGTTGAGGATTGTTTTTAAATGTGGACAAAAAAGGAGGTTAACAGATCTGTTTGTTTACTTTCACCTTTCCTTTTCATTATATTTAATAATTCTGATCAGGATAAATTGTTCTGAAAATTGTAAATTGTTCAGAAAATTGTTTTCTTAGTGGCTGCTGGAATGTTACATAATTTCTTTTTAGCCATCATTCCCAGAATTCCTATCTTCATCCCAGTGCCGGTGAAGACAAAGATAAAACTTAACTACAGCTTCTTCGATAGCTATCACAGTAAACTGTATAAACTGATGCATCAATGAATAATAACTCAGCAAGTGATGCTCAATCAAGGAGTCGATTTACTTTGGGAGAAAATGGACATATTAATAGATTCCTGTGCTTTGAACTGCTTGCAGAACTTGCATGGACTATGTATCACTTGCATGCACTATGTATCACTTGCATGCATTGTGAACTATCTGTTGGTGCAGTGAATTGTGGTGTTGCTGGGGTATCTTTGCTGATGGTGTCATCGGTGGTACAATTTTTCCAATAAGAGCCGTCATTTGGCTTGATACCGTGGCAAAAAAACAAACAAACAAACAAAAAAACAATAAATTAAAACCATACATTTACACACAAGAGTGTTTTTTAAGTAAAATAAATTTAATTTATTAAGAATATATTCCTTAGCTTTTTTTTGTTAGTGCCTTATATTCTTACATAATAGTAGGGCTCATTTTGACATTCATAAATGCTTATAACACAATTTCCTCCACTTCATTCTCCAGTTGATTTGTCTTTCTTAAATAAATTACACTCACAACATGTTTTCTGTAATTTCCAATTTCAATTGTTTTAAAATGGAACAAATATTAAAGGCATCTGTGAAATAATCTTGTTCAGAATCTTTTTAGATTTCTTTGGCTTCTTATATCTGATTAATTTACAATGACTCCTCATCATTCCTTCCAAAGCATTCAAATGAGTTTCAAGAAAATAACACTTTTTTGTATCATATTATTAATTTACTTAGGATTTAAGCAAATTACCAGATACATAAAAGTATAAATGGCATGAACAGATTTAGGTACAGAAACCATTGATTTTGGTAAGCAGCTAAGGAGAGTAAAATCAGCTATAAAATGACAGCATCCTGTATCGTGGAGTTATTAGATAGGAGAGGTCTACCCTTGGTAATCACATCAACCCACAAATTTTGTGTAAACAGGAAATAAATGTATATTTTATCAATCAATTGAGAATTTGAAAACATATGTTAATCCAGAATTACCTAACTTATCCTTTTTTTCCCCTAAATTATCCTTTTTATTATGCCAATCCTGAAAACCTTTCACCTCAAATGTACACTAAATTTCCCATTTGCCCTTGCAAGTAGTTATGCCATGCTTCAAAGTTCCTTCTACTGAGAGCTAAGAGAATATCTACAGGATACTTTTGGGTGAATGTCTACTTTCCTCATAAAATGGATATATGCAGCTGGTCCTGCATTTTACAGACTTGAATGTAAATAAGATGAATGTAGCTGCAGCGGTCACTTTACAATTGTAAGGGACAATAGGAGGACAAAAAGTCAGTGTGCTAAGGATGCTAAGAAGAAAACTAGACCCTGAGTTTGTTAAGCAGCTCTTCTTGCTGGTGAAAGCTCCTTGTCCTTCTGCAGAGAGTGACAAGCAATTGTGAATTATCTGCTCAGAGGATCACCATTCCAAACAATACCTCTAAATACTTTAGAAATATTATTATTGTAATTTAAGCTCCTTTTAGGTATCATTTGAGCTGATAGCTTAATTTTAAGTCATGTTTTAAAGATAGAGCATAGAAAATCTGGGTGTTTTATTTTCTAATAGATTTCACAATTTATACTGTCTTTATTATGTCTCTTGTGACAAGAAATCTTTTTGTTTATGATAATTTTTTATTTTTCTGCATCAAGGAATATATATCTAGGGCATTTCAAGTAGGAAATAGAGTCTTGAATTTAATGAAAATATGACAAGTGTAATGCAAATAACTAAGATGAGAATGGGTTCATATCATGAAGGCAATGACAATTATATCAAAATGAACTTCTCTGTCAAATATATGAAGACTTCCTCTTACCATGAATTGAAGATACATCTTTATATTAGAAATTCAAACCAGAAAGGAAAAGCAAATCCTAGATTTGAGGCAATACCTTTATGACGTGCTTGAGTTTTAAGCCAGATAATACAGAGAGAAAAGAAAATATCATGTTATTACATACATTTTAATCCTCTTGATTAATTTTCTTTAGGCAATGTTATTTTAAGTCTTTAACATCATAGTTACTGCAGTAAAGTTAAATATGAATATTTCAAGTTAAATGTTTCTAAATTGTCAGAAATTCTAGAATCAAAACATCTAGGTTGATGAGGGAATACTATATTGATAAAGTAGTCTCTCAAAATGGAATTTGGAAACAGTTCAAGAATGAATGCCTAATTAGAATGAACGAATAAATAAATAAATAAAATTTAAAAAAATGAATGTGATCCTTGTAATCCAGAAAATATTATAATACAGAAAAAGCATATAAAAATAATAGAAATATTTATGATTAATTTTAAAATAAGACAATTTTATATTAATTAAAATATAATTGTATACATGAACAGAAAAACTTAAGAGTAAGAAATGCAATCTGGAAAAAATTATATAAAAATATTTGTAATAGATTTCAAAATAAGACTATTAGTTCTACCTTATCTAGTAGAGATAATTACTTCTTAAATTAACCATCATGAAAAAAATAATTGCTTTGGTAATTTTTAATGACTAAAAATTGATACATTTGTAAAATACAATAGAAACAAATTCCTAGAAAATAATGATTACATTTTATATGGCATAGCAATTCCAAATTTCTATAAAGTTTTCTAAATATTTATGTTTAATTTCTATATTTACTTTGTCAAGGAGTAGGAACAAGTAATTTGCAGATTGACACCATAGACTGAACTTTTAGTACTGACTGGTTTGGTTAATTCAATGACCAAAGGATACTAATGACTCTCAGAGTCATTTTTGTGTTTGTCAGATTTGTATTCTATATTTCTTGAAAATAGAAACATACAATAGGCAATGATGCTTTCCATAGTGCTATGGACTGATTGAATATTTGTGCCCCTCCACCACAAATTCATTTGTTGAAATCTATCTGGAGTTGGGGCTTTTGAGAGGCTGTAGGTTATAAAACCCTTACAAATGAAATCATTACCTATATAAGAAATAAGATAAAATGTTCTCTCTCGCTTGCTCTCTCTCCACCATGCAGGAACACAGAAAGAAATCATCCTTTTGCAAACCATGGGAAGGTCCCTTAAGAACCCAATCATAGTTGTGCTCTGATCTTGCACTTCTAACCTGTGAGAAATAAGATTGTTGTTTCAGCCACCCATTAACAGTATATTAGTTATAGCAGTCTGAAATGACAAGACACAGGGGAAGATGTCTTGTGATCTGCCCAGTTATTTTGTCTCAAAAGAGCAAGACAAATGACACTCCAGTTAATTATCATTATACCCTTTGTATTCTTAATATTGATAGTTGATCATCCTTACTTCTTAAAGTCATATTGCTTGCAAATAACAGAAATCACTTCTGTCTATCTTTACCTTAGATAGCAAGGTATCTATACTAGACAATATAGCAGAGTCATGTTGTACAGAAAAATAGCCAAGTCAAGTTGTACAGAAAAATATCTGAAGATTCACTCTTTTGTATCTGAGAGAGTTTCAAGAAGAGGAAGAATCACTGAAACTTATATATGTTTCCGTAAGAGAGATATAATACGTTAACTCCTGTATGAATGTGAAAATTATACTCAAACACAATATTAAATTTAAAAGGATGATTATATTGCAAATTATTTTCCAAATTAATTTATACAATATGTATTGTGCCATATAATTTGTCCAATAATCTTTTCCCATTATAAAGGAGTTGAAAAAGTAAAATTCTATAAAATAAAGTCATTATTGGGATATCCAAAGGAATATTTACTTTTGTCACTGTGAGGTAAAAAGGAGTAGGTTGAAATGACTAGAAAACCAGGCATTATATAAGTAAACACTTTTTAGACATTAGAGTGCAGTGGTTCCAGAAATGAGATACCTAAGAAAAACAAAAGAAATGAGGTTAAACCTATGACTGCCTCAGTTTTCCAAAGTGAGGGCATTTCTAGACCACAGAGCAAAGAGGGAACCCCAATCAAAATCAATGTATTCTTCAGCTAGGGAATCACAAATCAGCATAGAGTGGATGCCACTTAAAAATAAATGATCTATTCTGTTAATGGCATATACCACTTCTGATCCATAGATAATTGCTCAAAACTTTCTCACACATGACTTTATCCAAAAAGATGAGTAGAATGTGAAATGTCCCCACATAATCAGAAGTGTTGAAGACCAAATTATTTGGTGAACAGAACTTCTGTGTATCAAATTTTATATTTTAGTTTCCATCCAGAGAAGTGAACAAGAAAAAAATAATGTTTTCATCAATTAGAATTATAATATTTATGTATATTTTTGTAAAAATTATTTGCATATATCATTAAAAGACAAAAGTAGAAAATAATCATCATATTACTTGTAATTGTTTCTGTGTCATAAGAATATCAGTGATATTAAAAATATACATGTATCATTATCTTTGTATATGTGCTATTAATATTTTATAATAGATATATTAATTCTGCTATTAAAATATAAGACAAATGCAAAAAAAGAAAAATAATAAATTCTGTCAAATGTTCAGTTTTTCTGCATGCTTTTGCATTTTTCACCTTTAATTTTCCTAAATTAAATTAATTTTGACACCTGGATATATATGAAGTGGAGCAAATCCTCAGGCATCAATTCAAAAGTCAAGTTATGTATTAAAAATCTACTTTCAATTAACATGTATTTATCATTACACATAATGAATATTAGAGAAACAGCCAGTTAAATCAATCATAATATAGGATTTAATCTCCGTTAAGTTTCTTTTGTTGTTGTTGTTGTTATTATTATTATTAGTGTGAGAGGAATGCAAGGGGAAGAAAAGAGAATCAGAGTTAAATAATGCTTTTTGAAGTTGTAATAGACTTATCTTGATGGCTTCTTTTGAACACAGAAAAAGACATGTGGGTGGAAATCTATGTGTTATTTACCTTGAATCAAGAAAAACACTTTAAAGTCTCAAGTTACTCTTCTCACACACACATACATAGACATGGATACACACACACACACACACACACACACAGAGTTTCCAATTTATGGCATTATCTTTTGGATAAAATTCATCAAGTTATAGAATAAAAATTCAATACTGCTAAGACTATACAATAAGAATTTACTCACAAATCATGAAAGAAAATGAGAACTGTGTGGATCTGGAAAGAACCTACCACAGATCTGCCCTGTAGGTCCTGGAATCTGCATCATCTGCTCTGTAGGCAGATATCACTCTTCCTCCAGTTTAGAAGTTCTTAACTAGGACCAGGAAGTATAAAGTTAGAAGACCAATTTCCCTGAATTGATTCCAGTTCTTACAATAGGTAATTTTTGTTTTGTTTTATATGTAATAAGGTGGGCTATGATTTGATCAGCCTTTCCCAACAATATGCCCACAAACATTTCCCTGATCTCCCTAAATCCCCTAGGTTGATTTTTTTTTTTGAGAAAGAGAGAGAGAGAGAGAGAGAGAGAGAGAGAGAGAGAGAGAGAGAGAGAGAGAATTTTTTTAATATTCATTTTTTAGTTTTCAGTGGACACAACATCTTTATTTTATTTTTTTAATGTGGTGCCAAGGATCGAACCCAGCGCCCCACGCATGCCAGGCGAGTGCGCTACCGCTTGAGCCACATCCCCAGCCCCCCCAGGTTGATTTTAAACCATGTTTATTAAGAAACTGCACACATTTTTAAGAGGTACCCAAGCAAATTTATAAACATGGTTGTTACATTAGTGTCCTACACAAAGAATCTAACATCTACTACTGATGCGGAAAGGTTCATCTTTAAATGAATATTCAAGGGTTATATAGTTTCTAAAGAACTGTTGTTATCTGTTTGATCATAAATCCATTACTAGTGTCTCTTTTATCGTCTTGCCCAACATAAGTGTGTTTTTCTTCTCCTTGGCCTAGTTTCTGGAAATTACATTTATTTTGTTTCAGATCACTGACCACTTGAGAGCTTCCAGGATCAGAATTTCTCAGGTATTTTTGGTATCAATTATATCAAAATGGAACTTGTTTTGCCACTGTGTTCCAGTACTTACTCTGCAAGATGATAATTATCTACAATAACTTTTGTCATTAAACCATGATTAGAAGAAAGAAAGTTAAGAATATATAGATTTTATAGTGCTCCTAATTATAATGCTTATATTATAATACTTTATAATTATAATATTGTACAAAGCTTTGTTCAGTTTTCATTTGTGGTCTTATGATAAATAGAACTAGGGAACATCCAGTCCTCTACAGATAATTATTAAGCATTTATGTTGGGCACAGTGGTAGGACCTGTGACTGCAGAGATGAGAAAAGCCACTCTGCCTGCCCTGAATTACTTCTGGCATCAAGTGGATTAAACAAGGAAAATGTGATCAGACAGTGTTTTCTGATGCAAGTTATATTGTAAGCATATAACTAATCTAAAGTTTAACTTTGAATTCCAGCAGTGAAAAAATAAAAGGCAAAAAGGGTTACAAAAAATAAAAATTGCCAGGAACACACTTAGCACTATGCTAAATATTTAAAATAGACTATTTCAATTAATATTTATAGAAACATTGCAAGACAAAGGTCATCATTCTCTATCAATAATGGAGGAAACATGCTTAACAACATTAAGGACATACAAGATTGAAACAACTAAGACTCAGATGATTAAGCAACTTGTGCAAGATCACAAAGCTAGACTGGGAATTTAACTGAGGGTGTGGAGTGATAGAAGAAATTAGATCACGACCTCTGCAACTGTATAGAAATACAGAGGAAGGACACAAATAATTCACTAAAGTATTCCCCTAAAGCCCACTAGTCCTCCCATCGTCTACACTAAATTCTTCAATGACTGAATTGTGGCTTTTTGGTTTCTCTCCTCACTTGCTCAGGAGCTTACTAAAAGCAGTAACATTGCAGCCTGTGCTTTCCATTGTTGTGCCTTGAATTCTGCTCAGTAAACTGCTATTAAGCAACAGTATCTGAAACATTAAACATTTGTTCTATCAAGGACAAACTAGCTGTTTCAAAAATAACCGCTTCAAGGAAGTGATACTAGTTTCAGAAGGCCAATTCTCAGGTCCCAATTGTATTCCACTACAGTACTGAAATGCATGGTTTAAATCTTCAAATGCTTAAGTAAAACAAATTGAAATGTGACAAACATTTCACTTGTTTAATTTTGCATTTGTTGTATATAATAATCATTAGGATTAAAAAAATCACCCAAATTTCAATATTTAAAAAATCTCTAATCTTAAAGCTTTACCTTTTTATTAGGCAAATAAGGACCATATATTTTTCTTATTCTTAATTCTCCCTAATACTATTTGCATTATAAAAACATTATATTCAGATTTTTAATTTGTTTTAATTAGTTATACATGACAGTAGAATGCATTTATGCACTTTGATATATCGTACATAGATGGGATATAATTTCTCATTTTTCTGAGTGTACATGTTGCAGAATGAATAAGTTGCAACATTGTGAATACCATCAGGTTTATAATAAAAGGGCTAGAAGAAAACAGTCCCACACTAGCCATTGGTAATGTGGTTACATATACATATAAAGTAATAATGTCTGTTTCATTCTTCTTTCTTTCCCATCCCCACATCCCCTCCTTTCTCCTCCCATCACTTCCCTCTACCTACTCTAAGGTAATGCTATTCTTCTCTAGTGCCCTCTGCCTTATTATGAATTAGCATTCGCGTATTAGAGAAAATATTCAGCCTTTGGTTTTGTGGGATTCGCTTATTTAGCTTAGCATGATATTCTCCAACTCCATCCATTTACTGGCAAATGCCATAATTTCACTCTTCTTTAAAGCTAAGTAATATTCCATTGAGTATATATACATTTTCCTCATCCATTCATCTATTGAGGGACACCTAGATTGGTTCCATAGTTTAGCTATTGTGAATTGAACTGCTAAAAACCTTGACTTAGGCCCAAATCTTCACCATATTAGCCTAGGATCTGATTTCCTTAACAAGAACCCTAAAGTGCAAGAAGTAAAATCAAGAATCAATAAATGAGATAGATTCAAATTAAAAAGCTTCTTCTTAGCAAAGGATATAATCAATAACATGAGGAGAGAGCCTACAGATTGGTAGAAAATCTTTAGCACATGCACATAAGATAAAGCATTATTCTCTAGGGTATTCAGATTTTTAAGAAGAGCTTTTTATTGTAAGAATTTTATTGACTCAAAAATCACAGAATTCTAGTAAATATCTCTATATAGTTCCCTGCAATTCTGGATATCCTTATTTTCACTGGTGATTTTGAATCAATTCCTACATCAATAAATATCTTATTTGAGTTATGTCTATGTAATAGGCAGGAAAAAAGATTATTCTGCTCTAAATGGCTTTATACTACAGTTATGGATGCTGACAAACTGAAAAAAATGAGTAAGTTGCAACATTGTGCATACCATTAGGTTTATAATAAAATGGCTAGAAGAAAACATTTCCACACTTGATGGAGGATTTACAGAGCTCCAAAGGATAAAATAAATAAAATAAAATAGACCTGGTCTTAAGGATGAACAGGATTCTGCCAGTTTATAAAAGGGGGTAAAGTTTTTCCAAATAAAAGGATCAGTATGCCCCAAGTCAGAGTGTTATAGGGAGGAGGTCCCTATGTCATGGGACACAAATGGTGAGATTCTGTCCCATCTGAGCAGGTGGCTTTCTTGTTAGCAGGTCTTATGCATTCCTTGAATATAAGAGATAGGTATTCTGTTTCATCTCATTTTCATACTTAATTATAATAAATCTGTAAGCAAAGGAAAGCCTCAGAGATGCAGATATGGCTGGTCTATACTTTCCTGTTTCCAAGGGGTGAAAGCAACAGTGCCAACCATGAACAAACATGCATGCTTGTTCAGAGACTCATCTTGCCAAGCTTCTTGGAAGCTGCTTGGTTGGTGCATCAACTAACAGGGGAACCACTGTTTTTCCAACCTCATTTATTCTCCCTTGTATAGAAAAATCTACACCAACAATCTATAGTAAGTTTATCAAATAGACAAGTCTTTGTGAAGGGAAAACTTGCATTATACATCCTGATGTAGCCACATAGGTCACTGATTTATTTAATATAATACCATGTAGCAGACTATGGTTGGTGCTAAAGACATGAATTCAGAGGTACCAAATCCCAAGAAGAAAAACAATCTTGGTTAGGATAATTATATTTATGTAATTTATTTATCAGAGTATCTGGATACAAATGCTAACCTAGCAGCTGAAAATTATACTAATCTGTTGCTCTTATAGTTAACTGGAATCTGGATTCAGAGCCCTGTGATGTCAGATAATCCTTTGTATGAGAAATGAAGAATTCAATGCCTAAAAGAGGGGAACCTAGAAATAGCTTTATCATTTGTGACCTGTGCCCACCTCCTCTGAGAACACTAAAGGCACCCAGTAAGTGTGATCTATATGGAATGTCAGAAAACCTAATGGTTAGAAGAGTCTCAACATCATGAGAAGACACAAAAGATTGATGGGACCAGGGAATTTGAGATGCAAGTTCAGGACTCTGCCTTCTGATAAAGTTGTTTCTATAAAAATCTATAGGGCTACAGCCATAAAAAGAATAGCTTAACCTCAAGGAAGATGCCTGAACATCCCAGTTTCCCTAGAACTGGTCCAGCCAGCAGATAGTGTGGTCCTTATAAGTAATGCCCTCTTTAACTCTCTTTCCCTCTCTCTTTCAGTAATGAGGATTGAACCCAGAACCTCATGAATGTTAATCAAGCACTCTACTACTGAGCTATATCCCCAGATCTTGTTATTATTTAAAAAATAATTATTTTAAAAAAATTTATTATAATACAGTATCTCACTAACTTATTGGTCTCAAATTTGTGATCCTCTTGCATCAGCCTCCTGAGTAGCTAGAATTACAGGCATGAACCCCACTCCCAGAAATGTCCTCCTTGAACTTTCTGAGGAACCTTGGTTTGGATGTTAAATTACAGATCACCTTGCCAATGTTGATTGTTGGTTTTTGTGGAGGAATGCTCCCCTGGGTGAAGCAATTCTTTCATATTATCATCTAAGTGGGAAAGTGGGGAAATTGCTATGTGTTTGCTGCCTTAGATTTCCTATAAACTGAAGATAAAGAAATAAGGTTACGGTGATTGAAGTTTAAGAATTCATATGGATTGCTATCGAAATGAACACAGCTACTGCAAATGGAGTAGAAACTATGAAAGCCCGGTGATTAAACAGGGGTTATCAGTCGACATTAGTACCTACGGGTTTTTGTTGTTTTTCATGCTGCTTAAGGGAAATTAGAAAGCACAATATCAAATACATATAGATTTGGAAAGAAATTAGTTGCTAGATGTCTGAAAGTTTAAGTGTAAAATGATATCACAAAAATGGAAGGAAAGAAGCTAAAAGTCTATACTCACTGTGCTCATAAAGGAAAAAATTACAAACCATCCATCAAGCAAGGCCAATTCCCATCTAAAACTAATAAAAAATAGGTATCACTCATAATATCTTTATTCATTCATTCATTGATGGACATATAGGGTTTTTTCCATATCTTGTTGTTGTATAAAGCAATGTAGAGGAAAGAATATGGGTTCTAAAATCACACACATTTTGCATAAATTTTGTCTCCAATGTGTATTAAATGTGCTAGTTTTAGAATTTAAGCAAGTTATTTTTTGAGTCTCGGTTTTCTTTTATTTTAAAATATTTACTGGAAAACAAAAATTGCATATAGCCAAGGTCCACAGCTTGAATGATTCCACCACATATGTTTTATAATGATTATCACAATCAAATTAACACATTGATCACCACCCATGCTTGCACATTAGATCCCCAAGGCTTCTACATTTATAACTTAAAGTTTCTATCCTTTGACAATATCCCATTCCTCATCCTGTAACCCCTAGCAATCATTACGTGACTCTCTGCTTCTGTGAGTTTAAGATTCAAGATTTCAGATACCACACATATAAGATCAGGCAGTATTCATCTTTCTGTGTTCGGTTTATTTCACTTGATATAACATTCCCAAGTTTCATTCATGTTGTCATAAATTATAGGATTTACTTGTGGTTTTTTTAAAATATTTTTTTAGTTGTCAACAGGCCTTTATTTTATTTATTTAGATGTGATATCAAAAATTGAACCCAGCGTCTCACACATGCTAGGCAAGCCCTCTGCCACTGAGCCACAATCCCAGCCCTCCTTCTGTTTTTATGACTAAATAAATTTCCATTACAGATATAGATATCACTCATAATATAATCATTCATTTATTCATTGATGGACATATAGGTTTCTTCCATATCTTGGCTATAACAAATAATGCTCCAATAAACATGGAAGTACAGATACTTGATTTTGGTCTTGTCAGTGATGATTTTGGTTAGGATACAAAAAGCACAGGCAACAAAAGCAAAAATAAACAAGTGAGATTACATATATTTTTAAAATCTTCTGCATAGCAAAAGAAACAATCAGCAAAATGAAAATGCAACCTAAGGAATGAGAAAAGTATTTGCGTCTCAAATTTCCTATTGGTTAAAGAGATATATTTTACCTAGCTGCAATATATTTATACCCACCTGGTAGAGCTGTCATAACATTAGTAATAAAGAAAACAAAACACTCAGCATGGTACTGAGACAGGATAGGTATTCATATTCTATAAGAAGACAATATAACTAATTACATATATAGTTAATCTAAATAGTGTTCTATGCTAGAAGAAGGAGGAAAACTTGTTTTTTTTTTTTTTCCAGGTAAAGTTTGCAAACTGGGAAATAGTATTGAAAAGTCCATCTCTATCAGAGGCTAACTGCCGATATTATATTATATATTATAGTAGCCACAGCTTGAAGTTTTTTACATCTAAAATCTCATTTAATCCTCACAAATACTTATATAATAATTACTATTATTTTTCCAAAGTTACAGATCAGAAAATAGAAACACAGAGAAGTCTAGGCATTGGCAATGGGATTTGCAATTAGGGAATTTTCAAAGACTTAATTACTAACCACTATTGTTTTCCTTGATTTAATCCAAATGATGCAAACTAATATTTTCAAAAAATGTCAAACTAGTGTTTCCCAAGGAAACAGTTTGTAAGTTGCTTTAGGTAAAAGAATATATGAAGTGAAAGGAGGAATTTCTGCAGATTGCATAGTTACTATATGAAAATTAATATTAACCATCTTTCAAAGAAGTTGCCTTTACATTTTATAAGGGAACACAGCTTTTTCAAAATGTTGACAACAGACATGTCTACCATCACTCTGCTTCAGCCTGTCAAGAAAACTTCAGAAGTGAAAAAGATAAATTTGAACTTGATTTCAATTTAGGCTGCCTTTCATTTCTCAGGAAGCATAAATCCTTTTAGAGAGAGATAGGTGATATCCAAATGTAAATACTACTGCTCTTCACCTGATTTTCTTTCATGGTCATTTATAATTCATTTTTCTAAGTCACATATTACATTTGTGGTCAAATTTATTTTGATTACTTATTTATTTTCTATTTTCCTTTTATATTTGAAGTATGGTAAGTACCTGCTTTAATTGGTACAGTGACCATACTAACACATCCAGTATTTTAATTTTATTATAAATGATTTTTTATTTCTAATTCTATAAGGACGTACTAATTCACAAAGGTAAATTTCAGAAAGATGAAGGTTTGGCATTTTTCTTAGTTTAACTTATCTATCATGTTTATTTTACTTCTTCTTTTGGTCTATACGTGGGTTAATATTGCTAAGAATTTTTCCATTTATACATTATCAAGAACAAAACTTTAAATTTTTAATATATGGTTCTTCTTAATATTCTTGAAAAAAATCTTACATTTGAATAGAAAAAAAGCATCCTAGCATACATTGTACATGCCATATGAACACAAACTTTAAAATATCCTATACAAATCCCCAAAACACTAAAGGCTAAATGTTCTCTTTGATAGGCAGATGCTAACACAAAACTAAGGGGAAGGGGAGGGAAGAATAGAAGTTTATTGGATTAGACAAAGGAGAATGAACGGAAGGGAAGGGAGGGGGAATGGGAATAGAAAAGAGAGTAGAGTGAATTGGACATAATTTTTCCTTTGCTCATATATGAATATATGACCAATGTAACTTCATATCACATACAACCACAAGAATGGGATGTTATACTCCATGTATATATATGTCAAAATATACCCTAAATCATACACCCTTAGGTTAAAATCCAGCCATTTTTAGCAACCCTAAATAAATTCTTCTTATATTACAAAACATATAGGCTTTTCCATTTCAAATCAATACAACATGTTTTCTAAAAATATCTCATTATTTTGTCTATCCTGTTTAGGCATTTTTCATCTTCACAAGCAATGACCTTCTAAGACATATTCCTAGTGATCATCATTATTGATATATGGATATCTGACATCCCTTCCACAAATTTTATTTGGACTTAAATACAATGTATCCAAAAAGAAAGAGAAACAAATTAATAAAAAATAATAACTTCCCTCTTTAGTACCATATCATTTTAATAGCAACTAAGATCAGAACAGGGAAGAAGAGCATGAGGAAAAGATTAACATTAAACAGAGATGAGTGGGGGGAGAGAAAGGGAGAGAGAAGGGAAACTGTATGGAAATGGAAGGAGACCCTCATTGTTACACAAAATTACATATAAGAGTTTGTGAGGGGAAAGGGGAAAAAAAAAACAAGGGAGAGAATTAAACAACAGCAGATGGGGTAGAGAGGGAAGATGAGAGGGAAGGGGAGGGGGGATAGTAGGGGATAGGAAAGGTAGCAGAATACAACAGTCATTAATATGGTATTATGTAAAAATGTGGATGTGTAACCGATGTGATTCTGCAACTTGTATTTGGGGTAAAAAATGGGAGTTCATAACCCACTTGAATCAAATGTATGGAAGATGATATGTCATGAGCTTTGTAATGTTTTGAACAACCAATAAAAAAAAAAGAATTTCACTTAAAATTTCACTTAAACTTTCTTTCTTTTTGTGCTATAGTTTCGTTTTCTTGAAAGAATTATGAATAAGCTTAGATTATCAAGGCTATGTTTTCCTTCAGCCATTAAGTGGTCTTATATATAAATGCTTATTAGTCCTTAAAATAAAATTTATAGCAATAAGATTTACATTATTTGTTGTTTTTATTTTTTATGTTTTGATTCTTAGCAAAATGATACACTAATAAAAGATACTGTTTTAGAAAACACCTACTTGTATTACTTATTATATCTGAGATTCTTAAATTTTATTTCCCCCATAATGCTCATAACAAATGATATGCATAGGTTCAACATATTCCTATATATCTATTTCAATAAGCCCAAATATAATTTATAAAAAAAAATACAAACAGCTCTACTTGCCCCTTGAGGTGGACTGAACATGGAATTCATTAATAAATGCATCATACCATTTAAGATCTCAAGAATGTGTTGAAGTGCAAGGAAATATAAAGAACTAACATTTTTTTTAAAAAAATATGGCACTGGTTTAGAGAAAACTAGCAATTATTACTCACCTTCACTAATTATAGAAATAATATAGGCTAATATTTTTCTATGCATTTCCTTAATAGCAATTATGTAACCAAATAAGGGATTCTTGGAGGAAAAATTTAAGTCTTACAACAATAGCAGGGTTTTTTAAATTTTTTTTAAAATAATAGTTTCTTTTCAAATTGGATACAATTTCAAAATCTCTAAATCTCACTTCACTGTGAGTTTAAAAAGGCAGTCCCTAAAATCTTTTTTCTTTTTTACTATTTTTGTTGTGAAAAATAATATACGTATA
This sequence comes from Marmota flaviventris, assembly GCF_047511675.1. Taxonomy (NCBI): domain Eukaryota; kingdom Metazoa; phylum Chordata; class Mammalia; order Rodentia; family Sciuridae; genus Marmota; species Marmota flaviventris. The sequence continues at coordinate 56,649,031 of NC_092504.1, read as the reverse complement.
TGTGTGTATGTATATATACACACATTTATATACCTATAATTCACCACCTTATCCATCTTAAAGTATGAGTTTAGTAGTATTAAGCACATTCCCTCTGCTGTGCAAATACCACTACCCATCCATCCCCATAACACTTCATCTTGTAAAGCTAAAAATGTACTCTACCCTTCCTATCCTCTGGCAACCACCATTCCACTTTGCATCTTTATGACATTGGCTACTTTAACTCTTAGAAGTGGGAACATATAGTATTTGTCTTTTCGTCTCTGGGTTATTTCACTTAGTATAATGTCCACAAGGTGCAGCAAGTATGTGTTAGAATTTCCCTTTTTTTTAGAAAATATTGATAAGGAATGACTGACTTTCTGTCATTTTGATATTTGTTTTTGTATGTCTTACAACTTTTGCATTTCTACCTCCTTTGTATACTTAATTTTTTTGTAATGAAATTTCTTTCTCATTTCCTTTTGTGTATATTCTATAGCTATGTTCTTTTTTATATATAGAGAGATTTTTAATATTTATTTTTTAGTTTTCAGTGGACACAACATCTTTATTTTATTTTTATGTGGTGCTGAGGATCAAACCCAGCGCCCTGCCCATGCCAGGTGAGCGCGCTACCGCTTGAGCCACATCCCCAGCCCAAGCTATGTTCTTCATAATTACTATATATAGTAAATTTAACATCTTAAGGTAATAACATTCTAATTTGGATTTATACCATCTTAACATTATAAACATACAAAAGCTCTGCTCCACACAATTCACAAATTATGAAACCAACCTAGATATTCTTCAGTAGATGAATGGATAAAGAAAATGTGGCATATATATATATATATATATATATATATATATATATATATATATATCAGAATATTACTCAGCATTAAAAGAGAATAAAACCATGGCATTTGCAGGTAAATGGATGGAGCTGGAGAATATTATGCTAAGTGAAGTAAGCCATTCCCAAAAACCAAAGCCAAATGTTTTCTCTGATAAGTGGATGCTGATCCATAATGGGAGTGGGGAGGAGCATGGGAGGAATGGAGGAACTTTGGATAGAGCAAAGGGGAGGGAAGGGAGGGGACAGTGGGGTAGGAAAGATGGTGGAATGAGATGGACATCATTACTCTAGGTACATGTATGAAGACACAAATGGTGTGACTCTACTTTGTTTACAAATGGAAAAATGAAAAATTGTGCTCCATTTGTGTACAATAAATTGAAATGCATTATGCTGTCATGTATAACAAATTAGAGCAAATAAATAATAATAAAGAAAGCTCTGCTCTCTTATCTCTCTGTTCCCATTTCTTTTAGTTACTGCTGTGTCAAAATTAAATCTTTACACAATATGTTTCTGAAAACATAAACTCATAATTTTTAAATTAATTAATCTCTTAAATCATAATAAAACATGGCATTACAAACTGATATTGTATGAAGGTGTCCCTCAAAAAGCATGTGTAGTGAACAATTCCTAATGCAATGGTGCTGAGAAGTGGTGCTTAAGGGAGGTGTTTAGCTCATAAAGATACCACCCTCACGAATATTTTAATGTTGATTACTGAAGAGCTTAAGCCTTCAAACTTGATCTGTGCTCTTTCAAGTGTTCTTAACTTTCTGCCTTTAGCTATGGGATGATGTAGTAAGAAGGCCCTTGTCTGATGCCAGCATCTTGATATTTAGACTTCCCAGCCTCCGAAACTATGAGAAATATTTTTTTTCTTTATAAATTACCTAGTGTGTGGTATTCTGTTATAGGGACACAAAACAGACTAAGAGACAAACTGAATTTATAATACTACTAAATATTTAATTAATAACTGCTTTTCTTAAAATATATTTATCTCTAAAATCTTATAGAAAACAAAAAAATGGAGTTACAAACTGTTATTACAAGAATGCTATTTTCATAACTGCTCATGTAGTTGCCTTTACTAAGATCTTCATCTCTTCACATGGCTATAAGTTGCTGTCTAGGGTCCTTTAATTTCAACATGTAGGACTCCTTTTCGTACTTCTAGGCAAGGACTAATGGAAGTAAATTTCCTTAGTTTTTGTTTATCTGGAAATGTCTTTATTTTCCTCTCCCTTTTGCAGGACTATTTTGTCAAATATAAAATTCTTAATTGGTCAGGTTTTTAGTTTGTTTTGGTTTTGGTTTTTAGCATTCTGAATATATCCACCTATTGCTTTCTGACCTCCAAATTTTCTGATGAAAATTTTACTGAATATCCTATTGAAGACCCTTTATGTAAGATGCTGAGTCTCTCTTGTTGCTCTCAAGAGCCTTTGTCTTTGGTATATGATCATATCTCTGGGTGAGCCTCTTTGAGTTTATCCTACCTAGAGTTTTCTTGGATGTTTATATTCATGTATTCCTACATATTTGAGGGGTTCTCGGCCATTATTTCTTTAAATACTCTTTTCACTTCTCTCCCCTCCCCCCCCCATCCCTCTCTTTCCTGCTTCTGGAAGCACAAAACATTTGTCAGTTTATGTGAATGTGTAATGTGTTCGACAAGTACCCTACACTGTTCAGCTTGCTTCAATCTTTTTTTTTTTTTTTAACCCAGACTGGATAATTTCCACTTATTTATATTGGTTGATTCTTTCTTCTACTTGCTCAAATCTGCTTTTAAATTCCTCTAATGATTTTTTCCTTTCAGTTACTATGTTTTTTAGGTCAAAGATTTCTGTTAGATTCTTTTTAAGGTTTTCTATCTATTTGTTAATATTTTCATTTTGTTCATAATTATTTTCTTGACTTTCTGTATGTGTGGCTTTAGTTCTTTCAGCATCTTTAAGACAGTTTTAAACTCTTTGCTTAGTAGGTCCACCATCAGACATGTTTCTGGGTCAGTTTCTGCCAGTTTTTTACTATGTTCCTCCAAATGTACCCTACTTTCCTGTTTCTTTGTATACTTGATATTTCTGTTGAAAAGTGGACATCCTAATTTAATAACATGATGACTCTAAATATCAGATTCTCCCCCTTTTACCCAGGGTTTGCTGGGCTTTTTATTATTATTATTTGTTTGTTTTTTATTGTTATGGTAGGCTATCTCTATGCTAAGGATAAGCCCAATGTGTTAACTAAAAATCTTTTTTTCAGGTCTTAGTCTGTGCCTTTCTGTGTGAACAATGACTTTCTAATTTCTCCTATGTGGGTTACTTTTAAATGTCCTCAGCTTTAATACCCAGTTCCCAAAAGGGGAAAGAGAAAAATGAAGGAGCGAATGACCTTTTAAAACCTCCAGAGCTCACTTTAGCTGAAGGAGAGGAGGGTTTCAACCCTAGGGGAAGATGTCAGGAAAATGACCAATGCCTCTTTGTGTCTCTGTGATCACAGCAACCCTTAACTATCAGAGCATACTGAATTAATTTGCTTCTAGAATGCATACACAACTTCCTGCCACGTGGTTGGGGAACTATGCTAAGAGCTAAAATTGACTGACATTAACTGCAACTTGTATCCAGGCCTTTCTCTGGAAGCAGCAAGACTTCAAAAAACTCCAGAGTCACAAAACATTTACAACAGACAAATCCTGTTAACACATTTGTTGTCTATGTTGGGAGACAGATTCCCACCACTTCCTACTCAGCCTCCCCCACCCCCACCAGAATCCTCTCTTAAGATGTTAACCAAATAATTGTCGTTTGCCTTAACTCTTGTATAGCATAAAGATTTCAATAACTATTATAGAGTCATTTTGCTACTCAGAAAATAAAATTTCTATTAAACAGGAATTCTAGTTATTAACTTCATTTCAAATTTTCTATTTGAGATAATATTAGCTACCTTTAATGAAAGTACCCAGCACGGTACCTGAAATCTATATTCACACAAATCTGGGAAAATATTTTTTCTTTGTTTTACCCTAAGAGAACTCAAGCTTGCACATCTGGTAAACAGCAAGGATATTTTCAAACAGCTTAATGTGCTTGACCTTAAAACTGTCATTGAAAAGAATTGCTGTTCCAGGCTATATCTCAGATCTAGGGCATTTTACATAGTTACATAGTTTTTTTGACATGTAAAAACACATTTTGTAAAGAACAACTTCAATTTTACCAATGAATTATTTTATATTGCCAATATAGGGAAGAAAACACAGTAAATCACTTGAGAAACATAGTCAATTTATTTTAGTACATCTCTCTGGCAATGATGATCTGTCTTTAGAGTGCTAACCATCTGCTGTTTAGTTGCAAACACCAGTTAGTCTAACTTTCTAACTGAAGCACCCAAATTAAATCATACTTACAACTAAACCAATAACTACCTTAAAGAGTTAGTGTACCCTGCCTTCTGCCTCACAAATGCATCAACTATCCACAAAGTTTCTAAATGAAAGAATTACTATCAATCATTTAGATACCAAAATAAAAAGTTTTCAGAACTCTATTTTCTACAGTATTTTTAAAACCAGTAATGAGTTAACAAAACCAGGAAATATCCACTGTGTCTATATTGAGAAAGAATTATTTAAATAGATTTCCAAAAGAGCTATATAACTTGGTGAACCCAATCTGTGACAAACTGTTAAGTTCATTGAGAGAACATCAGTGAAACCCTTTGATGGGCCCCTGTGTGTACAGGGTTAGTTGTATCAACTGATATTCTTCCCCCATCATCATACTCTGGCAACTTTTTCACCAAACATACACAATATGACCTTTTTACCTCATAAAATTAGACCTATACTTTGAAGATACATTCTAAATTATCTATCAGTTCAATGTGACTTTTTAAGAAGTGACACATCTTTCACCTATGCATCTAAAAATTTAACCATATACTTTAGAGATGTTTCATTCATTTATTTAGCATCAGTATTTGAAAATGAAAACTCTAAAACTTAATTTTAGGCACAAATGTAAACTGAATCAAAACAGAAATGAGTTAATAAACAAACTACTCGGAAAAATCTTTTCAAATTATGAGACTATCTGGTAATGCCTGTTGAATATTAATGCCTGGATAACAACTAATAAATGAAAAGCTAAATAAAATGTTCATTAAAAGACTACATTTTTGTAATATATAAAAAACTGAAAATGGCTTCCCCAGGAGTAAAGAGATTATTTTTTCCTTTCTTTCAATAGGGATACCAGTAGGCATGCTTTTTTCTCATTCCACTTGTAACTCTGGAGTCAATATCAACATTAAGCACCAGGTTGGGTGTTTTTTACAATTCCCCTTAGTTGCATAAGAAACATCTAAAATTTCAGATGCTTCAAAGAAAACAACTCATCTCAACCTTGCTGGTAACTCTGCTTCAATTTTGCATATCTAAGTAAATGTCACCGTCATCCATTTGGTTGCCTAAACCAAACAAAACCCAGAATCCAAACTTAATTCAACTGTTTCTCACCTCCCAGATCCAAAGATATCAGTAAGACCTGTCAATGCTAACATTAAAATATATCCATTTCACCCAGGCCTCTGCCTTTATCTCTGCCATTCTCTGATTGAACAAACACATTCTCAAATATTCTCAACATCTTCCCCTTTTAGTTCATGCACCCCTCCACCATCTATTCTCCATACAACAGCAAATATAATATTATTGAAATACTTATTAGTTCATTTCACTCTTGGCAATGCACTAAAATAAAACCCAAGCTCCTTACCATGAGCTGTGAGTCCCGCATACTGTCATCCCTTCCCTCCTCTCCAGACTCCTCTCAGCCCCTTCCCTCCTCACGCATTGCATATAGTTACTCTGTTCTTTCAGTTTCTTAAGTATTTGGGGCTCCTTCTGGCACCTAGTATACTTCTGCACTTGCTGTTTTTTTTTTTCTGCTATTAGCTAAAATCACCCATAAAACAAGACATTTACTTAATTAACAAAGTGAAGGGCATTGACAAGTTTTTATAGCTAGCCTGTCAAGAAACAATGGAAGATTGAAGATAAAAGAATGCCATAATTAAATCATTGAATGAAAATAATTACCAAGTTTGAATTCTACAACTAAAGAAAATTTTATTATAAAATGATGGTAGGACAAAAACCATTTTTAAACTAACAAAAACCAAGAGAGTTTTTTTTGCTAGCAGATCTGTATCAAAAGAAATTCCATTTGGTATGTGTGTGAGTGTGTGAGTGTGTGTGTGTGTGTGTGTGTGTTAAGTTTTTTAATTCTTTATATATTCTGGGTATTAATCTTCCATTGCAGGAGCAAAGATTTTTTTTCCTATTCTGTAGGCTCGCTCTTCATGCTATTGTTTCCTTTGCTGTGCAGAAGCTTTTTAATTTAATGTCATCCTATTCATTAGTTCTGGGTATTAGTTCCTGAGCATTAGGATTCCTATTGAGAAAGTTGTTGCTATTGGATTTATACCCTATGTTTTTGTCTAGCAATTGCAAAGTTTCTGGTCTAATTCCTAGGCCTTTAATCCATTTTAAGTTGACTTTTGCATAGGGTGGGGTGTAGGTACCTAGCTTCATTCATCTGTATATGGATATTGAGTTTTTCCACTATTATGTATAATTATCACACACAAAAATATTCTAAAGGCAGTTTTAGGCAGAAGGAAAATGAGCTCTTTCACAAATATGAAAAGAAAGAATAAGATGAAATGGGGATGGTAATTATAACCACTATGAACTGCCTAGAAAATGATAATCACATTTCATGGCATTTTAATTATATATAGAAATAAAATGTGAAAACAACAACCTAAAAGCCTATTATGAACACACTATATTTTAAAATCCTCGCATTCCTGCAACTATTCTAATTCCATTCTTAGGTAAGTGCCTAATATGTCTATTCACCAAAAGATAGGCACAAAAATGTTTATTGTAATACAATTTATAACAATAGAAATTCCCCAAACCCCAAATTGTAGAAATAAACATCTTTCTGTCAGTTTAGTTTCCCATCTACAAATCTGGCAGATCCAGGTAAATGTTTTAGTTATTTTCCAAAAAATCCTATAGAGAAAATTCTCTTCTCCTTTCTGTCCCTTTCCTCTTCTCTGTTCATCCATCAGGACAGCAAATTTTCTGATCACAGCGTTCTACATTCTTTGAGAATAAGAATGGATTCAGGAAAGCCCATATTGAACCTAGGGATGTGATTCTCCTGCACCATGAATAGAACACTCTATATAATGTGATGATATATACATTTTTATTTTATTTATTTTTTATGTGGTGCTGAGGATCAAAACCCTCAGGGCTTCACACGTGCTAGGTGAGTGTTCTACTGCTAAGCCACAACCCCAGCCCTAGAACACTGTTAATTAAATCGGAGATTTGTTCAGGTACAAAGTCAGCCAAGTAGGACTTTGGCTCCAAGAAGAAAACAAAGCAAAAAAAAAAAAAAAAAAAAAACTGAACTAAACTAAGTACTTTATTTGTTTCTTTCTTCCTCTTTCTCCTCAGTTTTGCCCTACCTCAGATCTGAAGCCCTAGTCAGGTTTGTCTCTTATATGCTTTTTTTCTATCTCAGAGCTTCTAATGGAAAATATAAGATTATCATGTATGTTATGAACTAATTAAAATCAATTTAAAGTTATATTTGCATTAATGCATAATCAAGACCCTACTAGGGGAAAATTCATATTTTTCAGTTAAAAATATTCAGTGTCTTCTTTTTCCTTACCAGTTAACACCTGAGTACAAAAGAATATCAGCAAAATCTTATTAATACAAAAGATATTCAAAAGGTTATGTTGTCATGGAACACTTTCTACATGAACACAGTAGTAGAAAGGAAACTAATCACATTCTCAGTGTGCAAAAGTGAGAAGAAAATTGGCACCTTTAAATACAGCCCAAAGGCATTTAAATGTCAGCTACACAATATTCTTGCCAATTCACTCATTTTCAGGGATTGCAAAAGAAAAAGTGAAAAATGTTGAGAAAACAGACTCTTTCTTAGGAAGTACTTTTTAAACTATGTAGATGCCCTAATAGTTCTAAGCCATGGTAACCTATGAGAAGTGAAACCTCCAATTAAGAATAAGTATGGGGAGAAGGAAGATGGCGGCGAGGGGAGTGCATTGCCCCCGTGTGCCGCTTCACTGTGTGGGAGTATTACAAGTCAGGACGGCTAAAGGATATCTTGTTAGGAATTTCCAGCAATAGTGGGGTGCTACGGAACCTGGAGGAAGGATTTCCATCGCACGAGGATCAGCTACGGGGACTCAAATGCGAGAGGTTTGTCGCACGGAGGGTAACACTGCTTATTCAGCAAATCGCCCCGCGGCTAGAATCTGCAGCGTGCGCTGGGATAGAGACGCAGGGTTACAGCGCTGCAGTTTCTGCCAGCCGCGCAAGCACCGTACTCAGGGCTGAATTCTGGGTTCGAGACGGGGGAAGGAAGCGGTCCATCTCGGTTCTCCACACCGGTCAGACCACAGAGGAGGCCAGCAGCCACCATGTTGGTAAACTGACGTCACCACCCCTGTTTTCGACTGACTGCAGCTCATTCAGCCATAGAACAGGTAATTTCAGGCTGCAATTCGCCTGCAGCTTGCAGACAGATTGCTAGGGCTCAGCGCCTGGGTGCTTCTTAGAACCTGATCTTATCAGAGTGAATACCGAGCGCGGCGGCCGAGTTCCGGCTCCCGGAACCGCCCTGGCCCAGGGCTGCTGAGCCTGCGGAGGCTGCTTCTTGGACCCTGCTCCTACCAGAGCATACAACAAGCACTAAGCAGCCGAATTACGGCTCCCGGAACTGAGCCCGCGGGGGCTGCTTCTTGGAGCTTACATTTATAGGAGCTTACACCGAGCACGGAGTGGCTGAGTTCCGGCTCCCGGAACTTCCCTGGCCCGGGGCTAGGAGCCCGCGGAAACTGCTTCTCGGTCCGGGTCCTGCTGAGGGCCGGTCAGGACTCACCCGGTGCTTTGGTTGCCCGGCAAGGGGAACGAAATGCTGCCATTCGCATAGGATACCAACATGGCAGAGATCTGATGCCTGCAGAAAGCGGCGGAGGAGGGAACTTCATCAATACCAGTGGTGACATAAGCAGTTGGTCTCCTGGTAGGGGGGGTGAGGCACAGTCACCCGAGTCTCCTCAATTTGTCGTCGAGCCAGAGGGAAGGAGCCGGGCCGCCGCCAGCGCCCGGAGCAGGCCCAGCGGCTCGCCAGCGTGGTGACCGCGTGACCCCAATTGGAGAGGGGGGCGGAGCGGAGCCGCCACCCGCAACCGCAAGGTGGGCAGACCCGCGACCCAGTGGTACATGGGAGTGGTAGGAGGGGCAGGGCAGAGCCGCAGTTCGCGCTTGCAAGGTAAACAGACCTGTGACAGCCTGGCGGGTCAGGCCCAGTGGCCTGCCAGTGTGGTACACACGTCACCCCAACTGGAGTACGGGCAGAGCAGATCCTTCTCCCACGCCCGGATCAGGCCCTGCTGGTGTGGTGGTCACGTGACCCCAATTGGAGTGGGGGCGGAGCGGAACCGCCACCCGTGCCCGCAGGGTGAGCAGACCAGTGATCAACCTGCAGATCAGGCCCAGGGGTCTGCAGGCGTGGTAGGAGGGGCAGGGCAGATCCGCCGCCCGCGCCTCCAAGGTAGGCAGACCTACAACAGACCGGCGGATCAGGCCCAGGAGCCTGCCGGCGTGGTACAAACACCACCCTAATTGGAGTAGTGGCAGAGCAGAGTCGCCGCCTGTGCCAGGAACAGGCCCAGCGTCCTGCAGGTGGGGTAGTCACGACACCCCAATTGGAGTAGGGGCAGAGCAGAGCCTCCACCCGTGCCCGAAAGGTGGGCAGATCTGCGACCGACCAGCGGGACAGGCCCAGTGGCCTGCCGGTACAACAGACACGTCACCCCATTTGCAGTAGGGGCAGAGTAGAGCCGCTGCCCGCGCCTGCAGGGTAGGCAAACCTGCAACCGACCGGCGGATCAGGCCCGGTGGCCTGCCGGCGTGGTAGCCACGACACCCCAATTGGAATAAGGAGAGAGCAGAGCCGCCGCCCACACCTGCAGGAAAGATACGCAAGCAGTATGAAAAGACAAGGAAAGAAAGGACCACAAGCAATGCAGGTCAACGCAACTTTAGAAGAGGTAACAGCTGCAGCAGATGGAATGTCAGATAAAGAATTCAGGATATACATGCTTCAGATGATCTGGAGTATCAAGGAAGACATTAAACAGCAAAATCAGACAATGAAAGATCACTTCGACAACGAATTACGCAAACAAATCCAGGAAGCAAAGGATCAACTATACAAGGAGATAGAGGTTATAAAAAACAAACAAACAGAAATCCTAGAAATGCAGGAACCAATAAACCAAATTAAAAACTCAATGGAGAATACTACCAGCAGAGTAGAACACTTAGAAGATAGAACATCAGACAATGAAGACAAAGTATTTCAACTGGAAAAGAACATAGACAGCTCAGCAAGACTGTTAAGAAACAATGAGCAGAACATCCAAGAAATATGGGATAACATTAAGAGACCAAACTTAAGAGTCATTGGGATACATGAAGGTACAGAGCTCCAAACCAAAGGAATGAGCAGTCTATTCAATGAAATAATACAAGAAAACTTCCCAGACTTGAAGAATGAGACAGAATCCCAAATCCTAGAAGCCTACAGGACGCCGAATGTGCAAAATCATAAGAGATCCACACCTAGACACATTATAATGAAGATGCCCAACATACAGAATAAGGAGAGAATTTTAAAAGCTGCAAGAGAAAGGAAGCAGATTACATTTAGGGGTAAGCCAATCAGGATAACAACTGATCTTTCAACACAGACTCTGAAAGCTAGAAGATCCTGGAATAACATATTTCAAACACTGAAAGAAAATGGGTTCCAACCAAGAATTGTGTATCCAGCGAAATTAAGCTTCAGGATGGAGGATGAAATTAAAACCTTCCACGATAAACAAAAGTTTAAAGAATTCGCAGCTAGAAAACCATCTCTTCAAAACATCCTCGCCAAAGCATTACAGGAAGAGGAAATGGAAAATAACAATGAAAACCAACAGTGGGAGGTAGGACAGTAAAGGGGGGGGGGAATAATCAAACAGGAAAACAAACCATGTTTAGTAACAGAAATAAACAAATATGGCTGGAAGAACAACCCATATCTCAATAATAACCCTAAATGTTAATGGCTTAAACTCACCAATTAAGAGACACAGGCTAGTAGAATGGATCACAAAACAAGACCCAACAATATGCTGCCTACAGGAGACGCATTTGATAGGAAAAGACATACATAGGCTGAAGGTGAAAGGTTGGGAAAAATCATATCACTCATATGGACTTCGGAAACAAGCAGGAATGTCCATACTCATATCAAATAAAATAGATTTCAAGCCAAAGTTAATCAAAAGAGATAAAGAGGGACACTACATACTGCTTAAGGGAACCATACACCAACAAGACATAACAATCATAAATATTTATGCCCCAAACAATGGTGCAGCTATGTTCATCAAACAAACTCTTCTCAAGTTCAAGAGTCTAATAGACCACCATACCATAATCATGGGAGACTTCAACACACCTCTCTCGCCACTGGACAGATCTTCCAAACAAAAGTTGGATAAGGAAACTATAGAACTCAATAACACTATTAATAACCTAGACCTAATTGACATATATAGAATATACCACCCAACATCAAGCAGTTACACTTTTTTCTCAGCAGCACATGGATCCTTCTCAAAAATAGATCATATATTATGTCACAGGGCAACTCTTAGACAATATAAAGGAGTAGAGATAATACCATGCATCTTATCTGATCATAATGGAATGAAACTGAAAATCAACGATAAAAGAAGGAAGGAAAAAGCATACATCACTTGGAGAATGAACAATAGGTTACTGAATGATCAATGGGTTATAGAAGACATCAAGAAGGAAATTAAAAAATTCTTAGAGATAAATGAAAACACAGACACAACATATCGGAATCTATGGGACACATTGAAAGCAGTTCTAAGAGGAAATATCATTGCTTGGAGTTCATTCCTTAAAAAAAGAAAAAACCAACAAATAAATGATCTCATACTTCATCTCAAAATCCTTGAAAAAGAAGAGCAAAACAACAGCAAAAGAAGTAGAAGGCATGAAATAATTAAAATCAGAGCTGAAATTAATGAAATCGAAACAAAAGAAACAATTGAAAAAATTGACAAAACTAAAAGTTGGTTCTTTGAAAAAATAAACAAAATCGACAGACCCTTAGCGATGCTAGCGAAGAGAAGAAGAGAGAGAACTCAAATTACTAGCATACGGGATGAAAAAGGCAATATCACAACAGACACTTCAGAAATACAGAAGATAATCAAAAACTATTTTGAATCCTTATACTCCAACAAATTAGAAGATAGTGAAGGCATAGATAAATTTCTTAAGTCATATGATCTGCCCAGATTGAGTCAGGAGGATATAGAAAACCTAAACAGACCAATATCAATTGAGGAAATAGAAGAAACCATCAAAAGACTACCAACTAAGAAAAGCCCAGGTCCAGATGGGTATACAGCAGAATTTTACAAAACCTTTAAAGAAGAACTAATACCAATACTTTTCAAGCTACTTCAGGAAATAGAAAAGGAGGGAGAACTTCCAAATTCATTCTACGAGGCCAACATCACCCTGATACCTAATCCAAAGACACTTCAAAGAAAGAAAACTACAGACCAATATCTCTAATGAACCTAGATGCAAAAATCCTCAATAAAATTCTGGCGAATCAGATACAAAAACATATCAAAAAAATTGTACACCATGATCAAGTAGGATTCATCCCTGGGATGCAAGGCTGGTTCAATATACGGAAATCAATAAATGTTATTCACCACATCAATAGACTTAAAAATAAGAACCATATGATCATCTCGATAGATGCGGAAAAAGCATTTGACAAAGTACAGCATCCCTTTATGTTCAAAACTCTAGAAAAACTAGGGATAACAGGAACATACCTCAATATTGTAAAAGCAATCTATGCTAAGCCTCAGGCTAGCATCATTCTGAATGGAGAAAAACTGAAGGCATTCCCTCTAAAATCTGGAACTAGACAGGGATGCCCTCTCTCTCCACTTCTGTTCAACATAGTTCTCGAAACACTGGCCAGAGCAATTAGACAGACGAAAGAAATTAAAGGCATAAAAATAGGAAAAGAAGAACTTAAATTATCACTATTTGCAGATGATATGATTCTATACCTAGCAGACCCAAAAGGCTCTACAAAGAAACTATTAGAGCTAATAAATGAATTCAGCAAAGTGGCAGGATATAAAATCAACACGCATAAATCAAAGGCATTCCTGTATATCAGCGACAAATCCTCTGAAATTGAAATGAGGACAACCACTCCATTCAAAATATCTTCAAAAAAATAAAATACTTGGGAATCAACCTAACAAAAGAGGTGAAAGACTTATACAATGAAAACTACAGAACCCTAAAGAGAGAAATAGAAGAAGATCTTAGAAGATGGAAAAATATACCCTGTTCATGGATAGGCAGAACTAACATCATCAAAATGGCGATATTACCAAAAGTTCTCTATAGGTTTAATGCAATGCCAATCAAAATCCCAACAGCATTTCTTGTAGAAATAGAGAAAGCAATCATGAAATTCATATGGAAAAATAAAAGACCCAGAATAGCAAAAACAATGCTAAGCAGGAAGTGTGAATCAGGCGGTATAGCGATACCAGACTTCAAACTATACTACAGAGCAATAGTAACAAAAACAGCATGGTACTGGTACCAAAACAGGCGGGTGGACCAATGGTACAGAATAGAGGACACAGAAACCAATCCACAAAACTACAACTATCTTATATTTGATAAAGGGGCTAAAAGCATGCAATGGAGGAAGGATAGCATCTTCAACAAATGGTGCTGGGAAAACTGGAAATCCATATGCAACAAAATGAAACTGAATCCCTTTCTCTCGCCATGCACAAAAGTGAATTCAAAATGGATCAAGGAGCTTGATATCAAATCAGAGACGCGCCGTCTGATAGAAGAAAAAGTTGGCTACGATCTACAGTCGGTGGGGTCGGGCTCCAAATTCCTCGATAGGACACCCATAGCACAAAAGTTAATAACTAGAATCAACAAATGGGACTTACTCAAACTAAAAAGTTTTTTCTCAGCAAAAGAAACAATAAGAGAGGTAAATAGGGAGCCTACACCCTGGGAACAAATCTTCACTCCTCACACTTCAGATAGAGCCCTAATATCCAGAGTATACAAAGAACTCAAAAAATTAGACAATAAGAAAACAAACAACCCAATCAACAAATGGGCCAAGGACCTGAACAGACACTTCTCAGAGGAGGACATACAGTCAATCAACAAGTACATGAAAAAATGCTCAACATCTCTAGCTGTCAGAGAAATGCAAATCAAAACCACCCTAAGATACCATCTCACTCCAGTAAGATTGGCAGCCATTAGGAAGTCAAACAACAACAAGTGCTGGCGAGGATGTGGGGAAAAGGGTACACTTGTACATTGCTGGTGGGACTGCAGATTGGTGCAGCCAATTTGGAAAGCAGTATGGAGATTTCTTGGAAAGCTGGGAATGGAGCCACCATTTGACCCAGCTATTCCCCTTCTTGGTCTATTCCCTAAAGACCTAAAAAGAGCATGCTACAGGGACACTGCTACATCGATGTTCATAGCAGCACAGTTCACAATAGCAAGACTGTGGAACCAACCTAGATGCCCTTCAATAGACGAATGGATAAAAAAAATGTGGCATTTATACACAATGGAGTATTACTCTGCATTAAAAAATGACAAAATCATAGAATTTACAGGGAAATGGATGGCATTAGAGCATATTATGCTAAGTGAAGCTACCTAATCCCTAAAAAACAAATGCCAAATGTCTTCTTTGATATAAGGAGAGTAACTAAGATCAGTGTAGGGACGAAGAACAGGAGAAGAAGATTAACATTTAACAGGGATGAGAGGTGGGAGGGAAAGGGAGAGAGAAGGAAAATTGCATGGTAATGGAAGGAGACCCTCAGGGTTATACAGTGGAGGAGGTAGAGAGAGAGGAGGGGAGGGGAGGGGAGAGGTGGGGATGGGGGAGGGTGGAGGATGGGAAAGGTAGTGGAGCACAACAGACACTAGTATGGCAATTTGTAAATCAATGGATGTGTAACTGATGTGATTCTGCAATCTGTGTATGGGGTGAAGGTGGGAGTTCATAACCCACTTGAATCAAAGTGTGGAATATGAATTGTCAAGAAATTTGTAATGTTTTGAACAACCCACAATAAAAAATTAAAAAAAAAAAAGAATAAGTATGTGTAATGAAAACTTTTACTGGAGAATTTGTGTTGCATTTGTCAATAATCAAGAAACAACATCAGTCCAGAGTCATGATGGTGTAGATTGTTATGACTTGGATAATGTGCTTTTGAGCAGAGCTATCCATAGACATGATAAAGACTGATAAGCACTTTTAATTGAAAAGTTCCCAGTTCTCCCATTTACTGTCTCATCCAACTTGCAAAAATTTATATTTGGGACCCCTAACAGCCTGCAGAAATCAATACTTTTAGACTGCAGTTGGTGAGGCATTGCAGAAAGCATGGAAAGCAAAACCATGGAAACGGAAACTACTGGAACCCGACTAAGCAAAATAGTTTTTCAATAGTATTGGCATCTCAACCAAAATTACAGAACTGAGGGGTTTTTATTTTAATTTTCTTTGAAATACACTATTTAATTTTTTTACATAAAAATTTTTTATTTGTTCTAATTAGTTATACATGACAGTAGAATGCATTTTGACATATCATCATAAATGGAGTATAATTTCTCATTCTTCTGGTTGTACATGATGTAAAATCACACTGGTCATGTAGTCATACATGCACATAGTAGAATGAATCAGACATTATTACCCTATCTTTCCTACCTCCATACCCCTCTCCTCCCTTTTGTCTAATTCAAAGTAACTCTTTTCTTCCTTAGCCCCACCCCCATTATGAATTCACATCCAAATATCAGAGAAAACATTCAGCCTTTGGTTTGGGGGGATTGGCTTATTTCACTTAGCATGATATTCTCCAGCTCCATCCATTTACCTGCAAATGCCATAATTTCATTCTTCTTTAAGGCTGAGTAATATTCCATTGTGTATATATACACCACATTTTTTTTTATCCATTCATCTGTTGAAGGGTGAGGATGTGGGGGAAAAAGTACATTCATACATCGATGGTGGGACTGCAAATTGGTGCAACCCTTATGAAAAGCAATATAGAGATTCCTTAGAAAACTTGGGATAGAACCACCATTTGACCCACCTATCTCACTCCTCAGTTTATACCCAAGGACTTAAAGTCAGCATATTACAGTTATGCAGCCACATTAATGTTTATAGCAGAACTAAGGTTTTAAAAAAATTCAACTAGAGCTGGGTGTGGTGGCACAGGCCTGTAATCCCAGTGGCTCAGGATCCTGAGACAGGAGGATTGAAATTTCAAAGCCAGCCTCAGCAATGGTGAGCACTAAGCAACTCAGTGAGACACTGTCTCTAACTAAAATATAAAAAAGAGGTGGGGATGTGGCTCAGTGGCCGAGTACTTCTGGGTTCAATCTCTGGTACCCTCCAACAAAAAAAGAATTCAACTAGAATAGTTCTATAAGGTTGGTATACCCTAGGAGTGGCTAGTACCGAGCCTATCTTCCCTTTGGCCAGGAAATAAAATCTGGACCTACAACTCAGAGGAGACAAGTAAGTGCTGCCTTTTACCTACAGTCACTCTGTGGTTCCCTTGTGTCTTTTTTTTTTTTTTTTCTTTTTCAGTGAATCTTGGAGATTCATCTGATACATACCAAGCACTTGTCATACTTCAGGCTCTATATGAGGCAAGACATGATCCCTCCCTCAAAAAGACAACAGTAAATACTCCTTCCCCACCCACCCAAACATGTACACAACTAGCTGTAACAAAAGAGTTAGAATGTGGACATTCTAACAATGGAAGCAAAATGTTGTAGGAGAAATGAACAAGGATGAGGTGAGATAAAGAAGACTTGGATAGCATTCCTTCATCAAAACTGTAACGACATGCAGGGGAAGGAGCCACACAATGAAAGGTGAGGTTGAAAAGCAGAGGCTAAAAGATAACAGCATAATAGATAATAATGATAATAGCAAATACTCCTTTAAAGCATACTATGCATTGCTCTAATTGATTTCCTTGTTTTTTTTTTTTTTTTTTTTTTTTTGAGCAGTTATTCTGACAGGCAAGAGCTTCAAGGGGATACTTTGGTGACCTCAGTCTCTGGTTCCCTACTGCACAGCACAGGAGGGGATTCACAGTACTGATGTCTTCAATAACAAACAAACCAAACTTTACCAACTGGAAAACTTGAAATTCCAATCAACACAAGTTAAATATTGCTGTATCTCAATAACTCTAATTGGGTCTCTGAGCAACAATTACAAATCAAGGGCCAATATCAACTCCTTTATGGTCTTTTCTAATTTCTAAATCTTTCAGTTTAATTACTTCAATTGAGTTTAAATCTTTCTATAGATACACAAAAGACATAATATCAGAGACTACAGAAAAAATAAACTTTCCATAAGTAACTTTGAGCTTTCTCTTTTTCACTTTAAGCCGGTAAAACTAACTACTAATTATTTTTCCAATGGGTCAATAAACGTTAATAAAAATACAAATTCATTGCACTTAACCCATCAGCCAAACTGATGAACATAGTCACACAGACCTTCATGTACAATGCCGAAACCTCTATGATTTCTTCCTTGCTAGAGACTGCGGTGCCCAGTAAAATAATCAGAACTCAGATAATTGGGGTACACAAAACTAGTCATATCCATACTTTTAGAGTCCTCATCATTGTACTGCAAGTTTAAAATGAAACACATACATTTTTAAGAGGGTGATGAAAGAAGGCTATGTTAACACATTGGTAAAATATGGGCCATAAGTAGAGATACACATTGAAATCCACATTTTGATAACAATATTTTTTTAAATGGCAGTATTAGTATTATCTAAAAAATGAGATAAAAAGGATGACTTTTCAGTGGAATAAAGTTGAACTTTCTTCTTGATATAATGCATCTGGCAACTAGAAAGAGCTCGATCATGGCTGTTGAATGCCTTTTGAATAATTGAATACTGTTTTGATTTGATCTTCAGATAGACTCAGACAAGGAACACTGCAAGCATATGATTTCTATGAAACATCAATATTAAAGAGTTAAATGATAGGATTTGTGTACTTCTGCATATGAAGTCATTAACATTATCAAATATTACATAAAATAATCATGTAACTTGGTCTCTCGTACTTTCAAAGAAAATCATTCAATTACTAACCATTTGCAGCAAGCCCTGATATGCAATGGCCAAATGGAATGCAATTCTGGAGTAACCTGCAACAAACCTTTTTTTATTTTCAACCTTATGAATATCCTTGAAATTTACATAAAAGGAATCGCATAAGAACAAACAAAATTCTCTACAATTACTTAAATATATTTATATTTATTTAAAATGTAAAAGTAGATGACTACCATATAGCCAAGTTTTCACTGAATTGTAAATACCTTGGTTTGATAGCTTCATCAAGCCATAAATAATTAAGACTTTGTGTTGGTGGTTATGCTGCCTTAGAAATATAACAGTAAGTTTATAGAGCAATTTACTTGGGGAAGAAGCTTTTCTCATTTTGAGACATCAAACAAAATTTTTTACTCAGACTATTTTAAATTAATAAATAAGAACATAGGTCCAAACAAAATGACAAAATGGTCATTAGTTTGGACTAACACAAAATAATTCCAAATTATTTTCTGAATATGACAAACAGCTTCTGGGTTTGACAACCTTGAATAACTTTTTCTGTGTTGGTGGATGGTGAGACAGTTGAAAAACATTTGAGTTGTGGGAGACAACAGGAAGATTCAAACACAATGTTTGTAAAATTCTTATGGGGAGATCTTGAAGTTTCTCTTACTGATATGTTATTATCAGTAATAATAGACATTAAATATATAGAGGGATTTCTTTTGAGTGACAGTCTTCAAGGGAAAGTTTGTGCTTTGTTTTGCACCCTCCAACCCCAAGCTGACTGTGCTATATTGTATCTTTTTCAGGCCACAGGTAGAAACCCGGGGGACCTTGTACAATCCATAGAAATCCAGGATCCTCATGTCATCAGCCAATATTTGTGTTTATGGGGGTTTTTTTATTTGTTTTTTATTCATGGAGCTTTTCAGTTTCCCTGAAACAGGGTAGGCCAATGGAATTACTATGATTAGCTTGAACATAAAGGGCAGGTGGGAGAACAGGCGAGAGGAGAGGAGCTTCATATGTAAATGTCAAAAGGCACATGTTCTACTCTGGGACTCAAAGGAGAGATTCTGGGTGTTTGTATTCTGAAGGTGTATGCAATTCTGTAGCTAACCATTTATGAGACTTTCTAAATATTGGGTTTCTCAATTTCAACACATCCTCAAAGGCAGCCATACCCCACAAGTGAATATGAACCATGTAAACAGAGAAAGAAAAAATAAGGGAGAAAAGGAAGAAGGGAAGATGGGTGGGAGAGAGGAATGAGGTACGATGTAAAGAAAAAGAGAAAGGAGAGTTTATGCATTCTATGAGTTATATTTACCTTTAAACACACACACACACACTCAAAATGTGGAATAATATGTAAAAATACAAAGGAAGAATGACTAATTTCAACAAAAAAACTAAAATATTGACAAAAATCCATATTTGGAGGTAGTGCAAATATTTTGCTGAAATACAATCCCATACAAACCTCTAAGAATATTTTCTGTCCTGTGACAAGCAACATACCATACTGCTACAGACCGCTCACTTTAAAGAATATTTTGAAAATGAGTAAAGTCAATAAATGCTTCAATTAAAATATTAACAGTACTTTATTATGTAATAATAAGTTATTGGCTTTTATTTTATTTATGAAAAATGTCTGTCCTCTATTTTATTAATCTCTCTTGAATACTGCCAGATTCTAAGAGCCTTACAAAGTTGCCAATTGCAGAAACTGCCCTTTCCCAGGAGATTTACTATAAAATCAGTGCTGTGAGTTTTAAATTTTCTCTCAACAAAGCTATAAAAGTTACATTAAAATTAGGGGTACTGAATTCCATTTTCACAAACATCATGGATTATTTATCCTGAGTCATTCTACAATGTCTATATTTGTTTAAGTTTGAATTCAATAGTTCTAAAACACCATTTAAATGCATAGATTAACTCTCAGGAAAATAGAGAAATGTTCTGTGCTGAAAACAGGAAATATGGGAGGTAAACAAGTGATGAGGAAAGTTTTCAACTTAGGTGGAAAAAGACTTTTCTTTTCAAGAAGAGATGATGCAGACCTTGCATAAGAAAGGGTAAGAATAAGGTCAACATCTCATATAATCAATCCACAACATTGTACCTTAGCATAAGAATAAAACTAAGTACAAGGCAGAGAGTCATTTTCAAGGAAACTCTTATCTTTACCTTGCCTTTTACAGTATGACAAATATTTCTTATAAATGATACAGAAAGTGTAAACAAAGAGATAAACATCAACAAATTTAGTTTCATTGAAATGAAAATCTTGTTCTTCAAAAGAAAACGTTTCCTATTTGTTTTACCTTTCAGAAGAATTTTTGTGAAAACACATTTCCATACAAATATACAAGAATGAATTACTCAGCAATAAAAGAGAATAAAATCATGGCATTTTCTCGTAAATGGATGGTGTTGGAGAAGATAATGCTAAGTGAAATTAACCAATCCCCAAAAAACAAATGCTGAATGTTTTCTCTGATATAAGGAGGCTGATTCATGGGGGGGTGGGGAATGGGAGCATGGAAGGAATAGACAAACTCTAGATAGGGCAGAGGGGTTGGAGGGGAAAGGAGAGGGCATGAGGTTAGAAATGATGGTGGAATGTTATGGACATTATTATCCAAAGTACAGGTATGAAGACATGAATTGGTATGAATATACTTTGTATACAACCAGAGATATGAAAAATTGTGCTCTATATGTGGAATAAGAATTGTAATGCATTCCACTGTCATATATAAATAAAAAATATTTTAAAATTATACAAGAATGAAGAAAATATGTAATCTATAAAAACAGTGAGTGAAACAATGAGGGAAAAGAAAAAAATCAGAATGGGAGTTTTGTTGCATAAAGCAATGCCCAAATTAAAAGAGAAATTCAGTGGGTTCCAGGAAAGTCTTCAAGCAAAAGGATGGGGTAAGCACTCCACTATTGTCATGTATGTAAGAAATAAATTTTTTTTTTTAAAAAGGATGGGGTAGAATCTAAGTATTCGTGATCCCTAGTAAAGAGATTGATGGTATTGATACAGTGAAGAAAACAAGTTCTGACAACAACAACAAAAAAAAAAAAAAAAACAGAATTGAATGGAGTAAGGCAAAACAGAACGAAAGGAAAGCATTAAGACATTAAGAAGTTATGGAGTGACTGAGGCAATAGGGGATGAAGGCCTAAACTCAGAATAGAAAATTACTAAGTGATAAAGAAAACTAAAGAGTATAGAAACATATTTGTGGAATAAAATATTTGACTAAGATTTGCTGGCACATTAAAGGTCATTAAAGTCACTTATCAGCTATGGTAAGCATCTTATACTGCCCCTACCATTCATTGCTCAAATCAAAGTGAAATAACTCCACAATATAAATCTCAGTGATGGAGAGTAAAGAAGTAAAGAGTGATCATGCTCTGTTTTTCATTCCAAACAGGAAAGTAAATTGGTGCTAATGTCTCTTCTTTAATAGGAGGATTAAATTATGTATTGTTTTCTCTGTTCTGGCTGCTGTATAATTGTTCAAATTTATTGCAGAACTCAATTTATTATTAAAAAACAACAATTATGGTTCTTTTCCTATGCTGTATGACAGCCTGCTTTACTTCTTAAATTTCATAAAATCAGTATTCCTTTTATAAGAAATTGGTCATGCATAAGGCAGTTTGCATTGTATTTAGTGGAGAGAATGTCATAATTTAATCAACTGCCGAGAAAGATACTGGCTCTTTCTATTCCAACAATTCCTATTGGCAAATAAATAAATATAAAATTACTCCTTTATACCTTTGGCCTATTGCTATAAAACTGCCACTCCAAAATGGATATCTGCCGCAGTCTGGCTGGGCACAATCAGGAGCCACTTGTCAAAAGAAACTAACTTTATTTTTAGAACCACACACGCCAAACAAAACAGCCTCTCAGGAAAAACCCTCAGAGCCCAACTGCCACCACCGGCTTTCCACAAGCCTCTCTCTCCCACACAAGCTTCTTTCCACCTCCCCCAATCCTCCTGCTCTTGAGGCCAATTGGCTGGGTCACGTGGGCGGAGCCAAAAACGTCCCCCAATGAGCAGCTCCGTGGTCTGAAAGGGCAGGGAAACAGTCCAATGAGCATCACCGCAGAGGAGCCAATCAGCTAGATGTTGCTGGGGCCGAGGAGCCAATCAGCTAGATGTTGCTGGGGCCGCTGTGAGCCAATCATCAGCCGGCAGCTGGAAGTTTGCTGGCAGCTGGAAGTTTGCTGGGGCCCCTTCGGCTGTGGCTCTCAACATCTCCCCCTCTCTGTTTAAACAACAAGCATGTGGCTTAGGGACCGTGTCTATTAGGCAGTCCAATTCAACATATGGTCCTTACCCGTCATCGGATGAACTGACCTCTAGGCGTCAGCCTCCTGTCTTAGGTTGGTACCACTGCAATTGGATCATACCGGTCACTGACTACCGGTCCAGCATACAGCTATACTTGTGGATAGGCCTTTGCACCAGTGGGGGGGTGAGGTTCTTTGCCTCACCTCTGTTGGCCCCCAAATTTTAGACCATCACTAGTAGAGGAGGATGCAAAATGCCATGACATTAAGCCAATTGAGGGCTCCTTTGAAAAATTGTACCACCAGTGACATCATCAGCAAAAATACCCCAACACTACCACAAGTCGCTGCACCAACAGATAGTTCACAATGCATACAGGTGAGCTCACAATGTGTCCAGGCAAGTTCTGCAAGCAGTTCAGTGATGGCTATTGTAGAAGCTGTAGATTGGTTTTATCTTTGACTTCACCAGCACTGGGATGAAGATAGGAATTCTGGCAATAATGGCTAAAGAAAAAATTATGTAACATTACAGAAGGCACTAAAAGAAAACAATTTTCTTAACAATTTACATTATCTTTAAGAGAATTATTAAATATAAGGAAAAGGAAAGGTGAAAGTAAACAAACAGATCTGTTAACCTTCTTTTTTGTTTACATATTAAAACAATCCTCAACAGTTGTTTACCCAATTTAAATTAAACCATATAAATCACGTGAAAAAAAAAATATTTGGATCCATTTTATCATGAGCGCTCATCATATATGATATATGGACATACGTACATTCAAACATATAACGCAAAACACAAGTGTGCACACATAATATAATACATACAACACATAACATTATAGTAAAGGCCTTATAACTTTTTACAGGTGAAATCTCCATTGCAATGTTTAAAAACTCTATAGTCAAAAAATAGAACTGATCAGCAAAACATTAACCTAGGTCTGTATGAGCTCAAAAAACAAAATAGAACTTCATGATATGGCAAAGGGCAATAATAAAATAGATATTGAAAAAAGCATCCTGGTTCTGTTGCAGATGTAAGAATAGCCAAACTGGAGTTTTGGATATCAGTTGTTATGGATTTGAGCCAAATCATCTTCTTTTTGGTCTGTAGAAATCGCTTTAGTTAATCTTTCTGGAATCCAAATCGGCTGCTGTTCTCCCTGTGGAAACACATAAACAGACCCCCGACTCCAGACAATCACTGGGTCAGGACCTTGGTTAATCTCTCTGGAATCCAAATCAGCTGCTGTTCTCCCTGTGGAAACACACAAACAGACCCCCGACTCCAGACAATTACTGGGTCAGGACCTTTCCATTGTCCTGTTAGAATATCCTTCCAAAGTACCTTGGGCTTATGCACATTTTTTGGACACATATGCCTTTCCGCAGCACTAAGTCCTGATGAATCCAAATTTAAAAAGTTTAGAGTAAAAAGGGTTATTTTAAGTTTATCTTTGGGGAATATATACCCCTTCCCAATTCCTTCTTTTTGCTTTAATAAGTACATTTTAATAGCTTGATGAGCTCTTTCAACTATGCCTTGTCCCTGTGGATTGTATGGGATTCCTGTTATATGAGTAATGCCAAATGTTGAGCAAAATTGTTTAAAAGAGGTAGAAGTATAACCAGGGGCATTATCTGTTTTTAACTGTTTTGGAACACCCACAGTGGCAAAATTTTGTAAGCAATGAGCTATAACATCTTTAGTTTTTTCTCCGGCATGAAGGGAGCCCATCAAAAACCCAGAAGAAGTATCAACTGTAACATGCAAATATTTTAATTTTCCAAATTCTGGCAAGTGTGTGACATCCATCTGCCAAATATGGTTAGGTATCAATCCTCTAGGATTGACTCCAAGATTAACTTGTGGTAAAAAGGTCACACAATTTTGACATTGTTTTATTATTTGTCTAGCTTGTTCCTTAGTTATTTTAAAACGCTTTTGTAAAGTATTAGCATTGACATGGAACTTTTTATGAAAATTTATAGCTTCTTCTAGTGTAGAGAAAATATGTATGTCATGTGTAGTTTTATCTGCTAAATCATTGCCCAAACTAAGGGCTCCAGGCAATCCTGTATGTGCCCTGATATGTCCTATAAAGAATGGATCTTTTCTGTCCCAGATTAGACTTTGTATAGTGGAAAGCAAAGAGAAAACAGTAGAAGAAGGGGAAATCCTACCAGCATCTTCAAGAGATACTATAGCATTAACTACATACTGACTATCAGAAAATAAATTAAATACAGAATCTTTAAACATCACAAAAGCTTGTAAAACTGCATTAAGCTCTACCTTTTGAGATGATTGTTTGGGTACTAAAAATGTAAAAGTTTGATCAGGGGTAACTACTGCTGCTGTACCATTATTTGACCCATCAGTGAATATATTTGGAGCATTCATGATAGGTGTTTTTCTTGTCATTTTTGGAAAAATTACAGGATGCAATGACCAAAAAGACAATAAAGGATTAGATGGTAAGTGGTTATCAAATGAAACATTAGATTTGCACATGATTATTGCCCAAGTATTTAACTCATTAGCTAATTCATCAATTTGATTCATAGTATATGGAGTAATAATTTTATTGGGAGAAATTCCAAACACTCCCTTTGCTGCTTTTATTCCTTTGAGTATTAATTGTCCTACAGCCTCAGGATACCTAGTAAGAATAGTGTTAGGAGAATAAGATAAATGTATCCATAATAATGGACCTTCTTGCCAAAATACTCCTGTAGGAATATTTTTTGTTGGTAGTACAATAAATAATAAAGGCAAACTTATATCAATTCTATCCAAATGCATATTTTCCATATATGTTTCAATGATTTTTAATGCCTTTCTTGCTTCAGGCGTTAACATTCGGGGTGAATTTGGATCTGATGGACCTTTTAGGATATCAAATAAAGGTCCCAACTCTCCTGTTGGTATACCTAAATAAGGCCTTATCCAATTTATGTCTCCTAATAACTTTTGAAAGTCATTAAGTGATTTGAGTTGATCTACTCGTATTTGAATTTTTGGTGGACAGACCATGGTTGAGGATAATAGAACTCCTAAATAATTAATTGGAAAATTTAATTGTACTTTATCTATTGCTATCTCTAGATTATAATTTTTTAATAAGTTTGTAAGTGTGGCATAACATTCTAGCAATGTGTTTTTATCTTTGTGTGCTAATAATACATCATCCATATAGTGAAATATTTGTAGTTCAGGATTTGATTTCTAAGTGGCTGGATTACTTTGTTAACATAAATTTGACACATAGTTGGGCTGTTAGCCATCCCTTGAGGGAGTACTTTCCATTCATATCTCTGATCAGGACCTTCATGATTCAGTGCAGGGATAGTAAATGCAAAACGTGGACTATCCTCAGGATGAATTGGAATTGAAAAAAAAACAATCTTTAATATCTATAACTAAAACATACCAGGTTTTTGGCAAAGCAGACAACTGAGGAATCCCTGATTGAGCAGGTCCCATAATAACCATCTCATTATTAATGGCTCTTAAATCTTGCAATAATCTCCATTTATCAGATTTCTTTTTGATGACAAAAATGGGAGTATTATGGGGAGATACAGAAGGTTGTATATGTCCTTCTGCTAATTGTTGTTTGACCAGGTCATGGGCTGCTTGTATCTTTTCTTTAGTCAGGGGCCACTGAGGAACCCATACTGGTCTTTCTGATTTCCAAGTAATTTTTATTGTCTCAGTGGCCCTTTCTGAAAATCCAACCCATGTCTGTCTGTTCCTTGATCTATTTGTATTGGTGCTGCTATACCTTGTTCTTGTTTTTCTAATCTTTTTCCTTTCCTAAAACCTTGTCTAGTCATAATAGTGGGTGCATTTTGGTTGATGTTATTTGTTAATGTCAAACCTAATTGATCTAGGACATATCGTCCCCATAAATTTACGGGAAGATGATCCAATACATATGGCTGTATAGTTCCTTCACATCCTTCAGGATCCTTCCAATCTAATACCATTGCACTTCTATGGGGATTAGTCGCCACTCCTAGGCCTCGAAGCGTTTGAGTGGCTTGTTGTAATGGCCAATGTTTTGGCCATTCTTGACGAGAGATGATGCTAAGGTCTGCACCTGTATCCAGTAGTCCATTAAATTCATGTCCTTGAATATTTAGTTTTAGCATGGGGCAAGAATCTAAATTTAAAGAAAGCATAGCCCAATCTACACCTGTGGAGCCTAATCCCTTGGAACCTCTTTCTACAGTACGACTGGAAAATTTATCATGTAGGCTGAGTATTATTAGTAACTGTGCTATTCTATCTCCTGGTGAAATTACTGATATACCCTTTGGAGAACTGGCTATAATTTTTATTTCACCTTCATAATCGGGATCAATTACCCCAGGACTTATCATAAGTCCTTTTAGAGTAGAAGAGCTGCGTCCCAATAATAAGCCTACTGTTCCTTTGGGAAGAGGTCCTTTCACCCCTGTGGGAATGATTTGAACTCCCATCTCTGGAGTTAGTACTGCTCTGGCGGAGGCGCAGATGTCCAACCCTGCGCTCCCTCTGGTTTGTCTGATGAGGGATCTGATGGACAATGTGTCCTGGGCACTACCCTGATGGGGTTGCTGGGTTCCTCCAGTGCTCCGTATATTTGTGGTTTTGGGCCCCGGAGCACTGGGCCCCCCTGTCCATTTTTTGGCAATGGAGCCCGATGCCTTTCTCCACGATATTGTGGATAAACACCTGGTCCTTGTTCGTTTTTTGATAATGGAGTACCCTCTATGGTGGTTTGAGAACGGCATTCATTAGCCCAATGTCTCCCTCTACGGCATCGTGGGCAAATACCTGGTATTCTACTCCTTGGATACCTAGTTTTGTTAAACCCTCCTCCAATGGGGCAATTCCTTTTAAAATGTCCTGTTTGTTCACAATTGTAGCATGTTCTTGGCCTGGCATCTAAAGCCTGTTTTACTGCAGCTGCCACAATTTGCCCTTGTTCATTAATGTCTCTGGCATCTAAAGCCTGTTTTACTGCAGCTGCCACGACTTGCTCTTGTTCATTAATGTCTCTACATAATTTAATATATGTGTTTAAATCTTCATGTTTCCATGGTCTAATGATATCTCTGCACCAACGATTCGCTTGCTCATAAGCCAGGTGTTTTAGTAATGGCATTGCTTGTTCTGTATTCCCAAAAACTCTGGTAGCTGTTTGAATAAGCCTATCTACAAATTCAGCATAAGGTTCATTAGCTCCTTGTATTACCTTAGATAATTGACCTTGTAAACCTCCATGTCCTTGTAAAGTCTTCCATGCCTTAATTGCATCTGCAGCAATTTGTGCGTATACGCCAGGATCATATGCAATTTGTTGCTGCTGATCCTCATAAGGTCCCTTTCCTAACAACATATCTAGATTTCTCTGAGGATAACCAGCTGCTGCATTTCGCCTAGCCGTCTCCTTGCAAAATTCCTCATTGGCAACCTTCCATAACAGGTATTGTCCTCCATTTAGCACAGCTTTACACATATTAGCCCAATCTGCTGGCGTCATGTTCAAGTTGTTAATGGATTCGACCATGCTTACAGTGAAGGGTGCTTGAGGACCATAGGTTGTTACAGCCTCTTTTAGCTGCTTCACTGTTTTGAAATTTAAAACTTGGTAAAATCGCTGCCCTCCTGCCTCAAATACAGGGCATGTTAATATTTGAGATCTTGTCTCAGGATCCCAACTATCAACTGCGGGGGTTGGGGACCTCCCAGCATATGGAGGTGGCCTTGTTAGTTGGACACTTATGTCCTCTGGTGATAGAAAGGTGTTAGTAGCAGTCTCCTGTTGTAACTTTCCCCCTGATGGCTTTTTCTGTTTTACACTTTCTCTGTCTGACTAGCTTGAGAGGCCTTCTCTTTTACTTGAATCTTTTCCTCTGTCTGACTAACTTGAGAGACCTTCTCTTTTACTTGAATCAATATGTCTTCTCCTTCCTCTACCATTGTCTGAACTGAAGGCTTTGGACTAAGCAAACAAGATATGAACGTCCACAATGGCAATGTGCCAACTGGCAGAGTCCCTGGGCTTTTCTTTTCTATTCTTTTTAAATCTTCACCATGATGGTTCCATTGTGATATATTTAACAACTCCTCCTTAAAAAGCCATGGGCTACATTTTTGTATTGTATCAACGTATGCCCTGATTGTTCTTGATTTTACTGAGATGCCTCCTTCCTCTAACAATTTACTTAACACTCTTTCAGTTTGTTTTTTACTAATTTCTGATCCCGTATTTCTACTATAATACAACCCAACAAGATAACGCCTAACAAAACTGAAACTGAGTGAAACAAAATTGGAACAACACAAAATCATTATAATAGCATCCTGAAATGTCCATCTGTCCTTTCTCCCTATCTGTTCCTCAGATGTGAGCGGTTTTTCTTCCATCTTACACATCTCCAGGGACAGGCAATTTAAAACAAAAGTGAAACAAAATAACAAAAGAAGAATCTTAAAATGGCTACCCATCCTCTCGCCCTGCCCTCAGGGGTGAGCAGTTCACTTACCCTCAGTCGCTCCCCGTGCGAGCCACCAAATGCCGCAGTCTGGCTGGGCACAATCAGGAGCCACTTGTCAAAAGAAACTAACTTTATTTTTAGAACCACACACGCCAAACAAAACAGCCTCTCAGGAAAAACCCTCAGAGCCCAACTGCCACCACCGGCTTTCCACAAGCCTCTCTCTCCCACACAAGCTTCTTTCCACCTCCCCCAATCCTCCTGCTCTTGAGGCCAATTGGCTGGGTCACGTGGGCGGAGCCAAAAACGTCCCCCAATGAGCAGCTCCGTGGTCTGAAAGGGCAGGGAAACAGTCCAATGAGCATCACCGCAGAGGAGCCAATCAGCTAGATGTTGCTGGGGCCGAGGAGCCAATCAGCTAGATGTTGCTGGGGCCGCCGTGAGCCAATCATCAGCCGGTAGCTGGAAGTTTGCTGGCAGCTGGAAGTTTGCTGGGGCCCCTTCGGCTGTGGCTCTCAACAGATATCATCATAAAATACTAGGGATAATGCAGAAAGAGTCTTAAGAAATAAACTCCTTGTTTCCCACAGAATCCTGGTTGGAGTTTGGGCTAACTAATCAAGCTCTATGTGCAAATATGGTTGCTGGTTACCCTAGAGGGCACATCCTGAAAATTTGGCTCTTTCCCTTGACATGTCCAGCTGTAAAAGTAGACTGAATTTCACTATTGTGTATATCCACAAGAAATTAATTAATTTTTTAAAATAATAACTATGGGTAAATGGTAGAAAGATCAGTAGAGGGATGGGGAAGGAGAGGTAATGGGGTCTGAATTAGAAAAAGATCTATTTCATGCTTGTATAATTATGTCAAAGTGGATTATACTGTGATGTATAACTAAAAAGAAACAATAAAAGAAACAAAAAAGTAGACATGTCTGAGAAATGGCATGTACATGGGAGGCTTGTTTCTTTTGATATGGATCTGAGGGCATTTATGGTATCTTCCTAACTGGAAGAATACAGCTCAACTCAACAATATTTTCCATTTACAGACCTCTTTATTTTTTTGCCCAAGGCATTATCTAGTCAGTATGGCATATTTGTCTGCAGGAGGGGATCAAAAGCACAGTTTGAGACCTGGCTATGCCATTAGATGACTGTGAAACTTAGGCATTTAACTTGAGCCTTCTGAGCAAAACGTTTCTAGTCCATAAAATAAAAGACAGCAATTACAGCATTCCCAGCAGAACCTGAATCAACTCTCAAACCCAATGTTTGATCCACAGTCAGGGTCATTTAGGATAATGAATATAAACTTTGGAGGTTTTTTTGTTTGTTTTGGTTTTTGTCTTTAGTTGGTAATGTCTAACACAGTGATTTATTTGTCTGTAAATCAGTCTCTGTTGACCTCCTTTATCTTGCACTTCCTCTAAGAGAAGTATATTTTAATAAAATTAAATTTGTTCCTGTCTTAATGGAATGTAGCTCTGAAGCTAAATGGTTCTAAATGAACTTCCTCAAATCATGCATAGCTTTATGTTCTTAGAGCTCCACTTGCAGAATGAGTTCTTGAAAATTTATGTGCAAGAAACCTATTATTTTGGATTTAGCTTGTCAGTGTTTCATTTCCAATATAAAGTATAACTATAAAGTAACAAAATGATCTTGTTTGCTTGCACAGTGGCTCTAAATTTAGTTCAAAAAAGAACATTGAGGGCATTTTCAGCAATTAAAAATGCTGAGATTTACAGGAATTCTTAGTGAGTATTATATATACTAATGGGCTCTCTCTCTCTCTCTCTCTCTCTCTCTCTCTCTCTCTGTGTGTGTGTGTGTGTGTGTGTGTGTGTTTATAAAGCATCAGTACTTAACAGAAAAAAACATTTGCATGACACTTAAAAATGTGTGTGTGTACACACATGCACACATATACACATATAGAGTAATGTTATGCAGTTTATCACAAGTAATAGTAGGAAATTAAAGTCCAGAGAAATGCCTCAACAAGTAAAGTTAATGAAGAAACCAGGATCAGACTGGGTTTAATCCCCCAGTACCAAAGAAAGAAGGAGGAAGAGGAAGAGCACAAGGAGAAAGGAGGGAGAGAGGAAGAGAGGGAGGAAACAAAGAAAGAAACTGGGCTCAAATAAGCTACACTACTTGCTGAAGTCACACATTAACTTCACAAGGAGTAGAAGCTGGATGGAAACTCAGGCTTTCCAAATATAATTACACAACTTCATTTCTGTAAAATAAACACAAACGATTTTTGTCATTTTCAAGGTGGAAGAAGCTAATCATCTCCTGGTCGTTGGGAAGCAGAAGAAAGGAGGAGGCAAGGTTGTCAGGCAAAATACACCCTTCAAGAGTGTCAGCCAATGACTTATTTTTTCCCATTGATCCCACCTCCTACTGTTTCCAACACTTCCCATAGCCTATTAAGTTAAAAACCCATAAACAGATGAATCCATTTCTGAGGCCATAGCTCTTATGATCCAATCACCTACCAAAGGCCCCCATCTCTAAACAATGCTACTTGGGGCACCAAGTCTTCCATGCATGAGCTATTAGGGAATCTTGAAGATCCAAACCACACCAGGAGGCATGCAGACATCATTTATAATGTGAATTCAGTGCAGGCATTGGGGTCAAATGAGTCTCAGTTCAGATCCATTTTCCCTTTATGTCACTGTTAATATGACACTGAATTTTGAAAGCATTAGAGTTCTTGCTCATTTCAGAGTCTTGTTGAGCACCTACTGTAGGTGTTTGTGCTAACCACCAAGGGCACAGAAACCCAAGAAATAAAAGTGATTTCTGTCCCATGACAAAATGGGAGCCAAGATTTTCGCCTCGAGAACAATGGACCACATAAGGGAGGCAGATCATAGAAGAGTGTGTGGCACATAGTAGCATTCAGTTAATATCAATTTTCTTCTGCTTTCCTTTCTTCTCTCCCATAGTAGTCTCAGGAAACTCAGCTCCTCAAATGCCAAGGAAATGTTTGGGGTCCACCATGGCACCAATTGGTCCACCAATTTGGAGTGTGTTTGGCTCTCTCTCACATGCTTTCTTCTCTCCACTCAAGTTCAGATTGTACCTGGGGGCATTCTGGAGGAACATGGTCCTTTTTTGACACAAGAAGTAGAAAGATCTTATAATAGTGAGACTCAAGTCAAATTCAAGATGACCAAAACATCCATCTGACTAGGTGCTTTAGAGATACTTAGTGGAACAGTGATACTGATGCACTCAATGGGGAAATGAACTGAATTTCTAGTTATATTCAGTCGGAATATCAAATCTGCTGCAACCATATATTAAATGAATACTCAGGAGGTGGGTAAATCTGCATGTGTGAGTCTGACTCAGGCCCAGTATTTTGGAGAGTGAGGCCTTTGGACTTCAGGTGTGAGAGAAGGGAATGAGCAAGATGGTTCAAGTTCCCTGAGCCTTGCCATGTTCTTATCTACAAAGGGAAACAAGAATGCACAGATCCAAGTTTGACCTTGATTTGACCTAAGACTGGCTTTCCATGTGCTCCAGGCCTGCTATGGTGTCCCATACTCAGGCTTTTAAGCCCATTTATGCTCAAGACCTTTGTTCTTGCTATTCTCTCTACCTAGAACATGCTACCCAGATCCTGCCAGGACTAGGTGTGCTTCCTCAATTTCTTCTTATAGACAGAAAATTAGATCTTGTTGTATTCTCATTGGGCCAACCCCCGCCTGCCATCTTTTGATTAGTGCTTTCATGTATTTTCACTTAAAGCAAGTTCTGATAAGGGAGGATTGCTTATTGTCATTTTGTTATCTGCTTCTTATAACTCCTTTGATCCTCATAGTTATGTTATTCCTTATATTGCTTATTTTTTGTAAACATTTTTATTCCCACCTATTTCATTTTCATCATGTACTATTTCTTTGTGGTTCTCATAGGGTTTCCACTTAACATACAAAAGTGATACTTTGCTAGGTGGATCAATAGCAATGTAACTTCAATAAGATTAAAAAAAAAAATGCCGTTCCAGGGTCCTACAAAAAATGGAAGAGGCAATTAGCAGAGTCTCACCTGCAGTGACTGCAGCA
Organism: Marmota flaviventris; assembly: GCF_047511675.1. Taxonomy (NCBI): domain Eukaryota; kingdom Metazoa; phylum Chordata; class Mammalia; order Rodentia; family Sciuridae; genus Marmota; species Marmota flaviventris. Next base: position 56,615,800 of record NC_092504.1, on the reverse strand, counting down.
TGTTACCATTGCTAACGGTGCCTCCATTTTTGCTGATTTGATTGTTATATCTGGTAACTTTATCCAGTTATGGTATATGGTTATTGTCTCTGTTTAATGTACCTGAACATGGTATGCATTTACTATCTTTGATGACTGTACCTAGTCACAGTGTCTAATTATTGTCTCTGTATATTATACCAGATCACAGAATATGGCTAATGTCTCTGATTAATGTATCCTGTCACAGTATCTGGGTATTGTTTATTTTCTGTGCCTAGTTATTGTATTGGGGCAATGATACCATATCTGGTTACTTTACCTGGTAACAGTATCTGGCTAATGTCTCTCTCTGGTTACTGTAACCAGTCATGATATATATGTATTGTCTCCATCAACAGTTCATACTTGATTCCATTGGTTTGGTCCTCTGGCAAGTTAGAACATGATGGCTGGAGACACAGTGGTGGAAAAAAAGTTGTTTACCTCATGGTGGTGGCCAGGAAGTGAGATTAAGAAGGGTGACAAAGTGATCCTAGGATAAAATGACAAAATATACCCCTCAAGGGCATTTCTCCAATGAACTATGTCCTACAACTGTACCCTACATCTTGAAGTTTCTTCCCCTAGTAGCCCATGGAGTTATGAATCCACTATTAATCCATTATCAATTTTCTCTGCTTTCCTTTCTTCTCTCCCACAGTAGTCTCAGGAAACTCAGCTCCTCAAATACCAAGGAAGGATCTGAGGTATACCATGGTATCTTCAACAGGATGTGCTAGTCCCAATTTGGAGTGTGTTTGGATCTCTCTTTCTTGCAAGCTTTCTTCTTTTCACTCAAGTTCCATTTATGAGATTAGAATCTAGTTTATTTTTCTTGCCTTATGTTCTCCAGTTCCTTCCACTTATCAGAAAATGCCATGAATTTATCTGTCTATATAGCTGAGTAAAGCTCCATTGTTTATATATACCACATTTCTTTATCCATCCATCTGTTGACAGGCACCTTGGCTGATTCCATACCTTGACTATTGTGAATTGTGCTGCCGTAAACACTGATGTACCTATATTACTATAGCATGTTGATTTTAAATTTCTTTAGGATTCGTGTGCCATAGAAAAGCTAATAAACCCAGAAGTTGCAGTTTCTACCAAAATTTACTACTTCTGACAATACATCTTAATCAACATGATTAAGAGTTGGAGGTACCCTTTGATTACTCATTAGTAAGGAGATTTTTCCCTATAGAATATAATGGAGCTGAGAGGTGTAAAAGGTAGAATCAGGAGTTTATGTTACAATAAATAGGAAAAGAATCTCCACAGATCCTTGTCAAGTCACTCTTACAAGTACAGACCTACATCTGTAAATTTATTTGCTTTCTCAAGAAAGAGAGAAATGAGATATGTTCAATGGATAACTGAATGAAAAATTAGTGAAAATAAAACTACTTCAAGTAGACTCTACTTGACAAATATACTCAGTTGATTCAAAATTTGAGGATATTTTGTCACAAACCCCTGCAGTACATAGTGGTTTTCTCTTCTTATCTGTAAGAGACCTTCATGTTTCTTGAAGGCAAGCGTGCTCTTTCTGATTGAGAATATCAAAGGGTCTTATAGAAATTGTTTCTACAAACAAGATAACTTAGAAGAGACTTGTACAACCACAGTGGTCTAATCTTTATGCACAAAGAACCTCATCACATCAGATAGGGGATAGTGGGTAATAACCAAAGCCTATTAAATACAGAGATAATGACTCAAAGGCTTGAAGTAAGTTGCCTGGAGCTTTCCCAAGCCTTAGGGACCAGCTTATAATCCCTCATTTGGCCTTTAATATTTGAATGTTGGTGCTTCAAGCTGCTTTGTATCTAACAAATCAAGGATAAAAAGAACATTTAACAATTGAATCTTATTATAAGTAATCTGGTTAGGAGAAATGAACAAAACTAATCTGCTTTTAACTTAGGTCCACAGGCAGAGTTTTAACATAGTTCACAGACATGAGTCAAAGACCTTAGGAACCGGCCATGGCATTGATATTTCCACAACTCATGTGTTCATAGATACCAGACTACTCTTAGATTGCCAGAATTGGACATCCCAACCTAAATGAATCATCTATTATGCCAAGTAAGGGCCAAAATTAACTGATTCTCTTGCAACAAAATTTAACCAATTTATCTATAGGTGAAAGTCTTTTATTAGCCAAGCAGAAATTCAGGAAACTCACAGATAAAATGTAGGGAATTATTTATCTTTTATATTTGAAGCTTGCAAGATAGATCCTTCTGTTTACTGCTGGTATATAACTTTAATCATGGCAACTGTATCCAAAATGAATTATTCTATGTAAAAAGAAGTAATAGGTAAAACTGTGTGCTACAATGAAAACAAAATGGCAGCTGTCTACATAAGGTTCTCCAATATAAGAGCAGACAGATAAATCACATAGCCTAGACAGGGCCTGGGAAATTTAATTTTGACACCAACAGCATAATTCACAGAAAGAAAAATGGGTAAATTTGATCTTACCAAAATCAAAAACTTTTGCTGGTGAAAATCTACATGAAAATGATGAAAAGATAAGTTATAGACTGAGAAAATGTTCGCAAATCATTTATCTAATAAAGATTAGTATTTAGAATTTATTTTTAAACTCTTGAAGTTAAACATTAAATAAAACAATCAGATTAGACAGTTGGAAAAGACATAAACAAACATTTCTCTAAAGAGAATATAAACAATACAAATAAGCATACTCAAAGATGTTCCATATCATTAACAACTAGGGAAATACAAAATAAAACCACAATAAGTTATTGCTATACACTTGTCAGAAATAAAATTAAAAAATGATGACAAGAAAGGCAGCAGAACACAACAGACACTAGTATGGCAATATGTAAAACAATGGATGTGTAACTGATGTGATTCTGCAATCTGTATATGGGGTAAAAATGGGAGTTCATAACCCACTTGAATCAAAGTGTGAAATATGATATATCAAGAACTATGTAATGTTTTGAACAACCAACAATAAAAAATTTAAAAAAAGCAAATACTGTCAAAGACACAAAAAATTAGAATTATTTACATATTGCTGGCAGAAATGTATAATGGTACGACCTCTCTGAAAAAAAGTTTAAATGACAGTCAATTCTAGTATCAACTTGATGGGATTAAGAGAAACCTAGAGACCTGGTAAAGGTTTATTTCTAAATGTGTCTTATGAGGGTGTTTCCAGGGGAGATCGGCATATGAATCCATGAACTGATTGGGGAGATTCACCCTCTGTGTGGACAGACACTATCCAATTGAGTAGGGCCCCAGGTATAATAAAAAGGCAGAGGAAAAGAAAATTTGCTCTTTCAGATGTCCTTCAACAGGTGGAGAATTAAATAAATATCCATAATATAGAACGCTATACAATAAAAAGAAATAAATTACTGAATTACTAATAAACTCAACATGAATGATGAAAAAGGCTATTAATAAAAAGTTACATTCTGTATGCTTACAGTTATATAACATTTTTGAAGAAGAGAAAATTTCAGAAATGGAGGAGAGATTAATGGTTGACAAGGGTTAGGAAATGGTGATTGAGAAAGAGGTGGAAGTGTTTATAAAAGGACCATATGCAGATTCCTTGTGTTGTGGGAATCATTCAGTATCTTGACTGTGGGGATAAGTACATGAATACATGGAAGATAAAATTGCATAAATTTAAAACACACACACACACAAGTAATTATAAGAAAAATTTAGGAAATCTGAGTAAGATTAATGGATTGTACCAATGTCAGGATCCTGGTTATTATATCACATGATGATTTCATAAAATATTACCCTTGGAAAAAAACTGTGCTAAGTGCTCAAAGAATCTATTATTATATATTTAAATTGCATGCAAATCTACATTTATATCAGTAAAAATGTAGTAATAGTGTTTAAGAGCACATGCACTGCAGTCAGATCATTGGAGATCAACTCTGGTTTTGCTAGCTCTGTTATCTCAACCTCCAATTTCTCTCTTGGTAAAGCAGTCAATAACAATATACTAACCTCATAAGATTGTTGAACAAATACTTCACAATAAGAGCTTAGTATATTTGACTGTATATAATGAATACTAAATAAAAATTCCAATTTTACTATGATTTTTGTCATTATCATTATATTATCTGTGAGGTAGAAAGACTGCTACAGTCTGATATTAAAAGAAAACTTTAGGTCATGTGTGCTTGCCATTTGGTAGCAGAAGATCTCTTTTGAGGTACAACATTACTGACCATTGAAGGTCTTATTAAATAGTGTTCCTGCCTGCTGACTTGCACAATGTCTCCTTTTCTCTGTTTCAGAATTAGTCTATATGGAGACATTTTGAAAACTTTATAGGGAATAGACTGTAGAAAATCAATACCCACCCACCCATCCCAAATCCCTTAAAGCCACTAATCACACTCACTTAAAATAATAAATCTGTCAGTGCTACTGCTTTCCACAACTTTGTTAATTTAATAAGAAGCAAGTCATTTTATTTATTTTTACTTCTGTCACTAATCCATCATCTGTTTTATTCATAATTTAATTTCAAGACATGTTTTTGTTATTAGTATATATTCTGTAAGCCTTTAAGTCATATTTAATCTACTTAATTTTCTACAAAGTATCATTTTTGAAAGATTTTGCAGTAAATTAAGTTGTGTAAAATGCTCATTTCTCTTTTATTATCTCATATATTTGCCATAAATATTTCTGAGGATAATGAGATATGGAGAAATCATATTTTATTGCTATGTAAAATAACATATGAGATTTGACTTACTTCAATATTATGCTTGGTATTCAGAGAAAGAATGAATTGTTCGTGGACTACAAAAAGAAGATAATACAATGCTGGTGCTATTTACTAATATAAAAAAAACTAAAGATATAAGTAGGAATGTGAAAGTCACCATTATGGAGACATTAACACCAGCCAGGTACCTGTAACACCCCAGCCTCTGCCTTCCCTAGATTATATACCATGGAGGGCCATTTCAAATCTCAGAAAATCTTTTTCATGGCCACAATGTCACATAAATGTACTTACAAACTGGGGAAAGGTAGAGAAAAATCTACTTTTTAAAAAGAGATTAAAAATTTATCTAGCCCCTCTAAAACTACTTAACAGATTAATGTTTCAAAATTAAATTTAAAATCAATAGATAAAATATCCTAGTTGTAAAGTTCAAGATATTCCCTTCTTTTCTCTCATTTTCTTAGTCCCTCCCTCCCATTTTATTTATTCCCAGAACATTTAATAACCAATTTTTAAATAAGCTTTGATAATGGAAATGGTGTTTAACCAACAAATGACTAGATAGTACCTTATGCAAAAGATTAGAACAAGGAAATTACCTTTACCAATTCTTGCTCTTCTGAAATTGAGTGTATAAAATAAAATTTGACCTTAACATCAATGGAAATGCAACATTTCCAGGAATTCAATCTATAAATACAAATTATCCATTTCGAAAGGCAATATATTAAAACTTAAAAATAACTTTGCAGTGGTCTAAACCACAGCAATGGTCATATCTCCTGCCCTCTCCTCTAAGGACCCCATGCTAATTTTGCAGTATCTCACACTCCTTTTGCCCCTCAAGAAACACCTAAAAACCTACAATTAATTTAGTAACTTTCATTCATACTTATCTCTACTTTTGTTAATCCAATTCAGTGCCCCTTCTGTCCCTGTTAGTCAGTTATGGCTTCTATTACAATTGCCATAGACTAGGTGGTTTAAACAACAGACCTTCATTTCTGAGTTTTGGATGCTGAGAAGTCCCAGGTATATACCAGGATGGTTGAATTCTGGTTAGGATTCTCTAACTGGTTTATAGACAGCCATTTTCTAATTGTATCTTTACATGGTAGAAAGCAGAGAGGAAATTACCCTCATGTCACCTCTTATAGGGATACAATCTGATCATAATGATTACTGTCCTTACAAATCATCTGAAGTCTTCACCTCAATACTTTGAGGATATGAATTTTGGGAGGACATGAACATTCAGTCCATGTAAGCCTCCCATACCCCCGCTCTAGTTCTTAAAAGTCTGTGTGCTAAGTACCCTCTCCTTTAATTGACCCAACCCCTTCTCAGATTGGTCCTTTCCCCTTGATGCAGATTTAAACTTGAGTGCATCCTGCTAACAGTAAATCATCTTGCAGGCCTCTTAGCTGGAGGCTGTGGTTGTGTTTTCATTACACAGTCTCAAATGAACACTTCTTAAACTTGAAAGAACAAAAGGAGATAATCAAAAGTCAATATGTTTTATTGATCTATATGAACCTTAAAGTGATTGAAAAAGTTTAAATATAAAACTAAATCATGAAATTTTTCATCTCAAGAGAGTACCTGTGGATTTCATGTTTTTTGAAATTTTTCTGATATCTTCATAATTTAAATGGGCAATATTTGCTTTCACAGTTTAAAAGTTCAAATAGTCTGGGGGGCTGGGGTCATGGCTCAGTGGTAGAGCACTTGCCTAGCAAGCGTGAGGCACTGGGTTCGATCCTCAGCATCATATAAAAATAAAATTATAAAATAAAGATATTGTGCACACCTATAACTAAAAAATAAATTTAAAAATAGTCTGACTTTTAAAAATACTGCAGAAAACCTATATTAAAATTAATTCAGATTATTTAACCCCAGTTAGTTTTTTTAAAATAAGTGCTATCTGTTTACATTTTTGTTTTCCTTTTTCTATTATTACTATTATTTGGAGGTGAGGAATCAGGATGGAGGCAAGAAGAAAGGAAGGAGGTATGCATTCCTTCCTGAAATTCATATTTCTTTCTGGGATCATTTTGACCTTTTTGAAGTATCTCCTTTACTTTCCATTCATAAAAGTATACCACCTCAGTTTCTGAGGACATTATGCTCTTGAAATATGCTAGTATTTGCTTCCCATCAAACTTTCACTTTATAGTTTCAAATTCTTTGATAAGCCATTACTGAAGAAATTGTGTATTAAAAATTTGCAAAATAGTACATTTCTATTTTGTTTCATGGTACTGGGGACTGAACCCAGGGTTTCACACATACTAGGCAAGTGCACTAACACTAAGCTGCATCCCAGCTGTTCTTAAAAAATTGTTCTGTTCAGATATATATGACAGTAGAGTGTATTCAGATATATTATACATACATGGATCCCATTCTTGTGGTTGTATATGATGTGGAGTTTCATTGGTGGTGTATTCATATATGAACGTGGGAAGGTTATGTCTGATTCATTCTACTGTCTTTATTATTCGCATCCCCCTACCTTCCCTTCATTCCCCTTTGTCTGATCCAATGAAATTCTATTCTTACCCCAGCCCCCCACTCCTTACTGTGTGTTAGAATTCCCATCAGAGAGAACATTCAGCATTTGGTTTTAGGGATTGACTTATTTCACTTAGCAATATAGATTTCAGTCCATCCATTTACCACCAAATGTTATAATTTCATTATTTTTATGGCTCTGTAATATTCTATTATATATATATATATATATATATATATATATATATATATATATATACACACCACATTTTTAAAACTTTTTTATTTGTTCTAATCAATTATACGTGACAGTAGAATAAATGTGTTTTGATATATCATACATAAATGGAGTATAATTTCTCATTCTTCTGGTTGTACATGATGTCAAATCACACCAGTTGTGTAATCATATGTATACATAGGGCAATATGTCTGATTTATTATAGGATCCTTCCTACTCTCATACCTCCTCTCCTCTCTTCACTTCCCTCTGCCTAATCTAAACTACCTCTATTCTTCCCTAGCCTCCCACCACTGATTGTGACTTAGCATCCTTATCTAAGAGAAAACATTTGGCCATTGGTTTTTTGGGGTTTAACTTATTTTGCTTAGCATGATATTCTCCAGTTCCATCAATTTACCTGTAAATGCCATAATTTCATTCTTCTTTAAGGCTAAGTAATATTCCATTGTGTACATGTACAACAGTTTCTTTATCCATTCATCTATTGAAGGGCATCTAGCTTAGTTTCATAGCTTGGCTATTATGAATTGAGCTGCTGTAAACACTGATGTGGCTGTATCACTGTAGAAGGCTAATTTAAATCCTTTGAGTATATATCGAGGAGTGGAATAACTGTCAAATGGTGGTTCCATTCCAAGTTTTCTAAGGAATCTCCATACTGTTTTCCATATTGGTTGCACCAATTTGCAGTCCCACCAGCAACGTATGAGTATCTTTTCCCCCACAGCCTTGGCAACACTTGTTTGTATTCTTGATAATTGCCATTCTGACTGAAATGAGATGAAATCTTAAGAGTTGTCTTGATTTGCATTTCTCTGATTGCTAGAGATGTTGAACATTCTTGTATATTTGTTGATCCATTGTATTTCTTCTGTGAAGTGTCTGTTCAGTTCTTTAGTCCACTCATTGATTTGATTGGTTTATTTGGTGGGTTTTTTTTTTGTTTGTTTGTTTGTTTGTTTGCTTGCTTGTTTGTTTTTGGTTTTTGGTGCCAAGTTTTTTGAGTTCTTTATATATCCTGGAGATTAATGCTCTATCTGAAGTATGTGTGGTAAAGATTTTTTCACATTCTGTAGACTCTCCCCATTATTGTTTCCTTTGCTGAGAATAAACTTTTTAGTCTGATTTCATCCCATTTATTGATTCTTAATTTTACTTCTTGCATCTTAAGGAGTCTTGTTAAGGAAGTCAGTTCCTAGGCTGATGTGATGAATATTTGGGCCTACTTTTTCTTCTAGTAGGCCCAGGGCATCTGTTCTAGTGCCTGTCTTTGATCCACTTTGAGTTGAATTTTGTGCATGGTGAGATGTAGGGGTTTAATTTCATTTTGTTACATGTGGATGTCCAGTTTTCCAAGCACCATTTGAAGAGGCTATGTTTTCTCCACTGTATGTTTTTGGCGCCTTTGTCTAGCATGAGGTAACTGTGTTTACATGGGTTTGACTCTGTGTCTTCTATTCTGTACCGTTTGTCTACATGTCTACATGTAAAGAAAACAAAAGGAGACAGAAGCAAAGTGCAGAGGGAAAGCAAAGGCTGCTTGGGGAGCTGCCAGCTTTATTTATATCAATAGGTTACCTTAGGTCATTGGCATCATTAGTACATATTGCTCATTGTATCACTAGGCAGGTTCCAGAGTTAGCAACACCAAGTGGCAATGTGCAAAATGTTAGGAGCTTTGTGTAGCTCTTAAGAACGTCCATTATATAAAGTTACTGTGGTCAAGTTTAAGCACAGTGAAACATTGTGGCTGTCTAACAAGAGAGTTCCTTTATTTCCAGTAGCTGAGTATATGAGATCAAAGTGGAGGCTAGTAAGACTCTAGCATAACCTCTTATATGTAATTTTGTATAACAATGAGGGTCTCCTTCCATTTCCATGCAATATACCTTTTCTCTCCCTTTCCCTCCCACCTCAAGGAGAGAAATGAATTACAGTAGATGGGGTAGAGAGAGAAGATGGGAGGGGAGGGGAGGGGGGATAGTTGAGGATAGGAAAGGTAGCAGAATACAACAGTCACTAATATGGCATTATGTAAAAATGTGGATGTGTAACCGATGTGATTCTGCAATCTGTATTTGGGGTAAAAATGGGAGTTCATAACCCACTTGAATCTAATGTATGAAATATGATATGTCAAGAGCTTTGTAATGTTTTGAACAACCAATAAAAAAAGTAAAAAAAAAATAAAATAAAATAAAGGTATTATGTCCATCTACAAAAAAAAAAAAAAAGACTCTAGCATAGAGGCTCCTCATGGAGAGCATTACCACAGCAGCTAGGCATTGCACACGTTATTAGTTATCTTACTAGTTCCTGGGAGAAACTGCAGAATATTCCAATTGTGGAAAACAAAATGCCTGTTATTCTTCTGGAGTTTGCTCACCAGAGGAAATTTACTGTCTTGTACATTTCCATAGCCTGAACTCTTACAAGTTTTGGTGCCAACACTATACCATTTTTGTCACTATGGCTCTGTAGTATAGTTTAAGATCTGGTATTGTGATGACTCCTGCTTCATTTTTCTTGCTAAGGATTGCTTTGGCTATTCTGGTCCTCTTGTTTTTCCACATGAATTTCATGCCTTTTCTATTTCTATGAAGAATGTCATTGGGATTTTAATAGGAATTGCATTAAATCTGTATAACACTTTTGGCAGTATGGCCATTTTGACAATATTAATTCCATCTATCTAAAAGCACGGGAGATCTTTCCATATTCTACAGTCTTCTTCAAAATCTTTCTTTAGTGTTCTGTTGTTTTCATTTTAATTTTGTTAGATTAATTCCCAAGTATTTTTCTTTTGTAGGCTATTGTGAATGGGATAGTTTTCCTAATTTCTCTTTCAGCTTATCTGTCACTGGTGTATTGGAATAATTGATTTATGGGTATTGGTTTTATATCCTGCTACTTTGCTGAATTCATTTATGAGTTCTAGAAGTTTTCTGGCGAAGTTTTTTGGATCTTCTTAATATAGAATCCTGTCTTTGGCAAATAGGGATAGTTTGATTTCTTCTTTCTTATTCATATTCCTTTAATTTCTTTCTTTTGCCTAATTGCTGTGGCTAGAGTTCCAAAGACTATTTTGAGTAGAAGTTATCCCCAGACATTTTAAAATTTTATTTTGAGACAAGGTCTTACTAAATTTCTCAGTCTATAGTTGGAATTAGAGCTGTGTTGAGACAACATTGGGCAAAATAGGCCTTTTCTAGGTGTTTATTTCTTTATTATTTATTATGATAAATTTTCTATATATATGTATATAAACATTATATATATATACTTATCCTATGCACACATTTATTTTATTTACTTCATTTACTTATAGTCTAGTTTTCTGAAATATCAATTTTTAAAGTAAAAAGCATAATGGCAACCTCAGTTAAAGACAGAAGGGTAATAACCTAAGAGATAGTATTCTGTTTGTTACTGCTGTTTCTCTGTTTTATCGTTAGTAGTCCTCTTGTGTTTTTTTTTTATACATTGAATTAGAATTTTCTTATCCACTTACAAAATGAGTATATAATGAGTTCAGAATTTACACTCCATTGTGTCTTAAAAACAACAACAACAAAAATCTTTTTAAAGATAGCTAATGATTATTTTTCTTGGATGAACAACTATTAGAGTTTGTGGAAAAGGTCCTCTTTCTTTGATATATGAATAAATAAGGAATTGGTAAAAACTGTTCTTTCTTATTCTCTCATTTTATTTTCTAGAGAACTTGGAAATGTTCTCTATTACCATACTCTATTATTATTGATTCTATTCAATAATTTATAGGTAGATTTGAAATTGTTACTGCTTCTTAAAATAAATTTGCCCCATATAATGTAGAAATAATGTTAATAAATTTTTATATGTGTTTGTTAATGATATATTATAGGAATGATGAATAATAATGTCCTATAAATAATATCACTTTTAGAATAGGCAAAAGAGTTATAGAATTTTTCCATATTTCCTAACCATAGTCTCATACTGTCACTGCTAAAGAGTCAAAGAAAATATCTATGTATATTCTGAAAGCTATAGTGTTCTATAAGTCCATATTATTTCAGGTCATATATATCCAACCAGCTTCAGAGAGACTGGAGTGAATCTTGAAGGATCCAAAGAAAGTGAAAGGAATTAGCTGATTCAGATCAGCCCTAGAAGGGAACATAATTGGTAATTAGAGGAAAATTTATTATTCTTCCAGTCACATGCAGGCAAGAAAGCTACTAGCTTCAGTAAGAAACATTATCTAAAAAGCTCTGTATCATCAGTTCTTCAGAGGATGTCACACGTTTCTTTTTTTCATGAGTAGTAAGTATAAAGTATCTATAGTAGAACTTTCTTGGCTGAAGTGAGTTACATATTTACAGAAGGAAGATGGCATCCATGTAAGAAAAATATTTCAACTATCCATTTAATATTTATTAGTTAAATGGCTATAGCTTTGTTTCCCCCAAGAGAATTATGAATTATACTGAAAACTATGGTTTGGTAAGATAGTTTTTCTCCTTGAAGATGCCCCTCCTCCTTTTTTTTAAATTACAGAGCATTCCACCTTTAATTGACCTCATCTTTTCTTTGATTCACAATTATACCTAATATAGATTTGCCTAACCTACTAATAAAATCCAAGCTTTTTTTACTTTTTATTTTATGTATATGGTTTTATATTTTAAAGCATTCAAAGATATCCAATATCTTTTAATTTCAGAACTATGGATGCAATATCCTCTTTAGAGAAAACTTCTCTGCTCCAAGTTTATAAAAAAAAATACACATTGAGGGTCTGGGGTTGAGGCACTGGGTTCGATCCGTGGCACCACATAAAAATAAAAACAAATAAATAAAGGTACTATGTTCATCTACAACTAAAAAAATATATTTTAAAAAATACACATTGAAGTTTACTTTTAATACTCTCTGTCTCCAGTTTTGACTTCTTTTTGTTTCCTCTATCTGAAACTGCTTTAGGTTTAAGGAGTTTTGTTCAAAGCAAGCATTATTGGCAGAATTGTTTCCTCCCCACTGAGGCCATCTATGAATAATATTTCCCAAATTTTGCAACAGTCATATGTAGGAACACATCTTAAAGACAAGAAAAGGAAAATAGCCAATGTGCTAGAACTTAGATAACTGACAGAAGCAACATTCATATTTACTGTGTTCAGTAAACAAATTCAGCCAACTTTATTTAAAATTTTTTGAAAATCCATATACAGAGAAGTATACAATCACAAATATATTGCTAAAGGTATTTTTACAAAGTTAACATACCCTGATAACCAGGTGAGTTCAATTCAGAAAATAAAATATTATTGGAACTCTCAGAGAATCCCTGATGCTTTCTCCTAGCCATTAAATTTTTAAAAAAAGCATTATTGCCTCACCTCCATGTTACTTCTGCCCAATTTTTTTAAAAAATTAATGTAAATGAATCATTATTATGCACTCCTTTGTATTTTATACCCTTGGCTCAATATTCTGTCTTAAAATTTATCCATGTTGTTTCATGTAATGATAGTTTATTCTAATTGAATATTTTTCCATCATTAAATATATCACAGTGTTCTTTTGATAGAAATTTGAGCAATTTTCAGTTTAGGGCTATTAAAAATAATATTGTTATAAATATATTTATATATGTTTGGGTGGACATACCTATGTAGACAAATTACTGGCTCATAAGATATAAGTCTATTCATCATAAATGAATACCATAAAACAGTTTTCAAGAATGGTTGTTCACAACCTAGATGCCCTTCAATAGATGAATGGATAAAAAAAATGTGGCATTTATACACAATGGAGTATTACTCTGCATTAAAAAATGACAAAATCATAGAATTTGCAGGGAAATGGATGGCATTAGAGCAGATTATGCTAAGTGAAGCTAGCCAATCCCTAAAAAACAAATGCCAAATGTCTTCTTTGATATAAGGAGAGTAACTAAGAACAGAGTAGGGACGAAGAGCATGAGAAGAAGATTAACATTAAACAGGGATGAGAGGTGGGAGGAAAAGGGAGAGAGAAGGGAAATTGCATGGAAATGGAAGGAGACCCTCAGGGTTATACAAAAGTACATACAAGAGGAAGTGAGGGGAAAGGGAAAAATAATACAAGGGGGACAAATGAATGATATTAGAGGGGGCAGAGAGAGAAGAGGGGAGGGGAGGGGAGGGGAGGGGGGATAGTAGAGGATAGGAAAGGCAGCAGAACACAACAGACACTAGTATGGCAATATGTAAATCAATGGATGTGTAACTGATGTGATTCTGCAATCTGTATATGGGGTAAAAATGGGAGCTCATAACCCACTTGAATCAAAGGGTGAAATATGATATGTCAAGAACTATGTAATGTTTTGAATAACCAACAATAAAAAATTTAAAAAAAAAGAAAACAGTTACAACATTCAGGAAGTTAAAGAATAGGTTGTAATCCATATGAGGATCTAGAAGTACTCAGCATTATCTGTAATTTTTAATGAGATTAGATAGATTTGGCCTGTTTTTATTCAACTCAATTAATACTGTCTTTATAACTTACAACTGGCTGCCAGATTTATCTGCATCAGAAATCAATTGCTTTCATTCCTGGGCTGCTATATGCTTGAGATATCTCTTGACCTTTGCTTCTTATTCTCTGCAGTAGATGTGGCTTGATTGGGGTGTACACACTAATGGACTCCTTGAAGTTGAGGAGGTGTACATTACTTGGCTTGATATTTCTTGCAGTATTCATAAGAAATTTGAAAATGGTTGTTTAATTGTTGAAATTGTGTCATCAGAATGGCATTATAATAGAGAATAAGCAAAGAATGACCTATTGTGTGCTGATGTAGTAAATTAGAGTAACTTCATTGTAATGGAGTGAAGTAAAAAAGGCCATGAACAGAAATCACATTTTAGTTAACTTGTGGATCATTATCCTGATATATATAAGCTAGCATTTGTTTTAACATAACTATCTCAACTTATAACTTGTCATATATTACTGTCTCATAGTCTTAAAGACATGTGTTTATATCTTGAGTTAGTGCATATAAAATAATTTTAAAATTATTTGTTCTCAGCTATGTAATTATGGTGAATATAGGGGAAAGGGCATATTTTCTCTGTGTATTTTCTTATTCTATCACTTACATTATCTATTGTTATCTAGTATCACATTATCTAGGCTTCTATGATGATAATAATTCTTCAAATAAAAGAAATCTTTATAAACAATACTGAACATAAAAAAAAAAGAATGGTTGTTCAGAGCTGGGGATGTGGCTCAAGCGGTAGTGCGTTCGCCTGGCATGCGTGCGGCCTGAGTTCGATCCTCAGCACCACGTACAAACAAAGATGTTGTGTCTGCCGAAAACTAAAATAAATAAATAAATATTAAAATTCTCTCTCTCTCTTAAAAAAAAATGGTTGTTCAAAATGACTCTTTATGTTCTGCATCTCTTATTGCTGAAATATTCTTGCTAGATCTGACTTTGACAGACATGATTACAAATACAGGGCAAAATATAAATGTATAATCACCTGAAGGAACCGAAGAATAAACAAAATCTGGGAGATACTGGAATGTAGTAAATACTTAGTAGGGAATGAAGACAAATGAGCAAATAATTTGTATTTCAGTCCAAGAACAGGCTGAAATTAATACAGTATGGAGGGCCTAAAATTGATATAAACTCTAATATTTTAGATCATATTAATCAGAAAACATACAAACATGTACTAGAAAGTTAGGGGGATCTCAGAAAGGAAGGCACCCAAGTCATTGGCTGACTCCATGAGTGTACAGGCCATCCTTCAAAATCCCTTATTAAAAATAACAGAAGTAAACTGAGACCTAAGTGACTACTTGAACTTTCTGTTTGAGTGAAACCAAATATATTACCTACTAAAATCAAATAATAAAGCAAAATAATTCTTTGGATGATTGTAATGAAATCTGACATTGCTACAATTTAACATTTACAATGTTCAAAATGCAATCCAAAGTTATTCAGCACACAAAAAAGCAGGAAAATGTAATAAATTCTGAAGAGAAAGAGGATCAAAATGATCTAAAGAGAGCCATGTATGGAAAGAAGCAGATTTTAAAGTAGTTATTAAAACTTTCTCAATGATACAAGAGAAAATATACCCACAATAAATTAAAAGATGGGAAATCTCAGCAGAGAAATAGTAACTAGGAAAAACGTAAATTATAATAAATGCAAATAAAATTTTTGAAATAAATAGGCGATGTTAGCAACATAATGGAGATCACAAAATTACTAAAGGACTAGGAACATAACTTAATGGAGGAGAGCTTGCCTGCCACATGTCAGACCCTAAATTCAAACATAATATTGTTTCTAGAAAGGTTATAACCAAAGTTTATAAGAAAAGCTTGAAGGTAATTAAATAAATGATGTATTACACAAAGGGGAATAATGACTCAAATAACATTTTCTCATCACAAGTTAAAACAACATCTTGTGAGAAAAATCTTGTGACCCACAATTTATATCCAGTAAAATAGTCTTTGGGGGGACTGGGGTTGTGGCTCAATGGTAGAACACTTGCCTTGTAAGCACGAGGCCCTGCGTTCGAGCGTCAGAAATAAATAAAAAATAAGGATTTTTTAAAAAATTCTTTGGGAATGAAGGAAAAATTAATATTTGCAGATAAAAGAAAACCAATCAGTATCTACCAAAAGAAGTGGTCTATAAAAATGAATAAAATAAATAAAGAATAAATGGAAAAATAAAAACAGAAATTTTACCAGATGAAAACTCATGACTTTAAGAAGAAATAAAGAGCACAGACAAAGATCATTATCCAAATATAGATGCTTCTCTCTTAAGTTACTTTAAAGTATGGAGAGATATTTATAGTAAAAATTTTAATTTTTAAATGATTTTATAAAATGCAAACTACTCAAAGCATTTATCATTTTGAAAATTCAAGTGTATATGTTTATAAAGAATATAACCACAATAACATCAAAAATGCTTAGTTGGTTAGTGCTGACCATAAGTTTTGTAAGATTTTAACCTAAGAATTTTTTTCACTGCCAGAATTTTCTCAGTTTTTCCTTTATCCCCAAGCAATATTTCTATGCTTTACAAAATTCTTCTTTGCAGAAGAAAAAGCCAATTCAATACTGAATCCAAGCAAACTTGTTGAATGAATAAATATTTCTTCTAGTAGGAATATTTTCTATTCTTTTGAAACATCACAGAGCAAAACTGATGCTTATTTTGAGGGGGCTAGGGGTACCAGGATTAAACTCAGGGGCACTCAACCACTGAGCCACATTCCCAGCCCTGTTTTGTACTTTATTTAGAGACAGGATCTCACTGAGTTGCTTAGCACCTTGCTGTTGCTGAGGCTGGCTTTGAACTCGGGATCCTCCTGCCTCAGCTTCCTGAGCTGTGGGATTACAGGCACGTGTAACCACACCCTGCAAAAGATACTTATTTAACACACACACAAAAAAAATCGCTCTTATCTAGTGGAATTTCAAATACTGAAATGGATAGTTAGTCATTCTGGAGGAAAAGTGGTCCAGATACATTCCTGGCTTACTTACTATATTTCAAGTTATACTCTGTAAATGCCTGCATACACACACTGATCTTCAGAATGCCCAAGAATATAATTTCCAAAATGTACTTTTTCTTCTTCTAAAATGTAAGTAACATTTAGGATTTTAATATTTTCTATATGCTAAATAGAAAACACTAAAGATACAAATTTTTTAACCTGTTTTTCTTCCCAGACCACATAATTTTTAAACAAGAGATTATTATAAAAACAGCTTTGACTACTGATTTATTTAAGATGAACATAAAGCCCTTTACTTCAGAGGAATCCATTCCTACATGTGAGAAGGTTCTGAATTCTTATATAACAACTTTCCCCAAAAAGTTCAATAAAATAAGCAATAGACAATAATTGAAAATTTCACAGATTCTGTATTCATTTTACCAATAATTTCAAACTTACAATGGCTTGACTTATGATTTTTCAACCTTATGATGATGTGAAAGCAATATTCATTCAATAGAAATGCTTCAAATTTTGAATTTAGATCTTTTCTCAATCTAAGGATATAGGAATATATCCTCTCATGGTACAGGCCAGTGGTAACATACCACAGCTCCCAGTCAGCTAAGCAATCACAAACTTAAACAATGATAATCTGCAAAGTACTGTGTGGCTGAGCTATGATGTTCTGGAGGATAGGTGTATTAAATGTATTTAAACTTATATTTTCAACTTACCATGGATTGATCAGAACATAACCCCATCACAAGTTGAGAAGCATCTTGTACACTATTTAAATCTTTTTCTATACTCTTGATAAAATTAGATGCTATTTTATGAAATATGTGTGAGAAAAGGGAGAAGCAATGAAAAATTAAGTATTCAGAAAGAAATTTGTATAAAGTCAATTACCAGGAGAAAAAAATAGTCCCAAGCTTAGTAAGTAAGGTACACTGTAAAAGAAATAATCAAACTTTTTAACTGTTTTTTTTTATAATAAAGTCAAGGAACATCACTGCCTACTTCTGATATGGCTGTAGCAGGCAATCAAGCAAAATTTCACCATAAAATTGAAGTTCCACTCAAAATTTTGACTAAATGAATTCAGAAAGGATAATTTCATTTTGGTCTTTGCTGTTCTTTGTCTAATAGTAGTAGGTGATACAATGCCTTTAGCACATTAAAGCATTCATTTCTTAGGCTATACTCTTCATTATGCACCAGTAGCCACATCAGTCTATGTAAATTTAAGTTTAAATGAATTCAGATCAAATAAAATTTAACAGTTAGTTCTTTCATCACAGTAGCCATGTTGTTTTAGTGCTCATTAACCACTACAATGGTAGTTCATTCTGGATAGCATTCTTTAGAACATCTCCATCATCACATGAATTTCTTTTGGACAGCACTGCCTTACAAAGCAAATTTCAACAAATAGAGTCGAACTAAGAAAACTAAAGTACATACTTCCCTTCTCTCTATGACCATAATTTTCCACATTACTGTTTTAAGTAAAAATATTCATCGTGTACCTATTATATACAAGATGCTATTTTGAACATGACTCATAAAGTAGTGAAAAGAATTCCCTGCCATTATACCTTTGGCTTTCCAGAGGGAAGAAACAATACAGAAAAATGGAAACTGCATTAAAAAAGGATTTGTCAGTGAGTATCGTGTAGTAAATGAAATAAGACAATGCAGTGGAGAGTGACCAGGGAAAGCACAGGGTAGGGTGGAAGGAGATGCCTTCTTATATTGAAAGTTGGAGGAATCTTTTCAGGGCTTATATTCAGAATGAATCCTTGTGACAAAAGAAGCCACTATGCAAAGGTCCCCTGAAAGAAGGAACAGCTTTTGGAAATGCTCTCAGGCAGGAGCAGTCCTGGCCCGTTCTAAACTGCTTTATTACCAGGAGAAAAAAATAGGGCTCATATGGTTAAAGGGTAAGGAAACAGAATAGTACACAATGGAGTAAAACCCAAGCAGAGCCAACTCATTCAGGGACTCATGGGATATTGTAAGACTGTTTAAAAAAAAAAAAATAGAAGTATACTAAAAAGCCATTGACGCATTTCCAGCATGGCCATGATGAAATTGGCTAAGGCCTAGAGACATTCAGACATAACTTCCTTAAATAACATAATTCTTAAGTTATTTTTCAGGAAGTGCCTCCAAAATCTACTGAAGAGTGGCTTGAAACCATATTTTCAAGAATAGATATGTGCAGAAGAAGCAAGCTTCTCCAATCAATGATCTTCTGACAACACAGACTCAAATACCCAATGCAGAATATGTCAATCCACCCTCTGAAAAAAAATATGCAAACTATAAAAACACATGATAATCATCTATGTCTGTGCAAAGAACCCTAAAATTTCTTCTTCTTATCAGCAGATCAACAAGACTCTTCTCCCCTCTTCCTTCATATTAATTGACTGCAATACTAATGAATCAGGGAGGTCAGCTCCTGACCTTCTTCCAAAACAGATTCTTCTTGCAAAAATCAAAACAATAATATCAGATTCTATGCACATTGGACAGTAAGCCCTTCCTTGGTATCAATGATATGATTTAAATGATGGCTGTCATGGTTATATGTAGACTTTATCTTTTTACTAAAGAACGTGGGTTATATCTTTATTCAGATATTATCTTGTTCTATTCCTAAAACTGTTATAAAAACCTAGCCATAGAGCTAGTCTTCCTATGGACAACCCTAAAAGGAGTTATTTATTATTCTTCATATTCTCCCAGAACCACAGAAATATCTTTGGAAGTACAAGATAGGTGTTATTAACAGAAAAATACTACCCACTCCACCACTTGTTACTTGTATGTTACATAAGCTATAAAAACATCCATAAACCTATTTTCCTCAACAGAAAAATACGACATAAAACCTGTAACAGTAATCACCCTGATAGATTAGAAAATCTAGTAGTGCTTTGTGAATTAGTATTTTTAAACTAAATCTTTATCATATGTTCCATCATGTTCTGGGTTAAGTTTTGATGAATGACTAAAATAGTTCAGAAGTGCTAAGCCTAGTAATGTGTATGAGTACTAGCCAATATAAATAAGCCTAACAAAAAAATATCTACTGTAATTTTCTGAAATAATAAATATTTAAGATCTGAGAAAGATATTAGAATGATAAATATCTTTATTCTTCTATGAATCTCCCAAACTCTTAACTGAAATTTCTATAAAACTACTGCAATTATTTTAGCATTAAAATGTTTTTCTTAGACCTTTAGTAAACTGTATATATGAAACAATGTTCTCTTGATTACAAACTGAAATGCTAACAAATAAATAAATGTATACAATCTAAGTGGTCTGTTCGACATGAAGTTGACATTTCATTTTCAAATCATATCATTTTCAAGTTCAATACATTTCTTTATGTTTATAATTAACACCCAGATGGAAACACTTGCTTTCTTGCTCCTTTGTCGTCTCTCTCTGCTTAAAAGCAGAGGTAAAAATAGGTTTTGAATGTCAAGGAATTGGAAATATGCTTCCTGAGGTGATTGCCAATCTTTACTTTCCATTTTAGCTTGCAGCCATAGAATCTTGAGCATTTCTATGATTTCCTTTATCTCCTGTCATCAGTTAAGATGACAGAATTTCTCCTCTATTCTTCTATGAAATCTTTAAGAAGGTAGTCTATATGTTCTGTTCGTAGTATCTCACAAAGAATGCATTGGAAAAAACACTGACTTCTCATTGCATCTCTCCAGTGTTACAGCAGATATCTGTGTGTATTTATTTGTTAGTTTATTTATTTATTAGTTCTCTTTAGTTATACATGACAGTAGAGCCCATTTTTATATAATTATACAAACATGAAATATACTTTAATCAAGTTACAACCTCACTCTTGTGGATGTACCCATAGGTGGGATTCACTGTGATGTATTCATATATGGTAGGCAAATTATGTCAGATTTATGCCACTGTCCTTCCTTTTCCTATGCCCACTCTTTTGCCTCCATTCCCCATTTTCTAATCAACTGAACTTCTATTCTCCAGCCCGCCACACACACGCACACACCTTGTGGTGGGCTAGCATACACATCAGAGTAAACATTTGACCTTTGGTTTTGGGGGACTGGCTCAACTTAGCATGCTAATCTCCAGATCCATCCATTTACTGGCAAATGTCATAAAGTCATTCTTCTTTATAGCTAATACTTCATTGTATATGTGTGTGTGTGTGTGTGTGTTTGTGTGTGTATCACATTTTCTTTCTCCACTCATTTGTTGAGGGTCACCTAGGTTGAGATTCTGTGTTTTAAATATTAACCTTCATGCAAATGAGGTAGGTACTATTATTGTCCTAAAGACAATAGAAATAATTCTTGTAAGGAAGATGGATTTGACCACTGATTTTCAATGTTCTTAATCTCTAAAAAAAATATTCTGTCTTTGATCAGGACATCAAGAATTACATTATCAAGCCAATGTCTAAAAACAGTCATATAAAAACTAATCTAAGTCAATTTAGTCATATATAACTCTTAGGTTCTTTTTGATAAATATTAATACTTAGAGGCAAGTGATAGATACAGATCACTTCTTCAGAGCCTATTTACCAGATAATAATGAAAGCAAGTCTTGGACAAAATTATGCAGCACATATAGGTATTTATTACCAATAGTAACAAGGCAATCATACAATGAAGTCCCAGCTCTCTGCCCTTGTGGCTGCACCAGAGGCACCATGCATGAACGGAGCATGCACAGTAATTGGGACAATGCCTAGACACAGACTTGGACAAATCATCATGTCAGAAGCATGACTCCAAGAGAATTCTAAATTAGCAGATGAGCCAGAATTGGGTTCTATTTCCCATCTCTACAAGGGTATGAGTATCTCTACATTATTTCTGACCAATTTACATATCATGAGTATTGTGATTTCTACATTTAATTATATACAAACATTATACCAGAAGAAAAGTTATAATGTAGTATTAAGCTTTAGTGAATAAATCTTATGCTGAGTTCTTTAGGGAAAAATATTAGAGATCTGAAGCTTGCACTGAAATGTACCTAACAATAAAACAGATGACTATAAGAAGAATAGTTGCACAGATATGTGATGGAATCAAGTACAGTAAGATGCTAATGGAAAAAACCTAGGTACAAATTATCCAAACATTTAATGTAAAAGTATCTTGATTTTTCTTTGTGTGAAAATACTCATAAATATCACCAAAATGGAGTGCCTTTGTGCTGTGTTCCCTCAAAAAACCCTCAAAGTGTCCCTCAAAGGACTCGCAGTGTCCCTCAAAGGACTGTGTATTAAAGGATTGGCCTGCAGAGTGTTGGTACTGGGAGGTGGTGGAAACTTTGAGAGGTGGGGCCAAGTGGGGGCGGGGGGTCCTTGGGTCACTGCATCTTTGCTCCCAGAAAAGACTGAAGTAATTCTCATGATAATCAGAGTTAGTTCTCAGAAGAGGATTGTTGTAAAAAGAGCAAGTCTGGCTCCTTCCCTTCTCTCTGAGTCACAGTGTGATCATTTTCTCCATTAAACATTTCTGCCATCTGCCATAGGGCCCTTGCAAGAGCTGGCACCACGCTGAACTATCAGCCTCAAATAAACCTCTTTCTCTTCATAAGTAGCTTGCCTCAAGTATTTTGCTAAAGTAGTAAAAAACAGACTAAATCCGCTTTGTAATATTGAAGATACATTCTTTCAACCACATGTTTTGAGTACTTCATAAGTGTCAATCAGGGTTCAAGGTGCTGGCAATAGGATAGTGAATAAAACAAACAAAACTTCTGCTGTAATGAAGTCTACATCTCTGTTCTAGGAAGACAAAAAGTAACTAGACATGTACATAGGTAATATGTCAGGTGGTGAGAAATTCTAAGAAGAAGAAGAATGCAGCCAGGTGTAGTGGCACATGCCTGTAATTCCAGTGACTAGGGAGGCTGAGACAGAAAAATTGTGAGTTCAAAGCCAGCCTTAGCAACTCAGCAAGACTCTGCCTCTAAATAAAATACTAAAAAAGGGCTTGGGATGTAGTTCAGTGTTTAAGCACCCCTGAGTTCAATCCCAAGGGACAAAACAAAAGCATAATAATGCAAAATAAGAGTAGAAGTTAGGAAAAGACTCTGAGGAGATCACATTTTAGTGGGGATCTGAATAAAGTATCTATGGCTTAATAGCATTATAGGCAGATGAAGCAGCAAATGAAAAAACTCTGAGGTGAGTATGGACATGGTATGTAAAAAATGTACATATATGTTAATTATATATAAATATACATATTCAAAATTTAAATATAAATATGTATATTAAATGTGTTATATATAAATTTATATATAAAAACATAATTTATGCATACATTTATATATATAATTTTACATATATGAAAACAAATAAGGAGGTCAGAATGGCCTTAGCAAAGCAGAAAGGCAACAGAAAACAAGATCAGAAAGATAAGGATAGGCAAAAGGGCAAAGTAGAAGAGTTCATGTAAGGATGCAGATTTAATTGTGATTGATACCGGAAGCCACTGAAAGTCTTTGAGCAGAGGAATGATAGGATCTAATTTATACTTTCAAAGAATTGACCTAACATTTTCTTGATAACAGATTATAAAGGGTTTTGATAGCAGATCACAGGAGGTAAATACAGAAGACAGATTAGGTCTTTAAATAGCCAAAATCCAGTCAAAAGAACAAGGTATCTTTGATTAGAATGTTTTAATGAAAGAAGTGGAAAAAATTATAAATGTAGTATTAAGCTTTAGTGAATAAATCTTATTCAGAAGGCATAGCTGACAGAATTCCTCATGGGTTGAATATAGGGTTTGAGAAAAAGATGGAGTAGGGGGACAAATGGAAAACAGTTGCCACACATTGAAAGAAAGAACAGGTCTGGAGAGGCGAGGATTTTAAGAATTTATACTGAGGTCTGACAATTTTGACAAGTCTTTTCAGGCATCCAAATAAGAAATTGCTGCATAGTTGGACAAAGTGAACCTAAGGCGCAGGCTTTGGCCTGATGTTAAGTCCTCAAAGGGGTGAGATCACCAGGCAGGATAGGTAGGTTGAATAAGAGGAAGGTCTACCTCTAGGACAGCTCCCAGAGAACTTTGGCCTTGAAAGGTAGAAAGATGAGAATCACCATTCAAGGAGTCTTGAGCGCTAAGTGACTGATCAGTCTCAAGGAAAAAAAAAAAAGTAGAGAGGTGACAAATGCAGCTGACAGCTTGAGAGAAGCCTGCTAACTGACCTCAGCTGGCAATTAGAGTTTATCAGTGAATGCAAATGCAAATCATTATAGCATATACCATATACTCCAATTTTTAGAAACTTTCTCTGCTTTTTAATCTTAAAAATTGTACATTTAATGATTCTTAGTCCTTTCTTTCTTTAGTTTGAACTATGTTAATTTCAGTGCTTTCTCTTGAAAATGCGATCTTCCAAATTATGGAGAAAAGAATCTTCAGAAAAGATAAGAGAATGTTCTATTTTCCCCCAGTGCCACTGGGAAGTAGCCCGCCCATTTTCTGCATAATAAAACCAGTTATGATAAGGTAGTAATTTGGATGCACCCGCAAAAGAATCCATCTAATTTTCCTGCCCTATGTGCAATTTAATATATGTATAATTCTGTTCTATTTTTCTAATATTATAAAACCATCCTTGAAAGTAATATTTACACAAAGGTATACACAAATGTTCCAATATATTGCTGAAGAGATTATCCTAAGGTCCTGAAACACTGACCCTTAATTCCTAAAACTTTGTAGTCCTTCATTGTCATTTCAATAATTTTTTACATAGGTATGATATTAAAATAAAATGTTTATTTTCTAAAAACATAAATAAAATGGACTCTTCTCTTTAAACCTGAAGAGCTGCAAGATTTCTTTCTCCTTCCTTGATTGGAAGATGTAATACATTCCATGACCTAGAGACCTCTTCATCAAAGAAGCAGCTCTGAGTCTTTGTCATTTAAAGTGACATTAGTGGTGTCTTGATCAGTTTCTTTACATAAAGTGGTAGAAATGGAAGCTTAATTGGAGTGGCTGTGCTAGAAAATGGGAAGAAAGGAATCAGACAATAAGACAACTGGTTAAAGTTTTGGTGAAAGAGGGACTAGAAAAATGGGGCAATGGCTGAAAAGGATGTGAGTCAAGGGAGGTGTTATTTTTTAAGATTAGAATAATTTCATCATCTTTGCATGTGATAGGAACACTAAAGTCGGGACAGAAATTTTAAAGGAAATAAAGAATGGGAAATTGCAGGCATAATGGTTGTGAAGAGGCTAGAGGGCTGAGACTAGAGCCTAAGTGGAATAGTTGGACTTGGGAATGATTGAAGGTTTCACTCAATTCAACAAAGGAGCAAAAAGCCTCTGAGAACAGATTCTGTTTTAGATGGTGAGAGCATGTGGACATTCTCTCTGCATCTCTCCTATTTTCTTGATGAATAAAGAAATACATTCAATAGTTGATGTCAGGAAGAAAGCTATTCCAAGTTTAGAAGGAGGGAGAGATTAGAAAATCAATGTTTAAGACTGAGGGAGAATATGTTGACCAAGGAAAAGTAGTAGTATATCTGGCCTCCCTTAGGACCTAACAGTTTTGTGATCCTGAATTTAAGGTGAGTATAGAAAACATCTTGGAGATTTAACTAAAGCCTAAATACCAATTAGAATTGTCATACAGAGGAAGCAACCTAAATTACATCTGTATACTTACCTTTTCTTTGTCCAGAGGCAGATGGATAGGTATTGTATATGCATAACACACACACACACACTATACTTATGTATATATGTATATATAAATATATAAATATGAATTTTATATATACATGTATTATATATGTGTGTATATATATTAATATATATTATATACATAATAAGTTTTAAAAATTACACACACATAAGAACCTGAACTGAATGACCTGGAACCCTGATTCCTACTCCTCTGCCTAGTTAATAATTAATAATTAATTTAACTTAATGTTCACATTCTCAGAAAAGCATTCCCTGACTCTTCTGCTATGCCCATCTCTCCTATATTCTTTTATTGTATCCTGTACTTCTATGTAGAATTGACCCCAATTACAAATAAATGAATGTTTATATAATTTTTGTTTGCATTACCTTGTAAGCTATAAGCTTCCTAAGGGCAAAAGACCATGTGAGCCATCTCTGCAATATTCCCTATTGAACTGGTAGCATTAAAAAAATTAACACATTAATTGTTTAATAAACATCTATTATTAGTTCCTCACTTAATCAGTCACTATATATTTATGAATATAAACCATGCATTATAAATACAATGTGTTTACAGAATTTATGATCCAATAAGAAAATAATAATCAAATCATCACACAAACATCTAATTACTAATTATGATCAGTAACACATTAAAAATACAGAATTTTTGATATATTTAGCAGATTTGATCCAGATTGGGAAGTCAGCTAGAGGTTCCCTGGACACATGTAATTTAAGCTGATATTTGAAAGATGAGTAAGAATTAAGTAGACAAGGAGTTAAAGTATTCTAGGCAGAAAGTACAACAGAAATAAAGGCACTGTGCCAGAATGTACAAGGTATGTTTCAGCAAGGTGAGTGAGCTACAGCTTAGATCTTGAGACAAGGAGAGGGAAGCTAGATAATATCAGGTATTTCCCGAGAAGTAGGCATGTCCAGATGAATAAATGGATATATCTATAACAAATCTTAATTCTCACACACAGAGATTTACTCTCTGTAAAATGTGGCTGGATCAGGTTGTTCTCATCATAACCTTTCACAATATTTACCACTCTTCAAGAAATTTTCAAGTAAAATAACAGGTAGGTAATATAATCATGCCAAAGAAAGTCCAAGTAACATTACACGCCAAGCTAAATAATAGAAATTAAAAAGTGAAGGGAAAAGTAAAAATAAAATCAACACACATCACAAAGAAATACAAATAAGCCAAATTAAAAATGATCCATAGAGTAGTGCGTCAGTCAGCTTTCTGTTGATATGAAAAATGACTCATAGTTTCTGGCCACATGGCCCTTTTGCAACACAGTATTTTGTGATAGAATCATGTGGAAAGAAGGCCTGTTTACCTCATGGCAGCCAGGAAGCAAAGAGAAAAAGAGAGAAGGAGCTGGGTTCCCAATATCTTCTTCAAGAGCATGTTCCCAGTGACCTAACTTCTTCTTGCTGGGCCTTACTCTCAGAGGTCCCACCACTTCCCAGTAGTGCTTCAGGTTGGAACCAAGCCTTCAATACATGGGCCTTTGGGGGACATGCAAGATCCAAACCATAGCAAGTAGCACTTAGAAGATTTGTCTTGCAAGCAGCTATTTTGTTTCAGCAAAACAGAAACCTCCCTCAATTTAAATGGTGTTCATTTAAAATTTTATTGGCTTTACATTTTAAAAATTTTACTTTCTTATTTAGTAGTCCTTTAAAATTATGTAAGCACAAAAATTTATGGCTAGTTTTACATTTGTAAGGATTTAAGATAATTATAACCAAATAACCAAGTAGAAAATCCTATTATTCTTATACGGATAACCAACACATCTTAATCTGCTCAGGCTGCACTAACAAAATAACAGACTGAACAGCTTAAACAACAGAAATGTATTTTCTCAATGTGCCAGAGTCTGGAGGTCTAAGATTATCACGTTGGCATGGTTGGGTTCTGATGGCAGCTCTCTTCCTAGCTTGTAGATCACCACCTTCTTGCTGTGCAGAAAGCAATACCTTACACATAAGGTAGTGAGGGCAAGCAAGCACTCTGTTGTCTCTTCTCAAGAGGGCACTGATCTCATTATGGTATCCGACCCGTACTACTTCTAAACCTAATTACTTTCCAAAAGTTCTGTCTCCATGTACCATCCCCTGGGTATTTAGGGATACAACATCTGAATTTTGGGAAACAATTCAACCTACAGCAATGCATTAATAATATTTTTTAAATGCCATAATAAAAAAATCCATAAGAATTTCCTATTGAAATGAGTATTTGCCCCATTTATTCCCTTTAGGCAAGATTCATTATTAAATTAGCAAGTCATGAAGAGGATAATTAGGAAATAAGAGTTAAGAATTAAGAGCTCCATCAATATAAGAAAAGCAAACTAATTAGACTCTACAAATTTGGCACTTTACTTGTAATATCTCTTAAGTGTCTGTAGTAAGAATAATATCAATAACAACAACAATAATAATCACTATCACTCTCAAGACTCTTGTCACTAATTAAGCACATTTTTTTGTACCAGATAAGGCACCAGGCACTTCATAAATATTATTTATTTTTAAATGTTTTAAAATCAGATTTGTTCTTAAAAGTAATCTACAGTAGTTATTTCTACCCATTTTATGGTTGAAAAACCTTAATCGTTGGCATAAATCTAAGACCACCTAAAAACTAAGAAGTGAATTCCAGAATTGAACTAAATATGGCTGTCAACAAAGTCCATGTTATAAGGTTCAACATAAAAAGGAGTTAGTACAACATCACATAGTAATAAGTGGGGAGCTACAGCTAAAGTCTGGTGTTTCCCACTGTACCCACCAAACCATTGAGGGCACACTACAAAGGACCCACATCATAGGTCAGCTCTCAAGAGAGAGAGATGTGCAAGGAATGCTACTGAACAGAACAATGAGACCCAAAATAAACCTCACTTTTTACAAGTTTGCTTAGGTTTCCCTGTCATCTCTGAAAACCAAGCCACAAACACCATGAGAGCATAGCCTATCAACAGTAATTAATACATTATGCAGACTTAAGATAAAGTCTGTTATTACTATGTAAGCTGTCTTGTCTAGCTGTTAGAAATGCCCAAAGCTAAGAAACCAAATCAGGAGAACTTAGGAAAACAGGAATAAGATAAAAAATAACTGAAAGTCAGAATTATTTTAACCTTGTGAATGCATTTGTTAGCCGCTGGTGTGGAAACAATTGGCTGAGTCACTTGAAAGACAGGACTTGCCCTCCATGCACATAACTGCTTTGCTTCAGGCACTGGTCAGCCTGTCTGGGCCCTTCAAGAAGCCTGCCATTTCTTCCCACCAGACTCTCAGTATTGTCCAGATCTAGAAGCCTTTAGAAGTTCCAATTTGCTTCACCTCTCTTCCAAGAACCATAAATTTATCTCGGAATTGAAAAATAGTTTTACAACTAGTACTACAAAAAATGGTACTTGTTACTTTCTACCATCATAAAGGGCAAGATATTTATTAGGTGACTGCCTAATGTTTGGCATATGAACAAAATTTTGAAACATTCGTAAATGTGTATAGATCCTACAAGAGACAGAAATGTGTTTTAAACCAATTTTCTTAAATACTACCCTCAGAACGAGGTTAATAAGAGAACTTCCACTATCACTCAAAATGAGTGAAACTTTTAATCCAGTTCTCCTAATGCTCACTATTCAAAATGCTTGTAGGTGATTGGAATGCAGAATCTCATGTTCTTTTCTAGACTCACATAATCAAAATCCACTATTTAAGTGGTTGGGATATACATTAAGGTTTGAGAAGACAAGATATTTTCAAAACCTGGATATACTCAACTTGGAATTACAAAATTTTTTGTGTAATATAGATTTCTAACATATTCTGCAACTTAAGATTTTCTAAATTGGGGTCTGTGATTGGGAACCCTGCCAAAAGTATCAACCATGATTTCAAAGTTATTAATGTGTGGTGATTGTCAATTTAAGGAAAGCTAGCATCTGTCATCTTCTATAGAGCTCATAATAAATATCATGAAAATAAAGAAATTCCTCATAGAAAAAATATGTGAATTACAACATTTCAGTTATTTCAAAAGTAAGATCTCTGAATTTGGTATGGTATAAGTAAGCACATTTTGATCTATTATTTTGTATTTCCCTTTATTTTCATATGCATAAATTTTTATTTTATTTTTTTCTTTAATTTTTATTGTTGGTTGTTCAAAACATTACATAGTTCTTGACAAATCATATTTCACACTTTGATTCAAGTGGGTTATGAACTCCCATTTTTACCCCGTATACAGATTGCAGCATCACATCGGTTACACATCCACTGTTTTACATATTGCTATACTAGTGTCTGTTGTATTCTGCTGCCTTTATTATCCTCTACTATCCCCCATCCCCTCCCCTTCCATCTTCTCTCTCTACCCCATCAACTGTAATTCATTTCTCCCCCTTGTTTTTTTCCCCTTTCCCCTCACTTCCTCTTGTATGTAATTTTGTTTAACCATGAGGGTCTCCTTCCATTTCCATGCAATTTCCCTTCTCTTTCCTTTTCCCTCCCACCTCTCACCCCTGTTTAATGTTAATCTTCTTCTCATGCTCTTCCTCCCAACTCTGTTCTTAGTTACTCTCCTTATATCAAAGAAAACATTTGGCATTTGTTTTTTAGGGATTGGCTAGCTTCACTTAGCATAATCTGTTCTAATGCCATCCATTTCCCTGCAAATTCTATGATTTTGTCATTTTTTAATGCAGAGTAATACTCCATTGTGTATAAATGCCACATTTCTTTTATCCATTCGTCTATTGAAGGGCATCTAGGTTGGTTCCACAGTCTTGCTATTGTGAATTGGGCTGCTATGAACATCGATGTAGCAGTGTCCCTGTAGCATGCTCTTTTTAAGTCTTTAGGGAATAGACCCAGAAGGGGAATAGCTGGGTCAAATGGTGGTTCCATTCCCAGCTTTCCAAGAAATCTCCATACTGCTTTTCAAATTGGCTGCACCAATTTGCAGTCCCACCAGCAATGTACAAGTGTACCCTTTTCCCCACATCCTCGCCAGCACTTGTTGTTTGACTTCATAGTGGCTGCCAATCTCACTGGAGTGAGATGGTATCTTAGGGTGATTTTGATTTGCATTTCTCTGACTGCTAGAGATGGTGAGCATTTTTTCATGTACTTATTGATTGATTGTATGTCCTCCTCTGAGAAGTGTCTGTTCAGGTCCTTGGCCCATTTGTTAATTGGGTTATTCGTTTTCTTATTGTTTAATTTTTTGAGTTCTTTGTATACTCTGGATATTAGGGCTCTATCTGAAGTGTGAGGAGTAAAGATTTGTTCCCAGGATGTAGGCTCCCTATTTACCTCTCTTATTGTTTCTTTTGCTGAGAAAAAACTTTTTAGTTTGAGTAAGTCCCATTTGTTGATTCTAGTTATTAATTCTTGTGCTATGGGTGTCCTATTGAGGAATTTGGAGCCCGACTCCACAATATGTAGATCGTAGCCAACTTTTTCTTGTATCAGACGCCGTGTCTCTGATTTCATATCAAGCTCTTTGATCCATTTTGAGTTAACTTTTGTGCATGGCGAGAGAAAGGGATTCGGTTTCATTTTGTTGCATATGGATTTCCAGTTTTCCCAGCACCATTTGTTGAAGATGCTATCCTTCCTCCATTGCATGCTTTTAGACCCTTTATCAAATATAAGATAGTTGTAGTTTTGTGGATTGGTTTCTGTGTCCTCTATTCTGTACCATTTGTCCACCCGCCTGTTTTGGTACCAGTACCATGCTGTTTTTGTTACTATTGCTCTGTAGTATAGTTTGAGGTCTGGTATCGCTATACCGCCTGATTCACACTTCCTGCTTAGAGTTGTTTTTGCTATTCTGGGTCTTTTATTTTTCCATATGAATTTCATAATTGCTTTATCTATTTCTACAAGAAATGCCGTTGGGATTTTGATTGGCATTGCAATAAACCTATAGAGAACTTTTGGTAATATTGCCATTTTGATAATGTTAGTTCTGCCTATCCATGAACAGGGTATATTTTTCCATCTTCTAAGATCTTCTTCTATTTCTCTCTTTAGGGTTCTGTAGTTTTCATTGTATAAGTCTTTCACCTCTTTTGTTGGGTTGATTCCCAAGTATTTTATTTTTTTGAGGATATTGTGAATGGAGTGGTTGTCCTCATTTCCATTTCAGAGGATTTGTCGCTGATATACAGGAATGCCTTTGATTTATGCGTGTTGATTTTATATCCTGCCACTTTGCTGAATTCATTTATTAGCTCTAATAGTTTCTTTGTAGAGCCTTTTGGGTCTGCTAGGTATAGAATCATATCATCTGCAAATAGTGATAATTTAAGTTCTTCTTTTCCTATTTTTATGCCTTTGATTTCTTTCGTCTGTCTAATTGCTCTGGCCAGTGTTTCGAGAACTATGTTGAACAGAAGTGG
This sequence comes from Marmota flaviventris, assembly GCF_047511675.1. Taxonomy (NCBI): domain Eukaryota; kingdom Metazoa; phylum Chordata; class Mammalia; order Rodentia; family Sciuridae; genus Marmota; species Marmota flaviventris. The sequence continues at coordinate 56,583,516 of NC_092504.1, read as the reverse complement.
TGAGAGAGGGCATCCCTGTCTTGTTCCAGATTTTAGAGGGAATGCCTTCAATTTTTCTCCATTCAGAATGATGCTAGCCTGAGGCTTAGCATAGACTGCTTTTACAATATTGAGGTATGTTCCTGTTATCCCTAGTTTTTCTAGAGTTTTGAACATAAAGGGATGCTGTACTTTGTCGAATGCTTTTTCTGCGTCTATCGAGATGATCATATGGTTCTTATTTTTAAGTCTATTCATGTGGTGAATAACATTTATTGATTTCCATATATTGAACCAGCCTTGCATCCCAGGGATAAATCCTATTTGATTATGGTGCACAATTTTTTTGATATGTTTTTGTATCCGATTTGCCAGAATTTTATTGAGGATTTTTGCATCTAGGTTCATTGGAGATATTGGTCTGTAGTTTTCTTTCTTTGAAGTGTCTTTGTCTGGTTTAGGTATCAGGGTGATGTTGGCCTCGTAGAATGAATTTGGAAGTTCTCCCTCTTTTTCTATTTCCTGAAATAGCTTGAAAAGTATTGGTATTAGTTCCTCTTTAAAGGTTTTGTAAAACTCTGCTGTATACCCATCCGGTCCTGGGCTTTTCTTAGTTGGTAGTCTTTTGATGGTTTCTTCTATTTCCTCCATTGATATTGGTCTGTTTAGGTTGTCTATATCCTCCTGACTCAATCTGGGCAGATCATATGACTTAAGAAATTTATTGATGCCTTCACTATCTTCTATTTTATTGGAGTATAAGGATTCAAAATAATTTCTGATTATCTTCTGTATTTCTGAAGTGTCTGTTGGGATATTGCCTTTTTCATCCTGTATGCCAGTAATTTGAGTTCTCTCTCTTCTTCTCTTCGCTAGCATGGCTAAAGGTCTGTTGATTTTGTTTATTTTTTCAAAGAACCAACTTTTATTTTTGTTAATTTTTTCAATTCTTTCTTTTGTTTCGATTTCATTAATTTCAGCTCTGATTTTAATTATTGCTTGCCTTCTACTTCTTTTGCTGTTGTTTTGCTCTTCTTTTTCTAGGATTTTGAGATGAAGTATGAGATCATTTATTTGTTGTTTTTTTTCTTTTTTTAAGGAATGAACTCCAAGCAATGAATTTTCCTCTTAGAACTGCTTTAAATGTGTCCCATAGATTCCGATATGTTGTGTCTGTGTTTTCATTTATCTCTAAGAATTTTTTAATTTCCTCCTTGATGTCTTCTATAACCCATTGATCATTCAGTAACCTATTGTTCATTCTACAAGTGATGCATGATTTTTCCTTCCTTCTTTTATCGTTGATTTTCAGTTTCATTCCATTATGATCAGATAAGATGCATGGTATTATCTCTACTCCTTTATATTGTCTAAGAGTTGCCCTGTGACATAATATATGATCTATTTTTGAGAAGGATCCATGTGCTGCTGAGAAAAAAGTGTAACTGCTTGATGTTGGGTGGTATATTCTATATATGTCGATTAAGTCTAGGTTATTAATTGTGTTATTGAGTTCTATAGTTTCCTCATTCAACTTTTGTTTGGAAGATCTGTCCGGTGGCGAGAGAGGTGTATTGAAGTCTCCCATGATTATTGTATGGTGGTCTATTAGACTCTTGAACTTGAGAAGAGTTTGTTTGATGAACATAGCTGCACCATTGTTTGGGGCATATATATTTATGATTGTTATGTCTTGTTGGTGTATGGTTCCCTTGAGCAGTATGTAGTGTCCCTCTTTATCCCTTTTGATTAACTTTGGCTTGAAATCTATTTTATTTGATATGAGTATGGACCTTCCTGCTTGTTTCCAAAGTCCATATGAGTGATATGATTTTTCCCAACCTTTCACCTTCAGCCTATGTATGTCTTTTCCTATCAAATGTGTCTCCTGTAGGCAGCATATTGTTGGGTCATGTTTTGTGATCCATTCTACTAGCCTGTGTCTCTTAATTGGTGAGTTTAAGCCATTAACATTTAGGGTCATTATTGAGATATGGGTTGTTCTTCCAGCCATATTTGTTTATTTATGTTACTAAACATGGTTTGTTTTCCTCTTTGATTATTTCCCCCCCTTTACTGTCCTACCTCCCACTGTTGGTTTTCATTGTTATTTTCCATTTCCTCTTCCTGTAATGTTTTGCCGAGGATTTTTTGGAGAGATGGTTTTCTAGCTGCAAATTCTTTAAACTTTTGTTTATCGTGGAAGGTTTTAATTTCATCTTCCATCCTGAAGCTTAATTTTGCTGGATACACAATTCTTGGTTGGAACCCATTTTCTTTCAGTGTTTGAAATATGTTATTCCAGGATCTTCTAGCTTTCAGAGTCTGTGTTGAAAGATCAGCTGTTATCCTGACTGGTTTACCCCTAAATGTAATCTGCTTCCTTTCTCTTGTAGCTTTTAAAATTCTCTCCTTATTCTGTATGTTGGGCATCTTCATTATAATGTGTCTAGGTGTGGATCTCTTATGATTCTGCACATTCGGCATCCTGTAGGCTTCTAGAATTTGGGATTCTGTCTCATTCTTCAAGTCTGGGAAGTTTTCTCTTATTATTTCATTGAATAGATTGCTCATTTCTTTGGTTTGGAGTTCTATACCTTCCTGTATCCCAATGACTCTTAAGTTTGGTCTCTTAATGTTATCCCATATTTCTTGGATGTTCTGCTCATGGTTTCTTAACAGTCTTGCTGAGCTGTCTATGTTCTTTTCCAGTTGAAATACTTTGTCTTCATTGTCTGATGTTCTATATTCTAAGTGTTCTACTCTGCTGGTAGTATTCTCAATTGAATTTTTAAGTTGGTTTATTGCTTCCTGCATTTCTAGGATTTCTGTTTGTTTGTTTTTTATAACCTCTATCTCCCTGTATAGTTGATCTTTTGCTTCCTGGATTTGTTTATGTAATTCATTGTTGAAGTGATCTTTCATTGTCTGATTTTGCTGTCTAATGTCTTCCTTGAGACTCCAGATCATCTGAAGCATGTATATCCTGAATTCTTTATCTGACATTCCATCTGCTGCAGATATTACCTCTTCTAACGTTGAGTTGACCTGCATTGCTTGTGGTCCTTTCTTTCCTTGTCTCTTCATACTGTTTGCGTTTCTTTCTGCTTGGTGAAACTGTTGTGTTATTGAATTTTCCCCCTATATATTTATATTGCTCTTGTATAGTTGCAAAGTCTCCCTCGCAGGCGCGGGCGGTGGCTCTGCCCCTCCTCCAATTGGGGCAATGTGCCTACCACGTTGGCAGGCCGCTGGGCCTGTTCTGCTGGTCAGTAGCAGGTCTGCCTACCTTGCAGGCGCAGGCAGCAGCTCTGCCCCTCTGCGGGCCGCTGGGCCTGTTCTGTCGGTGGTCGTATTTCCACCTACCTTGCAGTCGCATGGGGCGGCTCTACATTTTGATCTATTAATATCTATTTCCTAAAGCCAAGAACATCAAAAACATCACTAGATCTGAGAAAATAAAAATAAAAATATAGGTAGAAAAGATAAGAAAGAAAATAGAGCACTTAGAAACACCCTTTTCAGCAAAATTACTCTCAAAGAAACAATTCCTTCACTAATTAGGTTAAACCTGATTCCTATAATCCATATACATTTATACAGGGCATATTTCTACACAAATCATAAAGTTGATTTCTTCTACTTACATAGGAAAATTCCCAAGGGGCAATTAGTAAATTATAATCTCTGTGTGTCATCTTATATTAGACTGAGAGGATAGGCATTCTCACAAAGAGAATTAGTATAGTGAAGAAAAGATAAAGATGTGGTTTCAACATTATTCCTAAATATTTAGAAATCTATGGTTACTAATATATTCACCTGTGTTTGCCAGTGAATGAGGCCCAGAAAAAGGTGGATTCACATTTAATCAATGTTTCGATTACTATACAGATCAGAAAGTTTGCAATTCTCCAAAGTTTTTAGCCTCTTTCTTTGTTTATTTAGAAACTTCTTATATTACTGACTTCACATATGAAAATAGTAAACCATTCTCTATAACCAAATAGTTTAAACATTACTAAGAATATAACTAATATAAAGATTATTTTTATTTATGAATAAGTAAATTTGACTGACAGTTATGTTAATGTATTAAATTATTGCCTGCTGATTTCAACAAAAATAGTGGTGGAATAGACATTTTCACTCCTTATCTTATATACCATTGAAAGTGAGTAGTTTTGACAGCAACCCTTGCCTGAGAGTACTTTCATGAGAGGGAGTTAGGCTGTTAAAGAGATGCTACCCTCTTAAAGGAGCAAAACAGTAAAGAATAGATGCACTGAAGAGGGTAAGAAGAGTTGCCCTTTATGTCACCCTTTCTTCAAAGAAGCATAATTCAATACTATGAGAAATATCTCAATCTAATATTTCTCTCCTAGATGATATGGTTTAGATGTGGTTTGTACCCCAAGGATTCCTGTGCTACTGACTTGGTGCTCCGTCTAGTGAAGTAATGTTAAAAGATGATGAGATCTTTAAGAAGAGGGCACTAAATAGTGGTCATTAGGTCATAGTGGCATTGCACTATGAAGAAGCATGTACTCCCAAAACTGCTACCACCAAGAGGGAAAAAGAGTAGCGGATGAGTATAATCATCCAAAAGGGATAAGAGGCACTCAGATTTTTTTTGAAAAATAAATGAACTAGACAAACTAGACTGAGTTAAGAAACCTCAAGGACATAAAATAAGTAAAGAAAAAGGGGACATTAAAACTGATTTGACAGAAATATAAAGAATCACAAGAGAGAACATGAACAGTTATATGCCAACAATTAAAAAGTTGGATAACCAAATTGAACACACTGAACAAAAAAGGAGATTGACTTAATAACAGGAAAGCCCAATAAAGCCTAGAACCACATGGCTTCATGGATGAATTCTTCCAAACGTGTAAAAAAGAATTAATCCCAATCTGTATCAAACTCTTACCATCCTACCCCCGAAAAAAATATTAAAGAAGAGGGAACACACCCTTTGATACCAAAGCCAGACAAAGGCATTACAATCAAACCAAATTCAAAACATTCAAAGGACCATAAACCATGATCTAGTGTGATTTATCTCCGGAATGCAAGCATGGTTCAATATACAAATCAATAGCGTGATATACACATTAACAGAGTGAGGGATAAAAATCATATGATCATCTCAATGGATACAGAAAAAGCATTTAACCAAATTCAACATATTTTGATAAAAAACGCAACAAATTCATAATAGAAGGATCACATATATCAACATGGTAAAGACCATATGTAACAAGCCCACTGGTAACATGATATTTAGTGGTGAAAACCTTAAAACTTGTCTTATAAAGAAAATGAAAAAGATGTTGCAGTTGTCTTAATGTCCTCCAAAAGTCATGCCTTGAAGCTAAACTTCATAGTAGTGGTATTAAAGAGTTAGGGCATCTTTTGAAGTGATTAAGTCATGAGGGTGACACCCTCGTGAATAGATTAGTGCTCCTTGAAAGAGCTCTAGGGAATTAGCTTAGGACCATGCCCCTTTAATCTCCTTGGTCATGTGAGGAAACAGCAGTCATTCTCTAAAAAATCAACAGGACACTATCTTGGAAGCAGACCAGGCCTTCCTCACACCAAAACCTACTGACATCTTGATCTTAGACTTCTCAGCCTTCAAATTTCTGAGAAATAAAATTCCATTGTTTATAAATTACCCAGTCTCATGTATTTTGTTATAGCAGCACAAATGAGTTAAGAGAGATGCCAACTCTCACTGTATCTATCAAAAAAAAAAAAATACTAACCAGAAGTTTTTGCAAGAAAAATTAGGCAAGAAGCAAAAAAAAGCCATCCAAATCATAAAATAAGAAGCAAAATTATTTCCATTGTTGTATGTTATGATCTCATATATATAAAAGACAGAACCTAAAGGCTCCACCAAAAAATGTGTTAAAATTCAGTAAAATTTCAGAATAAAAATTAACATATAAAATCAGTAGCATTTCTATATGCCAATAATCAGCTATCTAAAAATAAATCAATAAAACAACTCTACCTACAATAGCATCAATAATTAATTAATTAGAAATACATTTAACCAAGGAAGTGAAAGCTTTCTACATTAATAACTAAAATACCAAGGAAAGAAATTGAAGGAGACATAAATAAATGAAAAAAATATCCTGTGTTCACAGATTGGAAGATTAATATAGTTAAAATGTTTGTGATCTCCAGATTAAATGTCATTTGTATCAAAATTATGAAAGCACTGTCACACAAGGAGAAAAACACTCCTAAAATTCATAGGGAATCACAACAAACCCCTGAACAAATCTGGAGGCATCAGACTTCCTGGCTTTAAAATGTATTTTAAAGTTTCAGTTATTAAAACAGAAGAGTACTAGCATAAAAACAAGCTTATAAACCAAAGGAAGAGAAAAGAGAACATCCTCTTATCAACTGGTCTTCAACATTGCATCAGGAACCCATAATGGGGAAAGGACAGTCTCCTTGACAAACGGGTCTAGGATCAAAGCTCTGTGACATTAACCTGGGCAATGGATTTGGGAGTGTCATCCCGATAGCATAGTCAACAAGTGCAAAAATAAACAAGTAGTAACGCACATCAACCTAAAAAGCTCAACACAGAAAATTAATATTCCAATAGAATAAAGAGACAACCTATGTCATAGCAGAATACAATTGCAAAATATTCCACTGATGAGAAGCTAATATCCAAAATATGTAAGTAACTCAAAAACTCAGTTCAATAGTACAAAACAAGCTGATTAAAAAAGGAGAAAAGGATTTGAACAGACATTTTGCAAAGAATGGATATATGCCTAACAGGTTCATGGAAAGAAGCTCAGAGTCACTAATCTTAAGGTAAATGCAAATTAAAAGCAAAATGAACTATCACTTCTTTCCTGTTAGAATAATGTTTATCAAAAACATGAAAGATACAAGTGTTGACAAGAATATGAAGAAAAGACAACTCTTCTACACCATTAGTAGAAGTGTAAATTGATAACATCCATTAAGAAAAATAGTATGAAATTTCCCCAAAATATATGAAGACATGAATTGGGTGTCAACCTACTTTATATACAAGCAGAGATATGAAAAAAGTGTGGTAATTATGTATAATAAGAATTGTAATGCAAAAAAAGTACATGTATAAAGACATGAATTGGCATGAACATACTTTATACAAAGATATGAAAAATTGTGCTCTATATGTGTAATAAGAATTGTAATACATTCTTCTGTCATGTATTTAAAAAAATAAAATCAATAAAAAGTAAAAAATAAATAAATAAATAGTACTATTATGTGATTCAGCTATTCAACTTCTGGGTATATGTTGAAAAGAGATGAAATCATTATATCAAAGAGACACTGGCATTACCATATGTATTGCAGCATTATTCTTAAGAACCAAGATATGGAATCAATTTACATGCCCATCTACAGATGGATGGATAAAGAAAATGTCATACACACACACACCCACACACAACCATATTCATTTATAAAACAGAAAGAAGTATTGACAATTTGAACATTATGAATGAACCTGAAGAATGTTTTGCTAAATGGAATAAGGCACAGAAAGATGCTGCATAGTTTTGCTTACATGTAGAATTTAAAAAAGCAAAACTCATAAAAGCAGAGAGAATGATAGTTGCTATGAGATGGGGGTGAAAGAAATGGGGAAATATTGATTTAAGGGTACAGTTTCAGTTATCTGGGAAGAGTAAGTTTTGGGGATCTAATGCTATGACTATAGTTAATGTTACTTCATTGTATTTACTAAAAAATACGCTGGAGATTTTCTGAGAAATTAGACCTTAAGTGTTTGCACCACAGAAAATAGTCTCTAAAAGATTAAGGAAATCATTCCCAGTTTAAACTTGTTTTGTGGTGGTTATCCCAAGTATCTATACCAAATTATTTTAAGTGTAACTGTTTTTTTAAAAATTTGAATCTCCATACCTTGGCATAACTTGTGTTGAAGTAAAAGGTAATTAAGTCAGTGCTTAAATGAAGACGTTTTTGTTTGAAAATTATCATTAATAGAAGACTAGAATTAATGATGCCTAAAAAATGATATTCTTTTTCAGTTAAACTTTGCTTCAAGATTGCAAAATATAATTCTCTTATAAAGAGAGCACCATAGGAAATAACTGAAATATGAAAATATCCTACTAAAAGTTTTATAAGCCTCAAACTAGAAACAGAGTTTTGAAGAAAAAAAAATTCTATCATGTTTATAATATATCCTGAGCAAAAAGGTGACCTACCTATCTTTTCTAGGGATTGAAATAATTCATTATTCGTGATGTAATAAAACAGATAAGCATATGGAAACTCCTGGGGCTCTTCAGAAAATATACATGCACATACATCTAAGAAATAGGGCCACAAGTGAACGCCTACAGTTAGAATTAAAATGAGTGCAGTCACACAAATGGGAGATGGGGCATCTCTGAAAAATAATCTGAAGTTCAACAGTTAAATCTGATGATATAGAAAACCTAAATAGATCAATATCACATAACAAAATTGAAATAGCAACTAAAGCCTTTCTTTTTTAAAAAATATTTATTTTTTAGTTGTAGTTGGACACAATACACTTATTTTATTTATTTGTACGTGGTGCTGAGGATCAAACCCCGGGCCTTGCACATGTGAGGCGAGTGCTCTACCACTGAGCCACAACCTCAACCTCCAACTAAAGCCTTTCAACAAAGAAAAACTCAGAACTAGATGGATTCTCAGTAGAGTCTACCAGACCTTTAAAGAAGAACTAACACAAGTCTTCCTCAAATTATTCCATGATATGGAAACAGAAGGAACTCTAAAACACATATGAAGCCAGGATAACTCTAATAACAAACAGAGATCCAACTAGGAAAGAAAACTACAGGCCAATATAACGGATGAACATAGATGCAAAAATCCTTAATAAAATATTATCAAACTTAATGCAAAAACAAATAAAGAATATAAAATGCCATGGTCAGTGGGTTTCATCCCAGGAATACAAGCCTGGTTCAACATAAACAAAAAAATCAAAAATTGTAATTTACCTGGCTTAAATACAATTAAGAACAAGAACCATATAGTCATCTTAGTAGATGAAGAAAAGGCCTCTTATACAATACAGTAACAATTCATGTTTTAAAAAAAACATAAGAGAAACTAGGAATAGTAGGAAATTACCCTGACATTATAAAAGCTACATATCACAAACCCAAAGCTAACATCATACTGAAAACTTTTTCTCTAAAATCAGGAACAAGACAAGGATGTCTCACCATTACTATTGAATATAGTTATGAAAACTCCAGCCAGGGGAATCAGGCAAGAAAAGGAAACTAAAGGGATACAAATCAGAAAAGGGATACAAATCACTGATTATTGATGACAGGATCCTATATCTATAAGATAAAAAAAATTCCACCAGAAATTTCTAGAGCTCATAACTGAGTTCAATAAAATAGCAGGATACAAGATCAACATCCATAAATCAATAGTTTTTCTATACTTCAACAGTGATTCAGCTGAGGAAGAAATCAGAAAACCATTCCATTCACACACACACAAAAAAAAAAAAAAAACTGGGAATTAATCTTACCAAGGAAGTTAAAGATAAATCAATAGTTTTTCTATACTTCAACAGTGATTCAGCTGAGGAAGAAATCAGAAAACCATTCCATTCACACACACACACAAAAAAAAAAAAAAAAAACTGGGAATTAATCTTACCAAGGAGGTTAAAGATCTCTACAATGAAAGTGACAGGATACTGAAGAAAGAAACTGAAGACTTTAGAAGATGGAAAGACTTCCATGTTCTTGGACAGGCAGAATCAAAACAGACACGAAGACCAATGGAATTAATAGAAGATGCAGAGACAAACTCACATATTTGCAGATACTCACATATCTGATACTTGACAAAAGTGTCAAAAATACATACTGGATAAAAGACAGCCTTTTAAATAAATGATGAAGTGAAAACTAGATACCAATAAGTAGAAGGATGAATTTAGATGCCTATCTTTCAGCCTGCAAAAAAATAAAATCAAGGGCTGGGGTTGTAGCTCAGTGGTAGAGCGCTTGCACTACATGCTTGAGGCACTAAGTTTGATCCTCAGCACCACATAAAAAGAAATAAATAAAAAAAGATATTGTGTCCATCTACAACTAAAAAAATATTTTTAAAAAATGAAATCAAGGGGCTGGGGATGTGGCTCAAGCGGTAGCGCGCTCGCCTGGCATGCGTGCGGCCCGGGTTCGATTCTCAGCACCACATACAAACAAAGATGTTGTGTCCACCAAAAACTAAAAAATAAATATTAAAATTCTCTCTTTAAAAAAAAATGAAATCAAAATGGATTCAAGACTTATGAATTAGACCACAAATCTTACAACTTCTAGGCATGACTTCCTCAACAAGATTCCTAAAGCTCTAGAAATAAAATCAAGAATCAAATAAGCAGTATACCATCAAATTAAAAAGCTTATGTGCAGCAAAGGAATTAGTTAAGAGGGTGAAGAAAAAAACCTATAGAGTGGGAGAAAATCTTTGCCATCTACTCCTCTGATGCTGAGAGCCATTGCCAAGTAGGAATTGTTACCGCTGTTGACCAGTGACGAGTTCTTGCTTCCCCAATGTTGAAGAATAACACCAAAGAAGCACGCCGAGGCAAGGTCAGAGTAGAAATTAGAAGTTTATTAAAGGACAGCAGAAAAGACTTCTCCCGGAAAAGACTTCTCCCGGAGGAAGAAGGGGACCCAAAAGGTGGAATCCGTGGAAGTGTGGTTGTCTCTCCATTTTATAGTTTCTTTCAGTGATGGAATGTAGGTGGGAAGGCCCGAGGGGTGGGACACAGGTGGGCCAAAGAAGTAGTCTGAGCAGGAAGGACTTCATTAACACTTCTTTGGGATGGACTTTGGCCTAGGGCCTTTTCAGGACTTCATTAACATTGCATGAGTTGTCCTGCGTTTCCTGGAATCATTCTCAGCATGGCCTCCATTTTAGATTTCACTTGGTATTAGACCCGATTTACCTAACTACACTGACTACCTAACTTTAAATCTGGCTTCAGAATGACGCATCGCAATTTATTTGTCAGGCTACTCCATGTTGCTTAGAGGAAGGACTCTCCATGGTGGACCCAGGTTTTGCAGTGACTTTGCATGAAAGGTGACCTTGCTCAAGGACCAGGGCGGATCCGGGTTTAGGGTAGATCAGGGTTTAGGGCTGATCGGGATTTAGGGCATTTGGGTTTAGGGCGGTTCCAGGTTTAAGGTGTACCCTGCTGGGAATAGGGCGTATCCTGCTGCCTCAGGCACGCCCGCTCCTTGAGTTCCCTGAGTTCTCGAGGGATTCAGAGAGTATTTTGGGATTCAGAGCCCGGTGGAGAGTGTGGATTTTGCCCAGAACGTGGATTTTGCCCAGGACGTGTTTATAGAGTGCCGGTGTGAGTTCGGGAATAAAGAGTTGCTGTTTGAATCTACAAGGTGTGTGGTGGCTTGTTATTTTGTGCCCAGCCAGACTGCGGCACTCTGACAGGACATTAATATCCAGAATATATAAAAATAGGTAAAAAAAACCCTCAATACCAAACATACACACACACACACACACACACACACACACACAGCCCAATCAATGGGCAAAAGAACTAAACAGAAATTTCTCAATTGCTCAAGAAATACAAATGGCCGAGAAACATGAAAAATGTTCAACAGCTCTAGCAATCAGAAAATTCAAATCAAAACTACACTAAAATTTCATCTCATTCCAATCAGAATGGCAATTATCAAGAAAACAAATACTGGCAAGGACAATGATGTGTGGAAAAAGGCACACTCTTACATTGTTGGTCAGACTGCAAAATTAGTACAACCATTCTGGAAAGCAATGTGAACATTCCTCAAAAAACTAAGAATGGAACCACCATATGACCCAGCTATCCTACTCCTGGGTATTTGTCTAAAATATCTAAAATCAGCATACTATAGCAATACTGCCACGTCATTGTTTATATCAGCACAACTCACAGTAGCCAAATTATGGAATCAACCCAGATGCTATTAATAGATGAATGAATCAAGAAAATGGTACATGTACATAATGGAGTTTTGCTCGGCCATAAGGAGGAATGAAATAGTGGCATCTGGCAGTAAATGAAGAGAAATGGAGAAGAATCAAGCTAAGTGAAATAAGCAAACTCAGAAAAATCACACGTTGAACATGTTTCCTCATATATGTAAGCTAGAGCAAAATAAGGGAAAGAAGAAGTTTGGGGAGGACATTGGGGAAGATCAGTGAAGCAGGAGAACAAGAGTGAGGGAGGAAGAAAGGTAAGGGGGAAGAAATATGAAATGAATTTAATAATGTTATATACATATATAGAAGTATCAAAGGGAATTTTACCTTTATGAATATGTAGAAGAAAGGAAGTTTAGTGGAGAAGGGAGAACAGGGGGAGAGAAGAGGCAAGGCAAGGGGTACAGAATGGAGATTGAAATCCAATTTCCTGCATGTATGATTTTATCAAAATGAACCCAAATACTGTGTATGATTATAATGCTCTAATTAAAAAGAATCAATACAGACTTTATAGAAGCTAGGAGAAAACTTTATCTAAATGCAAAATGATTTGTTTCATGGATGGGTGAGATAAATGTTTTTTTTTTTTTTTATTTTCTCTTTTCTACTCTTCAAACGTGCATAGAGCAATGAATTCCATTCTTTCCAGTCTCCTGTGTTTTCATTAAACTTCACTGCTGTGAAACACAGATATATTTTCTCTGTCCATGACCCATGGATATGGCCTTTAGATATCTTCTCTGAAGTCTTACACTGTAGAGGACAAAGTACCCCTGGCTAGAAATGATTCTGAATACTGTCTCAGATCTCCTCTCAACAAAATTTTCAACAATGAGGGCAAAAAGATGCTTTTGCATGGTGTGCTACTCTTAAAAGCAAACCCCAAGAATAAAAGCAGTCATTTTCACTTTACATTGATTTTGATTTGGCAAAGGACACATAAGAGCACCCAGGGAGTTCATTCTCTAAGTCTTTCATTTCCATTGTTTTCCATTGATCATTAGGTTGCTGAAATTCAGAATTTTTCAATATAAACATATTCAAGAAAAATCACCTAAGCAAACATAATATTTGCTCTTACTTTTAATTACACAAAATCATCCTTCTCATATAAAATTAGCAATGATGTGATCGATTTTAAATACAATAATTTGAAATAATTCACATTTCTTTATGATGTTTCACCTAACCTGCTATCTCATCTGTCCTGGATGATTTTAGTATTTTCAATAATTCCTATAATTGGCTTCCCTGGGTAAGAACATGTCAATAAAAGATAAAATGTTCCATAAAAGATGAAGTAAATAATTGTTGCATTGTAAATAAAAATCTGACATTTCCAAGTAAAGGAAGAACACATAGAAGAGTCAGTCAAAACACTCTTCTAAAAAAAATCCTGTAATTATTATAGTAATAATTATTATGGACAATGTTTCTGACTTCTTAAAATTAATCAGAAATCTCAAAAAAAAGTTTTTTATGTCCTAAGTAGAAATCTATTTGATTCAGAAATATGTATATGTTGTTCTCACCAAGCAGAGAATGGTTGGATCCCCTCCACACACACAAATTCATATGGATATTGAAGCTAAAAACACCACACATAACCCAGGAGGATACAAAAATCTTTATACTGCTCACATAAGAAGGCATTCTGGGAAAGATAGGACAGGATGGATTCTAAACCTGTTGAAATATAATGTAGGAGAGGAGACCCATTTGGAGTGTTACAAAATATAAAGAGGAACAAACTGATGACTAAAACGTGAGTGTCTAGATACCATTCAATGTGTTCTATGTGTGTTAACTCATTGAACCTCCCAAATCAAGGTATGTAGTAGATATCACAAAGAGTATTATTTTAGACAAAGAAACCAAACCATAAAGTTGTTAAGTAACTAGATCAACATCATTAACCAGTCAGTGGCCAGCATTTGGATCAGTTAGTCTGGCCCTAGGGATATATACTTTAAACCACTATTCTCTCAATATATAATTACTACTGACCAGAAATTTCAGAAATTATGGCCACACTGTTAATCTTGGCAGCAGGAATATATCTACCCCTATTAATTATGAAGCTACATTTTGTGTACTAGTTGGAAGAACAAGAGTGAGGGTAATAAAGAGGGTTAGGGGCTGCAAGGGAAAATTTGAGTCACACACCAAGACCCAGACTCACAATGTTTTAAATGGAAATAAAATCATAGATCCATTGCTATGGGAGCCTGATTCTCAGGTTCATCACTGGATAAATTTGATAAGTGATGTCTTTGAACAAATAAGCAATTCTTAAAGACAATTATTATTCAGAAGCTACTGAAAAGGGGGATAGAATGTAGAATGCTATAAAAACAAGCAAACTGAAAATATCAAGGGGATAGATAAGGGGTAGAAGGAAGTTAATTGAACACTGTGCTCTAAATAAGAGGATCCTATATGTCTGGTCCCAGTCACCATGTGAGTGAGCCTCTAAGACATGGAAACTTCAGAAGTCAGGGCAGTACCAGAGCAAAAAGTCTTACAGGTTGCTGGAAGCAATATTTAGGAGGGAGTAGGGAAACTGTTAGGCAGCTGCTCAAGGACAATGCCTTCAGGCTCTGAGGCATAAATAAAAGATAGAACTAAGATCACATGGCAATATAAGTAGCTGAAATAATTGAGCAGGATGAAAGAGGACTCAAGAAATGGCTTGGAATGGATGTTAATATGAAAAAATGAGATAATTAGTAATAAGTCCATGCCAGCATGCCCCTGTTACATAACTGGGGGAAGCTGCCAAAAAGTAAATCAGAGAACAATCCTGTCACATACACTTTCAAGTGTGTGACTTCCCAGGTAAATAAAGGCAAGGCATCCTCTCTTTAATCAGCTCACAGAATGGTTGAGCAAGTTCTGTGCAAACCTTTCCCACATACACACACACACACACACACACACACACAAAATTTAGAATTATCTTAAAAGCCTGTGTCCTACTGAGATTATACTAGTGCCCCTTTATCTGTGGTTTTGCTTTGCTATGTTTTAGTTAATTGTACTCAACAATGGTCTGAAAATATTAAATGGAAATTTCCAGAAATACACGTTTTAAATTGCACACTATTCTGAGTATCCTGATGAAATGCCACACTTGCTCACTCCATTCCTTCTAGACATGAGCCTTTGCTTTGTCCAGCATGTACACACAGCATATAGAACCTGCTCATTGGTCACTTAACAGCCATCTTGATGATCAGATCCCTGTCACAGAGCTGCTGTGCTTGTATTTAAGTAACTCTTGTTTCAGTTGATAAAGGCCCAAAGCACAAGAGGAGGGATGCTGGAAATCTGGATATGCCAAAGAGAAGCCTTAAAATGCTTCCTCTAAATGACCAGTTTGAAGTTCTTAAGGAAAGAAAAAACTGTATGCTGAGGTTGCCAAGATCTATGGTAAGGACAACTCTTCTGTTCATCAAATTGTGAAGAAAGAAAAAGAAAATCATGCTAGCTTTTCTGATGCACCTTAAAGTGTGCATCAACTATAGTGTGATGAGTGCTTATTAAGATGGTAAAGACATTAAATCACAGGGTTTGATGCTATCTGTGGCTTCAGGTATTCACTGGACATCTTGGAATGTAGGAGGCCATTGCAGGAGGCCACTGCAATGCTCCCAAGAAAGGACTGATGCATTCTTGACTCTTGGATAGTAGAGGAATCATGCAAATAAAAGCAAAGTGTGATTCCAGGAGCTCTATTCTTGTTCTATAAACACCATGTCCTTTCTACCTCCTTGTCATAGGAGATGGACAGTGGGGCAACATTCAGAGTGCTAAGCCAACCTCCGCAGTCTGATTTCTACATAAGTATATAATCATAATATGGGGTTATAATGAAGATCATCATAATTGCTGGTTAATTTCATTTGCAATTTCTTCCTTATTCCCTTTCTCCTAGGAGTCTTCTTTATCTGGGAAGAAATGAGGTCTAAGAGCTAAGAATTTCAAAGCATTCTGTTGTAAAAACAATCATATTATCCAAGATGGTTCAGATTTTATTGAAACAGATGAAAATAACTAAGCCTATCTCTTCTATATTATAATCATTCAGCCTTGCTGATTCAAAATTAAATTGATCACTTTTTAAACTTCATCTTAAGCAATCATAAGCAGCTATCACTTAAATGCAGCATTCATTACCCTTAAATTACAGCAACAATACCTCCCATGTCCTTGAAGAACCAAGAAGTCCAGAGAACTTGTTGTGCTTTTGGGTTGAGATTTAGCTGGTGATACACTTTTTTAGAATGTTTGATTATGTCATATAAATAAATCAGTTTTGATTGAAGTTTCTGTGACTTGCTACTGATAGAGATTCTCTCTTTTGCCCAGAAGTATACTCAGGCACCTGAATCCTTTCAGACAAGATACAACTTCAGATTTTCTTATCCATTGTTGTAGAATCCAATTTGAGTATGCATTCTGTCCAGCCAGCTTAGCAAATATACCCCACCCTTAAAATACAACCACCCTCCAAAATGTTATCACCCTACCTGCCTTCAACAATAAAACCATGAAGTCAGTTAGCCAGAAACTCTATCCTTGGTTGATTTCTCTTAGCAATTTTTCATCCATTATCTCCCAACTTGCTCCTTGTTATAAATCTCTATGAGTGCTTATTGAGGTCAGAGTTGAACTCAGTCTCTCCTACTATAAGACTCCACTACAGTGGTCCCCACTCCTTTTACCAGGTCCACCCCTGAATAAAATCCACCTTGCTCTCTTTAACAAGTGTCATGAATAAATTTTTCTTTAATACTACTAAAAATTGCTAAGTTAAATATAACCATAAGAACAAAAATTATTCAGTGAAGTTTATTTCTTGTCACTGATCTCTTAGTTGCATAAAAAAATCAAAGGAATAAGCCTCTATAAAGATAATTAAGTAATAAGTCCATGCCATTTTCTATTAGGAGCATTGAAATAATTTATTATGAAAGTAACAAGGCTTAAGCTCTTGTCTTTTTACATATAAAAAAGTATATATTCTAACACATTAACAAGGAATATCTTTTTACAGCCCAGGAGATAATCATATCAAACAAATATGACTCATATCTATAATAAATAATGCAATGAGTATTTGCCACTAAGTATTAAGTGCTTGTTCACTTTTAGTTTAATGACCATTATTGCTTACATAAAGCACTTCCTAATAGAGGCAGAGACATTTTTTAATTTTTATTTTTCCACTCCATTGGCTAGATTTATATTTGTAAAAGTTGGGAGTGTGACATAATGGCTTGCCTAACACATTTAAAAATTAGGTCAATTAATAAGAAACCACAATCACAATTGCCTCTGAAGAGGGAAAGTTGCTGACTGGGAGATAGGCTTAGGGGAAATCTTGCTATATCTTTTTATAGATTTCAATTTTAAATATCAGATATATGCAAAAAAAATTTCATTTAAAAGATGAATTTAAATGTTAAATTTGAAAACAACATTTTCTTGAGTATGAGTGATTCTTTTAAAGCTTACAGTACTGTAGAAATAAAAATATTTTATTATCCTAAAAATTCCTTAGTATTAGGGAGTGTTAAGGTAATTAATCCATTTATATACTTGATTTCCCTATAGATGTCTAAAACAGAGGAAGGAGCTATCTTATGCCTGTGTCTTTCTGGTTATTTAAGCCCATCACCAAAAGTGACACACATGTTCACATTATGACAAGAAAAGGCCTCTGGTGGGATCTGACCATTGTTATTGCCCAAGTGAGGAAACTGTAGCAAAGAACAAGATGAAAGAACTATCAGAGAAAATGTAAGAAGTTAGAAGATCAGCAAAGGAGACATATTGTCTAGTAAGAGTTCAAAAAAGAACAGACAAAACAGAATGGAAGAAACTACCTAACTAACATTGGGAGGAATTTTTCAGAAACTCCCATTACTATAGATCACCCATATAGGAGAACCTGAAGCCAAGGTTCTACTTTTGTGCCCACCTTATTTTCTCTTGCTGATTAAAAGACCAGCCTTCTTCCCCCTCCTCCATAATCCTCAATATCATTTGTTCCCTCTAAGTTGTTCTACTAGTACATCAATGTAATGATAATGCTATTATTTCTCTCCAACCTCTTCAACTGCATCCCAAGACCCCTCGAAAAAGTTATTATATTCAGTATCATCAATTCCTCCCTTACCAATCCTTCTTGAACACATCTGATTAGGTTTCTGTCCCCAATTCTCCACAAAAAAAATTCTTTTCACATTTACCAATAAGTTTAATGGTAGTAATTCTATTATAAATTTTAAGTATTATATAGTATTCCCACACAGCCAAACATTGCACTCTTGGGTATTTATCTTAGAAAAATAAATAATGTTTATACAGTTCAAACTATGATATATACATACATAGAAAACTACTCAGCAACAAAAAAACTATTAAGACGTATATACTGGATGAAACTTCAGAGAATTAAGTGAGTGGGAAAAAAAGTTATATATTATTCCATTTACTGAAACTGAATTAGGATTTCACTGTTGAAAAAAGGGGGAGTTGAGATAGAGTGTGATTATAAAAACTTAATATAAGGGATTTTTGAATCTTGATGACATCAGTGTTAATAACTTGGTTGTGTTCATGTATCAGAGTTTTGAAAGATGCCACCATTTGGGAAAACTGGGTAAGGGACCTTTTTGTGTTATTTCTTATAGCTTCATGTAAATCTATAATTATCTCAAAATAAAAAATAAGGAAGGGTATGCGAGTGTGTATTGTGTATGGGGGTTAGGAGAATATGTAAAGAATATGTAAAACACATCTGAAAAAACTTAGATTCTGTTTCCCATTCTTTTAGTATTGTGGGAATTAGGCCAGAAGCCGTAAATGGCCCTGGAAGAGAACTCAAACTTTATTTTATGCTGGGGGCCCAGAGGAGATCAAACTCCAAATTCTGAACCCCCATCACCAGATTTTCGCAATATTTATAGTCTATCTAGTGTCATAAATTTTCTAGTCTAAATGATACATGATTGTGCATGGGGTCTCTAGAGCGAAGCATGTTTACAGATAAATCTCTAACCTTGGGCCCAGAGCCTCATAGGGGTATTTACACTTCAAAGGAGTAATTAGATTCCTAGGGCAAGTCATTTACAATCCAAAAGGTAGTCCCTGACTAGAAAGCTGAGGAGAACTCTCCCTTTCCTAGGCACTAATCCTCATGGCAGTTTTCTTAGTTTATTTTGCATCCAGGTTTGGGTTAGTTACGCATTACAATCTCCCAGGTCCTTGTTCTGGGCAACAAGGGGCAGTCCTTATACCTTCAGTCTAATGAAATTAACTCTGGTAAGCCAGGATAACCAGGCTCAGAAGCCCAATGAAGAGATTTTTCTCAAGATTTTCCCCCCACCAGCTCCTGACCGACCCTGGCACTTCCCCATGTGGCTTTGCCTGCCCCGCCTGCCATGCCACCTGTTTCTAGGGATCTGGATATATAAACAGTCTTCACAACAAATATTTTCCTATCTGCATGTCTTTTATACCTGATTTAAACAAATCCCACATGAGTTTTAAACCAAGGCCTTATGCTGAAAGGCGGAATTCATCTTAGGTCTCAAGAGACCTTCATGGTCTATGTTGGGAAGTGGATCATTATTAGCAAAATTTATATCCTACAGATGACTATTTAATCAAAGTACTTACTACATATAAGAAGAGGCCATAGTACTATGGGTAGTAGCTACAGATTTGGAAGTGGGGATCTTTCTACTTGGATAAAGCTGTCAGAAGCAACCTCTGGTGGGATAGATAGGTCAGAATTTTAAGGAATCAATAAAAGAAAAATATTAAATTTCATACTCATCAAAAAGATTCTTAAAATGGCATTAATTTAATTTGTAGAAATAAAAGACATGTGACCACATCTAAAAGTTTGTATAGCAGTGTATTAAAAAGAAATAAATATGCATAAAGGAAAATAAAGGAATGAAGCACACTAAAACACCTATTGCAGGAAAACACCTTTTTTCTTTCTTTTCTCTGGTTTTATTTCAATTTTTCATCATTAGTCATATTAATCATCCTATAAAATAACAAGTTTTAAAGAATATATAAAACACATCTGAAAGTAGAAAAACAAAATAAAGTGTATAGAAGATAGAAGGAAAAAATTTACCCCTTTGTCTTTGAAATGTTAAGCCTAGTGTGTTGCAAATATAAGAAAATATCACACTGCCTTATTCTTTGAAATTCACACTGATTACTTTGCTTTTCTTTCCATATGCATAGGGTAGGGGTACTGGAGATTGAACCCAAAGGCCCTTAAGCACTGAGTTCTAGCTCCAATTGCTCCCCACCCCTCCTCCCCTTTTCTTTCTTTTTTTTTTTTTTTTGAGACAATGTCTTGCTAAATTATTGAGGCTGACTCAAATTTGTGATCCTCCTTCCTCAACCTCCCAAGTGGCTGGGATTAAGGTGTGTACCACCACACTCAGACTACACGTTTTTGCTTTTAAAATTCTTACTTGAGATGTTGCTAGGTTTTATCTTCTGGAAAATAAGGTGGCCTCTGTCAAACTTTCTTCTGGATCAAGTCCTTTTCCTGAAAGTGGTATTAAAAATTACAGTACACATAGGCTAGGCATGGCAACACACCTATAATCTCAGCTACTCAAGAGGCAGGAGGATTGCAAGTTCAAGGCCAGCCTAGCAATTTAGCAAGACTGTCTCAAGATAAAATGCAATGCAATGCAATGCAATAAAATAAAAATAATATGGTCAAGGTCAAAAAAGTGTTAAAAACAGAAGAATTTTTTAAAAAGTTGTTCATTTACATAAATCTATACACATCTGCCCCTCTTTTAACTGAGGTGTATAGAATATTATATTCTTCAGTGTAAAGACAAACTTTTGAGCCATGAGTTCTCTAAACCTTAGAACAGCCCTAAAATTGGCACTCTTAACAAACAATTGCAAGTAAATCTGAGGCAAGGGGATGTGATAGTTGGATCACATCAGAATACACTTCCCTGGGAGCATGGATGGTGGAAGGAGACCCTCATCATTATACAAAATACATGTATGAAGATGTGAATTTGATGTCAACATATCTTATATACGATCAGAGATATGATAATTGTGGTATAAAGGTGTATTAAGAATTGTAATGCAAAATAATAATAATAATAATAATTAGAGCTTAGGTATAATGGCATAATTTGGAGTGAACATACTTTATATACAGAGTTACAAAAATGGTATTGTGAATGGATAATTATGATTGTAATGCATTCCACTATTGTCATGTATGTAAGAAATTTAAAAAAAAAAGAATATACTTCCCTGGGAATAGCCCCAATGCAAAACTGAAATTTTTAAAAGTAAATCTAAATATCTAAATATAACATGCCATTAGTTTATGTTTTCTGATAGAAATAATTTCCATTTCACTCTAAAAATGTATATAAAGACTAACATATTACACATATAGAGCATGAATTTTTAATATCTCTGGTTGTATACACAGTATATTCACACCAATCATATCTTCGTACATGTACTTTGGATAATGATGTCCATCACATTCCACCATCATTTCTAACCCCAGGCCCCCTCCCCTCCACTCCCACCCCTCTGCCCTATCTGGAGTTTTTCTATTCCTCCCATGCTCCCTCTCTCCCTACCCCACTATGAATCAGCCTCCTTATATCAGAGAAAACATTTAGCATTTGGTCTTTTGGGATTGGCTAACTTCACTTAGCATTATCTTCTCTAATTCCATCCATTTACCTGCAAATGCCATGATTTTATTCTCTTTTATTGTTGAGTAATATTTCATTGTGTATATATGCCACATTTTTTATCCATTCATCTATTGAAGGGCATCTAGGTTGGTTCCACAGTTTAGCTATTGTGAATTGTGCTGCTGTAAAATTTGTGCTGTATATGTGTAATATGAATTGTAATACATTCCGCTGTCTTATATAAATAAAAAAATTTAAAAATTAACACATAATAACATATTGCTGTGTGATGAGATAAGCATATATGTAAATAAATTTCCCATTTTATAGAATGCCTAATTTTTGAATAATTATTTAAAATAAAGTATATTTTATAAATATAAGTTGAGTGCAAAGTATGGAAAACATTAAAAAGACAGAATAATTATATCTCTGTCTTCTCTGCTGGCCTCACCTCCTGTCCTATTTTCAGAGATAAGTCTTCAGTATCAAAATTAACTCCTTTACCAATGTCAGATCATCCTGTGGCTTTAAATATACTCTCTATACATACAATGCCTAACTTTATATCTCAATCCAGTTATCTAACTTGAACTCTGGGCTCCACCTAATCATGAGGAGACAAGGTTGATAGACTTCACAGTAGAAACAAGAAAGAGACACAGAGAGAGCTCTTGAGATCAGCAGAGAGTCCCCCTTGATTCCTCAGTTGAGTACTGATCAACATATAGATCCAAAGAAACCACTTAAAGGCAGAGAAAATTCCTGGAGTTCAAATGATTTGGAAAAAAATTCCATTCCTACCAGTTACCATATAAAACTTTATTGCACATAAGATATCCAATAGGATACTCTGAAAGACTTAGCCTCAAGAGTAGGGTAAAATTAGCCCAAAAGTAAATATTTCTTACCCTCATAACAAATAAAATTAAGATGCAAAATGGTCAAACTGTTCACTAGTAAAAGAATATGTAGAGGTACAAAGCTCAAGATTACTTACAAAAAGAGAAATATATCCAGCAGCCAATAAGATAAAATTCACTGTTGCTGGGAGCAGTGGTAAAAGCCTATAATCCCAGTGACTTGGGAGAATGAGGCAGGAGGACCCAAGTTTGAGGCCAGCCTCAGCCACTTAGCAAAACCCTGTCTCAAAATAAAAAATAAACAAAAAGGGCTGGTGTGTAGCTCAGTGGTAAAGTACCATGAGGTTCAATCCCCAGTACCAAAACAAAAACAAAAACAAAAAGTTACTATGTATGCAAAGAAACAGAAAAGTCTGACCCATAATTAGAAACATCAATCAAACCCAATCTAAAAATTATATAGATGATATGATTATAGACAAGGACATTAAAAAATTTATAATTCATATGTTGATGAAGGTAGGACTAAGATGGACTGGATTAAAATAGAATATATTTTAAAGATCCAAATCAAAGTTCTAGAGATGAAAATTGAAATATTTAAAATGAAAAGCATATACATAGGATTCACAGGATCATAACACCATAGAAGAAATGAGTACTAAAGTTGAATACTTATAGAATTATCTAAATGCAACACACAGGGGGGGAAAATAAATGCTGTATCAATCAATTGCAGGACAACTTCAAGCAGAATCGAAAATTGGACACGGATACAAATATTTGAAGACATAATAACTAAAAATTTTCCAAATTTGAAGGAAATTATAAACTCACATACAAAAAGTCTCACTGAACCCTGAAAATAAGAAAAGTGAGAAAACCACACCAAGGCATATTGCAATTAAATTTCTTACAACCAATGACAAAGGACCCAGTATTACATATAGCAAGAGAATAAAGACATATACAGAGGGTCAAAAATAAGAATAGTAAATAACTCCACATCAGAAATAATGCAAGATGAAGAACATGGAGAAATATTCTTAAAGTACTGAATAAAAAAAAATCAACCTAAATTTTTATGTCCAATGACAAATTCTGATATCAGAAAAAAGTTTTCAAATAAATTACATCAGCTTCTATCTTTAAAAAAAAAACAATAGAAAATTGGGGGCTGGGGCTGGGGTTCAGTGGTAGAGCACTTGTCTGGTGCATGTGAGGCACTGGGTTTTATCCTCAGCACCACATAAAAATAAATAAATAAAGGTATTGTTTCCATCTGTAACAAAAAATATATGTGTATACACACAGACACACACACACACACACACACACATTTTAAGGATAGAAAATTAAACCAAAACTAAGAATAAAAGGGAAGAAGCAAGACAAAGCAGAAATCAATGATTTATGAAATCATTAACTATCAAGAAAGAAAACACAATATGGTTCTTGGAGAAAAAATAATCAATGAAATTAAAAAGTCTTTAGTCAAAATCATCAAGGATAAAAAGAAAGAAGATACACATAAGCAATATCAGAAATGGAAGAGTTGATATAACTACTGATACTACAGGTATTAAAATTATTTTAAAAAGAAACAACATTTATAGAATGAATCTGATAACCAAGATTAAATGAACAGCCAGGCGTGGTAGTGCACACCTGTATTATCAGCAGTTCAAGAGGCTGAGGCAGGAGGATCCTGAGTTCAAAGCCAGCCTCAGCCACAATGAGGTGCTAAGCAACTCAATGAGACCCTTTCTCTAAATAAAATACAAAATAGGGCTGGAGATGTGGCTCAGTGGGTAAGTGCCCTTGAGTTCAATCCCCAGTACAAAAAAAACCGAAAATTTTTCAGATAGGAAGAAACAAACTTTCTTTATTTATACACAGAATAATCATATAAATAGAAAATTCCATAGAATATTCAAAAATGCTATACTGTTTAATAAGTTTTCAGGATATATGATAAATATTTTAAATCCTTTTAAAATTTTATATATTAACAATTGAATAGAGACATTAAAATAGAAATGCTAAATAATGATAGTATTGCATCTTCAAAAGAATAAAATACAGATGAACCTATCAAAAGATATGTAAGACCCTACATATTTAAAATCACAAAACATTAAAATAATTAAAAAGTTCTATAAATCAAAAGATATTTTATATTTGTAGCTTGAAAGACACAACATTTGATCAGTTCTCTGAATGTAGGCAGTGAGAGGACTGGAAATAAACAAACACAAATATAGAGAAAAGCAGGATTCAGTGGACCAAACCAACTTCTGATGGGAGAAGGTCTGGCCATGAACAGGCTCTGCACATTTGTTATATAGGTTTAAACATCAAAAGCTTATTCAAGAGAAACAAAAATTAGGTTGTACGCAGGACCAGCCCAACTAAAAGCTTATCAGCTTGCGTCCAAATCTCTTCTACTTCAGGCAGCTGGCATTTGAACCTAAGGCTACTGAACCAATAAATTCTGTGACAAGTACAGAAGTTTTCCTCTTAGCAGGGGCCACTCCAAATGGACAAGTTTCTCAGCACTTTCACACCAGAATCTCCCGTCCAATGTCCAGGACAGTTCAAAGCAATGGTTCATTCAGCATTCCTGACAAAATCAGCCCTCCATTATTAAATATAGAGGAGAATCTTCACATAAAATAAAACAAAAAGCACAATAAATAAGGTGACACAAATGAGCTTTTCCACTCTAAAAAATCCGGTGTTCTCTAGCAAGGAAAAGGTAAATGACTCATTGTTGAATTAGGAAGCCCATATCATTAGGTTTTGTGGCAGCTACTTAGTATTCTTAGTAGAAATTTAAGAAGATCCAAGAATTGACTAATGAAGACAAGTGAGCTAGCATAAGCTATGTCTTAGAAAGGCTCAAGAGATAGCTAACAGTTGCCATGTGTAAGGAAGCCAGCTTGGCAGGAGTCCATCCAACTCCAAAAAGACTCAAACCTGAAGTGTTAGCTTCTCCCCTGACAACTGTGGGAATTCGAACAGGACCTCTACTACCTCTGAGCCTTAGATATATCCTACGTAAAGAAGAGAATACTGAGTGCTAGAAACCTCATATTTTGTCATATGTATTCTCATTTTACTCTCACAACAGAAATGGTAATAATAACATTATTATTTCCACAAATGAAACTTTTTACCCAGAACTTCAATGTCAATAAATAGCAGAGATGCCATTCAAACCTTCATATTACATCCTCCTCTAAGCCAAGAATGGGCAAATTACAGTCTACGGGTAGTAAAATCTGGACTGTTTTTGTATGCAAGTAAATTAAGAAGAGTTGAAAAATCATAAAATGTCATGACTTGGGAAAGATTATATGAAATTAAAATCTGGATCACCTGCTAAAAATTCTAATATTTTCACTTGCTGGATCATATTTCCTGCTCATGTGTTAGAGCTCCCTTTAATTATGTTAACTCCTCTTTGGAGGCAGAGGATAATGAAGTCTTCCATTAAATGTCAAGAATAAATGCAATCAGATTAGGCCACTGTTAAATGTACATTTTTTTTTCTTTTAAAAAAGATGGAACAAAATGGAAAGTGGTTTTGGTAACATCTAAATGGATGGAATTGATTGCTCCATAGCCAAATTAGTTGGCCTCAAAGTTGTCCTCTGACAATCTTTTGAGACATTAACAGGTACCTTCATTAAGATTTTAATAAATAAATGTTCTGTGAAGTGAATCTTAGCCATATTCCTTCTATAATATCTTTATTATATTCATTTGAAATATACTTATGAAAAATTAGCTGTCATATTGATTAAGGCATTTGTAACATTTGATTGGACCGTAAATTAGTCACCGTATACTGTAGGCATTATCAGGCTAGAAAATGATACATTTTTGTGCTCACTAAAGCAGGTAAGAGTTCACAATATTGATAACTCAGTATCAGTTCTCTACATGGCTGAATTTCCCTTTTGAAAATTTCCCTTCTACCATTCTGATATTTCTTAACCTGTGCAGAAAGTAAAACCTCAGAAGCAATTCAATTCAATTAGCTCAGATTACAATACAGTTCTCTTAATTCAGACTACTGTTTTCTAAATGACCCTATTTTATTTTTTGAAGATGTTAATGTATATGCTCCACTTTCCTGCCTCACCTCCATATTGCCAGAGGGTAGACTCAAACATTTTGGTTAGTTCAGCTACTTGAACTGTGATTATATCTGTGACAAAAAGTATTGCAAAAGACTCAATTTGGAGGGGATATGTTTACAGATTTGGCTTTGATAGGCTGAGCTTGAGATTCCTTTAACAAATCCAGATATGTGGGTTGGATAATTCTTCACATCAGGGAAGAGGTGGTTGGTTGACCATAGAGAGGCCTGGGTGGTAGATATGCACTTGTGAGTCTTCTGCATACTTGCAAAAGAAGAATTGAGCATGAATGAAGTCATTTGGAGTCATAATTCAGAGTGAAAACACAGAGAACCAAGGCTGAGGTTTAAGTACCTCTAATATTTAATAGACTGATAGAGTAGAATAAGTCTGCAAAAGAGAGAAGGGCAACAAGATTAAATGAGCAGTGTTGTTCTGTGTAGTGCTGTCAGTTGAGAAAAGTATGTCAGGAAAAAGGAAGTACCAAAAGAATCGAGAGTCAAGTGTGTATGTGTGTGTGTGTGTGTGTGTCTACATATATATGTATGTATATATATGTGTGTGTATACACACACATACACACATATATCAAGCATCATGAGCAATGGGGAATGCACATTTTTTAAATAACCAAGGAATTCATTGGTTGAGAGGGAAAAGGAGGTAAAGAAATGGATATAGCAAAGTATACTCATTCCATAGAAGAAATTTACTTTCAGAGGAGAGGAGAGTAGGTAACAATTGCTGAACAATGAGTTACTGGCTGAGATTGTGTTTTGATTTGTTTAAATTGGAGATACTGAGTACAAAGTCACTGGGATAAACTGTTGAGGAGGAGAACATGCATCTACAAGAAAGGATGAATGTAAATTCTGTATAAATTCTGATAAAGTCAAGGATATAAGTAAAAAGATTAGCCTCTACAATGTTGGTTACATGACATAGGCAAGGGATATTGCCCACAATGTCTAGCACACTAGAGGGTGGCTATTTTATCAGGAAGGATTCTTTCGGTTACAACTAATCAAATCTAATTTCAAACTGGTTAAAGCAAAAGAAATTTATTAGTACATATAACAAAAATTATAGATTAAACAGCCTTCAAGCTTGTTGTAAAGACTGGGTTCCAAGCACATTTTCTCTGTAATATCCTTGACTTAATCCACCATCAAATGTAAGGTTCATATAACAAAGACTGAAATACTTTCCAGGTTTGACATCCATAAATCTCTTAGGACCAGAGGCTCTTAGGACCAGGGCTCTCACTCTGATTGTTTAAATTAGGTTATATGCCTTCTCCTGAAACAATCACTGTAGGCAGGAGATTATTTTAACTATGGCAGATGTAGAATTAATTATGCTGGGTGACTGTTTTCAGTCAGGATTTACTAGACAAGGGACCATCTCAACTAATCATAATGGTTGCTGCACAATGAATGGGGGTGTGGGGGTGGGGAACCAGAGCTAACAAGAAAACCAAACTGTCTACTTCATGCCATGTAATGAACCATCAAAATAGAATTAACTGATCATTTCTCAAAATAGTGGCATATCATTAGAATGCTTGCTTTCCATTTTTAGTTCCTCTAAGACAGATTGAAGAAGAAAAAAGAAGTTCTCGTATTTTGACTGAGGTAATGGAGCTGGTAATGAAAAGAACTGAAGTTTTCACTACCAGGAGTCACCATGGCTAATAAAGTTGATGGCTAGAGGCAGCTTTATCAAGACTATTATTAAAAACCAAAATTAGCATTTGCTACATGAAATTTACTCAGAAAATCTTATGGAAGTGGAACATAATGTCCACATTGGTTATATTTCTGTGTTTTTCCCACTAATAAGCTTGATAATAATTAGATTCCCAGGGCTTCCAATACAGTTATTGTTGTTTTAAACACAGTGCATTGCCTCCTGTAACAGTTACTGTTCCAAGATGTTTTCCAAGAAAACATGAGTGATTAAGATAGTGGCAAGTTGTAGCTAGGTGTGGTGGTGCACACCTGTAATCCCAGCAGCTCAGAAGGCTACGGCTGGAGGATCACAGAGTTCAAAGTCAGCCTCAGCAAAGGCAAGGTGCTAAACAACTCAATGAGATCCTGTCTCTAAATAAAATACAAAATAGGGCTGGGGATGTGGCTCAATGAGTGAGTGCCCCTGTGTTCAATCCCCAGTATCCCCCAAAAGATAGTAGCAAGTTGTAATAGAGTTCAATCTCTGCATTGACTACACAGAGGAAATAAATCTATTCTGATCATTGTAATATAGTTGTGCTAGGTTCTGCTATTCTTTTGTTATTCTGCCCAAATTTAAGAGTCTATTCAAAAATCAATTGAGTCTTTAGTTAAGATTGAAAGGGGGCTTCATATGTTCCCTGATAAGATTAATCATTTTATTACTTTATCTTTCTAAAATTCTTATCAAGCTATAAGGACTCATGAATATTTTTGAACAGCAACATTTAAATTTCTAATATTCTCGGACATTGTTTATTTATATTCTTTATATTTGCTCTATTGACCATCAGGTTTTTTTCTTTTCCTATCCTGGCTAAGTGTTTCTCAACTCCGCTGCATATTAGACTCACTTGGAGAATTTTAACCAAAGGAGAGGGAACAGAAAGGGGAATCCCAAATGGGAAAGTAAAGGGAAGGCAGGAAAAAGAAAACACTAGAACCTGGGCCCCAGCCCTGCAGAGACTGATTTAGGGATGTGGAGTGAGATGTGGGCATAACAGGTGGTACTGTGCAGTCAGCACTGAGAATCACTGTCCCAGAAGATGGGTCATGAATTGCATTTTCAGACTTTATACTCTGGCCAGTTATTTTTGTTCACCCTATCCTGACTTCTCTCTCCTACAGGCCAACCTCTTCAAGTACATTCTTGCAGAAGAATAAACTTCAGATCCTTACTTACAACCTCATCTGGCTTTGGAGCCTATTGCTGAGTGATATCTAGAAACAGTGTTACCCAAATTGGATTTAGCTGCCTTTGGCATTCATTCGCACAAATAATAAATGTAGCCGATACACTGTATCTTCTCTGCTATATATAGTGCAACATTTACTGCTCATTTTATAATCAATGAAATAGTCATTCTATAATTGAGACTCATATTTAAATTTTACTCTGACTGCAGGAAAATGGAAAAAGTTTATATAAAATTAAATACTAACAATTTCTACAGAAATAATGTAGCTTTAATCCTCTAACATTAGACAAAAATATGGTGCTATAGATAGATAAAATATCTACATTAGGGCAAAACATTAAAGCCTATTCCTAATATAAAAGCATTTCAATGAATTTTAAAAATTTCTAGGAAAGTAAAGGTTAGAATGTGTAAATAGAAAAAGGTACATTGAAGTAGGCCCTAATCTCCATCATGTGGGATTAGGCCCCAACTTCCTTAATAAGACTCCTGTGACACAAGAATTAAAATCAAGAATCAATAAATGGGATGGACTCAAGCTAAAAAGTTTCTTCTCAGCAAAGAAACAATCTGTGAGGTGAATAGAGAGCCTACATCTTGGGAGCAAATCTTTACCCCTCACACATCAGATAGAGAACTAATCTCTAGGGTAAATAAAGAACTTCAAAAAGCTAAACACACACACACACACACACACACACACACACACACACACACCCAATCAATAAATGGACCAAGGACCTAAAGAGACACTTCTCAGAAGATGACGCACAATCAATCAACAAATATATGAAAAAATGTCCATCATCACTAAGCACTTAGAGAAATGCAAATCAAAACCGCTCTAAGATTTCATCTCACTCCAGTCAGAATGACAGCTATTATGAAAAAAAAACAACAATAAGTGTTGGCGAGGATGTGAGGAAAAAGATACACCCATACACTGCTGGTGGGACTGCAAATTGGTACAGCCAATGTGGAAAGCAGTATGGAGATTTCTTGAAAAATTGGGAATGGGACCACCATTTGACCC
Source organism: Marmota flaviventris (assembly GCF_047511675.1). Classification (NCBI taxonomy): domain Eukaryota; kingdom Metazoa; phylum Chordata; class Mammalia; order Rodentia; family Sciuridae; genus Marmota; species Marmota flaviventris. The sequence continues at coordinate 56,552,740 of NC_092504.1, read as the reverse complement.
AGCTATTCCTCTCCTCGGTCTATACCCAAAAGACTTAAAAACAGCATACTACAGAGACACAGCCACATCAATGTTTATAGCAGCACAATTCACAATAGCTAAACTGTGGAACCAACCTAGATGCCCTTTAATAGATGAAAGGATAAAAAAATGTGGCATATATACACAATGGAATATTACTCAGCAATAAAAGAGAATAAAATCATGGCATTTGCAGGTAAATGGATGGAGTTAGAGAAGATAATGCTAAGTGAAGTTAGCCAATCCCATTAAACCAAATGCCAAATGTTTTCTCTGATATAAGGAGGCTGATTCATAGTGGGGAAGGCAGGGGGAGCATGGGAGGAATAGACGAACTCTAGATAGGACAGAAGGATGGGAGGGAAGGGGGCATGGGGTTAGAAATGATGGTGGAATGTGATGATCATTAGTATCCAAAGTACAGGTATGAAGACATGAATTGGTGTGAATATACTGTGTATATTGTATACACAGTATATTCTCACCAGAGATATGAATAATTGTGCTCTATATGTGTAATAAGAATTGTCATGCATTCTGCTGTCATAATAAAAATAAAATAAAATGCAAAAAAGAAAAAAGTTACATTGAATTTAGGATGGTAATACAAAAAATTCAAATAGAAACCAGCCACTATTTCTTTATATGACTGTGGTCATGGCCTATGGAAACCACCAAGTGCCACAAAGCTTTATGTTAAAATGAATGAAAGAACTTAGTGAAAGTCAGTCTCCTTGAAGGGAATGTCAGAGACTTCTCTTGAGGGCTCTAGCTCATGTACACAGTGCTGGTTGTATGGTAAATATTCAATTTTTGCTCAGTGTCAGATTGCTCAAGGTCCATGGTTCAACTGAGATGTTCTGTTTGTCTTCAGGTACTGGGAGGGCAAATACAAATTTAAAAGAAGAGGCTAATACTCCCTGTTGAAAATAAGGGAAGAGTCTCCCTACACACTCTTTACTTAGAGCATTTTAGAAAACTTGCAATTTCATTATATGACTCTAAAATATCTGTAAAACTTAAAAAAAAAAAGCTTTTAAGTTAAATTAGCCACTTGCCACTTTACAACTGAGGAATGTACTTCTCGAACACCTGGAAATCATCTCTTTGAAATGACTCATCCTAAAAGCACTTCTACCTCCCAGTTTCTGTGAAAGGGTCATGGCCCATTTTCACTGGGTGCCTTGCTCCAAAATGACTTCCTGCCATAAAAGTGAGAAGTTTATATTTTTCTTTAGATAAAGCCACTACTTTATATCAATGGCCATCCCAGTTACCAAGTAAAGCTGAACTATGTGTGACAAATAGTGAGGTCACATCTTACTGAAGGACTATTTATTTTGAGAACATTCATGTAATGGGTTATCAGCTTGACTGTGTCCATGGCTAAGATTTCTGTCTTTTCGGTCACTGAAGTGACTGAAGCACATGGCCTCATGTGGGTCACATTCTAGTTTAATGCCCATAATAATAATAAAATTATTATTTTATTATTATCAATAATAAAATTGCTTTCTTTCTCTTCTTCCTTTGTGGAGAGGTCTTTTGGACTTGGAGGAGATATTGTTCTGTAAGTTTTCCCAACAATATCCATTGTGTTCTTTTGTGCTCAAGCATAATAAGGAAACCTTCCTTTGAAGAGCATTTGTATTTTAAGAAAAATTCTGAGGCTATTCCATGATTGAACCAGGATTTTGTGATCTCTGCCCTTCATCAGGAAAAACCTAAATTGCCAGAGTAAATAACAGCCTCTCATTATTTTCAACAAATCTGATATTTATTTGGCAAAAAAAAAAAATGCTCTGTACAATTTTCCCAGTACTATAGATACAATAGTGAGTAAAGCAAAGCCTCTGTTTCCAAAATGTATGTATTTTTCCAAGGAATGAAAAGCAATGATAATCAGGTACCTCATCTTTCATATTTCCAAAATTGGGAGGGCCTGGCTGCAATGGATCTCACTATTAGCCAGGTAGAAGGTAGTCATTGCCTGCACATGTTCCAAACTCATCACATCTGTTCATATTGCCGTCATTATTGCCATTATACCAAATGAGTCAGATGTGGTCCTCATAGTGCATGTGGCAAGTTTAATTGCCGTTTAAAGTGTCTTTTTAAAAGATTAAACTTGAATTGTCTTTATGAAAAGTCAGGCCAAAAACATAGAAACAAAGTAGAATGGAATAAATTTGTAGTAGTGAAGAAAATATTCATAATGATTAGTATAACCTTGTTTTGGTTTTGCTAAATAATAACCAAATGATTTCTCTCACAGCCTAGTATGGCTTTGAGATTAAGCTCCAGCATTTGGCGGGTTGTAAGCAGAACTATCTTTGGGCAATGTCTAGAACCTTCTCTAAGTGACCTCAGAACATGCCCTCTCCTGTCTCTTCATTCATCTTGCTACGAGGAACATGGATGAGGCCACCTTGGATGATGACAGGAGACCATATAGAGAGTAACAAGAGAAGAAACCTTGGTTCTGATCTATGGGAGCTGTTGACCACCAGAAAAGAATTCATAGGAGAGAAATATACTTTATCTAGATTAAGCTACTATTAGTTGGAGTATGTTGTCATTTGTAGCTGAACATAATCTTAGTGTTACACTTTAGATATGAGATGTCCCCCAAAAGCTCACGTGTGAGACAATTCCGGAACATGCAGAGGTGAAATGATGAGATGTAAAGGTGTAACCTAATCAGTGCATTAACCCATTGATACTGATTAACTGGGTGGTAGCTATATAGGCAGGTAGCTTGTGGCTGGAGATAGTAGGTCCCTGGGGGGGGTGGGACTCTGGGGTTTATATTTTTTTCTCTAGTGAGCTGAGTCACTAGCTGTTTTTTTCTTCCCACCACTCCCTTCCCCTATGATGTTCTGCCTCACCTGGGACTCAGAGCAATGGCATTACTGACCATAGAATCAATCTCTGAAAACATGAGCCAAAACAAACTTTCCCTCCTCTAAAATGTTCTTGTCAGGTATTTTGGTGACAGTGATGCAAAAGCGGACTAAAACAACTGGCCAGAACGGGAAAATAGACTGAAGCAACGGTATATGTGCAAAGGTCCTGTGGCATAGTTTCCAGAATTAAAAAAAAAAAAAAGAACACCAATTTAGGTGAAAGTTAACAAGCAAAGAAAGAAGGGTCCAGAAGAGTGCAGACCACCATGTGACAAGAAGGCAATAACAAGTCCCTGAAGAATTAGGAAAGGAATAGATTAAAATGCACTTTCTAAAAATTAGTCTGGGTGTCCAGTGGGAAATGAAGAGAAGGCAAGTAAGAGGATATACAGGGAAGCATTTAGGAGACTCTTGTAGAAATTAAAGTAAAAAATGACAGGGGCCCAGATTAAGGTAGTAGCAAAGAAAATTGAGGGAAGTGAATGAATTAGAAATAGGCAAGTTTCTTATCTTCTCAAAGCCTCAATTTTCTTTTCCAGCTAGATTGGGATATATAATACATTCTTCTTCATAATACTTCTGTGAAAATTAAATGAGATTATAAGCATCATCTTTGGCATGGAAAAGGGAATAGTGTTAGCTACTGCCATTACTATTATAATGACCTGGCAGTAGAATTATAAGACTTGCTGATGGATTTTATTAAATATGAACTTTACTGTGAGCTGGGTACTGTTCTCATCAGAGGTTCTGCCAACCCAATGACCAGTAGAGTTCAGGGGAGATAAGTCCATTGTTTCTACCCATGTTGGAGCTTCAGAGTACCCATTCAGCATTTTTCTGACATGTTTACTACATTCATCTTCTACAAATACAGCAGGTATGAATTTTATTCCACTTTCAAAGACAAAAATTTACATAATTCTTTATTTCTCTAAATCCAGTTAAATCTGCTGTGGTTCTCTACACTCTTAATCAACAGAAAGTTTATTTTGGAGGGCCCTTCTCTAAGGTTATGTAAATGCTCCAGGGTCTGATTTATCTAAAACATTCCCAAGGACTGCTAATCAGCCTACAAGGAACAAGCCTTGTGGTCACAGGGAACATGGCTATTTCATTGAGCACTTGGGGCACCATGCTCTTTCCAAGTAGGGGAGTCAGGTCCATGATAAACAGCTGTTAATCCCTTCTGAACTTTTGCTACCTCCCTGGGGTACTGAACAGAAGCAAACAGCTGAACCCTACAAGTCCAAGCCCATAGAGTTTGAGAATTTCTCAGCTTCTCCGGAGAAAATACCTAGTAACATCCCTTTCTATCTCCTCTCTAATAATCACCACAACCTAGTTCCTCCCACCACCACCCCTGCCCTTACCATATCAAATGCATTACTATTCTGTTTCATTTATTTTTAGCTCAGATGTAAAGAAAACAGTCCGTTTTATGTTCTCTTGGGACTTGGAACCATGCTGTGGGGATGGGAAGATTTTTGGCTTGCCATTTGACAAATAGCTTCATCTAAGAATTTACGGGCTTGGTAAACTAGGACTGCTCATTCCAGCATGAGTCCCTTTTATTCCCAGGAGTTCATTCATGTTGTTGAAGCAAAGAAAAAGGAGGAAAGCATATGAAGTAGTCTCTACTTTTTGTATGTTGCAAGAGCCCACCAGAACTTCTTAATCTTGTTTCATGGCAACTTTGTACCCCTGAAACTGTGCCTTATGAAAACAAGCAGAGGGGAGCAGCTCCTGAAGCTTGGCCAAAGATTCTCCTAAACATGTATCCATTTTCAAACTCCTCAAACCTGCAACTCTGATTTTTCTCATTCTGCTAAACCATTCACCTTTCCTTGCCTTCTGCTCACCTCACTCAGACGCAGATTCAAACAGTGGTTTGGCCTTTACCCCAACAGTTCCTGGAAGCAGCTGAGTTTGCCTCACTTAGGTAAACAGAGATTGAATCCTCCCTTACCGGCATAAACCACAAAACTCCTTACTTTCGCCAGGAGCAGGAGAGGAAGGTAAAATAGCTCAGAACTTGGTTCAATCTTCAAACAACATAAATGTCTGAACAGAAGAATGGACACATAAAATGTGGCATATCCATGCAATTAAGTGTTTAAAAGCTGTGAAAAGGAATAAAGCAGATTGATTAGTATCAACCTAAGTGAATCTCAAAACACGTTGTTTTCAGGGAAGGAAAGTGGTCACTAAGGATAGTGCACAGTGCTGATATTTATATAAGGTATAGAAGCAGGCAAAACAATAGAAAAATATGACATTAATTGGAGTAAAAAGAGAAGCAAAATGTCTATCTATCTATCATCGATAGGTACATAGATAGGTACATAGATAGATAGATAGATAGATGAATTGGTTACCTCAGAGGTAGGAGGATGCAATCAACAGAAGTGCTTTAAAAGGATTTTTATGTTACATGTTTATGAATTTCAAATATGCTATCCTCTGAAACTTTTCAACATGTTTGTAATAAATTATAATACAAGGAAAAATTAAAGAAACAAAATCTAGACTTCTCTATCTTATAGATAGGCCCAAGAATGAGGAAATTTGCTAATACATTTATGCTTCATATTGCACCATTTCACCAATGGATATTTAAACCATGTTACCTAGCGTGAGCAAGGTTGTACCACATTAACAAACTCACAGATAACGAAACACAAGTTTAAATTGTTGTTCTTGCTTCCTTGTGGTGTTTCTATATTCCACTTGGCTCCAGCCAATATTCATTAATACAATCATAGGACTAAAGAAGAGAGCAGGCATAATTACACAAGCAAATCTCAAGTATTCCCAAGCATGATCATATATGTCACATGGTCATCCCTAACTTTGAGAGGCTGTGTCTTGGAGTGCAGTATCCTCCAAAATTTTTTTAAAAAATTAAAAACACTAAAGTAGAACCTGAGTCAAGTGCATACCTGCCAGTTGTCAATATTGTCGAGTAATCCTAAAAACAGGAATAGTGGGAAGAGTAATAGAAGAAGTAAAAGGCAGTCCCAGGTTTTATGAAGCTATTTCTGAGACTCAATCATGCTGGAACGCCTCAGAGGAGCCATGTAAAATGTATTCTGAAGGATAAATTTTTAAAAAGTATTTATGTACTTTCCAGCCTCACTGGCCAAGAGTTGACTCAGAGCAATAACTCTCTCATACTTCCTTATTGGTGCACATATCAGAATTCTTCCACTAATGCCCTACACTTGTTCATAAAGAATCGCCGGAGCAGAAGGCGAGAAACATACAGTGCAGTTGGGGCAAGTCTATCAAGTTGCACCTGTAAGTAGCAGATTGCTACTGTAATTGCTAATATAAAATGGAGAACTGGAGCTCATGAAGCAGAGCAGAGAAGCTGTCCGATACAGTCTACGGCTTATACCACTCAGATCCATTTGTGCCCTACATTAAATACAATATAATAAGTCATAGTGGCCACTACTGTAAACCTTCACAAGGCTGTAATTTATTATTTTTCTCCTCCATCACACATTTTAGATTCCCTTAATCCTTAAGCAAAAACTCAGTTGCTGCAGATTTCTTGCCTAAGGAGATTATATAGATTTCCAAGGGGAGGCAAAACCTTAGTTACTTCACTGTGGTCTACTATAGTTGCTGCGATTACATATCTATATTAATGTCTGAATGTGGAAGCATCAAGATATTCTGAATTCCAGATGTATTCTTTCTTGTCCCTGTGGTGTAGCATCTCGGCCATATGTAATCAGGATCAATCATTCCTATTCATATTAACTACTTTATTTGTCGAATGGCTCAGCAGTATGAGAAATTAAAATGAGGTAGTATGGGGCACAGAATCCTTACTATACCCTCTTGTAGAAGTATTTCCTGAGGAGAACCAGAATAAACCCAGGGAAGGAAAAGACAATTCCAAAGACAGTCACTTGGAGTAATGGTGAGCAGGCTTATCCTCACTGCTAACTTTGGTTCTCATAGACACATTTTAGTTATTGAGGGCAACATTTATCATGGTATGCCAATATAGAATATTGCTTACACTGTATTCTGAAGGACACTTTCAAAATCACTGGTGTCAGTTAACTGACTTCTTTCCAAGGTCTTCTCTCATTCCTGGCCACATTCAAATCTGATAAAGGGATGAAAAGTTATCCCAAGTACAATGTATACCTCCTCTGAAGAGACTGAGAACTGCAGGGGTTTTTTGTGTTAAACTCCAAAAAATTGTACCTATGATACAGTTCTCTGAAATGCTTGAGAATTATCCCTCACCCTTTACCACTCATGTACCCTTCTAGAAAACCATAGGACATACTAATTTTTGTTCAGCATGTTCTGTTAGACTGATGAAATAATATAGTAAAAATTATGATATTCTGAAGAATGTCAAAAATTCAGGGTCTCTGAAACCTATACTGTTACAAAGAACAGGGGAGTTAATATAACCCTGGGATGGGGCAGAAATTGTTCAATGAATCCAGGAGATAGGGTCATCTTTAAACTCTTGCTATGGAAGCTTTCTGAACTTCACAGAATGACATGAATTAGTAAAGTTTCTTCACTTCACAAAACCCAGCCAATGCCACAATTAACACTGACACAATATTGTATGACACTACTGACACTACTGAATGCTGAGGGTTACCACCACCCTTTGGCCTTCCACTGCAGTGGGATCTGATCACTGTGTGGATTACCACTTGCAGGGTGCTGTGTTGTCTTGAGGTCTATGAAAAATATATGACTAGATCTACTTCTAGTGTCCTGCCTGGGATTTTCCTAGAAGCAAAGCATAAGACCTGGCTGACGTGTGTACTTTTTATTTGGTGACATGCTCATACTCTAGGATGCTTTCCTCAGAAGGATGATTGAGAACATTCAAATTCTCTACCTGTGGTAGAAAAGAATTATTTTCATCACCAACTCTTGTCCCCACTGTCTGTGTGCTTCTTTTAGGTGTTATCTTCCTCATCATTCTAACTTGGAATGTGTATCAAAATGATTGGTAGCTTTTACAGGTGTCCCCTGCAGATGTGACAAGCCCTGAGGCAGAGAAGAGGTCCCCATTGCAGCTCAAATGAGGTGCTATCTGCACAAGTTCCAACAGCAATGTTTGGGGGAGGGAGGAGGAAGGCAGGATGATAGAATATGAAGAAAGGCAAAAGCAGTCTCCAGAGTAAGCTGGGTACTTATAAAGAAAGGAAGTCTGAAAATCCTAGTTATCATTAATCATAAAGACCCAGACTCCTTTGAATACATAATAAAATCAGTCTATAAACTACCATGAAGCCATAAGTCTTTATCATAGTAAGCATCAAATAAAAATGAATGAGGGAACAAGTAAAAGATGAGAAATGACACGTTCAACTGAATTCTTAATGGAATAAAATTTAAACACATGTCATCTCACTAAATATGTAGATATATGTCTCCTCACAATCAACTAATAGTGAACTAAAATATTTTGTCATGCTTTATAAAACACACATTGTACAGGCAATCAATCTCAGTCATGTCTCGATAATAGACAACAGAGATAAGATAGATTCATTTTGGCAAGTTTAATAAACCAGAACAAATATGGGAGATTTAAATCATGAATCAGTCATTGTTCTTTAGGCAAAGTGAACATGAAAAATATATTTGAAAGGAAGCAGAGTTGGAGGTAGACTCAAAAAAATGTATTCAGCCAGCAAACCATGAACTGAGATCCCTCAAACCATGAGCCAAAATAAACTTTTCCTCTTCTAAGTTGTTCTTGTCAGGTATTTTGGTCACAGTGATACAAAGCTGACTAACAGAAAATGGTACCAAGAAGTAGAGCTGTTGATGTGACTACCTGTTGCTGTTCAGAAGCCTCTAAGAGTTTGGAAAATTTTGGAAATGCATTCAAGAGAAGCTTTAGAATGTTGTAATGTTGAAATGCAAAATGTTGTAAGTAGAACTTAATGGGTGATTCTGGTGGGAGCTCAGAAGACCAGAATGCCAATAGTGATGCAGACAGTAAAGTCTATGCTCAAAAGGTATCAGAGGGGAATGAAACTCTACTGGGAATTCAACTAGAGACTATTCATGTTACACTCTGGCAAAGAACTTGGTTATGTTTTTATCCATATCTTGATATTTTGTGTGAGGCTAACTTTAAAGGTGATGGGCTAATTAATTTGGTGGAGAAATTTCAATGTAATACAGAATTCAGGCATGAAATGAGTATGGCTGACTGTTTTTAGCCAGGTTTACTGTGGGAATCAGGAACGAAAGGCAGAGAGAAAAAAAATTGAAAAACTTACAGTTTGGCCAGAGATTAAGTACATGTATAATTGGGGCTAAGGAAGGCATGGTTGCTAAAGAGATTTCTGCCACTAAAGAGAAGCTAATTTGTAAATACAATAGAAAAGATGTCTGGTGGGCATCTCAAGCATCATCAAGACCACATTCATCACAGTTTCAAGGGTATAAAAGTAAAAACTCATTTAAGAGAATTATGGGCTCTCTCTTTATGCAAGGGTGCCCAGAAAGGAAACTGTTTCCCCAGGATTCATTTCACTGTAACTAAGCTGCCCAGACACTCAGAGACTACTACAGCTATGGCCCAAAAGGACCTGGATACTGCTCAAGCTAGTGGTAGACCTTGACATTGTCCACATGGTGTTTCCTCTGCATGAATGCAAGATGCTAGAGTTAAGGGATAAGTAAAGTTTTCTTTGAGATTTCAAAGGAAGACTTGGGAGGTCAGGTAACATGTGGCCAAGCTCTAATCCTTTTAGTCTAAGCAGGTGCTGTTTGACACTATAAGAATGAAGCTGAAGCTTGAATGGAGACCCCAGAGATTAATAGATGCCAGTAATGTGGAATGTCTGCTGAGGAAAATAGAAAATGGCTGGCTATGGACAAAGGAAGCCTAAGAGAAGGCCACATGGGCTTCTGTCAGAAAGGCTATAGGAGAAGGGCCGCCCAAAACCATTGGAGCTCAGATCTCATGGCCATATTCCCCAGATGGTGGGCATGGAGCTAAAGGACTTGTTTGCCCAGCTGGATTTTGGTCTTGCTTTGGTTCCATTCTTTCTTTCTATACCCTCATTTCCCCTTTTGTAATGGAAATAGTTACTCTGCCATTACATGTTGAAAGTATATAACTTATTTTTGGTTTGTACAGAGGTTCACAACCAAGAGTTTCCCTGGACTCTCAGAGGAGACTTTGGACTTGGACTTTGGGGCATTGCTGGAACTGTTCAAACTATGAGGACTCTTGGAGATGGGCTAAATACATTTTACATTGTGAGATGGACATGAGCTTTGGGAGACCAGTGAGAGAAAATTATGGTTTGGATATGAGGTGTCCCCCCACAGCTCCTGTGTTAATTCAAGAATACTCAGAGGAAAATGATTAGATTATGATAGCTACAATACAGTTTGTGGATTCCATTTGATGGATTAATAATTTGAAAGGACTACTATACTGGGTGGTAACTGTAGACTGGAGGGGCATGACTGGAGTGGGTCACTGGGACCATGCCCTTGGAGATTATGTCTTTTCCCCTTGGCTTCTTTTCTCTCTCTGCTTCCTGGCTGCAGTTTTGCTCCACCATGCTCTTCTGCCATGATGTTCTGCCTCACCTTGGGTCTAGAGCAATGAAATCAGCCAACCATGGACTGAGACCTCTAAAATTGCAAGCCAAAATAACCTTTCCTCCTCTAGGCTATTCTCATCAGTTTTTTCAGTCAAGATGATACAAAGCTAACTAACACACATATTAAACAAAATTAGCCAGACACAGAAAAACAAGTATTACATATTCTCTCTCACATGTGGGAACTAAAGCATAAATAAATGCAGTTGAGATGAAAGAAGAAGACTGATTGGTAGGGACTAGGAAGAATATAGGGTAGGGGCAAAGGTAGAACATGGGATAGACATAATCAATCACAGTGTATGCATATATGGAAATATCATAGTAATCTCACTGATCTGTAAAATAAATAATAAATATAAAATAAGAAGAATACCTTAAATCTGCACTGTGCTTTGTTCTTCTCTATATGTCAACATTATGGGTAGTACTTTAAACTTTGCAACTGTTAGGATAGCTATCTAAAATATCAATGGTATGAAGTATTGGGGTGAGGATATAGAGACAGAAAACCCTTGAATGGTGCCGGTGGGAATGTAAATTAGTAAATCTATTAACAAAAATTATATAGCTGTTTCTCAGAAAACTAAAGGTAGAATCACCATTTGATTCAACAACTCCATCTCTGGTTATATATCCAAAGAAATTCACATATTGGAAAGATATGTGCACTGCTATATTTATTGCAGCATTATTCATAGTAACCAAGATATGGAAACAACTTAAATATCCACAAATAGATGAATGGATAACGAAAATGTGTTTTATATATACATATCAGAATACTATATGACCTTAAAAAGAAGGAAATTCTATCACTTGCAACAGCATGGATACCTAGAAGACATTGTATTAAGGAAAACAAGTCAGGTACAAAAAGGCAAATATGATTTGATCTCACTTATATGTATATTCTAAAAAATGCCAATCTCAAGGAAACAGAGTAGAAAATTCATTAGTGGATGATGAGGATGAGGATAAAAGGAGACATGGGGAAAGTTTGGGGGTATTATTAAAAGGTTATAAAATTTCAGGTAAATTTGAGGAATACATTGAGTGATCTAATGCACTGCACAATGACCACAGTTGATAATAATGCATTGTGTGTTTCAAAATGGCTAAAATGATAAATTGGTAAGGTAACACATTTTAAAAGGAAGGAGGATTACCTCAAGCCATTAACATCCATTTTATTATGTCACATAGCAGGGAAAGATATTGATAATTCATTTAATAATATAAAGAGAATCTAGCTAAATACAACTTTCAATTAAATGAAGTCCATCTGAAAACAGTCATTTCCACTGCAGAACTGTAACAGAAGAGTTTTAAAGCAGCATGTAGCAGTATAAAAAAATAAAAAGAGACTGCTTTGGTAAAGAGTGTAAAACCTAAGAGCTACTAAAAGGGAAAACAATTCCTGTACATTTCCATTCTTTACATGCTTAAAGAATAATTTTTCTTAAGTATATACTTCTTTAAGAAATTTCCAAGTACCACTAACTGCTGCTGTAACAAACACTGCCAGGTTTGATTTGGTCATTTTACCTATTTCTCTGAATCGAACTTACTAGATTAATCATTGTCACATGATGCTTCTCGTTTATGCCAATTATGATTAATCATTTCTGCCCAGTTTTAGACAGTAAGCAATCAGAATCTGAAAGATAAAGAAAAGTCACATAAGTAAGACTGAAAATTAGACAAGTGAGTGCCAATTTTCAGTTAGAAAAAGACAAACAAAGCCAAGAGAATGCATTTGGCCGCTTGTGTGGAGATTTCTCAAGAGGTACCTAAATTAGATGTTGCAATTCTTGCAACATGTAGTTTATAATTAAACAAAAGTGGTGTTATTGCAAAAGCAGAGATAAAGTTATAAATTTAAAAAATAAAAGAATGAGCAGGTCTTAAACTAATGAAAATTCATGAGAAATAATCTAAACGTATTTTTGAATGAACTAATCATCATAAGATGATTGAAATACCATTTTTAAAAGATGCAAAAGTATATTTAATATTATCTTTAAATAAAACACTAATATATTAATAGTTCAATGGGTTTCTGGGGTTCTCAGTATTTTTTAAACTTTTTGTACTCACCTAGAATGTATTCCCAAATAATTTCCAGTAAAAGTAACATACATTTTTAATTAAATTGAAAAAAAAAACCTAGGAGTCAACCCAAAGGGAAAATTTAAAGATTTAGTCAAAACAATAATATAATCCTTGAATAGCATAAAATTGCTTATTCTCCCCATTAATGTTGCAGAATCTTCTAAGCTTTACCATGTGGATTTCAATTGACTTTACAGAAATATTTCTTTGATCTTGCATCAGTACCTTTTCCAACTAGCTATACTTTATTTTATGAAACTAACACTCATGTCTTTTCTTTTTTTTTTTTTATTAGAGCTTTATGGTTATACATAGTAGTTGGATTCATCCTGACAAACTCCAAACTCACACATGCATGGAAATCAGTTTCAGTCCATAATCTCCCTGTTCCTTCCCTCTTTTCCCTCCCAGTGTCCCTCCCATCTCCCATCTCCTTCCACTGCTCTATTAGATTTCCTTTCACTCATCAATGATTTTATATTTTATTGGTTCTTTATATTATCTTGTCCTTCTCTCTCCCTTTCCTTTATTTTACTCTAGCTTCTGCATATGAGAGAAAATATTTGACCTTTGAGTTTCTGAGTCTGGCTAATTTCACTGAGAATGATATTCTCTATTTCCATCCATTTACTAGCAAATGTCATAATTTCAATCTTTCTAATGGCAGAGTAGAAATCCACTGTCTATGTATACCACAATTTCTTAATCCATTTACCTATTGACAGGCATCTGTTTGATGTATTTTGTATATAGTTGGAGGATCTGACTAAAAAATGTAAGTGGTTCCTATCATTTATTGATATTTGGGGGAACTCTGACTATATAGTTAATCCTCAGCTAATGAACTAATAATGGAATTCTAAATCACTTATCTGCGAGACTCGGGATACAGGACTGGATTTAAAATCTTCTACCAGGTTCCAAACTTTAATAGTTCCATTGACCTACCCAATGGTTATAAATTTACAGATGCAGAGGAGAACATTGTAATAACAAGAATAAAGGCTAATAGGTAAGATTAATGCACATTACCATATGTTAGATATTATGGAAAATTCTGCACAAGGATTATCCTAATCTCAAGCAATCGTGATAAAGGGTACTATGAATCACCACAATGCATGTAAGGAGAATAAGGCTTAGGGAGGTAAAATAAATTTCCCAAGATTAAATAGCAATAAGATCTGGGTAAAGATTTGGTTCCAAAAACCTGTGTATCTAACCTGAACCTAAGCACTTCCTGACAAGAGGACTAGGGGTTGACCCAATTCCCATAAATGATCACTGTCTGTGCCTCTCTGGGCCAGTCACAAAATTTTCCTTGGAGTCAATTCTCTCTTCTGCGAAATAAATTTATTGGATTCCATGACCTCTAATACCACTATGAACTCCTAAGTTACATTATCATAAAACATATCAGTTGTGGAATGTTAGAAAGAACTATCTAGAGGAAATCTACTAACTCATTGATTTGGGACAAGTCACTTAACCTCTTTAGTTATTTTCCTCACTTAGTATGTACACCAGTGCTTCAAAAAGTGTGTAATTAACATATAAAGTGCTATACCATCATTTCAAAATTGTTTTATAGCATTGAAATTATGGATTTAAGGAATTGTACTAAATTGTCTTCTCATTCTTTCTTTCCCTTTTTATTTACAACCTTAGAACTGTGGTATTTGAAGGCAATGATTATTTATAGTAGATTTAAATAGAGTGAAATAGAAATCACATCTCCAATTTTCCATTAATACATGAAAAAGGTGGAAATGCGCAAAGAAGATAAATAGCACTATGAAGAGGGAGAAAATGTGTCCCTTACTAATACTGTAAACCAATTCTAGTGAAAAACAACAGTGGGAAATAATCTATATACCTTGGCTCTTTTGAATTTGGACAAGTTAATGATTAAAATCTCCCAGATTTTCCACTACATTATGCCCAGAGTGTCTATTTGCCTTGATTGATGATAATTTTATCTCTTTTGGGCCAAGGATAACTGTCCCTTGCTTCTGTGTAGAGATTAATAATTGATTAGCTCATAGTCAGAAGTCTTAGTAAAGGGAACAGGTAACTTTTGGCTATTGTCTTTTACATAGAAGCCTACCAAGGACAGGAGGTGCTGCAGGATTCCCAGGTGGGAAAATGAAGAGAGTTTTGGTTTTCCTGCTTGCTGTAGCATTTGGACATGCTCTTGAAAGAGGTAAAATTTCTCTTGTGATTAATAAGTATTATGAGTTAAATTTTCTATTACCCCTTTAAAAATTATACAAAAGGTGAGAAACAGAAGAATTGATGAACGTGTTGGGGGAGAGAAGAACCAATTAACAAGGGATTGATGTGAGTTCAACTATGCATATACTATTGAATTGGAATAGCAAAAAAAGAAAAAAATAAGGTCTCATGAAAGAAAAGAAAATGAAATTATATAATTTATTAACTATCCCTTTACTCTTTTTGATAAATAAGATCTGAAGAGAATGGTTTGAAATTAGAAATGTGTTAACTGTTAAAAGATAATGCAACTGGAGACAGATTCATGTCTAGGCATTTCAGACCTCAAATATTGATCCCTATTGACAGCATAATATACTATGTCAATAATGCATAAAGTCAGCTAAGAGATTTCTTTGATCCTCCTCAAAGAATCATATACATGCAGTATTTGAAAACGCATTACTATTTTTCAAATACCTCCCACATAAGAATTTTCTGACTATGAAAGAGAACCATAAATAAGATAATTGAAATGTTTTTCATTGAAATTGTTCTTCCAATAGTGTCTTCATTTTCAGGCAATCTTTAAAATATTTTGTTAATGATGCAAACATAGATTGTGTGATGTATACAACTTCTTGAATTTCACAGCTTGGGAAACTTCCATATCAGTTTCAACTTACTTTTCTTGCTAGATTTTAATGTTTATAAGAAAATTTGAATTCATCCTGCTTTGTAAAATAAAAATTTCATTTAGGCTGTCAGTTAATAGCCTCACCCAAGTCATATGTTCATATTCATTTTAGTAGTTTATTTAACCAGTGGAATAAAAGGTGTTTCACCAGAAATTATAATTTTTTACCTGTAATATGTATAATCTCTATTTGATTCTTATGCTCACTTTTCCTTGATGTTGCAACTTTCATACAAATTATTTTGAATTTTGTCATATTCATCTACATATCCTTAAGTAAGTTATAAGTATGTAGGTGATAAAACAGAATACAAGAAGGTAAAATAAATTGTGTGGGTAATTTCCAAGGAACTCTGAAGACTCCTTCCTTTGCCCCAGATTTCCCTGGGGAAGATTTGAGCCTGAAAAATCCTGCTGAGGCTGGTTCAGATCAGAATGTATGAACACAATGGTCCAGTAATGGACCAAGTCTTGGAAATACACATGAAGACTAAACCTGGGATGTGAGTTACCATCTTGGACTGCTGACTCAGTATGTGTGCATAGACTTCATATCAGAATTATAAGTTCTTTGGGTATTTACAGAACATTCTGCAATCTCTATTTTGACATTCTCAGCAGTCTAGTCCCAGATGAAATGGATACTCAAAAACTCAACTAAGTTCCATTAACTATCTGAACTTCAGTCTTACCAAGGTCAGATGATATTCTGAGACACATAAAATACATTTGTAAGTAACAAATACATAGTATTTAGGAGAAGTTCTACTCACCAGTTCTCTGAGTTGACCCAAAGACCAGGTCAGTGATGTACCTGGAAGTTATGTGTGCTCTTTCCTAGTAGGAAGTTACAAAGTGGACAGATAAAGAGGTTCAGCAGACTCCTGGGTTCCAAGCAGCCTTATAGGGTGAGATTAGTTTGAGTTGCAGTTTTTCTCTGCCTGTTACTATTCTAGAGAGCTGATATCTCATGGGTGTTCCTTTGAATTTCTCATAGCCCATGTGGCTTAAGTATTACATCCTAGTGAAATTGGAATATAATACCTAGTACATATCTTGGGGAAACTGGCATTTTCTACCTAAATGATACTAGCAAAAGGTCATTATTAATTTATTTGTCCAAAAGCCTCTATTTAATCTTACTAAGATAAATGGAGTGCTATTGAACACTTCATACAATCTAAATCACAAAGATTAGTACAAAATATCACTGAATGCTTAATGCTTATGAAATGTCCCATTTAAATTACAGTTTTTATACATGACTGATAATGAACTCCCAGTTTCTCAATGGGATTTAGAAGGAAACTTAGAAAATTGTATCCCGTTCAGGAAATACAAATCTTGCTGGTACTTTAATATACCAGATAATTGCTATATAACTGTTTAGGCCTTTTTAAAATTTTTTGAGTTTTTACCATAAAGAAATGATAAATATTGGAGGAGATGGATATGTTTAATTTGATTTAAATATTGTACAATGTATATATGTATCAACACCATACCCCACAAGAAAAATTAAAATAAGGTAAAAAAATTCACAAATCTAGTTTTTGTAATTATAAGAAGAATGATTATTAATCTTCAAAGGAATGTCTACCTAAACCCTATCATGCCATGTTTAGTCTGCTGTAATTAAAACACATTTAAATGGTTCAGGGGTTCTGCTTGACAAAAATCAGGCATGATAATAGAAATATAAATGACTCCTTGCCACTAGATTGCATAATTTATTTTCAGGTTATATAGGTATAACTTTAACAACTATTTAGCTACACATAAATTAATAGGAAACAGTGAAAGAAAATTATTTGTGTGCATTATTTTCTAAAGATTTTTTAAAGTTATTTTTAATTGATAAATCCATTAATGGAGCATAATGTGACTTTGTTCGTTTGTTTAGTACCAGAAATTGAACCCAGGAGTGCTTAACTACTGAGCCACATTCCTAGCTCTTTTTATTTTTTATTGTGAGACAGGGTCTCACTAAATTCCTTAGGCCCTCACTAAGTTACTGAGATTGGCCTTGAACTTGTGATTTCCTGCCTCAGCATCCTGAGTCACTGGGATCACAGGTGTGTACCACCCCACCCAGCTAAAATGGGATTTTTTTAGGCATGTGCATATACACAATGTAGAAAAATTACATCAAGGCAATGAATACATGCATCATCTCACTTGCTTATCACTTTTTGTGCTGAGACATTTGCAATTTACTGTTATTTTTAAACATATAATACATTGTTGAGTATAGGTACCCTACTTCCCAAAACATCTCAAAACTTATTCCTCTTATCTAACTGAAACTTTGCATCTTTTGACCAATAATTTTCCATTCCTTCCTGCCCACTCCCACCATCCTACAGTAGTTACTGTCCACTAGTAACCATCATTCTACTCTTCTATGACCTTGTTTTTTTTAGATTCCACATATAAGATCATGCATTTTTCTTTCTGTTCCTGGCTTACTGTAATTGTCTGTTTAGCACAATGTCTTCCAGGATCATCTACATTATTGTAAATGCCAGAATTACCTTCATTCAGAGAGCTGAACAGTATTCCATTGTATATGCTTAATACATTTTCTTTATCCATTCATCCATTGTGGATGCTGAGGTTATTTTCATATCTTAGCTTTTGTGAATAATACTATAGTGAACGTGGGTATACAGAAATCCTTTCAATATATTGATGCCAATTTCTTTTAATACTGGATCATATGACAGTTTTATTTTTTAAAATTTTTTAATTTTTATTTATTTTTTAAGAGAGAGAATTTTTTAATATTTATTTTTTAGTTTTTGGTGGACACAACATCTTTATTTTTTTTAATGTGGTGCTGAGGATCAAACCCAGTTCCCCATGCATGCCA
The DNA here is from genome assembly GCF_047511675.1 of Marmota flaviventris. Classification (NCBI taxonomy): domain Eukaryota; kingdom Metazoa; phylum Chordata; class Mammalia; order Rodentia; family Sciuridae; genus Marmota; species Marmota flaviventris. Next base: position 56,534,287 of record NC_092504.1, on the reverse strand, counting down.
GGCGAGCGAGGTACCGCTTGAGCCATATCCCCAGCCCAGTTCTATATTTTTTTATTTTTATTTTTTGAGAAACCTCCATACTATTTTCCATAATAGCTGTTCTAATTTACATTCTCACCAACAAATTACCAGGGTTCCCTTTTCTCTGTATTTTCCCAAACACTTCTCCTTCATATTTTTGATAATAGCCATTCAAACAAATAAAGGTGATATCTCATTGTAGTTTTCATTTGCATTTCCCTGATGATTAGTGGTATTGAGAACATTTTTCTTATGCCTATTAGCCAAATATACCTATTCTTTTGAGAAGTGTTTATTCAAGACATTTGCCCATTTTTTAATTTGGGGTGTGTGTGTGTGTGTGTGTGTGTGTGTTTTATTGAGTTTCTTACTTATTTAGGATTTTTTTTGGTTGTTTTAGTACTGGAGATTGAACCCAAGGGCATTTCAACACTGAGCCACATCCCCAGCCATTTTTTGTATTTTATTTAGAGACAGGGTCTCACTGAGTTGCTTAGGCCTCACTATGTTGCTGAGACTGGCTTTGAACTCATGATCATCCTGCCTCAGCCTCCTGAGCCACTGGGATTACAGGCTTACCCCACAGCACCCAGATTATATTGGGGTTATTAACCCCTTATCAGATGTATGGTTTGCAAATATTTTCTCCCACACTATAGGTTGTTGCTTTCTTTCCATTTACTGTACAGAAGATTTTAATATAATGTAATTGTTTGTTTTTTGCTTTTGTTGCCTGTGCCTTTGAAGTCACATCAAAATAATCATTGCCTAGACAATGTTGTATAATTTTCCCTTGCTCTTTCTTTTATAAGTTAAGCAGTTTCAGGCCTTACACTTAACTCTTTAATTCATTTTGAATTGATCTTTTCTGAAGTTTTAATTGAGCTAGATAGTGTATGGCTAACCATAAAAACAGAATCACCGCCAATTCCTATTTATATCACCTCATCAAAGGAGTACAATATAGAAATACAACTTTGTCCTCCCTTATTGAATGACAATTTCTTAAGATTTTATAATACATCCTTGATACAGGATTTTAAAAAACTATACGTTGTGTCTAAAACTGTACCAGGCATCAAAAACCTCTAAATTAAATATGACCTTTTACCAGAACAAACTTGAATAAAAAATAAAAAATTTTGCTTAAGGGAAACATAATTAGTATTGACTTTCTTTACAAGATCTATCAGCATTGCTCTGTAATATAGTTTGAAGTCTGGTATCGCTATACCGCCTGATTCACACTTCCTGCTTAGCATTGTTTTTGCTATTCTGGGTCTTTTATTTTTCCATATGAATTTCATGATTGCTTTCTCTATTTCTACAAGAAATGCCGTTGGGATTTTGATTGGCATTGCATTAAACCTATAGAGAACTTTTGGTAATATCGCCATTTTGATGATGTTAGTTCTGCCTATCCATGAACAGGGTATATTTTTCCATCTTCTAAGATCTTCTTCTATTTCTCTCTTTAGGGTTCTGTAGTTTTCATTGTATAAGTCTTTCACCTCTTTTGTTAGGTTGATTCCCAAGTATTTTATTTTTTTTGAAGATATTGTGAATGGAGTGGTTGTCCTCATTTCCATTTCAGAGGATTTGTCGCTGATATACAGGAATGCCTTTGATTTATGCGTGTTGATTTTATATCCTGCCACTTTGCTGAATTCATTTATTAGCTCTAATAGTTTCTTTGTAGACCCTTTTGGGTCTGCTAGGTATAGAATCATGTCATCTGCAAATAGTGATAATTTAAGTTCTTCTTTTCCTATTTTGATGCCTTTAATTTCTTTCGTCTGTCTAATTGCTCTGGCCAGTGTTTCGAGAACTATGTTGAACAGCATGGTACTGGTACCAAAACAGGAGGGTGGACCAATGGTACAGAATAGAGGACACAGAAACCAATCCACAAAACTACAACTATCTTATATTTGATAAAGGGGCTAAAAGCATGCAATGGAGGAAGGATAGCATCTTCAACAAATGGTGCTGGGAAAACTGGAAATCCATATGCAACAAAATGAAACTGAATCCCTTTCTCTCGCCATGCACAAAAGTTAATTCAAAATGGATCAAGGAGCTTGATATCAAATCAGAGACACGCCGTCTGATAGAAGAAAAAGTTGGCTACGATCTACATACGGTGGGGTCGGGCTCCAAATTCCTCAATAGGACACCCATAGCACAAAAGTTAATAACTAGAATCAACAAATGGGACTTACTCAAACTAAAAAGTTTTTTCTCAGCAAAAGATACAATAAGAGAGGTAAATAGAGAGCCTACATCCTGGGAACAAATCTTTACTCCTCACACTTCAGATAGAGCCCTAATATCCAGAGTATACAAAGAACTCAAAAAATTAGACATTAAGAGAACAAACAACCCAATCAACAAATGGGCCAAGGACCTGAACAGACACTTCTCAGAGGAGGACATACAATCAATCAACAAGTACATGAAAAAATGCTCACCATCTCTAGCAGTCAGAGAAATGCAAATCAAAACCACCCTAAGATACCATCTCACTCCAGTTAGATTGGCAGCCATTATGAAGTCAAACAACAACAAGTGCTGGCGAGGATGTGGGGAAAAGGGTACACTTGTACATTGCTGGTGGGACTGCAAATTGGTGCAGCCAATTTGGAAAGCAGTATGGAGATTTCTTGGAAAGCTGGGAATGGAGCCACCATTTGACCCAGCTATTCCCCTTCTCGGTCTATTCCCTAAAGACCTAAATAGAGCATGCTACAGGGACACTGCTACATCGATGTTCATAGCAGCACAATTCACAATAGCTAGACTGTGGAACCAACCTAGATGCCCTTCAATGGATGAATGGATAAAAAAAATGTGGCATTTATACACAATGGAGTATTACTCTGCATTAAAAAATGACAAAATCATAGAATTTACAGGGAAATGGATGGCATTAGAGCAGATTATGCTAAGTGAAGCTAGCCAATCCCTAAAAAACAAATGCCAAATGTCTTCCTTGATATAAGGAGAGTAACTAAGAACAGAGTAGGGTCGAAGAGCATGAGAAGAAGATTAACATTAAACAGGGATGAGAGGTGGGAGGGAAAGGGAGAGAGAAGGGAAAATGCATGGAAATGGAAGGAGACCCCTCAGAGTTATACAAAAGTACATACAAGAGGAAGTGAGGGGAAGGGGAAAAATAATACAAGGGGGACAAACGAATGTCAGTAGAGGGGGCAGAGAGAGAAGAGGGGAGGGGAGGGGAGGGGAGGGGGGATAGTAGAGGATAGGAAAGGCAGCAGAATACAACAGACACTAGTATGGCAATATGTAAATCAATGGATGTGTAACTGATGTGATTCTGCAATCTGTATATGGGGTAAAAATGGGAGCTCATAACCCACTTGAATCAAATTGTGAAATATGATATATCAAGTACTATGTAATGTTTTGAACAGCCAACAATAAAAAATTAAAAAAAAAAAAAACAAAGTACAGTTAGAGGGGGAAAATCATTCTGATTTTCTATAACATAATGTTACTATACTCTTCAACAATTCATTAGACAGTTTAAAATAACTAGAGAAGAGTTTGAAGATCCTCAGCACATAGAAATAATATTTGAGGAGATAGAAATGATAAATATCTTGATTTGATCATTATACATTGTAATGAATTATAATACTATACCCCATAAATAAATATATTAATGCAAAGTTAAAATTTAAAAATAAAATATATATTTTTTTCCTTTTTTAAAAAAAAAAAAAAAAGATCTATCAGCAAATGCCTAGCAAGTATTATTTCATGTCCCTGTCTCTACTGAGACCCAAGAACTTGACTGAGACTTTCAGTCAAACTATTTGCCTTTCCCTATACCAAATCCTTTTTTTCTTTTAATGAGGTGGGGTGGTAATAAAGAGTAACCATCAACTTTTCCAGTACTGGTAGTCATAAATTAAAAGTTCAGAAAAGCATGAATAATGACTTTTGAACACCATGAATAGAATAGTGAGAAATTCCAATAGAGTAATTCTCTAACTCATAGACAAAACATGTTCAAAAAATTAATGTTGATTATTTAAAAGTTAAAACACATTTTTTCATAAAATTAATTATACACAAAGATTAAGTTATTAAAGTGCTCAGTGGTTGAATGCCCCTGAGTTCAATTCCCAGTACCTCCCACACACACAAAAAAAAGAGTGAAATCACCCAAAATACCTATTTTTTTTTTTTATATCACAACTTCAGGATGAAAGTTCCATAAAGGCAGAGATATGTCTCTCCTGGACTCCATTATATACGCAGGTTTAATACTGAACCCAATTTTTGCTGTGCTGTACATTGGAGATGAACTGTGATAACGACAACCTTAGAAATGTTTTTGTCAGGATTAAAGGAAAATGTGTGTCAAATATGTAGACTGGTACTCACCAAATTATTGGTGCTCAAATGTTAACTGTAATTATATTATTATTTACCCTTATAAGGACCAAGAATTCCTAATCCAAAAATTTGCATTTACAGATTAGGGATATTCAAATGGCAAAGTCTATATAAATATTCTAAAATTTAAAACACCTTGAAATCTAAAACACATCTGGTCTCAGATAAGGGATACTCAAAAAGTGCTGCTTTACAAACTAAGTACAGCAATGCATTTTAAGTTTCCAAGTCAAGATGCAGCAGAGATTGCGTTCACCCATCCCAATGCAAGAGAGGAAATTCCTCCCCTATCTGTACTCCTGCAAAAGAAATTGTAGATGAGGTTACATAATTGATGAAGAGAAGGAGAGTTAGGACACATATATGAAAAAAAAATGCTTCTTTTGGGACTTTAATGAGTATCTAAAAGGTAGGATACTACTTGGTACAAACCCAAGAATGTTAGTTTGAATGAGTCTGTGAGGCTGCTTCTGTTGCAGCTGTAGTTTGGGGGTCACTAACTCATTGACCTTAAGTCTCCCACTGTTTTCAAATTTTCAAAATCTAAAATGAAGTTCAGTTTTTTTCCACTGATATAATCCTAAGAGGTAATTTAATTTCCTCTAGATTAGTGAATCTATAACTGTTATGTAGGTCTTAAATTTAATCTTAAAAGATTGAATTTCTTTCCACTGAATCAAACTCAAAAACCTGCACACCTGCTTGCAGCCATCAGTATTAATATGAAATCTCAAATCGATGCTCAACATAAAAATGTCAATGGAGATTTAAAAACTGAAAATTGTAATAAAAAGTGTCAATTAAATTCCCTATTCTTCATTGACAATATTTCTAGTTATATATCAGTCTCCAATAATCAGGGAAGATTTTAAACCAGACCAGTGTTTAATTTGTCAAGTAAAATTATTACTCTGAAATCACCAGTATCTAGACTGATTAGTTTGAATAACAGTGCAAGCTATATTCTTAATAGGTAAATATTCTTTAAAGTAAACACTAACATATGTACCTACCTTTTCTAAAAGAGTTGAGCATGTCAATGCAGAATAGAAATGCCAAAAAAATGAAATTGCAAAAATATAGAATACATAACAGAACTTCAAAATCCTGTGATTCTCCAGAACACAAAAGGAAAATAGCAACTTGAGACAATGTATTAGTCAGCTTTGCATTCTTGTGACCAAAATACTGGACAAGAACAACTTAGAAGAGTGAAAGGTTAAATCCGTTCGTGGTTTTAGAGGCTTAGCCTATGGTTTGCAGAATCCATTCCTCTGGGCCCAAGGTGAGGCAGAAACTCATGGCAGAAGAACATGGCAAAAGGAAGCTTCTCCATTTGTGGGGTCTGGAAGCAGAGCTGAAAAGGAAAAAAGGGCACAGGGAAGATGCACCCTTCCAGGATATGCCCCACTGAGCTACCTCCTCTAGCAATATTCCACCTACCTATAATTACTGCCTAGTAAGTCAATTCAAACTAGGATAGACTGATCAGGTTATGGCTCTCACAATCCAATCATTTCATCTCTGAACATTCCTGGATTAACACAGGAGCTTTGGGGAGACACCTCATATTCAAAACATATGTTTCTAGCATCCTGTATAAGCATCAACTCAAGTCAATGTTATTTAGGATCCATTTATTGCACCTGATATACAAAACGCTTTCCTAGAAGACCAGATTAGGTATTAGTGAAAGATTATAATAGTGAATGCGGGGCATGGTGGTACATAACCTGTAATCCCAGCAGTTTGGGAGGCTGAGGCAGGAGGATCACAAGTTCAAAGCTAGCCTCAGCAAAAGCGAGGTGCTAAGCAACTCACTGAGACCCTGTCTCTAAATAAAAATATACAAAATAGGGCTAGGGATGTGGCTCAGTGGTTGAATGCCCCTGAGTTCAATCCCTGGTTACCCCCCCCCCCAAAAAAAAGAGTGAAAGCACCCAAGATATCTTTTTTTTTTCTTCCGGTATCACATCTTTAGGATAAAAGTTCCATAAGGGCAGAGGTATGTCTCTCTTGGTCTCCATTATATATGCAGATTCAATAGTGAACCCAACACCTGGCTCAGAGAAAGTCCTCAAAAATCATCTATTGCACATATGGGTGAATGCTGTCTGGTTTGTTGGGAAAGGTAAAGTGCATGAAGCAATAAATATTTCCCCAGAGTAAATCAAATTTGTTTTCAAAAGTCCAGAATTAGATATGACTTACCAGAATATTTCACAATACAGATAAAAATTGTTATGATGTTACAAAAAGTAAAACTTTGTGTTAATGAAATTCGTAAACATTTAATTAAATACTGAGTCATGGTAAAAAATGATTTCACAAGAGTCACTAAGATCGCCAATATTTATTGGCACCATATCAAGATCCAAATCATTTTCTTTATGACTAAATTGTAAAGGACAGAGTATGTCATTTACAATTCACTTGAGACATATTTTAACTATATGAATCAGATTGAGGTAACTGGTGTAGAAAACATTTACTAAGCAGTATTCAATTGCTGTGGGGAGTCAATATGCAATACTCACATTACAAATTAAGTTCAGTATTTATTTACTGGGTTTTATTGATGTTGCTTTGTTTTGTTTTGTTGTTGTTGTTTTGTTTTGTTTTTGTTTTTGTTTGGTTTTTTGCAAAATGAGAGAATGATTAACATATTTCCCTAGCCTTGTAAGCTAGGTATCTTCTCTTTGGATAAATAAATAAAAGGAATTTTGGGGGCTGGGGATGTGGCTCAAGTGGTAGCGCGCTTGCCTGGCATGCGTGCGGCCCCGGGTTCGATCCTCAGCACCACATACAAACAAAGATGTCGTGTCCACCGAAAACTAAAAAATAAATAAATATTTAAAAATTCTCTCTCTCTCTCTCTCTCTCTCTCAAAAAAAATAAAATAAAATAAAAGGAATTTTTATCAGAAATATGTTTGGGGGATAGTTCATCTGAAAGATCAAGATGCAATAGCTTATTTTATGAGCCATTTTTTAATAAGAGCAGTTTATCCTTATATATGAATTCTGAACTTTCTCAGGGCCTCCCTTTTGAGCCTTCCTCCCTTGCTTCTTCTCATGTCCAAGGCTGAATGTTCAGCAAAAATGGTTCTCAAACCACTTTAAGCCTTCTGCAGTCCATCTGATTTCCCACTTTTCTCCCATCAATATGCATTCTAACTAAAACTGTGCATATGGATATGAATTCTAAAGCACTTGTATGCAAACAAGCAGATGACTTAATTAAAACTACTTAATGAGATAATCTATAGTGCTCATTTGTACTCCTTTCTCAGGCACATTGCATTCTCATATCATACGTATGATACAAAAAAACTTCAGGAGAAATGAGAAATCTGAAATCAGAAGGCTAAAAATATTTTTCAAAGTGTTCATTGGCAATAACCCATTTGAATGCAGGGGTTCACTTTGAATGTAATTGAATTGTCCCAATACAAATACCCACAAAAATAATCTCTTCAGTTTTATAGGGAGACCTTATCAAGCAATAATCTCATATGCATTAAAAGAAAAAATTCCATTAGAACCATATTTTATAGCTTAAAACACTATAAACTTTTGGGGGAAATTCATAAGTACTGATATATAATCCCTGGGAAATGATCTTAAGGATCATGAGGATACAATCTTGTATTAAATTCAAGAACCATCTTTTTTTTTTTTGGTACTGGGGATTGAACCCAGGGGTACTTAACCACTAAGCCACATCCCAGTCCTTAGCCATTTCTTATATTTTATTTAGAGACAAGGTCTCACTTAGTTGCTGAGTGCCTTGCTATTCTGCTAAGGCTGGCTTTGAACTTTATTTTATCTAGTTATTTAAATTAATTTTTGTGGGGGGATTGAAAGCTTTTAATAAATCCAGTGACAAACTTTCTTCTTCAAAATGTTGCTATCATTTCAGCTACTTATTAGTCATATTTGTAACAAAGTTTTCTTACATTGACCTAAAAGCTGTTGCTCTGCAACTCCCGGCTATTTTTCCTATCTCTAGTTTAATAACAACATAAAATGGCTCTCCTGACATTCTAAAGTACATCTCTTTATTAAACAAGGGTAGTTCTAACCTATATTATTTCTATGTTCTAATCTTTGGCCTTTTAGAATACCATCAATGATTAATGAAAAATGTCTGCCTTACTTTGACCTTTTGAATTCATTACAATATCCAATCTTCTAAACTTATCAATTAATTTTTTTAGAGTACTAGATGCTAATGTTCTCAGACAAACAGGGGTTGGTTTTAAGTGGCCTTTGGATTTTATGGACCATTATCTCTATCAATCCTATTGCCTTCTCCTAGTTTCCAGAATAATGTCAGATTTGAACATGTGGGTCTTTTCTATCTTGCATGGAATATTTTTTAATGTGTTCTAAATTCCCCAAAACTGCAGAACTTAAAGTTCTCCTAAACAATAATAGCATAGCCATAGCACTTAGGAAAGACTGAAATCATTATTCTTAGAGCCTGTTATTGTGTTTATTTCATTTTTAAAATTAAAAAATTATTGATGCTTTATAATTGTATATAATTCTGGGATTCTTTATGTCATATTTGTGCATATACATAATTTAGTCAAACTCATTCCCCAGTACCTTCCCTTTCTCTCATCCCTCACTGATCCACCTACTCTCCTCTACTGAACTCTTCCCCTGCACTATTGTTAATTAGTATAATACATGACTCATTGTGGTATACTCCTACATGAACATAGCCTAATTTGGTAGATTTCATTCCCTAGTACTTTCCCATTCCCTGATCTCTTACTCCCTCTCCATCTATTTCTTCTATAGTGTTAGTCTTCCTTCTATTTTTTGTGAGATCCCCCTTTGGGATTTTGATGGTATTCATTGCAGTTGGTCACTAATTTTAAAATGCTGCTTAACCACTGCAGGGATGTGACCCAGCAGGAAGCTGAGTGCAGCACTGCATGTAATATGGGCCAGTGGGGCAGAGGGGCTGTGGGGCCAGAGTGCGGTAGCCTCCCTAGTATCTCTAGCCCTCGCACTGGACCACAGCGACAAGACCATGTGGCCAAGCGTCTCTACAACTAAAAGTCAATGTCAGGGGACAGAACCAAATCCTATGAGCTTAACCAAGAGAAATTCCATGCTGATGACAACCTGAAGATCATCTGCCTGAGGCCCAATGCAGTGGGCAAGTCTAAACTCATGGAGAGATTCCTCATGAATGGATTTCAACTACAGCAGCTGTCCACATAAGCCCTGACCCTGCATAAACACAGGGCCACTTCGGACTGCAAGATCATCCTCATGGACTTTTTGCCAAGAACAGTTCCAAGACATGCACACCTTCTACTACCATAAGGCCCATGCCTACATCATCGTGTTCAATATGCAGAGTAAAGTCACTTATAAAAACCTGAACTTCTGGTATACAGAGCTTGAGAAGTTCAGGCCAGAGATTCCACGCATTGTATGACCAGCAAAACTGATATAGACATACATATGACCCTATAGCTATAAAGCTTCAATTTTGCCAGGAAGTTCTCCATGCCTCTGTACTTTGTCTCAGCAGCTGATGTTACCAACGTCCTGAAGCTCTTAAATGATGGAACTCAATTAGCTGTGTCTTACAAACAGAATTCCAGGACTTCATGGTCAAGGTTTTACAGGAGCCTGAGAGATTCAAGTTGGACAGGAAAGAGGAGAATGCGCCTGACCTATATCAGTGTGGCAGGATACAGAGCCAAACCTCCTCCTGAACAGAAGGCTGCCTCCAATGGCTGACTTGAGAGTGTTGGGGGAGGGGGCTTTTGGAATGGCCTTCTAGCTCTGAAAGGAGAACCTCTCCAGGCCACCCCTGCTCAGCCTCCCCCAACACCTCCACCCCATGACACAGGATGAGGTAGCAAGGATCACACTCTGGACAGGTGTGAGGTCCCCAAAACCTGCTTATGACAGAATTATGGAATGGTGTCCTTCACACCTCCCATCCCCACCCCCAGCTAGGCAGTGGAAAGAACCAGGAAACACATTTGTGTGTCTATTCAGTAAATGGGCATTTAGGTGGTTGTTTTGGGGTTTGGAGGATTATTTTTTCTTCCCCAAACGGACTTCAGGGACTATTCCTTGCATTTCTTCTAGGAGAATGATTGCTAATCCCCGATTTCTCCCCTACCCCACTGCAGAATATGTAAGGCCTCTGTCTTTTTCCCCCTTTAGTCTCCTAGCTGGTTTTTTAAAAGATGTTTTTGAGCATGTAAAAATTTCAGGAGCTTTCTATGTCAGTCAAGATCACAGGAAGAAGTTGGTCATTAAAATTAAGTAAAAGCAGTTGACAAGTCTAACTGTACTTAGTCTTACAAATACACAGAACAAAGTAACAGCACTGTTCATAAAAAATGGGTCACAAAGCCTTGCCACAAGGACAACGATTTGGATTATAAGAAATCAGTTTTCAGAACTGCCCACTTTCAGGCCTCTCTGTCAGCTCAGGGGTTTTGCTTTCTCTCTCTAGGACATGTGGAACACTGTACCTCCTGGGGGTGGTCAAGGGCTTTGAAGAAAGAGCTGTCTTGCCGCCTTTGTGCCCTGTCTGGTGTCTGGTTTGCCAGTGTGCATTTATGATCATCTTGGGCATCAACTCATTGTGGTCCTTAATTTGTTTGGATTGTTTCTGTTTTTTCAGTAAAGATTGAATTTTAAAAAATGCAGCTGAAGAATGTGTATTTGTTTCTCAATTCTGACTATTCTCACCCTAAAAATATATTCTGGGTTGTCAATCTGAAAAATATGGAGTCAACAGGTTTTATCATAAATCTACTAATTCTACAAAGAATCTTTTACCACAACAAACACAAACAAAAACTCCTAGTTTGTACCCAATCATCACCATCTACACTCCCAACCACAAAACAAAAATTTCTACCCAGGAATATTCATAATTCCCAGAACTATACTTGTTAGACAAGCAAGGACATCTTGGGGATAAAATAAATGATAGTGGTTACCAGTATAATCTCTGAGATGACTTTCCCAATGTTTAAGCCAAGAGGATAAAGACTAATTTCCATCTTATTACCAGAGGGATTCTTAGCATTCCCTTAGAGACCCTGGAGATGGTAATAGACCCAGTGTGGCCATGCTCACTCTCATACACCTCCTTTAAAGTCCTGCATTAGTGGGGCTGTCCCTTCACTTTGGAATTTAAGAACTTTCTGCATTCATTTTTTGTTGTTTCTTCCTTTGTGTTGAGGGCCACAGACAAGTCAAGATGGAGCCTGGCACTTTGCCAGGAGGAGTGGTTTGAGAAGTAATGCCAGCGAGCCATTAAGATGATGGAGATTCCTTAATGACTGACTGCTGTGTCTAGATTACGTCAATTAAGTTAAGCTGTGTATAATTATTAAGATGATGAGGATTCCTTAATGACTGATTGCTATAACTGGATGATGCTAAATTGAGTCAAGCTGTGTATTCAGTTATGTATAAATACCTCTGCTGTCCTACAATAAAGCGGCTCCCGCTGTATCAACCTTCACAAGTTGCTTGTCACACACACACCCCCTTCCCCCTTACCACCCCCCCCCCCCCCCGGTTATTTTGCCCAGCCAGACTGCGGCACCTTTGAAGCCTTCAGTGAAACTGAGACAACAACATAAAGATGGGAAAGAAGGGATGGGGATAATGGAGTGAGGGAAGAAGGGAGGGGGAGAGAGAGAGAGGAAGAGGAAGCAGTCCCATTTTGGCATTGCTATAAAGATGGAATCTGAGAGAATAATTTTCATGTTAATAAATTCTGACTCACTAGTTGACACTTACCGTTTGAATTATCTGCTTAACATTAGTTTCTTTTATTTCCTGCTGTCTATTAAAATATAACAGCATGCCATAAAATGGTGGCCTATGTTGAGAAAACAGCTAGAAAGTCGTTCCAAAAATAAAACTGCAAATAGATATTGATAAAATGCTACTTTACTATAAACCATGTGGATTATCACTTCATGCATGTATGTTTAATTTAATAATTCATTAAAAGAGAAAAGATACAAATTTTCTATTTCTGGTCCTAGGCCGAGATTATGAAAAGGATAAAGTCTGCCAGGAACTGGCTAGTCTGGGAAAAGATGACTTCAGATCTCTGTAAGTGTGCAGTATGCATTCAGTTCACCCTGGAGGCTTGGTCTAGAACAAAACTGAAGGAGAGTTGAAATGACCTCTGAGAAGACAAAGGACAGAGTCCTAGGCCAATGTAGGCAGGGATGTCAGGCAAATGGAAGAAATTCAAAGATCCCAGTTGAACTGTGGTTACTGTGATCTAAGAATTTGTCACCAGTAAGTTTATGAATGTGATTACAGTGAGTAGGTAAGCATAGTTTTCTAAGGGAAATCAAAATATATATTTATAACACTTTCTAGGACTCTGCAAACAGAGGCAAAAAGGAACAGAACAGGTTCTTTGGGGGGGTTCTCAAAGCATATAATATCAGGATGACTTAATGGAACTTCCAAGTCCAATTGCTACTGCTTACAAGATACATTTTCTTAGAACAAAAACCACTTTTTAAAAAAATTAAATGTTATATTCTTTTCATTACCAAAATATAAAAGTAAACGTATAAAATATTCCATTTAAAAAACAAATATACAGACCTCATTTTAATATGTATCAAAATGCAAAAGAAAATTAAATGCTAACTATATATTGACTTACTATTTTCCTCAGGTCACTAGTCCTATATAGCAGAAAATTTTCCAGTGGCACATTTGAACAGGTCAGCCAGCTTGTGAAAGAAGTTGTCTCCTTGACCGAAGACTGTTGTGCAGAGGGGGCTGACCCTGACTGCTACGACACCAGGGTGAGCTTATGTGGCTGGCCCTCCCTACAGTGGCCCAGGGAAGGAAGCCATGATGGGTCCCTCTGCCATGTCTTAGGGAAACTTCAGACAGCAAGTTTATCTACTCCTGGACTGGAGATGGTGGTGGAATATGAAGCCTACTATCTTTAGATCCCAGGTTTATTCTAGCAGAGTTAGTCCATTTTACTCATTCCTACATGGTCCAAATGAGAAAACTGGGCTAAAGTAACTTAGGGGCTTACTAAATATAACTGTTGGTGAGAAGTAGTTAAAGAATATGAATTCAGATCTTACACTAAAGCCAGTTTTTTAAATAATTATAAATTTGCACCTTACAAATATCAACTCATGAATCTCTTAAAATAATTTTAGTACATGCTATGCAGCTTAAAAGCCTGCCTATACCTTTATCATCATGTAAGCACTGGTACCACATGCCACAGAATACTTTCATGATGGCCTCAAATGATAGGGGGGTTCAAAAATTGCATACATACACTTGGTTACAAGTTAACTTTCTCTATAGTATATATGCAGAAATTAAACTTCTGAAATGACAGAGTACAAACTATAAACAATTGAAAAATGTGAAACCTGGGTAGTTTTAGCAAGTTACTAATAGAGTAATCAGGCCCAATGCAAATTACATTTAGAGGCATTTTGATAAAGGCCTCCACAGACACATTAGTCTCTCTGCTAAGACCTATTAGCCTGCAGAAACAGTGTTCAAAGATCTGATTGGAACAGATTCTGTACAATGAATATTCTTACTCACAGATTGCTTTCTCTGGCTATTTACTTTCTCTGAATTCTACAATAATTTTCTTCCACCACCAAGCTCGTAAATAACTTGTCACTTCAACCTCACCTCTGTATCACCTCAAACTAAACAAGCATCAAACTGTCAACCATGGTCAAAACATCACAGCATATTTTAAATTTTATTTCATCTATTTGCTAATGCATCCAAAGTTGTGACCTGTCTCTATAGTCCTGGAGCTTAAGAAAACAAGGGTTGGTATATTTTTTGCATGACACCTTCCTTCCTCCTGCTTATTCAAGATATTTAGAAAAATGGGGGGGGGAGTGTTGATATGTTTACATTCTAATTTTATTTGAAAGGGAATAATTTTTAAAAGGCAAAAGAGAAAAATTGCCAAGAAAATAAATAGAAAGGAAAAGGAAATGATCTAATAGGAGATATAAGATTTAAAGAGAACCTGATTCCTAAGTTCTGAGAGGCTGATAAGGTAGGTATGGATGAGGATGAAGAGTTGGTTAACAAAACTCATTCATCACATCGCTCTTCTTCACTGATAGGAAAGGTCTTTAGAAGTTTTACCTTAAAAAGATGAGCAACATATAAAATAATTATAATAATATCAAATTATTTTCCCACATAAGTAATTTTTCCATAAAACTATTTCTAATTCTTTTTTCTATGATGTCTATCACTTTTCTATCATTTTAAGTATCAAATTATTTCTAAAAAGAACATGTTCTGTTGTTACAATTGCTTTGATGGTGCTTCAAGCATCAGTTTGGCCATGTTGAGGCAATTACAGAGCTCCCAGAGGCTCTTAACCCATGCTGCACTTGAGAACAAATCTTGAAACTTTGAGAAAACCAGATTTTCAAGTCCTATCTTTGACCTACTGAATCAGAATTTCTGGGTTGTGTAAGCCAGGCATTTCTGACTTTTTCATACCCTACAAATAATTCTGATGCAGAAGCATGCTCCAGAACCATTAGATAAAATATAAACCAACACAGAACTCTAAAGCAGTCAAGTGTCAAGAGTCTGTTCATGTAATAAAGGAATGGAAGGGGGCAGGGGAAAGTCTTCATTTTTAGGGGCGTAACTGCAACAGAATACATATGGAGAATCATCAATGGAACTTTTCCAGAATCATCAGTGGAACTTTTCCAAATGACCCTCTCCTCCTCATAGATGTTAAAATCCCCATGGAGGAACACTGGGCCAAAGGATAAAATTCTAATGACTGCAGTAGAACATATGTCCATTTGTTAATGAAGGTTCTGCTTTTTATTCTACTCTGAGGAGACTCACTTATTAACATAAATAAGACCCTATACTTCCCTCAAACTATATCTGTGCAACTTTTCATGGTTTGAAATCATCTCTGGAGTTTTTGTATGAACACTTGATTACTGATGACAATTTTTAAATAATAGACTAAGATATCATACTGAATGGAGAACTACAAGCCTGAAGGTTGCACATATTGTATAAGTTTCTCTTTTTTACTTCTCTCTTTGCAGACCTCAGCACTATCTGCCAAGTCCTGTGAAAGTGACTCTCCATTCCCAGTACACCCAGGAACTCCTGAATGCTGTACCAAAGAGGGGCTTGAACGGAAGCTCTGTATGGCTGCCCTGAAACACCAGCCACAAGAATTTCCTACCTATGTGGAGCCAACAAATGATGAAATCTGTGAAGCATTCAGAAAAGATCCAAAGGGATTTGCTGACCAGTAAGTTGTTTTCATTATAAAAAGAACTTTGGGTCATAAAAACATCTGAAATGAATTGAATCTAACCAGCTACTCCATGCAAACACCTCTTCTAGGAACCCAGACAACTACCAATGATGGAAACTTGACTCTCACCCAAGACAGCTCATCTCCTTGTCAGTGCTGACTATTGTTTATGTCTGTCCCAGACAGAGATGAAATCAACTCTCTCATACTCCCACCCACAAACCCTAGGTTCTATTATCTGAAGCAGAATCCTTTGGATCCCCTGTCCAAACATGACATATTTTCCAATATTTTACAGCCCCTATTGTGGCTGCCCTTATGCTAGAGGTAATCCATAAAATCGAAGCAGCTTGATTGCTATGTCCTTTCTAGATACTTTCCAAGAAAGCATATGAGAGGAACAGCTTTATTTCCCCCTCACTCCTATACATTTCCAGAAACAGCTCACAATAGCAGTTACGGAATACAAGTGGCAGGAAGATTTCTGAGGTTGGTTTATACTGATGTCATAGAGAGAATGAGAGCTCCCAGTGTCCCTTTCAAGTATCATGCTCAAATTCTTTATTTAAAGCTCCCCAGGTCCTATGTTCCTAATACCAATTATGTTGATCATGTGGCCCTTTAAAAAAGCTTTTAACAACAGTGATAAAATGAAAGGTTCCTGGTTTGTACTGAATTTATACAAAGGGCATTGGGAACATGACACATGCACTACAAAAGTAAACATGTGACTTTGACCCTCTCATTGCTTAACATTCATGAGGAGCCAAATTATACTCTGATTATATTAGTTTTAGAAGGTCATAAAAAATGTACAAAAAAACTACAAAAGGCAATTTATGGAAATGGAAAAATAATATATTGCACAAAAGTAATGTCATTCAAATTGG
Organism: Marmota flaviventris; assembly: GCF_047511675.1. Lineage (NCBI taxonomy): Eukaryota > Metazoa > Chordata > Mammalia > Rodentia > Sciuridae > Marmota > Marmota flaviventris. The sequence continues at coordinate 56,517,611 of NC_092504.1, read as the reverse complement.
TAATAATTTTATAGCAACTTGCTTGTCCATTCCTATAAATTTTCAAAAAGGATTTTGCCTAAGACTTCAGTTTCTTTTTAATCCATGGATTTGTGCTCCTTAAAATTGAAATGATTTCTCTCAACAATTAAGTATGCTTATACATACCAGTTGTCCAGAATAATAAACTGAGGTGAATAAGAATAAATTTGAGTAAACCAGCTAAGTACATTCATTGTAATTAATTCAATAAATGGCTTAATAAACACCCAGTATGGATGGGTGATGCACTTGGCTAGACACTAAGTGAACAAACAGACAAACAGCTCTTTGCTTCAAGCAGATCTCATAGGAATTCAGACAACTAGTTTTTTAAAAATATATATTTATTAAAAGACTAGTATTATACTTGTTTCTCTAGGTCCTTTGTGCTTTTTAAACAAACTAAAATCTGATATAACACACATCCTTCTCCATCAACATACATATGAGAAATCAGGTTTTGTTTTCCTACAAATTTTTTGACCAATCCTATTTTTCTCACACAGGTTTTTGTATGAATATTCCAGTAATTATGGACAAGCTCCTCTGCCACTTTTAATTGGTCACACCAAGAGTTATCTCTCTATGGTAGGAACCTGCTGTACCTCCGCAAGCCCAACTGTATGCTTTTTGAAAGAGGTAGGTTCTGTTTTGCTTATTACATAGTCATGTGCTATTTTTCTTCTTGTAATGACGTTCTTTTAAATAATGGTAGATGTTGAGGTTTTGCACTTATTAAGAGTTCTCAGATGTCTTCTTCACATGCAGTTAATTGGAAAATAAATATGCCACCTCAGGAAAGGAGATATCACTGTTACTTTTGTCAGATTTCAGCTTTCTAGTCATCAAAAAATCATAAAATTAACATCTCTGTTTTTGCTATTTGTGCACACTGTTTTCAATGGATCCTAATCATCTGATGAGATTTTGTCACTTTTTTTCTAGAGACTTCATATGAGACAGTTCTCTCTTCTTACCAGTATGTCAAATAGAGTCTGTTCACAATATGCTGCTTATGGAAAGGAGAAATCAAGGCTCAGGTAAAGATTAAGTATCATCATCACATTTAGTACATTACTTCTGCACTATCCCTAATGTTAGAATTCTCCCAGATGTTGGTGAAATATAGAAACTAGACTACCACAGAACTATGCACATATTCAATGATCTCCAGTATTTCCTTTAGTTTTCCTTTTACATTGAGATAGTGAGTTTGGCATGTAGAACACACATCCTCCATCAACATACATATGAGAATCAGGTTTTGTTTTCCTAAAAATTTTTTGACCAATCCTATTTTTCTCCCATAGGTTTTTGTATGAATATTCCAGTATATAAGTATTCCAGTATATAATATAAAATCACCAAATAGACATTACTTTATTTACCTTTACTTTATACATGCATCAGTGTCTAGGAATTTACTCCAAAGAAGTAACAGTCTAAACAAAGATTAAGCTATAAAATATTACTGCCATATTTTAATAAGAAAAATATTAGTGAATTCATAAATGTCCCTAGAATAAAAAATGTTTGAATTAACTTTGTCAAAATTATATTGTAAAAATTATTTTATGAAAAGTACCAAATGATTGTCAAAGAAATAAAAGAAGATACAATAAATTGAAAGAAATTCCACATTTGTGGTTTGGAAGTTTTAATACTATTAAAATGCCCATAGTACTCAAAGCAATCTGTCTCTACATTATAATGAAATTGTTTTTTGCAGAAATAGAAAAAAAAATTAGTTAACTCCCCATTATAATAATAAATACTTGGAATAACTAACTTATAAAGAGAAAAGTCTTATTTTAGCCAACAATTTTAGAGGTCACAGTCCATGATCATTTGGACCCATGACTTTGGTTCTGTACTAACATATCATGGTAGGAGTATGTAGCACAGTAAATTGCTCACTTCAGAGCCAGAAGACAAAAGAGAAATGGTTGGTTGGGGTTCCACTACCCCCTGGAGAGCATATTCCCAATGACCTAAAGATCTCCCACTGAACCCCACCTCTTAAGGGTTCCACCACCTCCAGTTACCACAACCCTGGGGTCAAGCATTTAACCCATGGGCCTTTGCGGGACATTCAAGTTCCAAACCACAGCACCATCCTAAAATTAATAGGAAATCTTCAAGGGATCTTAAGAGACTCCAAAGAGTCAAAACAATCTTGAAAAAGAACAAAGTTGGAAACTTAAAATTTCCTGATTTCACTAGGCATGGTGGCACACGCCTGTAATCCCAGAAACTCAGGATGCTGTGGCAGGAAGATCCCAAGTTCAAAGTCAGTCTCAGTAACTTAGCAAGACCCTGTATTAAAATAAAAAATGGAAAAGGTGGGCTATGAATGTGGCTCAATGGTTAAGCACCCCTCAGTTCAATCCCTGGTACCAACAACAACTACAACAAAATAATTCCTTATTTCAAAACCCACTACAAAGCAACAAAAATCAAGATGGTGTGGTACTAGCCTTAAAACAGATATATAGACCAGTGGGACAAAACAGAAAACCTGAAAATATATTCTTTTCTTTCATATATGGCCAAATGATTTTCAATAAAGGTCCCAAGACTACACAATAAAGAAAAGGGTTTCTTCAGTGAATAGTGTTGAGAAAACTAGATATTCATGTGCAAAAGAAAGAAGTTGTATTCTGACCTTATATACAAATACAAAAATGAATTAAAGATCTAAATGTAAAAACTAAAACTATAAAACTCCTGGAAGAAAATAAAATGGAAATTTTCAGGGTATGAGATTTGGCAATGATTCCTTGGATATGACACCAATACATGGACAAGAAAAGCAAAAATAAATAAATGGACTATACCAAATCTTAAAATTTCTGTTCAAAGGACATAACGAACAGAGTGAAATGGCAACCTACAAAATGAGAGAAAATATTTGCAAGTCACATCTTATATTATGAATATTCAGCATACATAAGAAAATACTATACCATACCAACAAAAAACAATTAAACATGAGTAAACAATTCTCCAAAGCAAAATATAAAAATGGTCAACAGTATATGAAAAGATGCTAAGCATCATTCATTATAAGAGAATTACAAATCAAAACCACAATGAGATATTGTCTATACCCATTAAGATTGTTACAATCAAAAAAACAGAAAATAGAAAATGTTAGAGAGGGTGCAGAGAAGTCAGAATACTCCTGCATTGTTTATGGGAATTTAAAATGGTACATCCAAGAAAGAAAATGGAGTGGAAATTCCTTAAAACTTAAAAATAGAATTACCATATGATCCACAAATTCTGGTGGAAGTTATATATTAATTTAAAAGAATTCCAGGAAAGATCTCTAAATGCTATTTGCACACCCACATTCATTGCAGCTTTATTTACAATAGCCAAGAGGTGAAAACAAACAAAATGTGCATTGACAGATGACTTGCTAAAGAAAATGTTAAATAACACATACAATGGAATATTATAGTCTTTTAAAAGTCCTATCACATGCTACAACATGGATAAATATTGAGAACATAATGCTAAGTGAAATAAGCCAGTCACTAAAAGACAGATACTATACAATTTCACTAATATGAACTATATAAAGTAGTTAAAATCATACAAAATAAAGAAAGGTAATTGCCAGGGACTAGGACCAGTGAGAGATGAAACAGTGTTTAATGGATATAAAGTTTCAGTTTTGCAAGGTTAAGGTGTAAAGATACAGTGCAATGCAATGTGAATATGATTAACACTACTTAAATATAAAAATGATTAGGATGCTAAATTTAATGTTGCATTTCATCACAATTGTAAAAAAGAATTCTTAATGATATCCTTGTCTATGAAGAATATTTTTTTTCTTAAACATCCAACCCCCCATAATACCACTTCACTCCTAAATGTTTTGGTGTGTATTTCCCTGTTTCCTAATAATAAGGAAATACACTTACTTAACCACCTAACACAATTGCCAAAATCAGGAATGTTGACTTGTATATGATATAATATTATCTCATCTATGAATTTTACTCAGATTTTACCACCTGACTCAATGATCCAATATGTTTCTCCTCCTTAGTTCAAAATCCAATTCAGGATCACTAATACTACTTTTCAGTCTCTATTAATCCAGAATAGTTCCTCAGATTTTACTTACTCATTTTTTTTTCATGATTATGACATTTTTAAGAGTAGAGACCATTTGTTTTATGGACTATCTCTCAATTTAGGTTCTTTCAGTGTTCCTTAAAGATTAAATTCAAGTGATGTTGTTAACAGGAATACTAAATAAGTGATGTATGTCCTTAGCACATCAAATTATGAAGCACACAATGTCATTTAATGGGTGCTTTTAACTGTAATAATTTTTATTAAATTATTTATTCTAATTTGTTATACATGATGACAGAATGCAATTCATTTCATATTACACACACAGAGCATAATTTCTCAAGTCACTGGTTGTACACAAAGTATTTTCACACCATTCATTTCTTCATACATGTACTTTGGGTAATGATGTCTAACTCATTCCCCCATCATTCCTACTGCCTTACCCTCTCCTTTCCCTTCCCTCCTTCCCCTTTGCCCTATCTAAAGTTCCTCCACTCCTCCCAAGCTCCCCCACCATCAACATTATAAGTCAGCATTCTCATCAAACATTTGTTCTTTGGTTTTTTGGGATTGGCTTGCTTCACTTAAGATTATATTCTCCAACTCCATCCATTTACCTGAAAATACCATGATTTTATTCTCTTTTAATGCTGAGTAATGTTCCATTGTGTGTATATATACACCAAAGTTTCCCTATACATTCATCTACTGAAGGGCATCTAAGTTGGTTCCATAATTTAGCTATTGTGATTGTGCTGCTATAAACATTAATATGGCTGTGTCCCTATAGTATACTGTTTTTAAATCTTTTGGATATGAACCGAGGAGTGGGATAGCTGGGTCAAATGATGGTTCCATTCCAAGTTTTCCAAGGAATCTCCATACTGCTTTCTATATTGGCTGCACCAATTTGCAGTCCCACCAGCAATGTATAGTGTGCCTTTTTCCCCACATCCTTGCCAACACTTATTGTTGTTTGTGTTCTTAATGGCTGCCATTCTGACTAGAGTGTGATAAAATCTTAGTTTTGATTTGCATTTCTCTAATTGCTAGAGATGTTGAACATTTTTTCATGTTTGTTGATTGATTGTATATCTTGTTCTTAGAAGTATCTGTTCAGTTCCTTGGCCCATTTATTGTTTGGGTTATTTCTTTTTCTAGTGTTAAGGTTTTTGAGTGCTTTATATACTCTAGAGATTAGTGCTCTATCTGATGTGCTTGTGGTAAAGATTTGCTCCCATTCTGTAGGCTCTGTATTCACCTCACTGATATTTATTTTGCTGAGAAGAAGCTTTTCAGTTTGAATCCATCCCATTTATTGATTCTTGGCTTTAATTCTTATGCTATAGGAGTCTTATTAAGAAAATTGGGGCCTAATCTGACATGATGGAGATTTGGGCCTACTTTTTCTTCCATTAGGCGCAAGGTCTCTGGCTTAATTCCTAGGTCCTTGATCCACTTTGAATTGAGTTTTGTGTGTAGTGAGAGATAAGGTTTAATTTCATTTTGTTACATGTGGATTTCCAGTCTTTCCAGCACCATTTGTTGAAGAGACTATCTTTTCTCCAATGTATGTTTTTGGCACCTTTGTCTAATATAAGATAACTGTAGTTATGTGGATTAGACTCTGTCCTGTATTCTGAACCATTGGTCTATAAGTCTATTTTGGTGCCAATATCATGCTGATTTTGTTACTTTTGCTCTGTACTATAGTTTAAGGTCTGGTATAATGATACCACCTGCTTCACTCTTCTTGCTAAGGATTGCTTTGGCTATTCTGGTTCTCTTATTTTTCTAGATGAATTTCATGATTGCTTTTCCTATTTCTATAAGGAATGTCATTGGGATTTTGATTGTAATAGCATTGAATCTGTATAGTGCTTTTGGTAGTATGGTCATTTTGACAATATTAATTCTGCCTATCCAAGAACAAGATAGATCTTTCCATCTTCTAAGATCTTCTTTAATTTCTTTAACATGTTGTAGTTTTCATTGTAGAGGTCTTTCACATCTTTTGTTAAGTTTATTCCCAAGTTTTTTGTTGTTGTTGTTTTTTGAGGGGGGGGTCTCCTAGTTTCTCTTTCAGCAGATTTGTCACGATGTACAGAAATGCCTTTGATTTATGGGTGTTGATTTTATATCCAGCTATTGTGCTGAATTCATTAGTTAGTTCTAGGAGATTTCTGGTGGAATGTTTTGGGTTTTCTAGGTATAGAATCATATCATCTGCAAATAGTGATAATTTCATTTCTTCTTTCCCTGTCTGTATCCTTTTAATTTCTGTTGGCTGTCTGATTGCTCTTGCTAGAGTTTTAAGAACTATGTTAATTAGAAGTGGTAACAGAGGGCATCCCTGTCTTGTTCCAGTTTTTAGAGAGAAAGCTTTCAATTTTTCTCCATTTAGAATGATGTTGGCGTGGGGCTTAGCATAGATAGCTTTTACAATGTTGAGGTATGTTCCTGTTATACCTAGTTTTTCTAGCTTTTTGGAACATAAAGGGATGCTGTATTTTATCAAATGCTTCCTCAGCATCTATTGAGATGATCATATGATTTTTACCTTTGAGTCTATTGACATGATGAATTACATTTATTGATTTCTGTATGTTGAACCAAACTTGCATTCCTGGGATGAACCCCACTTGATCATGATGCACTCTCTTTTTGAAATGTTCTTGTATTTAATTTGTCAGAATTGTATTGAGAACTTTTGCATCTATGTTCATTAGAGATATTGGTCTGAAGTTTTCTTTCTTTGATGTGTCTTTGGAATCAGGGTGATATTGACCTCATAGAATGTGTTTGGAAGTGTTCCCTTTTTTTTTTTTTTTTTAGTTTATAAAATAGTTTGAGAAGTATTAGTGTTAGTTCTTCTTTAAAGGTCTAGTAGAACTTAGCTTTGTATCCACCCAGTCCTGGGCTTTTCTTGGTTGGTAGGCTTTTGAAGGAGACCTCTATTTCCTTGCTTGAAATCGATCTCTTTAAATTGTGTACATTATCCTGGTTTGGTTTGGGCATATCATATGCCTCTAGAAATTTGTCAATGCCTTCAGTGTTTTCTAATTTATTGGAGTACAAATTTTCAAAATAATTTATAATTATATTCTGTATTTCTTTAGTGTCTGTAGTAATATTTCCTTTTTTCATCACGGATGTTAGTAATTTGAGTTTTCTCTCATTCTCTTCATTGGCATAGCTAATGGTTTATCAATTTTATTTAGTTTTTCAAAGAACCAACTTTTTGTTTTTTCAATTGTTTCTTTTGTTTCAATTTCATTGATTTCAGCTCTGATTTAAATTATTTCCTGTCTCCTACTGCTTTGGGGGTTGATTTGTTCTTCTCTTTCTAGGGCTTTGAGATACGATTTTAGGTCATTTATTTGTAGACTTTTTCTTTTTTGAAGGAATGAACTCAATGCAATGAACTTTTCTCTTAGAATTGCCTCCATGGTATCCCAGAGATTTCGATATTTTGTATCGGTGTTCTCATTTAACTCTAAGAATTTTTTAATCTCCTCCTTGATATCTTTTGCAACCCAGTATTCATTTATTTAGTCTCCAGGTGTTGGAGTAGCTTTTATTTTTTATTTTATTATGATATTCCTGATATGGAAGTGAAAAAATCAAATATGAAAAGAGCATAGCATAATCCCATTCATACCCTTATAAAATGCTTAAGCACTGCACACCCCAAATATCAACATTTATTTACTCCTTAGTAAAGGGCCAAAGGTCTTTCTTTATTTCTTTTACCTACTATTTCTAAGTAAATTTATAAAACTTTTTGTAAATACTAAGAGGCTATAAAAACACAACATTGGCCTCATGAATAAAAAGATGTGCTTTCTTTACTGCCATTTTAGATCCAGCATCTTAAAGCCATGCTTCTATTGTGTAGATTGGACCAGAAGAGAAGCTTCATTTGAGCATTGAAAATCTGAAAAGACTCATGTGGAATAGTTTAATTTTGAGTTTGCAGCTTTGATATGTAGGCTCTAGCATGTACAGATGTGCTCCGTGCATCTGTTGAAATCAAAGAGTTGAAAGTACATTATTCCTCTAGGAAGTATGTACATAATGAAACCAAGAAAACTGAGGACGTGTTCAACTAACAGATTCATTTTCAACTATTTAGTCATCTCATCAAATTAGCCCAGAAAGTGCCTACTGCTGATCTGGAGGATGTTTTGCCACTAGCTGAAGATATTACTAGAATCCTCTCCAAATGCTGTGAGTCTACTTCTGAGGATTGCATGGCCAAAGAGGTAAGGCAATCCCCATTATCTCCATCATGTGCCTAGCAGGGAGTGCTGTGCTGTCCCTGGAAGATTTTTTAAGCTGCTTTTCATGTGTGTTATTTTAATGGATCTTCACATGTATCCTATGTGAGATCAATATATTCTTCAGTTTATTTTACAGATGAGAAAACAAGATTAACAAGGGGCAAAAATTTGAGATCATGCAACTAATATGTGACAAATTCAACATGCAAGGACATGGGACCTCAATCCCAAACCCTTTATCTGAAGTGTACAGTACAGTAACAATTAGCTTCATAGGGACACTGTATAACTTTAATTTTAACAAAAATTAAATGTATGTAAATTGAACATAATTTAAAATTCAGTTCTTCAGTCACACAGCCACATTTCAATTGCACAACAGTATAAAACAGAGCAGTTACAGATAAATGTCATTATTACATAAAATCCTATTAGTGCTGTAATCATTATACTATTAGAGACTATTGATGTTGTTATTAACACTTTTCATAACTTGATGGGCATTTCAAATTTTTTCACCACTTTCAAGTTCCATAATTGTCCTGAGCATATATAAACTGGAATAATTGCTTTATGTGAAGTTCAGTGTTTTAATCAGCTTTTTCACTGCTGTGACTAAAGGATCAACCAGCACAACTGTAAGGGTGGAATAGTTTATTTGAGAGCTCATGGTTTCAAAGGTCTTAGTCCAGAGAAGGCTGGCTCCATTCCTTGGGGCGCGAGGTGAGGCAGAACATCATGGCGGAAGAGTGCGGCCGAGGAAAGTAGCTCACAATGTGGTGATCATGAAATAGAGAGACTCCAGCTCCAGATACAAAATATATACCCCATAGCCACACCCCCCAATTAACCACTTCCTCCAGCCACACCCCACCTGCCTCTAGTCACCACCCAGTTAATCCCACCAGGGATTAATTCACTGATTTGGTTAAGACTCTCACAATCCAATAATTTCTCCTTTGAATCCTCTTGCATTATCTCATATGTGAGCTTTTGGGGAACACTTCACATCCAAACCACAACAGTCAGTCTCCAAGATCTTGTTAACCTCTTCAGCAATAGATGCAATGTGTTGTCTTTTTCCATCAAAATGCATGATTGTTATTAGATGTTTTCTATAATGACATATAATGGCTATGTAGGACTCTATTACATATATTTATTATATGTATTACATCTATCTCCCCAGACATACCATATTTCAATTTAACTAATTCTCTATTATTGTATTTAAGCTGTGTTTGTTTCCAATATTTTAAGTAGAGCTGTATTATATAGCCTTATTTTAAGTCTTCCCTTTATCCATAATTATTTTCTAAGTATGAATTCTTAGAGATGAAGTTGTACAATTTTAAATCTTTTAGTATATATATAGATAAATTGCCTTCCCATGTGTTGTACCAATTTACTTTCCAAGAGTATCACACTTACTTTCCTGAACATGAGGCCAGGACTTGTAAGCCTAAGCCTTATTTGTCATAAGACCAACAAAGAAGCTAACAATGCACAAACTCACCATTCCTTTTGTAGCTGCCTGAACACACAGTAAAAATATGTGACAACTTATCCACAAAGAATTCTAAGTTTGAAGATTGTTGTCAAGAAAAAACACCTATGGACATTTTTATGTGCACTTACTTCATGCCAGCTGCCCAACCACCCCAACTGCCAGATGTCCAGTTCCCCACAAATAAAGATGTGTGTGATGCAAAAAACACCAAAGCCATGGATCAGTAAGTAGAGGTGATGTGAAATGTCTTTCTGTATCAACTTCTCCTGGACAAAATTTCACTGTGGCCAGATTGAGGGAAGGTATGCTATCACTCATCCAAACGCAGGCAGTTTTTTATGCTTTTTATGGACTTCAAGTATTTATTAATTGACTTTAAATGACTCAGAATTGTAAAACTGTATTTTAACAAAGAACAATTGAATTTAATAAAAAGAGTTTGGATGTGGCAAATGGAAGTTAGCATTCCTAATTCTGCCTCTTCTGATTATCATGCACTGTCAAAAGACCTTTCTGAATCAAAGTCTCTTCTTAATTTGAGAATGGTAATACTTTCTTACTACTGCACAGATTACTACTAAGAAATTCATCTAGAAAGATTAGTAAGTATGAAAACTTTTTATATGATTAAATATATACACAAAAAATATGGCAGTGTAAATGTTTATATAATTATTAGCTAATTTTATCACATGGCATTTAAGTCAAAGTCACAGATCCGAAGTCTAAAGTTTATCCAACTTTTGGAGAATGATTACAATATAAATAAACAAACAAATATAGAATCATGTTTTTCCCTAAAAGTATTGATATTCACTACCAACAAAAGAAAAATGAGATTAAATGAAAAGAAATGGTGCACCTTGGCAGATGTGGTGGCACAGGCCTATAATCCCATGGCTCAGGAGGCTGAGGCAGGAGGATCACAAGTTCAAAGCCAGCCTCAGCAATTCAGCAAGGTGCTAAGCAACTCAGCGAGACCCTATCTCTAAATAAAATATAAAAAAGTACTGGGGACGTGGCTTGGGGGGTAAGTGACCCTGAGCTCAATCCCCAGTACCAAAAAGAAAAGGTGGACCTTTATCTTGTTTTATCTAACAAAGGAACTAAGGTAAACATACCATGAGTTGCATATGTTATGAATACATGCCTACTAATTGCATGAAACTATTTTGCAAATATCTTGAAAAGTCCCCATATCAGACAACAGATTTTAGATAGGACCAAAACTTTAATTTACAATTTTCTTATAAATACTGATGTTTTCATCAGTGTGTAGGCAGCAGTGGAATAAGATATACTGGAAGAATTTATACAGACTATTTTTACAGAAAAGCTGCTTAACTGCCTTGATGTTACCGATAGGGTCAATCCCATTACTTATACAAAATTCCATATGTTTTACATATACTATATAAATACATATTACATGTTTCAAAGTATTATAACATGTTTTCATGAATATATTTGAATACTTGCTTTGAATTTATTACAAGTATTAATAACTCACATTTTAATAAAAACACTGTACAACCCGAAACCTGTTGCTGTGGAGTTAGTTTGGGATAAATCTTTTATAATTAAGATGCAGAAACCAGGTACTCTGCCTTTATGATAGCTATGTCCTATTCAAAACAAGAACACATCCACATATATCCATGTACATCTTAAAAAGTATCATCTTTCTCTCTCACACCAGGTATGCATTTGAACTAAGTAGAAGGACTCACATTCCAGAAGTATTCCTCAGCAAAATACTCACACTAACCCTGAAAACCCTTAGTGAATGCTGTGACTCTCAAAATCCTGCTGCTTGTTTTGTTACTAAGGTATGATTTTCTGGGTTTTCTTAATCAACCATGTACATCAAGAGTTGGCAAACTACAACCCCTGGGCCAAACCTGGCCCACTGCCTACCTTTCTATAGCTTATAAGCTAAAAATGGAAAAATGGTTCTACATTTTTTTAATTGCTTGGGAGAAAATATTAATATTTCATGATGCATAAAAATTGAAATTCAAATGTCAGTGTTTAACATAAATTTTCATTGGAATACAACCATCCTCATTATTTACATATTGTTTATTGTTTATGACTGCTTTGTAGAGAGCAGAGTAGTTATAAGTCCATAAATGGCCTGCAAAGCCTAAAATATTTACAATCTGGCTTTACACTGAAAATATTTGCTGATTTCTGGCACAGACAGGAGACAGAATTTTGGTATAACGACCTTATGGGGCAGTGTGTCAAGATAACTTTTTCATGCGAATATTGCTTATCTTACAGGGTTCTCTAATGAAAAGGAAACAATCTCTTTTCCTCGACAAGGGACAAGAATTGTGTGCAGATTATTCAGAAAACACATTCACTGAGTACAAGAAAAAGTAAGTGATTTGTTCTGGCTGTGTTCACCAAATGTTTCAATAATACTTTTCTAATATTGCGATTTGAAAGCAAAATTGAAAACTCAGAATGTGTTAAGTGAACAGCAAAACACAAAGGTAAAATTGTTTTAAAAAGGAATTAGAATCTAATATTTGTATAAGAAGCAGACGAGTTATTTTCTGGGAGGAAAATATCATATTATCAATTGAGTGACCAATTAAAACATAGACACAAAAATATAAATTATAAAATCTATCTGCAAGAACTTGGGTCAAAATGGCAACATTAGCACATTCTTGCCAGAGCTGTCTGTAGATATTGCTGTTCATATTGAGGAACTATAGAACTATTGAAGAGTACTATATAACTTCACCACATATTGCCTGACAAGACGATCCTAGCAATCAATCTTCCATCATTAGCATATGTTCCCTATAAACTGGAAATACAAATGCTAATTATCAATAATGTTCAAGCACTTTTTCTCAGTTAAGGGGAGTAAAAGGAATTTTTAAAATAAATAGGCATTAGCACTAAATAATGAAAGAAGTGGTACCGATTTCTTGGGGGAAATTTTCCATTTAGAAGACCTTCTCAGTTTTATGTAGTGAATTTCTCACACCCATTTCAAATCATTTTGATTAGCCCAGGCTTCAAATAAGTACAAACAGAACTCCCAAAGAATCACAAAAGCCATCTCCATCAGTGACCCCCATGAAGTCTACTTTAGCAAAGTTCAAGAAATAAATGAAAATCAATGAAAGCCTCAAGTTTAAAGTGGTTATTTCTCATTTATCAGAAAATTATTTAATTGTATAACCTAAAAGAATATTTCAGAGGCAGTTGGATGTTGAACAGATAACTCTAACTTTTCTCTGCAAACAGTTACGAATTCCAGGAATGCAAGGAGGTAATTGAGTAATCATTGTTTACATAGTCATGATTCCAGATAAACATGTAGCAGAATTGACATCTAGGATTATGAAATCAGAGAATACAGAGACAGCTGGGTTTTGATATTTGAAGTCCCCTCCCCCAAATCCAGGCTGAGCTATCCATTATGAGGGTGGAGAGGCTCCAAGACCACAGATTGACCAAACTGAAAGAATCCAGAGCTATGAAGTCCTATCTCCATCTTAAAAGTGAGATGGAAGCTTCATTAATCAAACAGCTAAAAACAAGGGCTAAAGTGCTTGATTCACATCAGTGAGCTTAGTGTGTTGAGACATAGACAAACTGAGGGGTGAAATATGAGAGAAAAGAAAAGGCATAAAGGTAGTGTCAAGTTGTGTAAGGAAATATTCTTTAAGAGCTTGAATCAACTGGAGAGAAGGTAAAATGTCAGAGAACATACAAAAGGAAGTCATTTGTGTTGAAATAATGAGCAAATAAATGTGGAAAGATTGGCATTTAAATTAAGCAACAGTTTTTATGTTTCATGATCTTGAAAGAGGTATAGATTTCACTTTCTAATTTCAAATTGACTCACTTAAAATCATTCCACATACATAGAATTTTCTTGAGACAGACAAGTATTTTTCTTTTTTATTGTATAAGATTTGAAATGACTATCATTTTGCATTAGAAACGTTTACAAAATATATCTAATAAAACCTTGCATAATAAAAATGGTCTTTTAGACTAGAAGAGCGACTAAGAGCAAAAATGCCTAACGCCACACCCGTGGAGCTGACAGGGGTGGTTGACAAGCTTTCAGACTTTGCCTCCAAGTGCTGTTCCATAAATTCACCTCCCCTCTACTGTGGCTCACAGGTAAGAGAACACAGCCCTCGTTTACCACTGCAGAGTATGTGAAGAACTTGAGCCCTCAGATTTATTCAGTATTTTGTTAGTAAAATGTCATCATATGACAGGCTTTTCCTGGTGCTATATTTAAACTTTGTTGTCTTAGTGAGGAACTAGGAAAAATGACTGTTTCCATGTGATGCCCACTTGAAAGCAAATTAAGGCAAAATATAGGAAATTGTATGTTTTAGAAACAAAAAGGTTTGTGAATACAGGAATGAAAGTACAGTATAGTGTCTTTCAACTGGTAAGTTGTAACCTAGTAGCCACTTATAAAAAGGAAAGAAAAATACAGTACAAATATCAGAGCCCATCTCACACAGTGATGGTAAATATCATTTCATGAAAATTTTATCTTATAATTTCTACTGAACCTACCATGGCTTTCTCTAAAATAGAAAATGCCTCCTCTGTTCCCAATAGCCATTCTTGTATATTTTGAAATGGCCTTTTTTTTTTTTTTTCAATTACTCCTTTTTCTTTTAAAGTCTTGGGCTATGAGTGCAATTCTCTTAATATTTTTGTGAAGTCTTATTTTTTTACTGCCTGATCAACATAGTCTTTTATCAGTTTGACAACTGAAACTACATATTGGGTTGTTGTTGTTTTTTTCTAATTTTAGAGATTATGATTTCTCATTTCTAAATTTATAACCTACTTGCAAAACTATTTGATAATCTTATTTGTAATGATTTATAAAGTTGGAATTTCAAAATGAGAAGAATACAATAAAAGCTCACTCTTTAAATTCCACTGACAAACGATGTCATCTTCATCTTTCATTAAAATTCAAACCACATAAGATTTGAACATAAACACTAAAAAAGTTCGACTTTCTAGGTTGTCTTTTCCCAGAAAAATAAAATTACCTTACCTAAAAGTTGTTTTCTATCAGCAAAATTTGCTGTGAGGATCTTAGCCATTTTTTTTTTTGGGGGGGGGGGGTGCTAAATAATCTTCTAGATTCTATGATAAGAAATATCAGTGCTTAAACCTTCCCCTGTCACCTTTATCTAGTTTTTCCAGATGCACATTTCCCTTTTTAACATCACACATGACAAACTGAACTTGATGAACAAAATCCTTGTTTCCTCCAGCCCCTTATTTTTCATATATTTGGAAAAATAACTAATTTTCGGTTTATTTTTCATTATAACATAATCCATTCTAAAACTCATTTGTTTCAATGGCAATGATGAGATGGCAGGTTTATAGCTTTTTGTTTTCTTTCTTTGTCACCAGGAAACTTTATAGTAGTGCTGTTCTTAAGTAATCAAGGGAGTTGTTTGTAACACATTTGAGTATTTAGAGCACTCAGATTCATTCTGGTGTTTCTCTGGTCTTTCTGGCTGTCCTTCTAAACTGACCTCATAGCTAGGTAAGCTAGGCCAATTCACTTGGGCTCCAGTAACACCTCTCAGAACATCACTGCCCTTAACTCCCAGCACTTAGTGTGACTTTTTTTCCTACTTACCCTTATTTGAATCATAATTTGTTAGACCCCCTGCTGTATTTGCATGACAGTTTTGTTTCCTTTAAAGGAATGTCTACCTGCTCTTTTACTTCAAGCCACTTACATCTAGGGATCAGGTTGTGTTTGCCATTGTAAATGTAGTTGGCACGGTGCTGGAAGAGTAGCAAAAGGGGCTTCTGAATCACACCACAGCAGCATCTCACTATGTGGAAAGCCACCCCTACTGCTGTCCTAATGTTGACATGACCAAGAAACAGAACTACCAGTGAGATCATCTCTTGGCTTTACCATGACACTCTCAGAACCAGTTGATTTGTTTATACCACAGAGAACTCTTTGCCTACAGAAAAACATGCAGTTTCAAAAATCAGACTTAAAATGCTTTTTCTCTCTTTGCCATTATTCTGACAGGGCATCCTATGCACTTTTCTGAGAACTCATTACTGTGCTTCCTCTGAGATATCCCAACAGAGAACTAGTCACACAACTATGACTGCTCATAGTATTTAGAGGGCCACTGTCATATGCTGGAGTTGATAAGTAAAATCTGGGAAACAGGGACAAATACAAATAGAGAAGTGGAAACTGGGCTGACAAGAAGGGTGACATACTCTGTCTCCTCTCCTCCCTACCTCATAACTTCAGGAAACCCTCATGTAGCCACTTCAGTTCTCTCTCTCTCTCTCTCTCTCTCTCTCTCTCTCTCTAGATATTTTATGATATGTTAAGCAGAGTATGAT
The DNA here is from genome assembly GCF_047511675.1 of Marmota flaviventris. Classification (NCBI taxonomy): domain Eukaryota; kingdom Metazoa; phylum Chordata; class Mammalia; order Rodentia; family Sciuridae; genus Marmota; species Marmota flaviventris. The sequence goes on along the minus strand of NC_092504.1, from coordinate 56,501,294 downwards.
TTAGCCTTACAAATTTATGTTTACAGAATAATTAAAACTACTCTAAATGTTAAGTACCATTTTAATTTCCCTCCTTTAGATGGGTTAAGATTTATAGAGGTTATGTAATGTTAGGAAAATCACAAGCTTATTCTTCATGAGACTTTACTCTCACTTCATATCATTGTTATAGACTTAAGTCCTAAGTTAGCAGTGAGAAAAGCAAAATCTTGACACCAAAAAGACTATTAACTATTGTCTGAAAAATTATTGTTGTTTAAATGGCAAAAAATTATACCAGGTTGGTAGTATCACTCTGAATTCTATCCACCTCCCTTCCTGGGTTATATCCATTAGTTAAATGCTCTGCTTTTGCTTCAACAATTCCTTTTTACTACTTTTGCCCAATTTGTTTTAAAGTTGCTCTTCTCCTTATCTAAAAACATAATAAAGACAACACTGTAGACACCTCCCTGTGGTCTTTCTCCTCCCCTTACAAGATTCATGAAAGAACAGGACATTCTGTGATTCCTCCTGCCTCCTTTAACTACTCAGCCTTTGCAATCCGGCTCTGATGGTACTCTGCAACTAACAAGGTCACACCAAGAGTCTCCTTGGTAATTCTAACTTTTTCCAGTCCTTAATAGACTTCTCTGCTTTAGTAGACAACTATAACTATTCCTTCCTTCCTAAAACAATTTCTTCAGCATCTATTATTACTTTAATCCTTCAGTTCTATGATTCTTCCTTTCTTATTCTAATTTCATATTTTCCTCTTCCTCTACCCATTCCTTAAATTTCTATTTTCCCAGTGTTTTATCCTTAGTCTTCAACTCTGTGACACCTTTTCCTGAGTGTTCTCATCTGTGCACATTTTATCTCCAAATCTCTACCTCCAGCCCAGATCTTTCCCTTTAGCACCAGGTTTTCTTGTCTCACAAGAAATTTAAGATAATCATAATCAAATCATCTCTCTAAACCTTCCTCTTGTTTTTCCTAATTTTATGAATTTTGCCATTATTCACCTGTGATCCAAAAAGTAAAAACATAGTGTTACTTAATTTCCCCTTTTCTTTTTTCATACCTATCCAACCAAATCCCAAACCCTATCAACTCTAATTTCTCAACATTTCTGTCTCCCACCCATCCTCTTCAACATTCTCAGTACCTGACCCTAGGTCACCTTTCACCTGGAGTACAACCTCCCCTTTAGTCTCCTTCTCCACTCTGTCACCAGTGCCTCATCCTCAATCCCATCTTATATTGAGATCAAAATAACCTTTTTAAAGAAAAAAAAATGGCTAGATGTTCCTCCAGTAGCTCTCCATCACTTCCAAACTGAAATCCATTGTTTGTCTTGGGGTTTTTTTGTTTGTTGGGGTTTTTTTTTTCTTTTTTACATTCTAGATCTAGGATCTGGTTTCCTCCCATCACTGTGTCTTATGCCCCTGGTGTTCTCCTGAACTATAGGCAGTTTTCCAAACACATTAAACTTGCTGTTAACTCAACAATGTTGCATAAAACGATGCAGCCTAATTTCCCTAGCTTTCACTGGGCTTCAGGATTTACTCTAGACACCACCTCCTCCAGGGATTCCCTAGCACTCAAAAATTCCTTGGTATCACATCACATGGTGTGTCACTCACCAATCAGCACTTACTAAATGCTTGCTTGCTTTTCCCTGCTCTGGTGCTGGGGATGGGGCCAGGGCCTTGCCCATGCTGGCAAGCATTCTACCACTGAGTTGCATCATTGGCCTTATTTTATTCTGAGAAGGGACTCACTAATTTACCCAGGCTGGCCTTGAATTTGCAACCACCCTTTCTCAGCCTCCAGAGTCACTGGGATTACAAGTGGGCGCCAACACCACACCCAACTCAGCACTTAAATTCATTTCTCATTTCTTTGTCTATTTTCCCAGTAGATTGTAAAATATTTAAGAGGGGTGAGAATGTTAAATAAAGTTATAAATAAAGTTAAATAAATGTGAAGCTTGGCAAATAAAAATGACAATTGACATAGCATTCTGTCAAGAATCATTTCCTCAAATAAGATTTCAAAGTTTTGTACATTTCTTATCTGTTCTAGTCGTCTATAAATACAGTGTTTCATAAATTATATATTTTCTGTCTTATCAGATTGATGCTGAAATGAAAGATATACTGGAGGCCGACGCGTTCATCTTATCTTAGGTGAGTACATTTTTTTAAAAAAATAGAACAGTAAAGAATCCAACATTGAACATATACTTTAAAAACCACAGTTTTGGAAGACTTTATCATTTAGATTATTCTATTTATTATCTACTCAAATTCATTTTACAATTGGGAATATGAAGCATCTAAAAAAAAATTAAAGTGCTTACACAAGTACACACAGCCAATTTCTGACACAGTTAAAACCAACTCCAGATCTATTGACCCCAGCCTGGCGCTACATCCATCATAATGTCACATCTAAGATAATAACACCATAAAGATCATGTAAAGGAGTTTGATGCACTTCAATAGGAAAAACAGTTTAAAGACAGGGCTCATCAAGTCTTAAAAATAACACAGCAGGGTTCTTAGGAGAAAAAGGCATTTTTTCCTCAAATTAAAGCAACACTGTTGAAATATTATCACTTGCTTCTTTCAGATATTATGCTTTCACTCCTTTAAAAATGTCTGATGGAGATATTAAGAACACAAAATAGTTTATTTTGACTTAATGCCACACCTTAAACTGAAGGTAACATTAATTCTGCACATTTTAAAATACATATATTCTCTCCAGATCCAACTATATATTTTAAAGATATTACATCTGAGATTTTAAAATCATGCAAATAATATTTATTTTGGGTTTATCTCAGATCTAAGTTGAACTGAGGGTTTCCAATGCTGTCAAATTTTTATTTTGCTATCTTGTTCACAATGTTGCCCCAACTGATGTGAAAACAAAAGTATCCCAATCCAGTGACTAGAGAAAACGGATCACTTCACCGTATTATGACTTTCAACTATCAGGAATTTGAATTAGGAGCTGGAGTTGTAACTCAATGGTAGAGTGCTTGCCTAGTATGTGTGAGGCACTGAGTTCCATCCTCAGTACTGCATAAAAATCAATAAATTAAATAAAGGTATTTTGTTCATCTACCATTAAAAATGAAAATTTAAAAAAAAATTTTAAAAGAATTTTAATTATCTGAAGCAGTAAATAAAATACTCTAAGAAGTAGTACAGTGTCAGGCATGTATTTCTTTTTCAATGAATACCTGGACCCACTCTTTTCAAGTTAGAGATTTAAACAGCTCTTATAAGTCAATTCCTTTTGTCTCTCAAGGTATTATGATCCCTAGGTACACCTCCAATTCATACCTTATGATCAACCATTTAATGCTATTTCACTTTTAACTAAAGTGTTATTATAAACTAGTCCCCCTGATCAATTACTTTCTTCAATCCCTCAAACTGAATTGCGGTCATATTTGCATGCCCCATGGGATAGAGAGTAACTGTGTCAGTCTCACAAAGGCAAAGCAAGCGTATGTTTTGCCCTTTTGCTTTGGAAGTAACTAGTGTTTTAGGGTTCCCCAGGTTGCCAAAAAAGAAATGATTTTCCTTACACCATACAATTAATCTGGGTAAAAAATATTTTAGAACCACACCCAGCACATATATCTCATTCTATGAGAGAAACATAAGAACTTGTACTAAATGAGGGAAGTACATATTTATATCTCTCATTTCATCTTCATTCCAAGGCACAAATTCATTGAAGACAATAAAAGATGAGATTTCTTGTACTGTACAAATAGAATTCTATTAGATTGTCTTGAAAGAGAAAAATTAAGAGGGCGATATATTTGTTACAATACAAAGAAGAAGGTAATCATATTTTTTTAAAAACTCATACTATAAGTGTTTTACTAAAATAAAAACTACAGATCTATTATCTCAATTCCATAATCAGAACCTGTATTGATTAGCTTACTGTCACTGTAACAAAATACCTAAAATAACTAACTTATAAAGAAAAAAAGGTTTATTTCAGCTTACAGTAATAGAGGTTCTAGTCCATGACCAGACAGACCCATTGTTCCAGGCCTTGGGCTAGGGTGCTAGATGACAGTGGCCAAGAGCATGCTGCAGAACATACTGATCATTTCATGACCAGAAAGCAAAGAGGAAGAGGCCAGGGTCCTGCAATTCCCTTGATGGGTACACTCCCCAATGACTGCTCACTAGGCACCCCCTCTTAAGTTTCCATCACCTCCCAAGAGCACCACCCTTGGAACCAAGCCTTGAACACCCAGGTCTTTTTGGGACATTCATCATCCAAACTATAGCAAACAGCCTCACTGCTACCAGTTTACTTTTTTGCTCTGGCAATGATCATTCATTCTCAGAGCAGAAAGTCAAATCCATCATTAGTTTATAGAAAAAGAAAAGAAAAAAAAAAACACTGTGCAACAAGTTTTGTAGCTTGGCATAATAACAGTGATGCGTTTTTCTCTTTGGTACTGGGAATTTCTGACTTTTCTTTTATCTGGACCCATGAGGTGGGCCATATTGGATATATGGATCATGCTGGACAGGATTATTTTTGTCCTAACCACAAAAATAATATGACCCTACATGCATCTGATTAGCAGTTTTAAGGATAATGCCCATTAGCGGTTTTCCTAACATGTGTTCATTTCCATTGTTCACATAGACCTACCACAGGAACCGCCCTGAAGGATGACCTCAGATGGCCAAACCTAAGCAAACCACCAAGCTCCTAGGGGGAACACGAGGATACTCCTTTAACCAGCCACAGTGTCTTCATACAAATGATAAACATGATGATTTGCTATCAGAATAAATCAAAATATAATGCAAACCAAAAATGCAACTGAGAATGAACTGTTGTGCAATGAACAGAACTGTTCCTGTGTCTTTCACAATGATGCTGTGGTAGGCAGCCTCAACCTCATGAGCCCTCACTTTTTACTAGATCTCTGCTGTTTCTCTCTAAAAGACTCACGATATAAATCATCCACTTTACAATTCCCAACACACTGAACTCCACTCCCTGATTGCTTCTTGGGCTTAGTAGGTGCCATTAAAGCCAACTTTCTACTGAAAACAGCTTTGGGATATTTCACTTCTTAAAAACAAAACATCTCCTGAGACCACCTTCTTGCTCACAGCTGTGTGGCATTAATCACGTAGTTCTGCCTTGCGAAAAGAAAAATCTTTGTGGTCTGAATAAGATTTTGTTTTTGTTTTCTGTCTTTGCTAAAAACTCCTGAGGGCAATTTACGGAAACAAAGTTTCAGAATATGACAATTTTTCAGCTTAATTTACTTTACATATGAAAATACATGCGATTTTTCTATATGCCTTTTTTTTTGCCCATGGAAAATGAAGGTACTTTATTCTATATTTCTGTTTTGAAAGAACAAGGAAAACCTTTTCTATGTAGAGTAAATAGTATCAGGGAATTTGAATTCACCTGTTGGCAGAAGGAAGGTCATATAGTAATGGTCATACATATTTTATGGTGAATATACTCAGAGTCAATTTAACCAGAATCATCACTTGTCACTTCCAAGAGACAAAGTCCCAGGAAGGAGCATTTCATTAACAGAGCCAAGGTCAAGGGCCCAAGGCAATAGTGTTGGGGACAGGCCCCAAATGGTTGTAGTTAGGCTCCCTTGTACAGGCTTCCAGGGAGCTAGGTTATGCATTTAGTGTGTGATAAAGCTATGAATCCACTATGTTATGGTCAGTGTGTAGTGAAGATCAGAAATTTTGATTCAGGATATATACTCCAGGTCATCGACACTAACTTGTGAGTACCCATCCTTATGTAAACTGTTGGCAATGTGCCTTCTTTGTTTGGCCTGCATATAGAACAGGGCCTATGGAAAAGACTCAGGGCTAAATGGGGGCAAATAAGGGGCAAAAAATTGGAACTGGCTGGGGGCTAAAGTGGAAGCTAGAGAGTGGAGACTACTACTTCCTCTGAATAAGATATGTCGACTATCCCAACTGCTATTTTCATCTTCTTCCACCTGTTGAACCCTGAACTTTGTTTCGTGGGTCTGAGACCCTACATGACAAATGGCTAGGAAATAAAAAACCTGCTCATTTGCAGCTTCTACAGTAAAAGGCGCAGCTCTGCCTCCCACAATGATCCCAAACTGGGAAATTAACCTCAACTAGAGAAATTCTGCAGATGCCATGGAGTTCAAAAGCAACAAACTGTCCACACATAATGAGGCAGCCCTTTTGATATTTTTTAAAATTATCTTTTACTGAAAAAATTACATCACTGAAGCTTCTAGCAATTCTGAGGATTAGATACCATTGATAAAATATGAGAAGACAGACTCCAAAAAGGTGAAATCATACAAAAGTTACCAAAGAACAAAACAGGAATTTACCTTTCAATTCCAGCAATTCGTAGAAGGTTAGTAGGCATAACTGAAGAAAGAGTTCTTTAATTGAATAATTTTGGAAACATAACATTGTATATCACTCATTCGGAGAGTCCCAATTTACTTTATACAAATTCAGTGTTTTGAAATTTATTTAACCACTAACCTCCCTTGTGTTAGTACTTTCCAAAATCATTCCCTTTTGAAATCAATTTTGGAAAATTCTGCTCTGTTCTTACCTGAGAAATCACAATAACAAATTATTCATCAATGTTTTAGTTTTCACTCCTGTGACTAAAGACCCAATAAGAACAATTTTAGAGGAGGAAAAGTTTATTTAGGGGCTCAGGGTTTCAGAGGTCTCAGTCCATAGACAGTCGGTCTAGTACTTCGGGGCTTGAGATAAGGCAGAACACCATGGCTGAGGAGTGGGGAAGCAGCTCGCATGATGATCAGGAAACAGAGAGAGAGAGAAAGAGAGAGACTCCACTTTCCAGATAGAAAATATATACCCCAAAGACACACCCCCAGTGAACCACCTCCTCCAGTCACACTCTTCCTGCCCACAGTTACCACTCAGTTAATTGCTATCAAGGGATTAATTCATTGATTGGTTGAGGCTCTCATAATCAAATCATTTCTCCTCTAAACTTTATTGCCTTGTCTCACACATGAGTTTTGGGGGGACAACCTTGTAGCTAAATCATAATGATCAACTACTACAAACTGGTCCATCTTTGTCAATTATTTTTATTCTTGATCAGACAGAATTGGCTGGTACTGTTACTAAGTAGCCAATGAATTTTACATGATTGACCAAAGCAGCATCACCCAAGAACCATCAACTTTAATTGGTATTCATAGTATTATTATCTCACCTGGAAATTCTTGAGAAACAAAGCTCCCTTTGTGGAGATTTTGATTTAAAAATATAACAAGGGAAAAGCCACTCTATTGTGTCACTTACTTTAACAGCAATAAGCCCTAGTACAGAAAGAATTTGATCAGTTTGACTATTCACCCAATTTCGGTGAAAGATGAATAACTAAAAATAAATAAGAAGTCTTAGAAGGCTGCCTTCCATATCTCTGGTCTCTTTTTTGTGCACCTGTCTTCACTACTGAGCTTTCTCCCCTAACCAACCTATGGGCCAGTGATTCACAATCTTGCTACACATTAGAATCATATGGAAAATACTGAGGGGGAAAAAATATCAGTGCCCCAGCATCCTTTCAGAGTTTCAATTTAATCAGTCTTGAATAAAATCTGCTGTTTAACCAAGCTTGAAAAATTACTGCTTCAGGAACTACATGCCTTCACCCAAATTTCTAACACTGCATTATCTTAATCCAGCATTGTATTTTGAGTTTTTTGTCCTTACTTATAGAATGAAACTTTGATCTTTCACCAGTCCATTTCATCTTTGTCCATTTTTTTCCAGGATCTGAAATATTTTTTCCCCACCAGGCCAAGAAAGCACCTAATAGTTCATTCCACCAGAATCACCACCAAGAGCCTCCTGGTGTCATACTTAGGTTTTGGGGCAAGTTTTAGGTTGCAATTAGTGACTCATAGATCAGTGGCTGGGCATTCCTATATTGCTTCTACCTCAGTAAGACAGTGTCTATGAATCTAGTGTTTGCAGTCTTCAGGGTCAGATGTATCTCCGTATCTGTTGTGTGCTGCACTTGAAGTCTGTGTATGCCTGATTCAAATGAGAACCTTTGCCGCCACCTTGTGGATGACATAGCTAAATGCAAAAAGATTCTGAAATCAGATCTTAATAAAACTGCAAATACAAAATCGTCTGGAATAGGCTTTGTGCTAAGCCCCATTTAGAACATGAAAAGCCACTAGTAAGACATGTAATTTTCAATTTTTATTCCCAGAAATTAATTTTAATAATTGTGTAAAATTGGCGACTTTGTACACAGAGACCTGAGAATGTTTAAAATTTGAGGAGGAAAAAGATCCATTTTCTCACTTAAAAGCACTGGTAATGGAGTATGAATACCTTCTCTATATTAAACTCCTATCACATTTAAGATAAGAAAAAATGTAAAACATAGTAGTACCTTGTTTTTTATAGACTTTATTACTTTTCAAAGGTCTTTCTGGCCTATGATCTTATCAAATCTTCATCTCAATTGCAGGAAGCAGATTATCCTGGTACTATTACATCTAATTTTCAGATAAAGTAGGTTCAGTGGGATAAACACACTAAACAGTGTGACACACTGACAAACAACAAAGACCAATGTGACAATAGAGAGCACTTAGTACTTTCCCTAGGTGAGGTATAGCACTTAGTACATTGCAACTATGACATTGATCTATTGCTTAGCAACATACCACTCTGAAAGAGCAACTCAAGGCAATAATAATCATTAAAATGTGCTTAGAAATCTGGGTTTGATGTCCAGTGTTTCTCATGTAGTGGCAGGGGCTGGGTCAATCTTGAAAGCTTTTCTATTACCATATGTGGCACTTGGGCTGCAAAGAATGAGTGAGGGTCTGGAATAAGTGGGCTACTTGAGCAACTCTCTCTTTGGGTGGTCTTTCCATATAACAGCCTCCCAGCCACCAGGCTCTTCACATGGTGGCTGAAGGCTCCCAGAGTTTCTCTTTCTAATTGACACCCAGAAGTGAGGTTGCACACTTCCTGCTACATTGTATCAATCAAAAAGTCCAAAGGCTCTTCTATGCTAAGGGAAGGAGAAATAGAGGGTAATTTTAGATGAATGAAGTAACAAAGAATTTGTAGATATTTCAAAATCACCATATATACATTATCTCCATTAACATTCATGAGGTAGGTACTCCTAGCATCCCCATTTATAGATGAGAATGCTGAGGCATGATGTGGCTAACTAATGTCCCCAAGGTAAACAGATAACAAGAGTAGCAATAGAATGTGATTCCAGAGAGCTGGACTCCAGACTCTAGTATACTCTTAACCTCTGTACATACGCTTGTGACACTGAAACTGGAAGCTGGATACACATTGACAATTGTGAAGGGTATTTTGCTTTCAATTACAATTATCAGTAAAAGAGAAAAATGAAAATAAAAAATATATATTTATATTTCCCTTTATCCCCATTGCACAAGAAAGTGAGGGCTAGTAAAACTGTGTTTTGCAGAATGCATATGTTTTAAATAAACATTTATGAAATATCCAGTTAGCACAGTCCCTTTATTGGAGGAACTTCCACTCTACTAGAGAAGACTAATACACTAGGAAGTGAATGACACAAGCAAAGAGAAGAGAATCACTAAAGATGAACTGAGAAGGACACTGGCCAATGGCGTTTCCAGATATGAATATTGGTGCAGGCTCTTTGGGGTGAAATGATGTTCTCTGCTATTCGGTCAGTTCCAGTGCAGTCACCTTGTAAGGCTTCTTTTCTGTGCGAGAATCATATCATCTGTCATTTCTCCTCCTGCCTCTCAACAGCCAAGTCAGTTCTCTTGAAACGCCATCTAGGAGTTGAAGCTGAGAAGAACACTGAGCATAGCACACCATTCATTGGTCTCTCATTGAAAAGTCACTAAAAGTTGGCTTTATGCTTTTTGTTTACTTTAGTGATGGGTTGGAGTGACTCATTATACAATTAAAATAAATCATGCTGCCACCATCTACACAGTCAGGCTTTGTAAAACCTACCTGAGCAAATAGGAAGGAGGGAGGTATCTTCCAAGAATTTTAGCAACCAGCAACTTTTTGTACTTTGAGAAATCCTCCTTTGACTCAGACTCTCGTCAAGACCTTCAATGTTCTGATAACAACAATGATGATATTTCAATTCTTTATAACACATTTATGTTATTACTACATTCCATGTTTATTCAGTCCCAAAATTGCATGAATAACCTAAAGTGATTTAAATTTATTAATCTCTTTCCAGAAATATTTGATTTTTTTACAAAAACATATTGGCTGAAAGTAAAAGGCAAAGGACTCAATATGTTACAAGTTTTAGAAACACATGGAGAGGAGAAAATAATTTAGGACAGTAGACTCTCCAGGAGGCCACATCATAGCTCAAATGAACTGAGAAGAACTGGATGTGTCCACTATTTGTGAAGCCAACCAACCCTATAGTGATCTTACCCTTCTTACAATGCCTCTAGGCTTAAATAAAATTATCTCAACTATTTTCCAATGCAGTGACCTTGGCAATGTAAAACATAGACCCCCAAATCAACAAAATATGTAAATAAATGAGATCATAGATAAATTTCTTAAAAGCCAATTTGGTTGGGAAAGGACTAGGACCATTTACCAGGGTGACATTCAAAACATTTAACAATCAGTATGTCGTATGTCCTGACTAATCAGAGTAGACACTGGCCAATAGGAAAACATGATTGAAAGGAACCACTGGTAACTGATTCAGCTATAAGGGGAGGGGGCACATTCAAATATTTTCTGCCATTAGGAAATGGAATAACTGAGCTAGTTGAGGAAAGCTGTGGAGAAGAAGGGGTACAAAAACACAAAGCAAGAGAGTTAAAGATACATTTGATTCACTTAGAAATTTCTTAGGTTGTTTAAGAGATAGGAGAATGAGAAGCACTCTGAAGACAGGGAAATAATTTAAATAGAAGTCTAAGTCAAATGAAAACATCCTAAACAGAAACAAAGTCACCAAATGTTTTTAAATAATTACTTTCTATATCAGCAATCTGGGTGGGGGAGTTCATAAAATAAGCTAAAATATTATAAAGTTAATCAAATGAAAATTTTAAAAACTAGTATAAAATCAGAACAAGGGTAAATAAACTTAACACAGAGCGGGGGGTGGGGGACAATTTTAATCCGCAACCAGTTTTTCTTATTCAGTTTAATTTATATATGATTCATTGTCATTTGTAAGTGCCCAATGATGATATTTAAAGCTAATCAAAAATTACACTTCGTTGTTACTCTAATTTCTAATGGATTGTTTCCGTGTAACATGCAGAGAATTGCATTGTAAAGAATCATCAGTTATTGACTCAAAAGACTGAAATCAAGCCCAAACAATAAAGAAAGCAGTAGTTAATTTCAATTCAAATAAAATCATTATTCTCATCAATTGGCTAAATTATATCCAGTCAATTTTTTAATTAGCATGGCTGTATTTCAAAATGTTATTGCTCTAAGCATTTCCATGAATATATAGCATAAACACTGAGAAAAAGTCAAACATTTTTAAACAGGAATTCTCACCACAATTTAAGTTAGAACACTATTTGTGTTCTAACTCTTTCTCCTATCTGTTAAATATTCCAGCACACAGCCAAGGTGTGCTGCGATTTAAATACTTCAATAAAAAGACGTAAAGGTTCTTTCAGGAGCATCTATCTGTGAGATTCGTCACTCTACATCTCTGCTGAAATTTAGAAGCAGCTTAGGAGATGCCTGACAAAGGCCAGGACGTCATCCCAGACACTCAGTCTCTTAAGGCAACCCAACACAATAGTGGGGACATCCACCCAGTGTATAACCAGTGACAGGAGTCCACAGGAGTCACTGTCATTCAGGTACCTCATGAGAACCTGAGGCACAAAAAGATGATGCACGACTGTACACTGTCTTCCCAACCTAAGCACACCTATGAGATTTGGACATTTCCTGCTATGTAACATGAAACATAGTACTGTCGGCTCCTCCCAAGCAAAAATTAATCTATACAAATGCCCGCCCTGGACATAATCTTAACCAATTAAGAATAAAGTTTATATTTTGCCCTCAATCTCTACCCAACTCTTAATTAAAAAAAAAAAAAAAAACTCATTTTGACCCTTGAACAAAATGTTAAGAAAATTACTGAATTGGATCCTTTGGCCCATGCAAAATAATAATTAAATAAATGTCATTTATTTTGACCTCTGGTCACAACTCTTAAACATGTATATAACTCTACTAAGTGAAGTTTTGCTGAAACGTGGTTTGTCTTCTTGAGGCACCATCCATACTTCCCAGCCTCTATTTCAAGTGGCCCCATTTTAATTAAATACCTGGGTTGAGAAATAGGAAGTTTGTGATTAATATCTGCATTGTGCAGGTAGAACAGAAAAGAGATTTTTCAGGGAGAGATCTCTTCCCATAACCCACAGTTCATTTTACTCCCAGATTAGAAAATTCACCTCTGTACTATGTTAAGCAGCAAAATATGATCTTTTAGAAATTAAAAGGAAGGAATTATATTTATTTCTCCAGTGCTTAAAAGAAATATTAACACTTGATCAGTACCTCCCTGGGACTCAGCCACACAGAGCCCCAGCTGTGGGTACCTCACTTTAGGGAATCCTATTCTAGTCTTCTTTCATGGCCTTTCCTCTAGGACCCTCCCCAGGAGTTCATGCAACCATAGGGTCAATGTTTCCCTTAAAAGTCCACTTTCCTCATTTCACTCTAGTACTCAGAATTCCATGCAAACTGCCAGTTCTGGCACAGACCTCCTCTCTAGGAAGACCACAGCTAGTAAGAAATGCTCTAGGTACAAGGGGAGGTAGTTGTTTGGAGGATGTGGACAGGATGTAGACATGTGGGTCAAGGTCTACACATGTGCATGTATGAGATTCTCATGAAGCTGGGCAGAGATGGGTCTGGGGAGAAATAGGGACATGCTATGAACTGTATGCCGACTCTGCACATTCTGTTACAGAGCTCAGAGGAATCAAAGATGTTAAATTTAAACCTAGATTTCCAGGTTGTTTTGAAGGTATATTTGCCAAGGCAGGAGGAAATAATGTACTTTATTTAATAGCTTATCAGCTTTAAATATTTAGACATGTGCTAGGTGGACCTCCACATATACTCTTACGCCAGGGCCTGCAGAATCAGGGCCAGGTCTATAGTATAGAGATACCAAAAATGATGAATCAAGTAGGTGACATCTCTTTATCTGCCCTACACAAAAGCAATATATAGCCTTATCCAAACAGGTTTAACAACAAGAAGTTTTATCCAGGCGTTTTAGGATGTTGACTTAAGCTGCTGGCTCTCTCCTCCAAAATCAAGCCTGAAAAAGTTAAGAATGTGAAGGGTAGACTAACAGTGATTTGCGTGACTAGCAGCCATAATAACAACTGTGAGAACCCTGGAGTGTTCTAGACACTGGAGAATCCCTTTAAGGCTGTCTTGAATCTGCAAACCTTGGAAGGGAGGGAGGCTGAATTATAAGAGATTCATCCTGGAGTATAAAAAGCTGGAAGAAATCTAAATTTGTGCTTGTATTTACAGACCTTTAAAACTCTAATAAAATCATAAAAGATGGTCTGAATAAGTGAAGATAGACCATGCTTTTGGAGTAAATGACTTACTATTATAAAAATTCCAGTTCTCTCCAAATGTATCTATAAATTAGACATAAGCCCTATTAAAATTTCAGATGAATTTTTCTGAATTACTCAAAATTCTTGTTTGAAAACGTATGTGGAAATAAAAAAATCTACAACAAAGTCAGCCTAAAAAGCAACAATGTGTAAGAATGTGCATAACTAGATATTAACACATAAAACAGTCATATACATATTATAACAGTATACAGATAAATAAGACAGAATACAAAACCATGAAAATAAAAGAACTTAAAATGTTATAGTGATGCTATTAAAAATCAACCCAAAAAGATTGCATTATTTTATAGGTAGTATAAATTATAACTCTATCAAAAAACACATGTAGGACCAGGAATATAGCTCAGTGGTAGAGCACTTGCCCAGCATGCATGAATCCTTTAGTTCAATCCCCAGTACCATGCACACTCACACAAGAAGAAATATAAGAAAAGCAAGAAGAAGAAACTTTTAAAAGCACGTCTAAAGATAGACTACAAGTGAACTAAACACTCAAAAGTAAAAGATAAATTACTAGAGTTAACAGGAAAAAAATGAAGGTAAATAAATTTGTAACATGGGAGCAAGGACAACCTATTTTAAAAATACAAAAAAGACAAATCATAAGACTTGATGAATTTTATTATATTAAGGTTAAGGAATTATGTCCAACAAAGGACATCATGGATAAAGTTCATAGAAAAAAAATGCAGGTAAGAATAATACATTTATAATTTTAGAACTGAAAAGGTATTAAAATTTGAAAACCATAACCGAATTTACAAAAAAAAAGAAAGAAAAATGCATCAACTAAGTGAATAGGTGAGACATAGGAGATTATTAAGGTGGTGAAATTATTCTGTATGACACTAAAATGATGAACAAGTGATATAATACATTTTTAAAAATCCATAGAACTTTATATCACAAAAAGTAAGCTTTAATCTATGCAATTTTATAAACATCATTTAAGAGTTTGATATTCCCAGGAAAGAATGCAGACTATGACAACAGAATCTAACTGTATTGCAAGTGTTACTGAAAAGGTTGTGGGGAAACGTGTTGTTAACATAACTTGAGAAATAAAGAGAGTCTATAAGACAAAAAGAACTTCATTAAAGCATTTACTCCCATTGACAAAATTCTTTTATTTTTTATATTATGAATATATATATGTATGTATATGTGTGTGTGTTAACAATTATGATACTGCTATGCATGTATGCTGGAAGTGAACAATTTAGTAAGTGGATGGAGAAGACAAAAGTTCTCACTAGTGGAGTGGAAGTTTAAAAATAATCAAGGGGAAGAAGCTCACATGGTAGTTTCCATGTGATATTGGTAAAGGCAGACTCAAACCAAAACTAGATATCCATCCCCAGAATAGCATACAGTTAGAATGTGACAGGCACCTACCATGTAATATCACACAGAAGATAAAAACGTCAGAAGATGTATCAATAAAAATATAAATGGAGCTTAAGATAATGTTAACAAAAATGCATATTTTTACACAATACTATTCACATGAATTCAAAATGCATACATGCAAAACAATATTTCCTGTTTAAGAAGAATGTACAATGAAAGTGTACATAGTATGTACATAAAGAGAAAATGGAGAATGAAGAGGAAATAAGTTAAACAAGAGCTTTACATAGGACAAAGATGTTAATGTACCTAAAGAGTATGACAAACATCATTAAACTAATCTTCCACACTTGATTCAATGAGAAAGAAAAAAAACTAACCCAGGTAAGGAAATAAAGTTTCAATCAATGTTTTCTATAATAATGTAGTGTGCACTTCAGAAAGCTAGACGAAAGAATTTTTGAAAGCTTTCACTATAAAGAAATGATAAATTCCTGAGGAAATAAACATATTTTCCCTGATTAAATATTAGACAATGCATTCAGATATCCCAACATTACATAGTACCACATTGATATGTATAATTTTTATGTTTTGAGTATCCATTTTAAAATAACTTAAAATGAAATGAGGGAAGAAAAGAGAAATATGCTTTGCTGAAACTTATCAATTCATTCCCACAGCTGAGGTATAGTTTGGGTTCACACTTTCCAAGGCTTTCTTCTCCCTTGGTCTGGGACACTAGTTGAGAAAGATAAAAAGGATATTTTGTAGTTTCCCAAGGAATTCTCCAGTATAAATCCTTCATGCTCACGTCTCTTTGGCCAGATCTGACATCATAAAGGTATCACCTTCAGAGAGCAGTTCTGCCTATAGTCACCTGCCCAGGGGCCAATAAGTCAAGAGCTGGGACAGTACTTAGCATTGACCTTATATAGTTGAAGAACATCTACTTCATCTTTTACAATATTTGAGGAAGAGTAAGGATAATGGCTCCCCCTACATTAGTCTAATTATGGTCCTGCTATGGTAGGATATACAGAATATACAGAACAAATACAACAGAGCAGAGGCAGATTTCATGGTCCTGCAGAGCTAAGCCTAGACTTCAGTGGTTTCAAGAGCTCCAACTAAAGTCCATTAATAATAATTATTTTAATAGCTGAAAATTGTTGCAGAATGTCATATGTCATATTCACACACACACACACGCACACACACAATATGGTAGATAGCTATAATAATCATACCAATTTTATAAGTCAGAAAACTGAAACATAAAGAAATTTGTGGTTGGCTGAGGTTTGTCCATTAATAAATGACAGTGGAGGTGGAATTCACACCTGGGCAATGTGACACCAGAGCCTGTGAACTCATACCCTCTGCTAACTCTCCCCACAGGGTCTGGAGGTCCATGTGTCAGAAGGGCAGCTTCTCTAAAGAGGGACCATAGTAGTAGCAGAGGAAATTGTTCTTGGTTTGGGGTAAAAAGGGTATTTTTCTACATACATGTACTAACAGCCAGGTTGTGTGTGTGTGTGTGGGGGGGTGTTATATATAACATATATATGATCCAAAGATTTTAAAGGATTTTTTCTTTTTTACCCATTGTTCTAAAATTGTTAAAAATATGGAAAATTTTGTAAATGTGTTCAAAATCCTGCAAAATTAAAGATAATGACAATGCATGAGAACAGTGGCGATGGTGGCATTTGATGGCTTCTGCCTCTGAGCACATCTTGGAGAAGCATATGTAGTACATATAGGAGAGGACTGGAGAGGAGAGACAATCTACAAGATCTCCTGTATGCACAAGATTATCCCCAGGATGCTTCTTCCTGAGAGGAGTATCAGCTCTCCTACTGTTTTTCAAAAGGATGCCACTAAATAAACATTTCTCATATTGCCCAGATACATTGTTTTAATATTAAAAACTAACCAATGTGGCAAAGGCAAGAATCTGCCATTTTAAGTTTTGTCCATTTCATGTTTACAATCAACAAAACAGTTCTTAAGAATATTTTAAAGTTTATTGAGGTAGGTCTTCTTATGCTACTTGATGAAATTGTCAATGGTAAGAATAAAAATCTTTTTTATATAAGATTCATTGAAATTTATTACAAAATTCCACTACTGTTCTGAGTATAATGCCATAGAAGAATATTTTATATAATATATACAATATACTCATCTGTATACTCTATTAAACTTTTTTCTCATATTAACTATTTTTTTTTAATCTGGCTATGCCGAGGTTACTGTAACATATCAGGTTACTAAGAAATGGAAATTTATTCTAGCATTAGCCTAAGTAAAAAAAGCTTATAGATATAGGGATAGAGATAGGTAGACATTGATGTGTGCAGATATGGACATATAGATCCATGTTCATATTATATTCACAAGTTTTTCCTTCCACTGGTTTAAATAATAGCTGATGCCAAAATTGAAAGTTGAATGATCATGTGCTGAAAACTTCACAACATTTCATACAAATACTTTGATTTTTGAACTCCATGAATTGAAAGGATCTCTCTCTCTCTCTCTCTCTCTCTCTCTCTCTCTCTCTCTCTCTCTCTCTCTCTCTCTTATTTGTGGCATAACAGAGGAAAAGATTACTGAACCAAAAGTGAAGAGGCTGCAGTTTAACATCATACTGTACGATCTTGGAGAAGTCATTCAGTTTCTTCATGTTCAAATCCTCCTAACAATAAAATGTTGATAATAGACTAAGAAGAGCCTCTCCAAATCCTCTTCACTCATATTCACTGACAACAGTATACTCTGTATGTTGGGGGTGCACGGGGGTCTACATGCAGTATCTGAGACTTCCTTTTAAAGTGTAAATTACTCGGTTGACCCACTAGATGGTAGCAAATTCTGAATGATTACTGAATGGTTACTGAATGATTACAGGCAGCCAACAACTTTCATAACAGCCTGAATTCTCCTATCAAAATTAGTAGAAGCACTTTGCCTTGCTTGTCGAAACATTTGAGTTTTATTCATATTTACTCAGCTCTGCCATTTATTACTTATATGATTTGGGGCAAATAAGCCTTTCAAAGTTTCTGATTCCTCCACAATAAATTCAAAGAGTATTACGAAGATCTATAACTACAAATATTGTTACCCTAGGAAGAACAATACACATTTAAATAGTAATGTCCTCACATTAAATAAGAATGTTCTCTTTTCTACCTTGAGTCATTCAAATAATTTGAATTTGGGATAAAGAAAAATTCTATGTTCTATTTATGAGATATTGGGTCTTTGGTATGTTTTAGTTTCCTTGTGTGTAAAATGGGAAAGTAATAGTATCTATTACTTAGAGAGTTTGAAATGAATCAGTAAGGCCTCCCAAGTAAAGCTGTTAATACATGTTAACTACTATTGTTGTTACTAGTTCTTTTGAAATTATTCTGATTCTGTCTCAAAGCATTTGAAATCCCTCAAACCATTGCCCTCCCTCCCCCCCCACTCTCACCCGACCCCCACACCCACACACACTGCCTCATCTGATGTATTCAAACATAAACCAGGGCAGTATACTAACTGTGAAGCATAGGTTCAGAGTCTACATAGAATGGCCAAGGGTCCGGAAATGGTTCCCAGAATCCTCTTTAATCTAAGCTGCTGCAAAAAGGTCCATGTCTTAGATCTATCTGTCAGTCCAGGAGTCAATATTTTGTGCCTTATCTAATCCTCACTAAAGCCCCTTCAGAGCCTGGCAGGCTGTAGATTCTCCCTACAGGTGGAGTGGAGAATCTACCTGAAGACGCCAGGTAGACACAGTGGGCTTTCCATCTAAGCAAAAATCTACAAAGACCAACCCTCAAAGATAACTAACCTAGATTGCAAAAGACAATCTACTTCATTCTTCCTTAACTTGGTATTTATTCACCACAATCATCAAGAATATCACTTCTTCTAAAAAATATTGTTACACATAGTCTGAAGAGAGTTGCCAAGTTCTCTTGGGTATAGGTTTAAAGACTGGAAGACATAGGTTAAAGGAACCAAATCCTTAAAGTAAATAAATTTTTTAGGATTCACCCCACTCCTTTGTTTTCATTATCTATCATCACTTTTGAAAATAGCTGATATGATAACCCAGAAGAATTAAGGTGAAAAGCAAAAACTAGCTATCCCTACTACCAGGAACCATCCCCTCCCTGACCTCACCTCATTTTCCAAAGAACTATATTGCAACAAATTTCTCCATTTCATTTTGCCACTGTTATTCAGTGCTTAGCATATAACCTTTTCAGCAGTGATATGAGTGTAGAATGATATCATGCTCTGTGTAACAGGGTGAGCCCAAGTCAAGATATTGGTGCTGACAGGGAACAGTGAGTCAGAGAACATGGCCCAGCCCAGGGCAAATGAGGTGGACGATGGAGCCCAAACACTTAAGAGCAAAGCAGGTCATGAGAAGTGGAGCCAGTCATGAGCTGAGTCTGGAAACATCTCACACCTTTTATCCAGATGCTAGCAAGAATGAAGACAAGGACCTAGAGACAGAGTGGCCCTCCAAGATATCAGGCTATAGTGGAGGGTTGTGCAGGGGTGCAGAAAAAGAGTGTGGTCACTGCTTAATGAGGTACTTTAAGAATCTTTCTGCTCACACCACTGGTTCTTATTCACCAAAAGATGCCTTAGGACTTTCAAAAGACAAATAAAAATTTTAAAAAATAGTTCTTCAATACATATGGAACTTAGGAAGAGTAATTACACACACATACACACACACACACACACAGAGGAAAATGAAAAAAGAAAAAAGACTGACCTCTAATTATATGTTTAGCTCAAGAAAAATCTGTCAGAACAGCACAACTACCATTCATAACATCATGAGCTCACAGAGGGCAGAGACCCAACCTGACCTACCCTTTCACCACCATTGCCTGCCACACAAACACTCGGCAAATGTTTGCCTTCATTGCTCTTGTTGTGGACAATACAATTGAGTAACATACCAGCAACAAAGCTTGTAATACTGTCCTGCTGAGTGACCAAAGAGCAGGTTCATAAACCCTTGACCTTTAGCCCTTTCCAGACTTTCTCAGAATGTGTATGGGAACATACGAAGGAGCTAAACCAACCCAAACAGGAATTAAGGCCAGGATATAGGCTTCAAAAGGACAGAAACTTCCTATGTGCTCCTCATACCCAGAACACCACCCCTGCTAACCGTGAGTTCTACAGTATACAATGGGTTTGGAAGTCAGAAGATCTATACCCTATGCCTACTCTTAGCAGCTACAAGCCATGTAACCTGAAACACATCATTAATGTTTGTTTTCCTTTTTCGTAAGTTAGGTTAATTGTCTCTAATGTACACTTCAGGGTAATACTCTTATTCTAAGCTGATCTTCAAGAGGAGAAAATTAGATTCAACAGGGCCAGACAGCGTTCCTGATCTTTGTAAATTCCCACACAGTCTTTTTCCTCCTTAATCCACATACTTTTCAGTGTGTGAACAACTAAACTGCTTACCAGAGATTTACTGGTAACATAAATGCAAGGAGGATTCCAGTAAATTACATGTAATCATCCTTTTTGTGTGCTTCAGAGCAGTGTGAACTCTCACCATTTGAACACCCTCCTGAATTGTCTACTGACTACAATCTAAAGAGAACATTTATAATGACTCGAAACCAAGATATAAAATGAAAGGATTTCTATGCTTCATCCAATAAATATTATATGAAATAAAATGGCCTTTAGATTTACTACAGGTATCACATGAAATGATGATGAAGTTAACAAATGTCGACATGTTAAACCATCAGTAGACATTGACTGAAAAAATGGGTCAATGGAGGTAAAATTCTGTGGCACTTCATTTGAAGTTCTGTGACACTGAGACCTATGACAATGTTTTTGCTGTATTGAAAAGATCCCCTAACTCTTTAATATGAAGTGTTGGAGGCTTGGAGGGGACAGAAGATGATGACTTTGGGAGCTGGCACAGCACTGGGTGAAGCTATGAAGAAGCTATTGAACACTGATCCCCACATAATCCCACCAGCACCACCATTCCACTGGGGCACTAGTGTCCTCCATCAAATTTATAATTACAAAGATTTTTCAGTTCAAAGTATATTGCCTTCTGATCTAATAAAACTTTTCTACAAAATTTCAGTTTAGAGTAAGAAGAATACACAAAGCAGATATTTGGAAACTCTAAAAAGTACATGGCAGCAGAGAGATTAGTGAAGAAAAGATCTGAAGTGGCACTGCATGACGGTGCACATATCATGTTTTCCCACTGGTTCCCTGGCCTAAACTCGAAGCAGACTAATACCTAGAAATAGGATCAGTGAAAACAGAAAGAGCTCTAAGAGAAGCCCTCTAATTTAGGCTTGAATAGCAGTTAAGGGAATCACTTGACAGAATTCCTAAAACTCCTTGGTATGAGAAACTTTCTCTCCACCCGAGAGCTCAGATCTCAAGACCCAGGAACATGGAGTAAACCCCATTATTTTCTTTATCTTCCCTTTCATTCTACAGTTTACTCACAGACACTGGTAAGACATGAGAAGTTTCAGGTAAAACAGGATAAATAAAGGTTCAGTCTTCAGGGGAAGGAAAAAAAAAAAGACTGAAAAGATGTGTTTCAAGGAATTGGAAAGTAATAATGAAATTATGGAGAGGGAGGGGCTAAGAATAAGCAACCCCTTTAAGTTGGTTCTGAATGCCTGGGCACATCCCCATACTGTGCACACATGAATCTATCCCTAATCAATATATCAAAGACTCTGAAAACCCAACTAAAAGTTTAGATCGTTGCCCAGGTCTTAGACTGGCCACTGAATTGTACACACATGGGTCAGATCCAAATAGGACTGCAAATATTTTGAAAATAGAAAAAAAAGAAGGGATATTACAACAGATCTTGTAGATATAAAAAGGAAAAAATAGAGAATACTATGACAAAGTCTATGCACACAAATATAGATGAAATATATAAACTACTTAAAAGCCACAAACTACCTAAGCTCATCCAAAATGAAATAGACAATGGCAAGCATCTCATAAGTATTAAAAAAATAAAATTTATAATTGTAAACATTTAAAACAGAAATTTCTGGTCCCAGATGGTTTCATTGATGAATTCTACCAAACACTAAAAGAAATTACAGAGATTCTATAGATTCTCTTTCAAAAAATAGAATATGAGGGAACACTCATCACCTTATTTTATGAAGCTAGCTTTATTCTATATCAAAATTAGACATGAATAACAGAGAAAAATAAAATATAAACCACCATCCTTTATGAACATAGGTGCAAAACTTTTCACTAAAATATTAGTAAATTGCATTTGGCAACACACACACACACACACCCCAAATACAAAATACAATATGACCAAGTGGGGTTTACCCTAGAAATGCTTGACTGATTCAATTAAAAAAAAAAAACAATCAATATAATTTACCACATTAACAGTCTGTAGAAGAAAAACCACAAAAATCACAGCAGTTAATGCATAAAAAGTATTTGAAAAAAATTCAATCCCAAAATTCAAAATAAAATTCCCAGAAAACTAGGAATAGGAGAAAACTTTCTCAATGTAACACTATTAACATAATAAATTGTGAAGGATTGAATGCTTTCCCCTAATAATGGGAACAAAGCAAGAATATAATTCCCACCATTCCTATGCAACACCATCTGCAATAAGACACAAAGAAGTAAAATGCATACAGATTGAAAGGAAAACATAAAACTTCTTTTTATAGTTTTTTGTTAACATGATTGCCTACATAGAAACTCAGTCATTCAAAAGAAAATAAAACTTCTAAAACTAGCATGTGATTTGGTTAAATGTGTGGCACATAGCTTAATCCTGGCAACCGGGGAGGCCAAGGCTAGAGTTTCCCACGTTCAAGGCTAACCTCAGCAACTTAGTAGGACCATCAGCAGCTTAGCAAAACCCTGTCACAAAACAAAACAAAAAAAATTATAAGACTGGAGATGTAGCTCAGTGGTACCCCTAGGTTTAATCCCCAGTACAAAACAAACAACAACAAAAAAACTAATATGCAATGAAGTTGTAGTATACAAGGTCAATACAAGTATAAAATACCAATATTATTCATATATACTAGCAATGAACAAGTGAAAAAAATCACACTTTTAAAAATACATATCATTTGCAATAACAAAAAATGAATTATTAAATGGGAGTCTAACAAAAGATATACAGGATCTATGGGCTGAATATTGCAAATGCTGATGAAAAAAAACAAAAAAGACTTCAAAGTTGAGAGACAGACTTTGTTCATTGATTAGAAAATTCAATGTAGTAAAGATAAATTCTCCCAAATAGATCTAGGGATATAATGTGATTTTAATCAAAAGCCCACCAGGATTTTTTGTTGAATTTCCAACCTGATTTTATAATTCATACGGAAAGGCAAAGAAACTAAAATGCTGCAGGAATTACGTTGCCTGTTTTTAAGACTTATTATAAAGTTACCTTTATCAATATTGTGTGGCCTTACACACAATCTTGTGGGATGGAAACACAATATTGTGGGATGGACACATGAATTGATAGAACAAATTAGAACAAAAATAGATCCATGAACATATGAGCAATTAATTTTCAACAAAGATGTAAAGATAAGTCAGTGGAGAAAAGTTACTAAGCAATTGGTGTTAAAAGAATTATATAGTCATTAGCAAAAAAAGTTAACTTTTACCTAAACCCCAATATCTTATATATTCATTAACTCAAAATGGATCATACATCAAAAAGTAAAGTGTATAATTATAAAACTTTAAAAAGTAAACATATATTAAATATATTTAAATGTATAGATTTATCAAAATATCAATTTTACTGTATACTATTAAAAATTAAATTTTTTTTAAAAAACACAACTCCTTATCCTCTGACTCATGCTCCCTACTACTGGACAATAGGTAGCCAAGAATTAAGTAACCATTTTAAAGGTATTACAATGAGGTAGCAAAATTCTAGCTAAATTTAAACCTTTAGCTTCTAAAAAAATTCCCTAAGGAATAGAAAGTCCTTCTTTTGCTGAAACCCTGGTGAGGTAATTCTCAATCCACCATTACAAATAATAGACTATACTAGACATCTTACTCTAGATGTCTATTAGGAGCTTAAGGGTGTGGATAGGGGAAAGTTAATGTCAAGAAGGGTATCCTAGCTTGTATTCAACAGGCTGAAAGTTTCAGAGGCAACCAGAATACTTGAACAAAACATTAGAACTGGTGACACCATGACGACTTCCACTCTGGACCACCCAGACTTATCTACACCTCTAATGGGCAGAAAGGGGTTGGGAATGCCAAGGTATGACTAAAGAAACAGAGAGGGTGCAAAGAACCCATAAGACATTGAGAAAATGATATCACAATCTGCAAATGGCAACTATGTAAGTTTTCCATTGCTACGCTAACAAATCCTCACAAACTTAAAGGCTTCAAATTGCACAATGTGTTCTCTTAAGCGTTGTGTAGAGCAAAAGTCTAACCTAAGTTTCCCGGACCAAAATCAAGGTATCTGCAGTACTGCTTTCCTTTGTGGGAGCTCTAGGGGACAATCCATTTCCTTGTTCTTCCCACTTTTAGAGACCACCCACATTTCTTGGGTCAAGGTCCCAGTCCTCCACCTTCTAAGTCATCAACATTGTATTTTCCTGCACTTTTCATTCCTGATTTCATTCCTTTCTGATTCTTCTGCTTCCTTCTTTCCCTTTTAAGGACAGTTGTATCCCCTGGACCCATGCAGATAGTCCAGGATAATCTCCCTCTTTTAAAGTCACCTGATTAGAAACTTTAATTCTCCTTTCTCATGTACCCTACCATATTTACAGGTTCTTATGACTAGGAGGTAGTCATACTTGGGGAGCAATTATTGTGCTCACCATAGGAGACCTTACTAACAGATAAATTTTAGGAATCTGGCATGGACTACAAAAATGGTATTGAGATGTTTAAGACAAAGCAGTAGTTTAGGAAGTTTTTCACACATAAGCCAAAGAAAACTTAATTATCTGTCACTGGAAATAGAAATATTTTTATTTTGTTCTTATGAGTTCTCCATATATTACCCAGAAGTCTATATCCTATGTTTTAGGTCAATAACTCCATGAGCACGAGGTGAATAAAAAGATCATTTGATATTCTGTGTGGTTAGGCAACCAAATGAATGCCTCATATATTATTAAATATAAGCCTAAACTGAATTTGGAAGTGCATCTTAACATGATAAATGTCATCAAAGAACCTATAAAGGAAATACTTATTGATTTACCTGAAATAAAATGAATATAATTTCATTAGTGGAGAAAAACTCTGGAAAGAAAATAGAATAATGGATGGAAAAATACCTTAATAGCCAAAATTATTCTTACATAATTTTTTGTTTTTCAAGAACAATCATTTGATTAATCATATAACAATTACCATGTACTGAAAAATATTTACAAAAGTACCATTGGGTTTAAAATAAAGATGTCTGCATCTAACTTTAATTAATGAGAAATATAGGATTTTATTAGATAAAGGATGTCTATGTGCTTTTCAATAAATTATATGGACAAGTAACTTTTGCTGGATGCTACAATTCCTGGTATCCCTGGTGAACAGATACTCCCTCAATGATTCTCAGTCTGTCTTCCCCAGAAAGCACCCATGAGAAATGAGGACATTCAGAATGCAATAAACATAAATGAGATTTAAGCTCAATTCCCTGTGCAGTATTTCTGATGTCATCTCTTTGTTTTCCATTCAAGGTAAAATAGTCAACAATTTGAGAATTAAACTCACGTTCTTATAGGCATACCTTAACAGTTCACTAGCTTCTTGGATTCCTCTCCTTTTAATACCCAAATAATTACCATGTGGGTCTCCATCATGTGCAATGTCACAATGTCCAACTATTTTCTCCTGCTTGTGGCTTTTCCAAGCTTCCTCATCCCTTCTTCCCATGCCTGCCACTCATAACCATTCTCAATCTGGTGTACTTGTCTCTGCTATCTCACTCAAAAAGAAGACACCACTACATTTTCTCCAAAACACAGCTGATAGGAGGCAAAAGACTTCACTCAGTGATTCTACTGTAATACATACTATCCCTAACACATAAGGGATCTTTGTCTTGCCACTAACATATCTTAAGCACCTAAAATATTGCCTGGTACATAAGTACATGTTCAGTAAAAATCTGTCAATTAAATGGAAGGTTTATGGAAATAAGGTAATTGCAATACAAAAAGTAGGAAATCCTACTCCTAGAATCTATCAAAATCATTCCTTAGTCCTCAACTATGTCCTGAGGACTGACTGAGTCTTCTTACTTGAGAAA
Source organism: Marmota flaviventris (assembly GCF_047511675.1). Lineage (NCBI taxonomy): Eukaryota > Metazoa > Chordata > Mammalia > Rodentia > Sciuridae > Marmota > Marmota flaviventris. The sequence continues at coordinate 56,474,850 of NC_092504.1, read as the reverse complement.
CCTCATTTTTACTTTACTCTGGCTATCTAAGAGAAACCAAACCAGCTAATCCTACAATAATCTTTCAAAAATGTTGTGGTGACCACACAAAACACAGCCTTTGCCTTGTGAAGCAGTTGGATTTCTTTTATTCCATATCCAATGTTCCCAAATAGGATTTTATTTTACTTTTACATATGGGAAATGTTTATTCCAAAACTTCAAACTCCTTGTATCTCAAAGATGATAAGGAATCCATCTTTAGCAATGCAAAATGCCTTTGAAGTTTCAGTTTATTTTTTTCCTTAAACATTTCAAAGAATCCAAGTCAATTCTCTTCCTCTCCCCTCTTACACACACACAGCAGTGTTTGAAAGTGGAAAAAAGTGGTAAGCATATCCCAATCACAGATAAATCTAGTCTGAGGAGAAAACCAGAAGGAGAAAATTTGCGCCTATTAATAGACTCACAAGTATCATGACCCTTCTCCCTCTCCTACTGTATACATGCAAAGATGACTTTGAATCTCCTTTAATTCCTTTTATTTTTAATGTCATATGCAAACTGCCTTGTTATAACTATTATTAGTAACACATCACTAATAATCTTTCCTTACACTGGAGTGTTGTGATACTTCAGCTAAGAACACAAAATAATGGTTTATACATAAAGGTCTTAAATTTTCTAGTGTTTCCAAACTTATATGTGGTATAAAGGAAGTATTTTCCCAAAGCATAATTTACAGATTGGGAATATAAGGAGCATACATGTGTATATTCAAAGTCAATAGCAATTTTATAACATAAATGCAGAAGGGATAGACCACATAGCTTGAGGCAAGGAAACAGGTAGCACTATATACTACCTCCAGTCCCATGGGCTGAAAACATAGGCAGAGCTGGGTATAGGTCCTATGTAACAGAAGCAAGCAAAACCTTCACACTGTGCAGCCTTCCTGATTCACTCCCTCAGTTTTTATGTGATTCTATTAAAATAGCCACAAGTTAGCATGATCTGCCTAGTTCTGAATAAGGGGGTATGTAATTAGAAGTGTATGCATGAGAGAAGAGAGGGTAGGCAATTTAAGTTTGGGGGAGGAAAGTTTTCTTAAATAGAAAGAAGCCAAGATAAGAAAAATGAAATTTGAATTTGGGAATGAGCATTATTTTGAGTAAGGCTATCCTTACTTTCCTACTCAGCAGGTGCTCCTCGGTGTGTGGTGGGGTTACCTTGCAACAAATCCATCATATGTTGAAAATATCATAAGGGAAAAATACATTTAATACATCTAGCCTGCAGAGCACCATATCTTAGCAAGATTCTACTGTAATACTGTAATGGTAGAGTCTGGGACGTTTGTCCTCATGATAGTAGGGCTAACTTGGAGTGGTGGCAGCCAGCATCACATATCCTAACCCCAGAAAAGATCTGAAATAAGATTTCTGCTGAACAAAGATCTCCTTCACGCCATGGTAAAGTTGGAATCATGTAAATGGAATCATTGGTAAATCAGTGAATATCTGACCATTATTCATAGACTTGGCAAAACACACAAAGGAAATTTAAAAAGCTGAAAAGAAGTGTAAGAAAAACTGCTTTTCCTATATTTAAAGAAAACAAGGACTATACTAACATATATTTTCCTGAAGCCCTGTTAAAGATTCAGTGTTTAGTCACAAGCATTCAACAATCTTCACATCAGTAAACTACAACCTCAGGGTTTCTTCAGTAGGTAAGTGAGATAAATGCACTCTTTGGAGCTAAAATGTTGTTATACTGAAAACAAGGAAACAATCTTTCCCTGAATTGATCAAGAGGAAACAGAATACTAAAATCTTATTACCTGACAAAGCGCCAGAGAGCCTGAAGCACATGTCTCAGTGATTTTTTTTTAAGTTTGGTCAAGAACTTCCTAAAAGAAGATACAATTCTAAGAATAAAGTGTGGATAAATTAGGTCTTCCTGAAAAATATTAGTTTTAATATTATGCAACAAAACAAAGTATAATTCTTATAATTCCCACACATGTACAAGAAAGTCAAACCCATTACTTGTTTTTTTAGATTTGCTAGATTCGTTTTTCTCTCAAAGATAATGTAGGAAGATAGCTATACAAACAAGAACTAAGAATTTGTATTTATAGAAATAGAATGGTCATATATTATATGTCATTTCTTGTGTTGTTCTGTGTATCAGTCAACAGTGTGGTAATTCCAGAATGAAGGACAATGTGTAAAATAGATAACTAGAAAGTGACAGGTTTCCTCAGAAAGCTGGATATTTTATTTGAAAAACTGTAAAAGAAGCAAAGATAGGTCAATATGATTTGGGGTTTAAGACAGCATATTGGTATGGAAAAAAAAAAACTATTATAGAGAAAGCAAAGGGAAGTTTACCATTATCTCTCTAATCTGGTCCATCAGTTTAGGTTTTTTAAACTAGTGCCCCAAATCAATTACTAGAAATCCCTGGAAACCAACTGACAAACTTTTGCCATTTCAAAGATAAACTCTTGACTTTTGTCACAGTTTTTTTAAAAAAATCTCAGCAATGTGGAGGCAATGGGACATGGGACAATTATCAGACTTTCAGTAAAATGTGTCCCTTCCGAGAAGTTTGGGAATTATTTTCAAAAACCATGTGATTTTTAACCCATTTTCCTCTCTGGGTCTTAATTACCTTCTCAAAGAATGAGAGTATATGATACAAACCATCAATCCCTGCAAACTAGTAGGTACAAGGGTGCCCAGAGGAAATATTGTCAGCCTTCCTCCTAGTTACCAGTGGCCATGGAATATCAGGTGACTTTGCAATTTTTATGTCATTTTCTTAAAGATAAAGCCAGTTGGCCTGGACCCTCCCTCATCTCACTGCCTGGGAAATGGCAACTGGAGACACTACCTGGGACTCACTGATGCAAACCCTTTACTGAGGACTCTTACATGAAAGAAAAAAGTATATATCTATATTTATTTCAACCTCTTTAGTTTGGTTTCCTTTGTTAACTTAATCTGAACACTACCTAATACAGAAAGTCCTTGAAAATAAAATCTGAAATATGTTTCTGTTGTAAAAAAAATAATCAATACTGGAAGAAAGTTTTGCTTTAGGACTAAAACAAAAGTGGAATAAACCTTGTTATCCAGCCAATGATGATCATGGAAACACATGCTAAGGCTTAAGATCAGTTTTTAAATGGTGACCTTTTCTCCTCTTTCTCAACATCTCAGACTTAGAGGCCCCTTCATCACATCTTTTAATTACTCTGTTAATCACTTTCAATATTCTTCCAGGTTACTACCAGGCTGAATGACAATAGATTGCCTTCATTACAAAGGCTGTCTTCAAATTCCCACGGGCATTTAGTAAAGTTTCATTATCCTCAGGCATAATCCTATGAGAAGATTAGATCACTAAAAGTAGTTTTTAACCAATCAGCATAAAACAGGCAGGGAGGGCTTGGAGTTGATGGGAGGTTAGAGACCTGAAATCCTGCAGCTCACATGGGGAGCCACCAGGAGTTCTGGGACAGCAGACTTGAACTAACTCAGACCTGCTCTGGCTTATGCAAATCATTTCCCAAAAATGGACCCAAAGAAACCTATCATTTTATTAGATGCCCAGTTTTAAATATTTAATTCAACATAAATTTTTACGGTGGAACACAAATTGCATTTTACTGGTTATTAATTCTTTTTATTAGCAATATTTTTATTTGAGCCTTCATATGAAGTCTCAAAGATTTCAGGAGATAAAGTGTTATATAATGAAACTGAATTATTTGTGCAAATTTAAAGTTTGATATCTACTGATGGCTGAAGGAGAAAACATGCAGGTAACAGATCAATTCAGCAGCATGAAGTTTCCCAAGAGTGCATTTCATACCTTGAAGAGATTTGGATATACCAATGGCCAGCTAAGTGGCAATTTATGTCTTTGGGGTGCAGAGAATTGATGTGAAAGGGAAGGGCTAAAGGGATGCTCTAAAATAAAAGTGTAGGGATGCAATATAGGGGCCTCACCCACCTGATCATCTATTTCCTACCTACTCATCTATCTCCCACACTGAAGGAGACCAATTATTTAAAAACAAATATCGTGATTTTCATTTCTCCACTTAAAATTTATAAATGTTTTATAATGGTCCTATAGAAATGTGTTACATGCCTGGAAATTTAGTTACCTTTATGATAGCACTTCAAACCATTATCTCCTCTCCTATTTCCAGGCTGGGCACATTGGGCTTTATGGAATAAACTATGTCCCCCTTCCCTAAAGTCATATGTGGAAGACCTAACTTCAAAATGTGACCTTTTTTGGAAAGACAGCTATTGCAATTATAATTAGTTAAGATGAGGCCTTTTCAGATAGATATAACTTACCTCTGGACTCTTAGATAAGAAAGAAGAAAAAAATACAGGTATTTTACTTCAACTTCTTCAGTTTGGTTTAATTGAGCCTGAACAATACCTAATACAGAGAATACTGAAAAAAAAATAATTTCTGAAATGTGTTTCAGTTGTGAAAATTAATCAATGCAATGGAAGAAAGGGTGTTACTTTAGAACTAAAACAGAAAGATGATCATGGAAGCCATAATCACCTTACCCGATACAACTAGTGTCCTTATAAAAGAAGGATGTTTGGACAGAGACATACGGGGAGAATGTCATGTTAAAGACATAAGGAGATATTGTAGTGAGGCTTCTACAACTCAAAGAATACCAAAGATTGACAGCAAATCTATACAGGTTAGGGGAGAGGTATAGAAAAATATTCTTTCTCATATGCTCAGAAAGACCCAATTGTGTGCCCAACTTGATCTTGAACTAGTTTCCAGAATTGTGAAACAATAAATTTCTGTTAGGAAGACATCCAGTTTGGAGTACTTTGTAACAGCAACCCTAGCAAACTAATACGCTGGGCTTCTCAACTTTCAGCATGGGCCTTTTCCCATAAAGTTCCGTTTACCTAGTAGAACAACTTTCCTCCTCTTCTCCTAGTCAAGCCACCCTCAAATCCTGTTATAAACAGCATTTCCTTGAGAGACCTTCCTTAACCTTCCAGACTAGGCAAGACTTCTCTCCTCCTCCTACCTACCCTTAGTCTAAATTCTGTATGACTCTGCATTTCTTCATATACTTCTGAATTATTCAACTGTTTGCTTTATGTCCATCTTCTCCATTTGGCTATAAGTGTAGATTGGGACTTATTCACAACTGCATTCTCTGTGCCTAGACCAGTAGCTGGCACACAATTTGTGCTTAAGAAATATTGACTGGCTTCCTTGATTTTAACTTGGACTCCTCTGTCCAAAATAGAATTTCAAAGATTCTTAGTAATAATTCCCACCAAATATTTTCTACCCTCATGTATATATTCATGTGCCTGAAGGCAGCCTCATATTTCTATAATTCTTTGTTGTCATATCTAAAATTTTATTCCATTCCACCACACATCTGTATAAGCAATAACATTTGTAAATGCAACTAGTCTCCAGGAATGTTTTTGATTTGGGTTCTATATTACTGAAAAGAATCTCAACTATTTGGCAAGCTGATATCCTCATAAGATTCTATCTGTAAAACAGATGAGGGAAATCATGTGAGAGAGAGAGCGAGCATTAGAGGAATGAAACAAACACTTGTTCAACCTGAGTTTCCTGATATAAAAAGCTTCGGTGACGTATTAAGGTGCAAGGTTTGGTGAGAATTATCTGGAATCTATGCAACAGTGAAAGTTAATCTCAAAATATCTATATCTACCTATCCATCTTTGTAAAAATAAAAACAAATGGTTCTAGTTAGATAATTTTTACCTCTCAAGATCAATTCTTAGTATGATTTTGACTCCCAAAAGAACTGCATCAAGATTTGGAGTGTGTTTAAAAACAGATTCTATAGTGAAGCACTTGGCGAGCATGTTCACCAAGTGGAAACAATTTGACTTATCTTAGAGAGAAATCTCTGACTAAGTGTGAATTTGACAGCTATTCTCTTAAAGAAATAATATTTACAGATGCTATGCTATTTAGCATCATGTTGTGAGACAAATTCTGCTGGTCACAAAAGAACTGAATGGTGGGAGGTTTTGAATTCCATCATATAACAATACAGACTACAGTAAGGTCTACTACTCTTGGGCATGAGAGCACCAAGGTCACTGGATTTGTCCTGGTCATTCACTTAGTAACTATTTCTGTGTCACCTCTTTCATTATACATTATATATTATATTATGCCAAATGTTATATAAAGATGAATAAAAATAATTGTAACAAGAATAGTTTATTATTATTGCCTGTTCATTATGTGCCGGCATTGTACTAAATGCTTTAAGTACATAATCTCCTTTAATCCTTACCATAGCCGTGTGATATAGGCGTTATTATTGTCTTCATTTTGTGAGAAACTTAAATCTCAGAGATGTCTAGTAATGTGCACAAGGTCAAAGAGCTAGGATTTAAATATAGCTGTGCCTGACTCCAGTGCTTAAGTTCTTATCCAATGCATTATACTACCTCACAATAAAGAGTGGCTCAATTACAAAAATTCTTTCCCCAAATCTATAAAATTCAAGTTGAGCTTTTGATCTGAAAAAGATAATGTAAAAGTAGGTTTGAGAAGGAGGATTTAATTCCACAGTAATACAGAAATGCATTAAGCAATCTTTTCTTAGAATGAGTTTATGGACCATTTCACATAAGCTCCCCAAGTTCAAAAATCAGGATTATAGTGATTTTGGCTTAGACTCAAGCAAGCTAAGGAAAACAGAAATGAGAGAAAGGGCCTTCAAAAATCTCAAGTCCCATAGTGTGTGTGTGTGTGTGTGTGTGTGTGTGTGTAAAATAAAAATAGTATATAAAAAGACTTGAAGTTCTGAGACAAGAAAGAAACCTATCTGTTTTATAGACACCAAAGCAACAATTGAGTTTGTATATACTTTTTTGTAGGGAAGAATTTAAAACTTTCATGAGCTTCTCTAAAAACATTTTGAACCAGAACAGAAAAGAAAAACATATTTTTCAAGACTCCAAAGAGAGAGAGGTATAAAAAAAATGGTTATTACTTGAACTGAGAAGCTTGAGAATGATTCTAGGTCCACCCAAGCCAAGAGAATAATTGCCCTATTTAATGTCCATCACTGCATATTCCCAGGCATGTGTCATTTTGGTACTTTGTCTTTCAGTATCTTCCTCACCACTGGCTTTCCCATCCATTAATTTATCTCCCCTGAGTCTCTCTCTGCCTTTCCTCATTCACTTTCAGAACAGCAGGAGCGATTTCACCTGACCCTGAGGAGTGACTCTGGGGGAGTAACAAGAATATCTTCAGGAAACTGCTTTCCTCCACAGCTTTGGTGGAGTCTACACTTGGAGAAGGGGACCCCAACCTGCTCTGATGTGAAGGAAGCTGAACAGGTGGCCTCCAAACTATAGCTTCCACCTCGGGAAGCCAACTTGTCTTCAGATATAAGTCAAACCCTCCAGTTGTATTAGTAATTAATGTTATTTTTGGCCTCTTATCTACTGACTCTTTTTTTTCTTGTTTTTTCAATTATTCTGAATTGAATGGAGATATAGGATATCGTTTATCAGGCCCCTTGAAAGATTCTAAAATGATGGAGAATTGGATATCAATGACTGGCAAACAGAACACAAAGAAAACAAATGCTTCTTTTGTCATACTTTGGAAATAAAAGACTAGAATTGGACAGAAGTGGTTTACAAATTTATTTTGGTTCAGTTTTTTTCATCTCCAAACTACCAAAATAGCCCTGTTTGGCCAGATACAGTACAGGCCCATTTGTAAATGGGTATGTTTATCGCTTAATCACAAAAGCCAAGAAAGGTGGCAAGAACATGATTTCGAACCCTTTTCTGCAGCCAAGAGAAACATTTGATAGGGAAGAACTGGACTTAACATTAAGGGAATAAATGGGGATAAATCTAAGTTACAAAGAAGAGTCTTCTAGGTAATGTTCAGAATTGCATTTTCCTCTTTTCTTTCTTTTCTATTAATTGTACATCAGGATTGTTCAGGGTATAAAGACCATGAAAATGTGCTTTGCCCACACCCTACTATAGAGACTAAAATGACTAATATCTCCAGCTCAGAGAACTATATCAATGTTTGCCTCCAGGCTGTCTCATCCACTCATACCCACCCATGGACTACTCCAGCTTATGGCTGAGGGGAGTAGTGATTCTAAGGCAGACCCCACTCCAGAGAGACACTGGATGTTTTCTTGCAAACTTAATTCCAGGATTCCATGATAACTTTGCTAAAAATGTGTGCCTCCATCCAACCTTCTGTCTCTCCATCCTTCACTATAGGCTAGATCTGCATAGTGGTCAGATGGTTCTCCCAAGTACCTCTCTATTCCCTTTCATATGCCTATATGGCATCTTCCTAGAATAGAACTTCTAACTGTTTATCCCTTCTTGGTGTCTGCTTCCTCGGAAAACCATGGGAAATTTTATGGATAGCACAAATGGAGTCCTTTCACTTTGGAAAAGAACCAGAGACCAGCATTTATAAAACTCTATGAGAAAATGAAAAAGCAGGTTTGCTAAAGCTTTAGAATATTGTTAATGAAAGTCTCTATCCAATGCACAGTGGCTCTGTACTTTCAAGGATAGATTTTAAGCAATGTTAGTAAGAGATTTTTCAGAACTGATAGTTTTTGATTGTATGAGCATTGAAGAAGGAATAATATGAGGATTAGTTGTGAATGAATTGTCAGAATTGAATCAAAAAAGACAATATCAGAGGTTTCCCTAGACACACTGACCATGCTTTATCAATACCAAATAAAGAAGTGACTAGTAATTGGGAATAGAAATGCATTACTCAGCTCCAGTTACTCTGTTTACAGAATGAATAGAATAAGAGAAAACATCACTCACATTTTGGTGTCTAAATAAGATGTATATTTGCATATATGTGGTACCATTCCAAAATGAGTCTGAGTCTTTTCAATCTCTCCATTAGAGCATAACTCATAGACAAGTGAAAGTGCAAATTTTGCACTTGGGCTGGAAGGTCCTGGTAAGCAGAACTGTGAGGCTCAACATGGCAACCACTGACCATCACATTAGTGCAAAACTAAATTATTAGGTCTGGGAGTGCATCTCAGTGGTATGGGGTATGCTTTGCATGTGTGAAACCCTGGGTTCACATCTCAGCATACAAAAATTGATTGATTGATTGACTGATTAAATAATTTAAATTTGAATATAATTTAAAGTTCAGCTGTTCACATTTCAAGTATTTAACAACCATATGTGACTAGTAGCTCCTGCATTGAATAGCACAGAAATAGAATATTTTCATTATCAAAGAATGTTCTTTTAAATAGAACTATTCTAGAAGAGTTCCCTCAGGATAGCCTAGCTATCTGACTTTTTAAAGTAATTCTGCCAATTTTTGTGTGGAAACAGAGTGTTCCAAGGTCTAAAGAGGCTTAAAGACTGTTCCATAAACAATGGGGAATTTTAGGCTCCACTAAGGAGAGATCAGTTTCATCTGGGATGAGGATCTGTAACCAACATATTTCATTGAACTCTTTAAATTACTGTATTTTTCACCCTTTGCCTAATGAGAGTAAGTTTTAAGACAATGGGTAGCATTGCCCTGCTGTGGGCCTAGTGATGAGATACACCACCCTATTGTTAAAAGACAGGATGGATAGACCGGGGGTCTGTTTGATGTTTAGTCTGCTGGAGAAGAGCCAGAATCTTGAGGTCTCCTGCAGCCAGAGGAAGAAGCTGAGCTTCAAATGGGAAGAGGAAATATAGCATAGCTCGCTCTTCAGAGATGCCTTGGCCCTGCTCCTGAAAGAGTCCAACTTTACAGAGGAGGGCCTCTTAAAAGGAGGGAATCCTTCTGCTAGAATTGTTAACTCCATTGGGGAAAAAAATTCACTCACTGACAAACCCAATTGAGAAGCTCCAAGACTTCCTTACTGACATCTAGGAGATCAGGAAAAGCTATGATTGATCAGATGACTGAGTAAGTGTGCCACCTTGGAACAGATGCTGGACTGGAGAAGCAAAGAACCATAGGATTGTGCTCAGGATCTAAGGTTATGCTAAAATAGGTCTTATGTGGATGTCTTCCTCAGACTCCCACAACTTTCTCTGTTTCAGTGACTTAAAAATTGATTTGGTTCTATGGCGCCTGTTGTTCTTCTTGGCCTTTATTAAGACAAACGCTTGCTGGTGTGGCTTAAGGTTTATTTCCTACTGAATTTCCCCCATTTAAAACAGAGCGACTCTTCCCATTAATACCTTGGCCTGTAATCTTCATTCCCCCTCCTCACACTCTTCTCCATGTTCTCAGCTCCATTCTGATCTACCATGTTTTTTCTCCCATGTTTGACTTGTTCACACTGGTACCAATAGATCCTGTTCTCCATCTAGAATTAGAGATGGAACAGGACTCATTTTCTAAGAAGGAACTCACATTGTCAGTTCACCTTCCAGAGGATTACAAATTCTTTGACTTCAACAGCTTCATTTACTATTTAGATCTTCCATGAAATTAACTACAAATTTGTTCAATGAATGAAGGTCCACAGCATTCCTAGACACTAGTTCAGCTCTGGAAATCCAATGATAAACAACATAGACAAACTTCCTGAATATAGCTGCTTACATTTCAGTGTGGAGAGGCAGACAATGAATAAATATAAAAGTAAGTTCAATTATTTCCAATAGTAGCAACTGCTATTTACAAGTAAAATGGGGTCATAAGATACAGAATATTGAGGGAGGTGATTGGGATAGATATAATGATCTGAAATTCTCTCAGAGGAGGTGAAAATTGAGCAGAAATGTGGATAATAAGGAGGCAGTCATGTGAAACTCGAAGGGAAGACATTGCTAGACTGAAAGAATGGTCCAAAGGTATAAATGAGTTCATGATATGCTCCAGGGAAAGACGATGTGTGGCTAGAACAGAAAGAGAGAGTGGGGGAGTTTGGAAGAAAATGAAATTGGAAAGTCAAGATCATGAGATTCTTTTAAAAAGTTCTGATTTGATTCTAAATGTAACGGGAAATGGTTGAGGAGTTTGGACAAAGGCAATGGCCTTATTTGACTTAGGTTTTAAACAGAATTCTCTGAACAATATTTGGAAAGAGATCTAAGTCATTCAGGGTCCTAGCAGGAAAAAGAACCACACTCAAAAGTGTTTAAGTGAAGAGAGTTTAATGAAGGAACTATTTACAGAGGTATAGGTAGGAATAATAAAGCCAACAGGGGTTAGTAAAGGACTCAGGGACCCCCAGGCTGTCATCAGAGAAAAGCTGTTACCCCAAAGCCTGAAGGACAAGTTTAAAGAACAGTGATCCTTGAGATTTGGAGAGCTGAAGCCAAAGAAGCACCCCATAAAGGATAGGGGGGAGCAGACAGAAGAGGTAGTGCTCCAGAAATAAGTCTGTAAGAGACAACTGAATACACTGCGTGATAATAAATTCTAGGGAAAATGAAATTATGACATAGTATGAAATATTTGCCAATATTAAATATCATTTTCTTAAAATTCAAGAGTAGAGAAAAGTTTGTAAATATGGTTTTCAACTAATTTATTAAGGTGGCTTCATTCTACCTAAAGAAAACAGTGCCTATGAAAAATAACCCGAGTATCTTTTGAGATAATAAAGGAAGAACCAGTTATGTCAAAGTCATAAAGTAAAAAATATGAAAAAGCAGGTCATCTGGGAAAAAATCTACTTTATCTCCTGGACTCATTTTCCAGGATATTTGTGCTGGCCTCCCCAGCTCTTAGATAAATACTCTCCCAGGTAGAACTATGAATGATAAATGACTGTGGGCAGACGTTTCAACTATGTTTCTATGAGAAGCAAACATCAACTTCAAGAATGTTCTCATAACCACCATACCTGAAACCCAGATTTTCTCCCATTTTTGTAATATTTTAATGTTTTCAACATTTTCATCACCTGCTGGGACACCTGAGTCATAAAAAAAAGAGCAAAAGGGTTCATTAAAACAGAAATATAATTAAACATTCTTTAACAGTAATATACCACACTAATGAAAGGGAACAATCTTCCCTAGGTAAAAGACAGAGAATCTTTAGCATAACAGTGATCAGGAATCTTTCTAAGGAAGGAATTAAACTTAGAAGTAGAAAGATCTGCTGGCCTTTTAGATGCTCTGTTCTCCTTCTGTTAGCTCCCACTTCCTGTGCACAAGGTCTGAGCCTTTTCTACCTCACCATCCAAAAAGGAAGAATGAAACAGATACTTGGGCCCAGAGTATTGGGGGAAAAAACGAGATAATGCAGACAGGCTGAGAGTCAAGAGGAAAAACTGACTTCTATTTCTGTCCATAAAAGAGGAAGGCTAATAGAAAACTGGACAAACACAAGAAAAACTACTTTCGAATACTGAACAACAGGCAGCACAACCATTAAGACCCTTGATAATGGGGTCTGAGGGTCAGGTGAATGTTACCATGCCCAGGTGACTCAGAGAAGAGGACCTGGCAGTCTCTTTTAAGCAGATATGCTGGAATTCAGGGAAGCCAGAGTTGCTAGAACTTTTAAGGCAATGTACCTAAGAGTACAAAACCACATAGAGAAAGAATTCCAGAAATCTGTGTAAAGGTCACCTTGAATCTTTGGCTAAGGAACAATCTGCCCAGTTTTAAGGTGAAATCCTAGGAGAATAGACAATAACAATTTCTGAGGGGGGGAAAAAGAGCAATTACCAGGGAGTTAGAGATGAACACTTCCTGGAGCTAAAACAGGGCTGGGCATAGAACAATTTGAACTCCTGCCAGCAAGTATAGAGAGATTTTGCTGAAGACACAAGGCATGCAGTAGACTGTAAAAGGTCCATGCCTTAAGAGTGAAGATAAACTTAGCTCTAAAATAAAAGATACTCCATACCCACTCAAGATGAAAGAGCTGAAAAATAAGCTTTGAGACACCGAACTAATCTGCAAGTGACTTAATTGTCTTCAGGCAAAATTCAAAACTCACATTAACACAGAAATATCCACCACTCAACAATTCAAAAAAATAAACTTCAGAGTCTAGCAACCAGTTTAGAATTAAAAACAATTAATAAAAATACATCCAGAAATAATAGAGACTTAATTAGAAGATTGGATACTTATATTTGCTTCACATATTAAAGGAAGCAAAGAAAAGAAAGAATCATAATAATGAAAGAAATGAAAAACATACATAAAACCAAAAGAAACATCTAGAAATTAAAATAGTCAAAAATGAAACTGACTAGAGGCAATTAACAACAAACACTGTAGCAGGAAAAAATCAGTGAACTGGAGGCAATAGCAATAGACCTATCCAAATAAAACTCCAAGGTGAAAATCACTAAAAAATTGACAGAACCTCAATGACCTGTAGAATATCAAGTATGTTAATACACATGTGATTGGAGTCTGGAGGGTAGGAAAAAATAATGTAAGATAATTTTCAGATTTGGAATAACCTATCAACAAACAGATCAAAAAAGCTCAATGACAAAAAATATAAAGAAAATCACATAAAGGTATATTATGAAAAAAAATTACTGAAAACAAGCATCAAAATAAAATTTAAAACAATCAAAGGAAAACACATAGAGGAACCAAAAAAAAAAAAATGTCCGAAGAATTTCTGTCAGAAACTATGCAAGCCAAAGTACATCACAGAAACAACAAAATTACCACAGTAGAATTTATATGTCATCAAAATATTTTTGTGGGGAAAAAATTAAAATTTCATCAAAAAAGCAAGTTGAAAGAATTCCATGAATAAATCATTAGTGGAAATAAGATGGAACTCCAAAAGTATTAAGTTAATATAAAATAAGGCAGAAAAAAATGAAAATGAACAACTAGCAAAATGGTAGAATTAAATAGATCAAGCAGATTGGAAAAGCAAGAAAAGGGAGAGAAAGGGAAGGTCCTGGGGAATGAAAGTGCTCAAATTGTATGTGTAAATACCAATGTGGCGTATGAATCCCACTATTGCATATAATTATAATGTACCAATAAATTATTAATTGAATAAAAAGATAGTATAATTAAACTCAATTATATCATTACTTCTGTAAATAGTTTATATATTTTCCTTTAAAGACAGAGATTATCAGACTTTTTATAATAAGTCCTCACTAATACCCAACTCTGTAAGTCAGCTTTCTGTTACTCTAACATATATCTGAGATAATCACCTTATAGAGAGAAAAGGTTTACTTTGGATCAGGCAGATCTATTGCTTTCAGGCCTCTAGTGGGGATGGGGGCAGCACATCATGGTGGGAGAATATGGCAAAGCAAAACTTTAACACAAGTTAAAGAAAAGAAAGGAAGAAACTGGGATCCCATAATTCCTTTTGAAGCCATGTCCCTCATGACCTAAAACTTCCCACAAGGCCCTGTCTCTTAAAGATTCCTTTACCTCCCAAATATGCACTTAGCTGGGTCTTTGGGTGGGGGGGGGGTATTCCAGATCAAGTTATAAACTCAATGGTATACAGTTTACAAGGATTTTTTTTTCTTTTTTCGTGGTACTAGGGATTGAACCAGGATCTCACACACGCTAGGCAAGTGCTCTAAGACTAAGCTACATCCCCATATATTTTTTAAACATTTATTTTGGTACAGGGTCTCACTAACTTGTCCAGGCTGGACTCAAACTTGCAATCCTCCTGCCTCAGCCTCCTGAGTAGCTGGGATTATAGGCATGCATTATCCCACTCTGCTAAGAAACATATTTTAAAGACAAAGATATGGGTAGGATGGAATAAAGATATATCATGAAAACATTAATTATAAGAAAGCTGGACTGTCTATATTAATGTCAGAGAAGGTAAACATTGCAAGAAGGAATGTTGACAGGTTAAAGTTGGACATTTCAAAAAGATGAAGGGATCAATTCATCAAAAAGATACAAGTCTAAATTTGTATGTATTCAATAAGTTTTGAAATATTAAAAACAATTCTTAACAGAGTGAAGGAAGACAAATACAAAATGTGATTGGACATATCAGCACTTGTTTCTCTCTCTCTCTCTCTCTCTCTCTCTCTCTCTTCTTTTTTTTTTCTTGGTGTGTGTGTGTGTGTGTGTGTGTGTGTGTGTGCAGTGCTGGGATTTAACTCAGGGCCTTCTGAATGCTAAGCAAGCACTCTACTGTTTGGTTACATCTCCGGCCCCCTCAATAGTAATTCAAACAATTAGAAAATCCATTCAGATGTGAAATGTTTGAACAATACTATCAACCATTCAGAGCTTATTGGCCTTTGTAAATTCTTCCATCCAATATCAGAATATGCATTTTTCAAGTGCATATGATATTTTTATTATAGCATACCAAATACCATACCATAAAAATTAGTTCAATGAACTAAAAAGGATTAAATTCATACCACATATATTACCTTATTACAACCAATTAAAATAGAAATTAATAACATTTAGAAAAATTCTTGTTTGGAAGTTAAGTTAGAAAGAAAATCACAGAAGAAACACTGAAACTTGTGGAATGCAACTAAATTTCCACTTAGAGAAGACATGGTAGTTTAAAGTGATTATATAAAATAAGAGAGACAAATTATGAATATCAAGAATTAAGTAGAGACATTAAACATCCTGCAGATGTTAAAGGAAAAAGAACTATTACAAAACTGTATGGCAAGGGGCTGGGGTTGTAGCTCAGTGGCAGAGCGCTTGCCTAGCATGCGTGAGGCACTGGGTTCGATCCTCAGCACCACATAAACTAATAAAACAAAGGTATTCTGCCAATCTACAACTATAAAATATATTTTTAAAAAAAAATTTGGCAAAAAAATAACAACTTCAATGAAATGGGAAATTTTCTTGAAACATATAAATTACCAAAAACTGATTAAGTATTATGGTTTAGGTATGAGGTGTCCCCCAAAAGCTTATGTGTGGGAGAATGCAAAAAAAAAATTAGAGGTGAAATGATTGGGTTGTGAGAGCCTTAACCTAATCAGTGCATTAATCCCCTGATAGGTATTAACTTCTTGTAACTGTTGCACAGGGTATGGCTGAAGGAGGTTGGGGCATGCCTTTGGGGTATATATTTTGTCCTTGATGAGCAGCGCTTTCTTTATCTTCTCTCTTTCTGATATGATGTCTTGAGCTGCTTTCCTCTGGCACATTCTTTGGGCATGATGTTCTCTGCCTTACTCTGGGCCCAGATCAACAGAGTCAGTCATCCATGGACTGAGACCACTGAAACTGTGAGCCCCCAAATAAACTTTTCCTCCTCTAATTGTTCTTGTCAGGTCTTTTGGTCACAGCATTGTAAAAGCTGACTAAAACAATAAGCAATAGAAAAATCTCAACGTCATAAATCTATTAAAGAAATTGATTTATTTTTTTTGCACCCAGGATTGAACTCAGGGGCATTCAATGACTGAGCCACATTCCCAGCCTTATTTTGTATTTTATTTTGAGACAGAGTCTCACTTAGTTGCTTAGTTCTTCAAGATCCTCCTGCCTCAGACTCCTTAGCCCCTGGGATATCAGGCTTGCACAACAGCACCCAGCTCCCAAATCACTTTTAAGACACTAGCTCAATCCTAGTACTAAAACCAAATTAAGACATTAAAACAAAACTACATGACAATATTCTTCAAAAGCCAAGACAAAAACTTCAACAAAACATAATGAGAATAAGGCATTAATTAATTAATTAATTACTATTAAACCAAGCAATAATTAATTATTTAACAATAATAAATAATTTACAGTAACAGAATAAAAGGAAAAAGTATAATAATTTAATGGCTATAGAGAAATCATTAATAAATTTCAATATTCATTCTTTTTTTTAACTTTCAGGAAACTAGGAAAAGAAAAAAAATTAAGCTGAAAAATAGTATCTGTGAAAAAATAACAGCTTCAATTGTATTTAATGAAGAAAGACTAAAAGCTTTATCACTAAGATCAGGAGGAATGTTAAAATGGCCACTACTACTTTTACTCAACATTGTACTAGAAGTCTTAGTGCAAAAGGAAAAGAAAAAGGCATACAAATTTGAAAAGAAACTAAAATTCTCTTTTCAGACAGCATAATCATATTCATTTTATAGATTTCTCAGGAATCTACCAAAAAAAAAGCTTCTAGAATTTATATTCCAGTTTAGCAAGGTCACAGATACAAGGTCAAGACATAGAAATCAATATTATTTCTAAATACTAGCAACAAATGATTGGGAATTATAATTTTAAAATAATGCCAGCTATCAGAAACATGAAATACTCATGAATTAATTTAATAGAATATGTGTAAGAACTGTTGAAAAATCCAAAACATTGCTAAGAAATTAAGGACCAAAAGAAGTGGAGATATAAAACCATGTCTGTAGATTGGAAGACTTAATGCTATTTAGATAAGAAATAACAGTTTCCCCAAAATTGGTCCAGAATATTCTAATGATCCTGCCCTCCTGGAAGTCATCAGAGTGAGTTTTCTAAATTTTAGCATTGGTTATGTAATTTGTCTATGTAAAAATAATCTTTATATCTCCCCAGGACTCATAGGACAAAGTCTAAAGTCATTAGAATAGCAGACAATGCCCTTCCTGATCTGAGCCACCTGCTGTTCTCTCCAGGTCTCTCACTGAAATGTCCACTTTTATTCCCTGGTGAACTCTTTTCATCCAACATCCAGCTTTGATCCTGCTCTGATCTACCCAGGAGACTTCATTACTGCCTCTTCTAAGCCCACAGATACTCTGTGTTATCCCCTTTCATCCAATATTACCATAGTTCACTTGATAATCTCTACGTCCCCCAGATAGGCTGTGTGATCTTTTGTGGGCTCTGCCTTGAGGACAGGGAGGGCTATGCCATATTCATTTTTGTTTCTCTAGTACTGGTACAGTGGCTGGCACACAGTAGACACTTGAATATTTTGGAATGAATCGTTGTCTGACTGGATGAAAGAGAATTGGAGTCCTTTCAAGGATGAAATACCCCAAATAGATGGAATTTAAAGGTAAATAGGAGGGCTGGGGTTGTAGCTCAGGGAAAGAGCACTTGCCTAGCATGTGTGAGGCACTGAGTTCAATTCTCAGCACCACATACTAATAAACAAAATAAAGGTCCATCAACAACCAAAAAATATTTTTTTAAATATTGAAAATTTTAAAAAATAAAGGTGAATAGAATACCTTCTCTAAGGTTGGCTAAGATAAATATGAAAAATGATATTTCATAACAGAAAGAATTGTTACAAATTTTTATTCTGGCTCCCTTTCCATTCTGGCATTGCTAAAAATCTAAAGCAGGTCTGAGGAAATTACATTTGACCACAAGCCCCACAAGCTATTCTAGTTTCCCATAATAAATCTAAAAGAGAATTTTTTTAAATATGTCATGTACAGCCTCATCCTACCTTGGTTTCCAAATCCTCTCCTCCCCGCCTTTTTTTTTTAAACTTTCCTTTTCATACTAGACAAGTGAAAATATTCTAAAAATAGACTATTGACAGCATGCCTACCTCTCCACATGCAAGAATTAGCTGCCGCCCTTTCTAGAACCTGATTCTCCTGCATTTTCTTTGTCCTGTGAGTTTGGGTATGTGCATATACTTTTAATGATTTTTCACAGATCCCTGAAATTAACCTAGCAGAAGAGTTTGAGAGCCCTATAAAAACTAACTCTTTTTGGTATCTGGAGATAAATACATTTCTACAACTTTATTTTAAAATACTTAATCATTTTAAAATCCCATTTTGAAACCAAATTTGATCTAGAGACAGCTATGAAGAAAATATGACACAGTTAAAATGAAAGCAGGAAAACACTTGGGAAAATTCCAGAAATCCTTGCTTCAACCAGGTTAGGCAGAGAAGGCTTGCAAAATCATGATATAGGGTAAAATTTGTCTTCTGAATAGCTTATCTCCTCCCGTCCATAGTATTTCTCCATACTGAAACTGTAATTAAACTGTAATAAGAATTAATGAATTTCTTCTCCTTCATATTTGCCTCTCACAAGAGGACAAAAGGCTTCCCCACTGTACTTTGGATTAAACCAAAAGAAATTATTTTTCTGAAGTAAAAGGAGAGGGCATGGACTTACTACCTCTTCTGTGGACAGGAAAATTATCTAAGCTGCTGGGGACCAGTATCAGCCAACACTGAAGGAAGTTCTCAGGGCTCCTTTAAGAGCCAAGTTGTCATCATCAATGTCCTGTGGAAGATAAGCACAGGTCCTGTTAACTTAAACTCCTACATTTTGAAAGAACCTAGCACACTAAAGAGCAGCAGTAATAGGATTCCAACTTCTCTTCTCCTTTCTATCTGCTAACATCCAAAGATCTTTCCTGTCACATTCTCAGATAATTGGTTTCTACCCCTCTTCCTTGAATGCAAGATTTTTTTTTCTCTTTCCTAACTGTTTGCATTCCTTTGCTCTCTGTTTTAAATTTTCCCCTTTGTCTTTTCACCTCAGTTTGTCAAGGCCGCTTAAATCCTATTGTTATCTCTTAAATTGTTGCTTGTCCACTCAGAAACCAACTTCTCAAGGTAAAATAATTTGAATGTGTTAACTGCATTCAATAAATCTTGTAGTACCACAAGGAAAACCACAGCAAGTTCAATCCAAGTTCCATGACCTCAGGTTTTAGAAGTCATTTTGACAGCTACCATTGCTATGTGTATTATTTAGTAACTGGTGTTTACCATGTGATATCTTTTCCTGCAAATTCTAGGGGTGAATTGCCAGGAAGAAATGGCCTGGCTGAATATCAGTGCTACTGAAGCTTATCAACTCACTCTTCCTAGAATGTACCAGGGTCTACTTAAATAAAATTATTAAAAAAAAGAAAAAGGAAAAGGAAAAAGAGAAACAAGGCAGAATATATTTTGAGTTACAAGGGTGATTGATTGTTATAGTTCGGATATGAGGTGCCTCCCACCCCCAAAGCTCTTGTGTTAATGCAGGATGTGAAATGATTAGATGAGAGTCAGAACCTAATCAATCCATCCTCGTTTTAATGGACTAACTGGCTGATAACTATAAGCAGGTGAGGTGTGGATGAAGGAATTTAGGTCAATGGGTTATATCCTTGGGCATATATTTCTTGTTCCCCTGGTTGATTTCTCTCTCTCTCTCTCTCTCTCTCTCTCTCTCTCTCTCTCTCTCTCCCCACCACCTCCACCATTTCTGGTCACCATGAGCTGAGCAGTTTGCCTCCTCCACACACTTCCACCATGATGTTCGGCCTTACCTTGGGCCCAAAGCAGTAAATTGGCCAACCATGGACTGAATCTCTGAAACGATGAGCCCAGGTACACTTTTCCTCCTTTTAGTTGTTCTTATCAGGTATTTTGGTCACAGCAATGAAAAACTGACTAACACATTGTCTATAATTCCCTTCTTTGATCACATGAAGAATGATGAGTAAAGGGAAGAATTAATAAAAATAAATTATTAGTAAAAATAAAGAACATTTAATGGAAGATAATAAAACGTTTTAAAGTCAATACAGCATCTCAATCAGTGAGGCAAAGATTGAATTTAGAGGGCTGAGTGTGGAAATGGAGCTGATCACATATAGACTACCTGAGGTGCCCACAGTACACCTAAGCTACATCACAGCTGGAATTTGAACACCAAAGAAGTAAAGCAGATGTTAAAAGAGTTGGTAAGTTTTTGAGAAAGAATGCCCTGTTGTCAGAAAAAAGAATCGACTACACAAGTTGGATTTAAGAAAAATGTTTCACTATCAAAAAGAAAAGCTATATTGAGAGGTTCACAAAACCTGCTTCTTAGATAACCCCTGACCTAATTCTCATGGCCTTGTGACTGATTCCCAGCATTAACCTATACAAAACTGAGTCACCACGATGGCCACTCATGTTAACAGGTAATAGGACCCCTTAGTAACTGGAAAACATCTGTCGTCGAGGTCTCCTTTTATATCACTCTAAGCTCTCCACGAAAAGTAATCCCTCAAAAGTACATTCCCGAAGACATATTAAAATTCTTGACTCTTTTTCCCCCCTTTCAATATTTCTTCCACTAGTAACTCTGCCCTCTCCAGTATGAATCCAGCTGGTTAGTCTTCTAGACTAACCAGAGTCTCCATTTTTCCTCACTCACTCATTGACTCAGCAAAAGGTATAAACTACAGTCTAGTCCAAAGATTTCTAACCAGTATGTAAGGTGACCATCCTGTTCTGGTTTGCCCAGGATTTCCCCAGTTTTAGCACAGAAAACCTTCTATCTTTTGTGTAAACCCTACTGCAGTGCTACAAATAGGTGAAGATATTGCTGCTGTCAGTTCTAGGGACATCAGGACTGAACCTGGAGCAGCTAAAGTTCTTGGATCCATAATTTCCAGCCACAGAGGGTCTCATCCATTTACCCAGTTGGCCTCTACAAATGCCATTTTCTGCTTGCCATGATGTGAAGAAAAAGCATAGATCTAGGCAACTTTATTTTAGTATAGTTAGTTGAAGGGAATGGGTAGAAAATGTTGCAAATTGATATATTTTCTTTTCCGTTGTACTCCTAGTAAGACTATACACTTGAAAAGAAACTCTGAGAGGCTCAGCCCAAGGTTGCTCCTTTTCTTCTGGGCAGGGGTATCAGCACAGCACTGCTACATCATTGTCTAATCTTGTGAGATCTCAGGAAGGAGCAGTACCAGGGCACCATCTCCAACCTGTAAAGGCAGCACCATTCTCCATAGCAAAAGCTATTATAGGTTGCAAGAAACTAGGCTGAAGTAGTAAGCAAGACTAGTGCATGAGGAAGCATCAAGAGCTCTTAGTGGAGCACAGGACAGGGGTGAAAATAATAACAAGATCGTTGATTGGGTGCCTGCTGTGTGACAAACCCTACACTAACAACTCCACATAATTATCTCACTTAATACTCTTCCAATACTCTTCTAAGCTCTGTTTTATAACTGAGGAGACTGACCCAGTGAAATTAAATAACTTGTATCACCCAGCAAATAAAGCAAGGATGCAAAATTCAACGAGTATTTCTAATGTGGAAACCCATAGTCTTAACTGCTCCACTTCAGAGACATTAGCACCCTCCCTTGAGGCAGCCAGCACCTAACAGCCATCACATCTAGATCTTAACTTTGCCAGATGATGAGAGAACAACTTTGTATATCACAACTAGGATTCAAGCATGACCATATCCACCAGTTGATAGTGAAAGGGCCTACAAATTCTACAATTTCAAGTAAATGTCAAAGCCAGAGAAACGCCTAGTGTGAGCTTTATTTACCATGAGGCTGGTGTCCCAGGCAAACATACAATCGAGGCCAAAGAGGTATGCTCAAGTAGTGGATCGTATGGAAGATCCTATTACTCATAATATCCCTTGGTACTTTACAAATAACTCCCAACATTCCATTGCTTAAACCCTTTAAATTAAAAATGGATTTCCTTGATTTTTCCCTGGCATGGTTGATAATAGTTGATCTTTGGTCATGTATTCATCACCATGAGGGATATATGATATGACCTAGAAGGTCAAGAAGGGATGCCTCAAAAAAGACAAAAAATGTCACCCAATGGGAATATTCAACACACCAAGGAGAATCTTTGTGATAAACTTGTTGTTTGTTTCGCTCATTTTTTTTTTGGGGGGGGGTGTTGTTTTTTTATTTCTTCTTAAGGCTAGCCCTATGATTAAATAGGTAGACATGAGTTTGGGGCATGAATTTTTGACTAAAGAACATATTTTCCTAAAATGTTAAGAAAACATTATCCAATAAGTGTCCTATTTTGCTTTGTTTGCTTTTTAATCAACCCAGGATAAAAGAAGTATCAGAGCTATGAATATAAATAACTTGTTGAACTTTTGGGAACACTTCAGAAACTTATGGCAAAAAAAAAACAACTCAGAATGTTATTTTTTGAAATTCAAACCATCCTAGAAAATTAATCCACTGAAATAGTTACTTGGCTACTTTAGCAATGTCAAAAATAATAAATGAGATAGATTTATTTCTCTTTTGTATAGACATCCAAGTTGATGAGGGTTGGGAAGTACTGCTCAACAATTTGCCTAGGAAATTCAGATTCTCTATTTAGTTACTCTGGGATTTGGTAAGATCATCTTTATTGTTAAGCAGTGTCTTCACCAACAAGCCCATGATCTAGACATCCAAAAAGAAATAACAGGGATAAAGGTATCAAATATTCAGTCTTTGGTAAAACTAGTCCTAGGTATGGTACAATATACATCCACTCATATTCTGTTGGCCCAAACTCTAAAACTATGGAGGAAAGAGAAGATGGCTATTAGAAACAACTACTGTCTGCCAAAGCTCTAGGATCACTTTAACTATATGCCAGGAGGATAAGAGTAGCAGTAACTATGGCAGAAAGAACATGAGACAAGAATTCAAAACCCTAGGTTCAGCACTGATTTGGTACTAACAAGGGATGTGGTCTTGGATCAGTTATTTTACTTCTATTCTTCAGCTTCTTCATCTGTGAAATTTTGACTAAAAGTTCTATAAAAATAGTCTAAAAGGTTTTAATTCTTCTGACCAACACTGAAACTTTAAATAAGATTGTATTTTGTATTGGAGTAAAAATAATACACAAAATCAAATTTATCATTCTAACTTGTTAAGTGTACAATGTAGTAGTATCAAGTATATTCACATTATTGTGAAACAGATCTCCAGAATTTATGCTACTTGCAGAAATGGAATCCTATAACCAGTAAGCAATGACTCTTTCTCTCTCCCTGGCAGTCCCTGGTAATCACCATTCTACTTTCTGTTTCTTTGAATTTGACTATCTGAAATAAGCCTTTATTGGCTTATTTCACTTAGCATAATGTCCTCAAGATTCATCCATGTTGTAACATGTGACAGGATTTCCTTCCTTTTAAAGACTGAACACTAGTCCATTTTATGTATATGTCACACATTTTCCCCATTCATTCACTGAAGGATATATTTGGGTTCCTTCTTGGCTATTGGAACAATGTTTCAATTAATATGGGTGTGAAAATATTTCTTCAAAACCTGTTTTGAATTCTTTCGGACATGCATCTAGAAGTTGGATTCCTAGTAGTATAGTAGTTCTCCAAATTAAGTTTGGTTCAATAAAATCTGAATTGCTTCCCAAAAATATCCCACAGGTAATGAACTGAAAAGTTTTACTGTGTTTTAACATCACAATTCTACAATCTTATCCAGAACAGATATGGCTATATTCATACAGATACCCTTAACATGAATGGAAGATGATACTTGATTCTATAAGAAAATATAAGATTTTGAGGAAATACCATGAATGTCTAAGATGATGAAATATCATATTACATCATTGACCAACACCCATGCTGATCATGACCAAGAGTCTGAACAAAAAAGGGACACAAATCCAGAAGATTAGTATATCCAGAATCATGAATGATATGGAAGCTATTTACTATAAGCAAACATTATGCAATTGTGGCTGCTAGTAAAACCACCAGTGGAAGGCTGTTGTCTCTGCATCTATGGATTGACCAGAGCCAGGAAGACAGGGTGAAGTAGGAGGACAAACTAGGATCCACGCAGATAACTTAGAACCTTCATTTGTTTCTCTTTGCCTCTAACCTCAGTGACACAGGTGTTCTACAGAAGCAGCTGATACTCAGGTCCAGTACTTGAAGAAGTGAAGAAGATGATCAAGCAACAGGTACAGAAGATGTGAGTCCAGCTGCCACTTAATGTCAATGTAAACAATAGGTCACCCTTCACCCTTCACCCTTCTACCAGATCTCCCATTCAATTCAGCAGTAATTCTTTTTGGAGCTACCTTCAAAATAGATCCAGAATCGAAATATTCTAATGACCTGGTTGCTACCCCTGTTATTTCTCATATAGATTTTGCAGTAATCTTCTAAATGGTCTTCTTACTTCTTCCATGCCCCCCACCCCGACAATGGATTCTCAAAACATCAACCAAAGTGACTATGCTAAAACATAAAGCAGATTTTGCCTCTATTTCCTGATCAAAACCCACCTCACTGTTGGGGAAAACCACAGGATTCAAAAGGGACTTCCAAGTTCTGACCCTATTCATCTCTCTCAGTGTATCTCCCTGCGTCATACAGATACCTAGGATTTATTCGGGTTTCTCTTGCCCTCACTACCTCCACTGCAGTAACCTTGGCCTCTTTACTATTCCTCAAGCATGCTGAATCTACTTCTGCCTCAGAGTCGTTGCCCATGTGGTTTCCTCTGGCTGGATCGTTCTTTCTATAACTATTTATGTCTTGCTTATTTCAATGAAAAGAACAAGTGAAAAGGCAACTTTTCACTAAAACCTTCTTAACTACCCTATTTAAAATAGCAAACCCCTAAGATTCTCTCTGACCTATTTTTTTTTTCAAATAAATATTTGATAGCCTTCATATTTTACTTGGTTACATTTTTATCCTCGCTAGAAAGACAACTCAATAAAGACATGAATATTTGTGGGAGGTATCCGTTATTGGTTTTGTTCTTGCTTTGTAATACTCGGCATTAAACTCAGGGTTCTTTACCATTGAGTTACATCTTCAGCCCTTATTACTCTTTATTTTGAGACAGAGTCTTGCTTGGCTATCCAGGCTGGCCTCAAACTTTCTAACCTCCTTCCTTAGCCTCCCAAGACTCTAGTATTATAGACATATGCCACCACACCCAACTATTGGAGGCATCTGTTTTGTTCACTGCTATATCCTTAGTATCTAGAACAATAAATATATGTTAAATAAATTCATAAACCCATTAATGAATGCTGGCATTATTTCACATATTTCTCTCTTCCTACAAACTCACAGAATTCTTTTGCCTTTAAATGACTCATGTATATTGACTATGGAAGTTTCTATATCAACTTAAGGACATTGGACCTATAAGATGAGAAATAACTGCCTAAGGTTTCTATTGATATTTGTCTTACTATGGAGTAAGGGATGTTACATCTCCTGAAAAGGGGGAGCTTGGGAGGAAATTCAGGTTAAGGAAGAAGTTGCTTCTTGCTTGAAATACTCATAGTCATCTCTGCATTTCACCTTGTCTAAAGTCATACTTTACCTATGCTTGAGAGTGTTCTTGGGCCAGACTTCTTCTTCTTTGTGAAAGCAATCACCTCAAACATCAGTGAACACCTGTATAAGAAAACTATGCATAATTTACTTAAGAAATTATTTTGTGACTAAACAGTAATAACATTTCCCTAGTTTTAATGCTATTTCCCAGGACAGAAAATGAAGAACTGCATCACTAGGCTATTTGCTTTGAAAAACATCCAGTTTCATAACCACTTACAAGTTTCATGGATTTTTTTCTACTGTAAGGATTACTAAAATATTTATTATGTTTTATATTTGAACTGTGGTAAATCAAAGGAATATAGTTCTTTCTGACCACAAAACTAATAAAAAAATAATAGCTGGCTAAGTATTAAATAAATTTACTTGGTATGTTCAGTTTACCTTTTTTTTTTTCATTTTTTATTATCCTTCCATTTCTTTGATAGCTAAACTCCCCCTTTTAATAGATTTGGTAATCTAAATTGGTAATCTAAATTTTTTTCTTTTTTTTTTCCTTTGTGTGTGTATGTATATCTATGCCTAAAATTTCAATGTTTCCTTTTTTAAAAAACTCAGTTCTGCCTCAGTATAAAGTGGATTTTTAAAGCAACTTTAGCTGAAAGGATCAAATGTAGCTCATTGTTCTTTAAAAGGAAGATATTCATTTTGCCTACCAAATACAATGTTGTGTCAGTTTGTCATTTATGCACAAAGTACTTTTAAAATACTAAGACAAATGTTGACTCTGTGATAGTTAAAAATCAAATTTAATGACATAATGACCCATGTCTTAATGATTAGAGATTAGGTTCAATACACTATTGGTTATTCATTCAAACTGTCCTTTGACTAATTTGCATGTATAGGTAAATATTCTATTGATAAAGCTGCTTATTTGAGAAGAATTATATGGTGGTGCATTGCAATAATTAAACCTAATTTGGTCACAGCGTGGCTCAAAATTCATTTAATCTCAATTACACTGTACTTTTTAAGTTGTTCCAATGCTTCACATAAACTGCGTCACCCTTAAAAGAATTTGTGAAGATAACTTCATATTACTCATTCAAGGCTTGTTTATGCCAGCTTTTATCTGAAACAATATTTACTGCCAAGTCAGTCTTTGCTTTTTCAAAAACTTTTTTTTCTTAGCAATAACTCCTGTCACCGAGTAGATAGGGCACAAACTAAATTTTAATACTATAAAAAATATAATGAAGAAGATAGGACTACCAAAAACATAATTTGTCTCAAAATCCATGTCAATTTGTTTTATCTGCACAATCTCTCTCCTCCACAGATCTTGTCATTAAATATTTAGTATATTAAAATGTCTTTAATTAGGTTTCACAGAGCTAGAGACTTAACCCTCCAAAGATATTCAGGAATGGTAGTGTAATAAAAGAATATAGCTTTGAAATTCTAGGGGTTGGGAAGTACAGTGACAGGAATACAACAAACAAATTCTTGACTTAGAGTTCCAAGATAGGCACTTTGTAGCTTTAGTGCAAATAATATCAAAAGCTGGATTTTAAACAGGAACATATCCTGGAATACTTATTACATAAAATTGATGCTGTAATCATTAGACTTGAAGAAAGTGCAATATTATTGTAAGGGAACAAAGGTATGTCACCTTTCCTCTACCACCATAAGGGTCAAGGCCAACACTTCTATAACAAAAAAAAAAAAAAAAAAGTTTAAGGAGAGAAAGGCACACACAAAAAATAATTAATCAAAGTTTTATATGATAGGGAATAAGGGTCAAGGCCAACATTTCTATAACAAACAAACAAACAAAAAACAAGGAGAAAAAAGCCGCCCAAAATAATTAAAGTTTTATATGATAGGGAATATTTGGAATGAAAGCTCAATACCCATATCCATATAAATAAATGGACAGTCACATAGAGATGTGATTGGACAAAAGGGTCTGATCTGATGGTAATAGACTGGAGGGAGAACCTAAGTAGACTGAAGGAGGCCTGTGTGTTCAGATTCTTTCTAGCCTCTCTCTGTAGCATTCCTGTGAGGACCCTTCTGGAATGAAGTCTTCAAGGGAGAAGGGAGAAAGGACCTTTGTAGGTACTATGACTAGTTCTGGAAAAGAGGCATTCTAGTTTCTATAACTCATTTTGAGGAAAATGAATTCTGGATTCTGTGACTCACTTTGAGGGAGAAAGAAGAGTGGGAGACAGGAGGGTGAGAGAGGGTCAGGAAAACCTTGTTTCTGAGGCCTTCCAATCTCCTTTAGTTCAAAGTACTCACTCACATGCCAAAACCCATGCTTTGGAGTCTCATGTTATGAGCCCTGATAGAATCAAACTCCCTTTTTAACTTCTAGTGATAATGTTAAAAAAACATTTTAACACTCCTGAAGCTTAATTTTCTCATTTCTAAAGTGATTTTTTTCCCTAGAATTCATTTAGCTAATAAGTTAAAACCCACCAGAGCATGTGGCATGTAATAGATATTCACATGGCCTGATCAGCTGGCCGCTGTCATTCACTGAAGGCTGGCCACTGTGATTGGCGGGAACTCAGATATGTGTTAAGAAAGTATACTCCTAAATTAGGCCTCCATTTAGTTTACTTTCTAGGTTACACTTCAGTTTCTCATGTAAGGACTCATAGTTTAGAGGTATCCTTAGGCCAAATTTAGTTTAAACACAACTTTGAAAGATTAGAATTTTCTTTTGTTTAAAAAGGGCGGTTCTTTCTTTAAATTATTACTCTAATGCAGGGACTACAGCAGTGAAGGATGGAGAGAAGGATTCAAAGAGGTTGTCACTTGTCACCACAGCCCCCAGGGAGGAGAGCAGAGATTCAAGGAGAGTAATGACATTCACTCAGAGAAACCAATATTTGGTAACATTTACTCAAAGTTTCTGAATCATTTCTCTTCATCCTGGTTGCTAACTACCCCTTACCTAATAAACTAGATAAACAAGCCCCTGTAGATTGAAATAACTGATTCTTCAATCTTTATAAAATAGGTTTAAAAAGTAGGGGGAAAAGTCAAAAGACTAATCCTATACAAATAAAATCTGGTTTCAGAATAAAATGTTCACTCATACAGGGTAAATAGCTCCTTCAAGCCTAAATGGTTCCCTAAATTGAACTTCCTCTTTTTAATCTCATATGTCCCTCCTGTCCTTGAACTGTTTTGCCTCAAGGGACAATGTGATTCCTTAGGAGTGTTTCACATTGCATGATTCTTGATTTGATAGGAAGTTAAGCTGACTGTTTAAACTTGACATAAATATTTAAGTTAGACCTTCAAAGTCTGTATGCACACAAAAGTGTTTTAAGTTGTTAACAGTAATTAATATTGCGTGGCAGCGAACAGGAAATTAAAATTTTGTTTTTTGTATATTTCCATGTATTCCAAATTCTCTGTTAGTAGTGCTATTTTCACATTAAAAATGTTTAGTTAGCCAGGCATGGTGGTAATCCCAGTTGCATGGGAGGCTGAGGCAGAAGAATCACAAATTCAAGGCCAGCCTCAGCAACTTAGTGAGACTTTAAGGAATTTATATAGAGAGACCCTGCCTCAAAATAAAAAGAAGGAGGGAGGCTGGGGATGTGACTCAGTGGTAAAGCACCCCTGGGTTCAATCCCTAGTACCAAATAAATAAATAAATAAATTTTCAAAAAAATATATAGTTATTATATATGTGAGTAATTTCTCCAGCTAAGCCCTACAGATTTTGTTGTTTCCCCTGGTCTAGAAATTTAAGCATTATTATTTGGCTTCTACTATATTTTAGATGCAATAGTAGGAATTAGAGTTAAAATAAATAAGCACACAAACAAAAATGACAGTCCTTTTTCTTAAAGAACTTCCAGTCCAGGAGAGACAGATATATATTACAACATTCAGATGGTCAGTGGTATAAGGGAGATATCATTGTGCTGTGGAGATGCAAGAATAATGTGTAATTACATCAGTTGGGGTAACTCAGGGAGGTCTAGAAGAACACATCAGGGTTTGCCATGTGGAAAAGCAAGGAGAGGACATTCCAGTTAAAGAGAAGAAAGAGCATGAAAGACACCTTCACTGCCTAATTTTTCAGCTAGTCTAATTTCAAAGCACATTATCCTCATTAACTGGTTAGTCCATGTCAAATCTCTGAGGGTTATTTCTGTGAACAGTAAATTTGGTTGATTAGATTTTGATGTTAATAGGAACCTCGTGTTGATTTGACAGCTTGCCAAGAGAATGTATACAGAGAAACTAGGGTGAAGAACCATAGAATACATTAATCCAGCCCATTAGGGGATTCCAAGATAGGTAGTCATAGGAATTTATTCAACAGCTGATCTCGAGAATTTATTCTCTACTGTGTCTGAGAGTTAGGTTTTGGAGGGCAAATTTTTCCTACAGCGTCTCCATCCACAAACACAAACAGTGCACACCCAGGCATACCCAGTCCCCAGCACCAGCACCACCCAACGTTCCATATACACCACTTAATTTTCTGGTGAGGTAGGAAAAATAAATGAGTCAACATAAACCAACTCCATCTCTAAAGAGGAGGAAAAATATCTCAAAATTATGCCCCATTAATATCTAACAGTGGAAGAGCTTTGGTCCTTTTTCTTTATTCACTGACTCTACAAACACTTACCAGGTACTACAGATGTGAATCTTGATCCACAGAAGCTATGGCACAATGCCCTAGATGCTGTGACAGATGGATGGAGGTGGATTGAGTGTGTTTACGAAGACCAGCAACAGTGCCTCTAAGTCTGCAGGAGGGAACTGTGCCAGAAAGTCATCACAGTTCTCTGGGAAACTGCAGAGAACTGCAAATAGCTCAGTATGGCTGGAGCAAAGGGGGATTTGGAGGAGGAGACAATAAAACCGAAAATATAGAAAGAAGTGGGGTCATGAAAGGCCTTATGCACTAAATGAAAGAGTTTGAACTTTATCCCTGAAAGCTGTGAGGAGCTATTGAAGGATTTTAAACAAGGAAATGGCATGATTAAAAAGATCAGTGTCTCAGCAGTGTGAAGAACAGATTGGAGTGCGGTAGGGCACACTGAGGGAAGGAAATTAAGTTGGGAGCCATTTCAGGAAGCTAGGGACAATTAATGAGTTCAAATTAGTTCTGTGTGAATTACAAAGGAGGGGAAGACTTAAAGAGATAGTGAGGAAGGAGAGCATCATAATAAAGTGGATAAATAAGATTCCTTCCTCAACTTCAGGTTGTAAGGTATTTAGCATCGCAGGGAGGGACCACAAGGCAAGCACTGGTCCTACAGCCGTTTTCATTACAGTGAGAAGATAAAATGTTCGTAGAAGAGACTGAAGATATCGTTTGTTGGTGACGGTTCATGAGTTCTGGAAGGCACCATGGAACGTTCTAGTTGGTCTGCTTGTCAGAGCAGTTTAAAAAAGACATGGGGTTTAAAAATAAACACTTCTATACACAAGTTATAAAGAAGTCTTGAACAGGGATGTGGGCTCCATGTGGTCGACTTTGATGCTTATACGATGTGATATAGTCACATCAGTCTAACTTGTTAGACCACAGAAAGTTTTTCAATCATAATGCATGGCTGCAACATCAAAACAAGTGAAATATGGGGCGCTGTTTGCTTCAAGTACATAGTGTTGGCGCTCAGAACTAAATACCCCAAAATATGGCACTTTGGCATGCTAAGTATTCTGAACTGAGGTGATTAGAAGGGCCTCAGAAATAAGGTTTTTCTGTCCTTCTTACATCCTCCTGGATTTCTTTCCTTTCCCATCCTCCCATCCTCCCATCCCCCTGCCTTTTCTACTCCCAGTACCTACCCTCCAAGACAATTCATAGAAATCAGAATTCCTCATCTTTTGATCCAAGATGGATCAAAGATACTAGCACTTCTGTCTTCCAAATTAGTCCTAAAACCTAGAAAGGTCACTCTCTCCCTTCTTCCTTTAAAGACCCTTATTCTAGTCCTGTCCCTTACCTGGGAGGAAGGAAAGCTACACACACAGGCAAAGGTGAATCTGAACAGACAGGCCTTGTCGTGTCCCCTCCCTAAGGGTCAAATCCTTTCATCTACTTGCCTGTCTACACAGCACTCCATTCTGCATTGAACCTAAGAATAAAAAGAGAGTCTTCCCAGGGTCTTTGGGTCTTCATTCCTAAAGGCTCCTGTGTTACATAAAACTTTGATTAAATAAGTTTGCTTTGGTTTTCTTTTAATATCTTCTGTTTGGGAAGTTTCCAGTTGAGGAGTGAGAAAAGGTATTAGACTTTTCTGCCTATACAGTAGACAAGAATGGACTTAAGGGTATATAATTTCCTACAAGAAATTATTTTTAAAATCTATGTTATTTGAGTGATGAATAGAGAACAAACTAGAGGAATCAGTTTTTGTTTGTAAAAGTAATGGTAAAAAGTGGGAAAGGAACTTGAATCAGTACAGTTACGCAAGGACAATGAGGAGACATGTGTTTGTAGCCCTGATCTGGGGGTACTGGCGTAAGCTTCCAAATTATATAAAGGGATCAGAAATATGCACCGTCCAGCAGTCTTGGTTAAACTGGGGTTGATCATCCCCTCAGGATTGTCAGGTGGAGTCTTGTCAAGGATAGGAAGTTTGCTGTTGCCTGGAGAAGAGTTTTGACTCATTACAAAATGTTTATTGATTAGACCTGCTGTTCCTGAAATCCAAGGTGACTCAGAGCAAAGGAGGCAGAGGCAAAATGGAGGCAGAAATGCTAAACCTTTCATCCTGCTTTTAGTTACCCATTGCACTTTTACAGCTGCAAGTGAGGAGTTTAAGTTCTTGTTACAAAAGCATTCTCAAAGTGAACCCATGCCTTCCAGTCCTTTGATTAATTCTTTTGTTCTTTTAACTAATTTAATAGCTGATCTTTCTATTCCTTTTCTTTTTCTCTTTCTCTCTTTTCTCTCTCTCTCTCTCTCTCTCTCTCTCTCTCTCTCTCTCTCTCTCTCCCCCCTCTCCCTCTCCCTCTCTCTCTCTCTCTCTTTCTCTCTCTCTTTTATAGACTTTTCTGCCTATACAGTAGACAAGAATGGACTTAAGGGTATATAATTTCCTACAAGAAATTATTTTTAAAATCTATGTCATTTGAGTGATGAATAGAGAACAAACTAGAGGAATCAGTTTTTGTTTGCTTGCTTGTTTGTTAGTTCTAGTTAAAACAGAAAAGAAAATCACAAAGAAAATGATAGAGGTCTGACCTGGCAGTGAGGCCCTGCTTTCATAGGCCCAAAGGTTTTCCTTACCCCATCTAGTCTAGGCTGGGCAATTTCTGCCCACAGAATATCTCAACCACCCCCTCTCCTTGGTGCTATCCTTTTAGTTTGTTTAAAGTAACCTGAAAATGGTTTTGTTTGGGCATATCATATGCCTCTAAAAATTTTCTCAATGCCTTTGATATTTTATATTTTATTGGAGTACCAATTTTCAAAATAATTTCAATTATATTCTGTATTTCTATAGTTTCCATTGTAACATTTCCTTTTTCATCGCAGATTTTAGTAATTTGAGTTTTCTCTCTCCTTCTCTTCATTAGCATGGCTGAGGGTTTGTCAATTTTATTTATTTTTTCAAAGAACTAACTTTTTGTTTTGTCAATTTTTAAAATTATTTCTTTTTTTTTAATTTTTTAATATTTATTTTTAATATTTGGCGGACACATCTTTGTCTGTATGTGGTGCTGAGGATCGAACCCGGGCCGCACGCATGCCAGGCGAGCGCGCTACCGCTTGAGCCACATCCCCAGCCCCCAAAAATTGTTTCTTTTGTTTCAATTTCATTGATTTCAGCTCTGATTTTAATTATTTCCTGTCTTCTACTGCTTTGGGCATTGATTTGCTCTTCTTTTCTTGGGCTTTGAGATGTAATGTTAGGTCATTTATTTGTTGACTTTTTCTTCTTTGAAAAAAAAATGAAATTAAATCTTTCTCACCATGCACAAAACTCAAGTCAAAGTGGATCAAGGAACAAGGAATTAAACCAGAGACCTTGTGACTAATGGAAAAAAAAGTAGGCCCAAATTTCCATCATATTTTCCTTCATAAGACTCCTATAGTGCAAGAATTAAAACCAAGAATCAATAAATGTGATGGATTCAAATGGAAATTCTTCTTTTCCTTCTTCTCAGGAAAATAAACAATCAGTGAGGTGAATAGAGAGCCTACAGAATTGGAGAAAATCTTTACCACTTGCACATCAAATAAAGCACTAATCTCTAGGATATATAAAGAACTCAAAAACCTTAAAACCAAAAAAACAAATAACCCAATCAATAAATGGGCTAAGGTACTAAACAGACACTTCTCAGAAGAGGATATACAATCAATCAACAAACATGAAAAAATATTCAACATCTCTAGCAATTAGAGAAATGCAAATCAAAACTACTCCAAGATTTTCTCTCACACCAGTCAGAATGGCAGCTATTAAGAATACAAACAACAATAAGTGTTGGCGAAGATGTGGGGGAAAAGGCACACTCATACATTACTGGTGGGACTGCAAATTGGTGCAACCACTCTGGAAAGCAGTATGGAGATTCCTTGGGAAACTGGGAATGAAACCACCATTTGACCCAGCTATCCCACTCCTCAGTCTATACCCAAAGGACTTAAAAACAGCATACTTCAGGGACACAGCCATATCATTGTTTATAGCAGCACAATTCACAATAGCTAAATTGTGGAACCAACCTAGATGCCCTTCAGTAGAATGGATAGAGAAACTTTGGTATATATACACAGTGGTACATTACTCAGCATTAAAAGAGAATAAAATCATGGCATTTGCAGGTAAATGGATGGAGTTGGATAATATAATGCTAATGCTTCATTATGCTATAATGAAGCAAGCCAATCCCCCAAAACCAAAAGCAGAATGTTTTCTTTGATATGAAGATGAGGATGCTGACTCATAATGGCAATGGGAGTGAAGCATGGGAGGAATGGAGGATCTTTAGATAGGGCAAAGGGGAGGGAGGTAAAGGGAGGGGGTTGGAACGATGGGGGTAGAAATGATGATGGAATGAGTTAGACATCATCACCCTAAATACATGTATGAAGACATGAATGGTGTGAAAACACTTTGTGTACAGTGACTTGAAAAATTGTGCTCCATATAATATGAAATTAATTGCATTCTGCCATCATGTATAACAAATTAGAATAAATAAATAATTTAATAAACAAAAAAATAGTGATTCTGACCTGTGATCAATACAATTGTCCTTCAGTGTCCTAGGGAATCAGTTTCAAGATCCTTATGGACACCAAAATTCATGGATGCTCAAGTATCTTAAGTAAAATGGTATAATAGTTTAATGTATCATATGCCTAATCTTTTTTATACTTTAAATCATGTTTAAATTACTTATAATATCTAATACTATGTAAATGTCATATAAATAATAGAGAAATATAGTTTATCTAACACTATGTAAATGTCATATAAATAATATAAATATAAATAAAATAATATAAATATAAATATAAATATAAATGTCATATAAATAATAGTTAAACTCTATATATATATATATATATATATATATATATATATATATAGTTAAACTATATTTCTCTGGGAAAACAGCAAGAAAAAAGTTTGTACATTAAATATGGGCTCATTTTTTTCCCCAAAAAATAACAGATACCTTGAATCTATCTGCTTTCTTCTGTCGCTGCTGCTTCTGCTCTAGGGCAACCATTCTCATCTCCAGCTGAACAAGCGCAATATTCACCTAACATGTCTCTATACAATTTAACCTAGAGACCATTTCCAGGTTACTCTCCATCAAGAGACCAGAGAATTCTCTTTTCAAACCACTAATATCATCATGCTACTGCTTAAAGAGGTTTTGGTGGTTCTTAAAAGTTCATAAGATAAAAAGCAAAATCCTTAGGTAAGTCTTTTTTTTTTATTCTACCTCTACAGTACCCCTGCCCTGGGAACTTGAGTCACAGAGGCCTTCTCTAAGCCCTGGAAAGTACCACATGCCTATTCACCATGCACATATTACTTCCTCTGGAATATAAGAACATTTTTTGCCACCTCTTCCA
Organism: Marmota flaviventris; assembly: GCF_047511675.1. Lineage (NCBI taxonomy): Eukaryota > Metazoa > Chordata > Mammalia > Rodentia > Sciuridae > Marmota > Marmota flaviventris. Next base: position 56,438,742 of record NC_092504.1, on the reverse strand, counting down.
ACCTCTCCCAGGCCGCAAATAACCATCATCAATCCTCCCCTTCACCATGATTTTCACTTCAAGAGACCCTATTAATCATTCAAATCTCAGCTCTGATCCCTTCCTCAAAGAATCTTCTCTGATTTCCCAGGAAATTTCTTGTGGTTTAAGAAGTATGTATTTTTCCTCTGAAAAGTATGGAATGCTATTAGTTAATTGTCCTCTCAAACAGACTCTAAGTTCCATGAAGTCGGAAGTCATAGGTAGTTTTGCTGATCATTGTATTCTCACAACGAGCCAAGAGCTTGGGACACAGCAGACTTTAATTTAAATGTATTGAAGTGTATACGAAGGTGTAGTAGTTGATTTTTGCCTCATAACAAGCAACAAAAAATCTTAGTGGAATGCAAAAGTAAACATTTATTCATTTATTCCTATACTCACAGGTCTGCAGGGGATTCCACTTCTGTTAATTTGTCTAGACTCAGCTGGGTGACTCAGCCTTAAGCTGAAGTTCAGCTGTGCTTTACCTCCAGCTAAATATTACATTCAGGTCAGCTTCACCTGTATTCCCAGGTCACAGTCTCATGGTGAAGACAAAAAACAAGATCTAAGCCAAACTGCACAAGCACATTTATGGTTTCTGCTCATGTAGACAAGTCTACAACCATTCCATTAAACAAGTTACCTAGGTAAATCCAACAATCATGGGACAGAAAAATATGCTCTATCCAGAGGAGGAGGAGGAAAGAAGTGAATATTTGCAGAGCAATAGTTTCCGCTGTCATAGTTAGGTACAAAACCTGCTGCAATGAATTAGAAAGTGTTAAATGAGTTAAAGATGACATTTTATAAAGGCCAGTGTCATTCAATAGAGATAAAGCTGGGCAATCATAAAATATTTTATAAAACAAAAAACAGGTTGCATTTAAGATAGTTCTTGAATAAAGGAAGAATTTGAGCATTTAGAGTCAGAGGCACTTAGACACCTCAAGCAGCTAAAACTAGGAGAAGCAAAGGCGTTTCAGAATGCATGAAACATATTTTAACAGCTGTACATAGAGAAAATAGAGAAAAGTTACTACAATTTCGCCTAACAGTAATTAATCAGTAATGACTTTAAAGCAACAGAGTAACATGCTGAAGGGACTATCAATGTGCTGGCCACACATGGGACATATGGAGGGAAAGAGATTGAATGAAAGGAGAAACATCAGTCCGTTCTTACAATGTGTGTGAAAACATGACAATTGCTCAAACTTGACAGTTTGTCACCTGTCACCATTGTATGTCACCATTATATGTCACCTAGCATAACAGGCTTGTGGTACTGAGTGCCATAGTGATGAGGAAGACACACAGCATGCTCCCAGTAAGCTTGCAGTCTCGATTTGAGAGTTATCCTAGAAGATGTTATGGTAAGGGCCATGAAAAGAAATCACCTAGATTTTTTCTTTATTTACCTAACCACAATTTTTTTTCCCAAAACAAAATCACAGTAACATGCAGTGGGCAGAGAAGAAGGAGGAAGGTTAAGTCATGGAAGAAACAATTACAGAAAGAAAGCAAAACAATTACAAGAAAGGAAGCAAAATAACCACATTTCATAGAAGTCAAGGCAACAGAAAATTTTCTTAAAGTCATAGAGATAAAAAGCATCAAAATTTCAAATAGGATAAACAATAAACACCATATTATTTGATTTGGCAACAAATGAAGCTTCTTAGGAGTTGAACAGTTGGGCCAGAAACCAGATAACAATGACTTGAAGATTAGAAGGAGTTGATGAGAAAAAACAATGTATGCAGTGTGAACTTTTTAAAAAGCTCAACAATAATTGGAAAAGAAGAAACAAACTAGTAGTTTTAACGTTTCTTAACTATTGAATTAAAATAAATCCCCATGCATGAATTACTATCATCATTATTTGGTTACTCCCTGTTCAGTTATGGCACAATCCATGCCAGGTAAATCCTTACTTCAAACTATGTTACTTCTTTTTCAAAAATTTGCATTGGTAATTAACTCTCAAACTAAATCCTGGATTTGTTTTCTTATTGCAACCCAAATATCATACCTATGTTTAAGACATTAACTTCCAGATCTCTCCTTTATAATATGTATTTCATGCTCTAAGTAAATGAATAATTTTCCATCCACTCCTTTCAGCTTAAAAACTATGCTCATATACTTCTTTCTACTCATATTGTCTTATTTGCTTATGGGGATCAAACCCAGGGTCACTGTACTACTAAGCTCCATCCCCAGTTCTTATTTTTTTTACTTTGAGAAAAGCTCTGGCTAAATTGCCAAGGCTGGCCTTGAACTTGTGATCTTCCTGCCTCAGCTTCCTGAGTTGCTGAGATTACAGGCATGCATCACCACACTCAGCTCATATTAGCTTGTTCTTACAATCTTGCTTTCCACACAAATGATCCACTGAAAGCTCTCACTACTTTTCTTAACTTGCTCTCTTTTGCTCTCCTTTGAATAGATGTAAACACCAAAATAGTAAATAGAGGCAAATAAGTACAGAGACAATAGAGACCTGAAATTTTTTTAAATGAACATTTCAGGAAAAAAAAAATCTGAAAAATTTTTCAATGAACAATATTGTGCTATAACATCAATCGTTCAGGTTAACTGTCCATTTATGACAGAACATAAAATACCAAACTTGGTACAAGAAAAGTATTAGATACCATGAATAGACAAATAGTAAAGCAATTGAAAACCTCACACCCAGAGTGTTTAAAAAATTCTCAAGGACAAATAACTCTATTATTATACTAGGTGTTCCATAACTTTAAACATTTTTAGGGCAGAAGTTACTTAATAGATTCTAGGATATTAGTGTAGCTTTCACTCTGAAGTTTCTCAAGGACTGTACAAGAAAATTAGATTACCATCTCTCTTATGAACATAGATGTCAAAATCCTAATATATTACACTATCAAATTCAATAGTGTGTTTTAAAATAATGATTAAGTATAGTTTATCCCAGGATTGTAAAAATAAACAAATAACAGAAAAATCAATGATACAAACTGGATAATCACATGATTTCTCCAATGATCCAGAAAAATATCTCACAAATTTGAATGTCTACTTATTATTTAGAAACTAAAAGTGAAACATTGCCTGAGAAATAGAAATAGACAACTTGAAATTTCCTTAATTTCATAAGGCTTGTATGCCAAAATTTTATAGTAATATATCCATCTACTAGAGCCACTAAAAAAATCAACAAGTCTTATAAAATCAATCTGAAAAATCTAAAGATTGCTCTGCACCAGCAAAACCAACTACAAAATAGGGATCTGTTCATAAGAACTGTATGGAGCCAATATTCCATGTTCATGCTAGATGGCTTAATATTCATAATTTCAATGTTATCTCAACAAAAATTCCAATCAGAATCTTTGCCACTCTTCTAAAATTTCAAACCTTGAATCTTAAGTCAATTTGCTAAAAGTTCCTTCTCCATTTTTTAAATTCCTCAGGGTGCCTAACACCATGCCTTGTATGATAGTCACTTACAGAAATATAAGTTGAAGAAGGAGACTAAATAGATTGTGAAGACACATTGTCCACTTTATATGATTTGTCCTAGGAGTTCTTACAATGGTTTGCATCAACTGGAACATGAGATTGAGGAGTTTCTCAATTTCTTTTCTTTTACTACATGTTTTTCTTACTATAGTTTTTAATGTTTTAATCACCTTTATCCTAAGCTGAGTGAAATTTTAGCAAATATTTGGCATATTTAGACCATATATGATTAAATTTTAAAAAATTATTTCATTGTTTCCTATTGATTTGTAGTCCAGTTTATATGGGCTTCTCATGTACCAGCTATAGTCTTGTAATAAAAGCTTTTGGGAAATTACTATATATCATATCATTTTAAAAAACTAGATATATATATACAAATATTTATATATAACAAATATATATATACAAATATATATATAACAAATATATATATATATATTTTCTTCTCTTCTTTCTCCTTTTCACACACAAAAAAATCACACACCTCTATTTTGTTTCTAAATTACTTATCAGTGTCTCTTTAAATAGCATATGAATCAGGCGATGCATCTGGCAAATTACTAGCTTGAATAATGTCCAAATATTTCCTCAATAGAAATAGAATCAGAAAATTCACCATAATTATCAATGGTATGAAATTTGTGACTATTCTATGAATATCTGAAATTCTCAGAACATTTATGAGCCCATAGACTCATAAAATATTAGAACCCAAAACTGACCTCAATGATTAGATGAGGACAGAAAAAGGTTAAGTAACTTTCTTATATCACAAAGAAATTAGATTAAAAAAATACAGCAGCCTTGGTCAATCGATCAGTTATTCATTGACTGCCTCTACCTTTTTGTTCTTATCATTGTACCATTATTCATGGTAGGGTAAATTTGAACAAAGTCATACAGATGAGTCAGGCCTGCATAGAAATGTGAGGTCAGTAATATTTTCCTTTCTTTCACAAACTTCTCTCCAATGGAATATTCCTCACTTTTTGAGTATGTTACCTTGCAATAATTCATCAACCTCTGGGAGCTTGTAACTTGACAAGTACATTGGAGATAAAACCTATTCATGAAGCTATTGGAAAGTTAAAAACAAATATAAGACCTTTGCCAATGACCAAGGCATAGCTGATCAGAAGCAATTTTTCTTTCTTGCTCTCTTTAAGACAATAGCATATCCTAGTCTCTAAACATCCTACTCTGTCAAAATGGGTGAACTTAGCGCTTTCCTTGACAAAACTAATTTATATCATTTAAAAGAATTTTTCCAAGTTGCTTTATAAACATATGCATTTTACTAAAAACAAAGACATTTTACTAAACAAAAACAAATTATATGGAAATAAATAATGTGTTTTATAAGTATAAATATTTTTATAAGATGAAATTATGTTTGACCATATATATTGAATGGCTCATTTATGTAAAGCCTTGCTTTGGGACTGTATATTGTACTGAAAAAATTATGTATAAGCTAAAATTTGACACATTAACTTTTTTACAAATACATCACAATCAAGAGAAAAGGTACTGTAAAATGACCACTGGAGTAGAAGTCAGGAAACCTTACCTCCACTCTGGCTTGGACATGAAGCAATCATGTCCCTTATGGTAAATCACATAATCTTTATAACTCTCCTTTTCTTCATCTTCACATTCAAAGGGCAGATGTTTCATCCCCAGAAAAGTTTGTTCCTTGATGTTTTTACGGACACTTAGTCTTCCTGAGATTTTTTCCTTCTGTATTTTCTCTTAACTATCCAAAACTACCATGGACCTTACCACATCTTACATACTTGCTCTGGATTCTAATTCATTTATTCAAGAAAATTACTACAGCAATTCTCTCTTAAGCTACATAAAAATTTCCTCTTTTCTGAATATTTTTCATTTTCATAAAAAATGCTGCTGCAATTCCCTCCTTCTATATGATCTGCATACATGATTTCCCATTTCCTGTAATATTAGCTGTGTACTACAACTCTTTATTTAATAATCCATTTCTTCCAATAGCAGAGACTATACTTGCCTGCTCCTTCCATGCTAAGACTTGACCCTAGTTATTGGCTAACTTAGAAACAATGAGAAAATGTGTAGGCAGATCTGCAGGAAGACAAGTATCATCTTGAAGGGCTTCAAGTGAAGCAGTTTTCAGGTAATAGATGCTAGCCAGAGAAAGGAGGTTGCCTCTGCCAACCTTGAAGTTTCCCAGAAACCTGGTAATTGCAGCTGCTACAAGCAGCTGCAATTATCACCACCACAGTTAGCATTAGCAATGAGATCTTCTTTACATTTAACTAGAGAATGATCAAATTTCAGACTCTCATGTTAATTCCCTTTTTCTAAGTCCACCCACTAATACCAACTGCTTTTAGATTTTCTGAGTCAAGGATATAGTTGCATGTAATTTCCTTAGGAAGCAATACCAGCAAGCATGTTAAGGGATTAAAGAATTGTGAAAGGTAATAGAGGAAATTCAATAAATTGAACATTAAAAAGGAATTATCCCAGGAGCAGCTAATAGTCTCTTAAGAAATTGTAGGATTCTCCTTGGAATTGTTCCAGCACAAACTCCTGATCCTCATTGTTCATTGATTGCTACAAGAGAAGTTAACTCTATTCCCCATCCAGACCGATCCCAGGCATAGACCAACCAGCTATGCTCCCTCAGCCAGTAAGGCAGAAGCCATGGGTTTTTATAGCCCATAGTTACTACAGGGTAGGTATAGGTAGACCAAAAGAATATGCCTGGGTTATGAACATCATCTGCTACATTACTGTATTCTGAAAACCTACCTCTTCTGCCTTAAATATAAGGTTCCAATAACTTCTTTAATACACATAAAATAAATATATAAATGATCAATTTTATGTAGTTATCCATGTCCTGCCTGAAAATTTCATTTTGTTTCACCACTATTATACCTTCCACAGACTGGGAAAGATTGATAGCAAACACTGAAGAGTTGTTATTCATAGACACAAATATATATAATAACTGCACAATAGAGGTGTATTTAAAGGAAAAAAGTTGCATGTAGGAAAAACAGTTGGGAGGTTAATACATATCCCAGAGTATTAGCCAAGGCAATAGCTATAGGTGAGATGAAGAAAGGGATAATTTTGAAAGATTTTAATGAGATGGAATTTATAGATATGTGGATTACAGAAGGATTAATGGCTATTATATTATATACTGTGGCTAATATATTTTCCCTTCTTTTAGATATGCAAGTTAAGAACTTAGCTGCAATCAAGTTGAAATTATAAATATCTTTAGAAATAGCTAGAAGAAATTCTCAGTACTTAATTTTAAACCAATACCATAGGTGATTTTGATACTCTACAAAATTTGGGAACCACTGCCTCATATGATATTATTGGAATTACTTCCTCAAAGATCTGAATGTCATTAATTGGCCTGTGGGTAACAATGTTCAGAATATCATCAATTTTAGGTGTTCAAAATTTCCATATGGAAATATGTAATGTTCATGAACCACGTAGTTTAACTGTACATCTATCAGACTTCCAGTAACAAGTCTGACATAAAACCAAATGGCTTGTTAAAGATTGTCAGACATCATTCTTAGCAGGAAGAACTTTCCAGCAAAAGGAAGTGAACCGAGAGAAAAAATTGCACAATTTTTATTGAAATACCAAAACACAAGTGCTTCCAACTCTGACTCTAGGAGGCACTGAATGAATATCAATTGAGTAAGCTCCGGAATGAAGCAGGATGGATTTATGGTTGGTCACGCAAACTTATTAATTGCGCCATATTAAACTCACAATATGGTACAACCGAGTTGCCATGTACTAACACAAACCAGTTGTGATACATTCTTTCCACCCGAGAGACTGATTTAATGCTACCTTCAACAGGAGACTGAATCTCTTCCAACTTTATATCCAGATTTCTTGTTAAACAAACAATTTATAACAAAAAGATGACGGGTTTTTGCCAGCTTCCTAATGATTGAGAGGTGAAAAATATTTTTAAATATAAGCAGGAAATAAATGCAGATTTGGTATGAGAGGAGTCGACATATTAGCAATAATGGTGATACAATATATATCCCAGAAGATTTTCAAGAAAAGTAAAAACAAACGTTTACTTCTGAATGATTTAGTCCAGGCTTTTAGGCCTTTATTCATTCGACAATTATTTATGGAGTGGCTAAATTTGTGTGACAGTCACTTTCTCTGAATGCAGGGGATATGACAAAGACAGGCAAGTGAGTCCTATGAACACTACAGTGGTATTTAAAAACCAGTTCTTCAGGGAAGAAAACCCTGACTTACTGAGTTCACTGATTACTAGAGTTTAAATATTCCCACTACAGTCAATTTCAAGGTACTGATACGACAGCTGAGGACCTGAGAAATTATGCAAATAATTGACTTTTATGAGCCAAGAGGACCCAGATCCAGCTGGTGCAATAAGATTCTCTCTCAAAAAGAAGACAAAGAGGGTGATTAAATCATATAGAAATATAACTTTTTAAAGATACTATATCCCTTTATTGCATACTATATCCTTCTCTTAGAGGTTTTCCAAACACATGAGCACAATAACGAATCTTAAAGTCAAAACCTGTTTATAATTATTTACCATGTTTCTCAAGATTTGATTATAGAGCCATCTTGCCAACCTGGGTAATCTTTAAATTGGATAATCAGTTCTTGAAAAGTTGGAAAGTCAGTGCATTTGACTGTGACAGACTTAAATGTAAGAATCTCAAAATCATCATGGCTGGCAGAGGCAGGTGTACCCTAACACAGCCAAAAAGTCAGTGTCACTCAAAAAGATTATCTACTCTAAACATGTTAAAGTGGCTCCAGGTATCATTTGCTGCTAGTACCAACATTTGTTTTAGTCATCACTTACATACCTAAGATATTTAGGGAACAATCAGAGCTTATCTTGTTTTGTAAATTAAATAAATCCTTTATTTCCTTCTCTTGAATTCTTCCTTATTCATCCATTTAAGGCTGATTGTCAGGAAGAAAAACACTAAATGTCAAACTACCCCTGCTATTTTATGTGATAGCAACTTGACAAAAATAATAACAACTTAGAAAGGCTTTGGAAATATTGATTAAAATATTATGGTTGGATCAATAATCTAGCCTTTTTTTCAGACCAGAAGGGATAACTGAGAAATTGTGATAAATCACTTACATTTTTATAACAAACAAAATTATGGAGATACTTGAACATTGATCTTCCTACTTGCTATAAAAAAAACCCTAAGATTCAGAGCAGTAAACTAAATTAGAAAACATCCAATAATGACTTCATATTGCAGATTACATAAAAAAATTCTGAAAAAAAACACATGTTCTAACAAATGATGAAGTTTTCCCTCTGAGAAGACTTTAGGAAATTCCAAACTGATGAAAGCTCTTGAGAAAAACTGATATAGTATATATGGTGTGTTATAGTGTGCACGCACACACACACACATACACACACAGAGAGGGAGAGAGACGCTACTCCTCCATCCATTTACTCCATTTTTGTTTTTTATTTTAGCTACCTACAGTCAACAGTGGTTGGAAAATATTAAATGGAAAATTCTAGAAATAAATAATTCATGAGTTTTAAATTGTACACTGTTCTGAGTAACCTATCATCCTACTTTGTCCCTCCAGAAATGTGATTCATTCTTTTGTCCATCATATCCATGCTTATGTGCTTGCTACCTGCCTATCAGTCACTTAGTAGTAGTCTTGCCCATCAAGTACTTCCTTTAGGAAAAGTGAAAATACAAAAAGAAATTTTTAGAGAAGGAAATCACATTCACATGACTTTTTATTACAGTACATTGTTTTGACAATTGTTCTATTTTTTATTAGTTGTTGTTAATCTCTTACTGTACCTAACTTATAAAATAAATTTATTATACATACATATATATAGGAAAAGACATAGTATATATAGCGTTTGGTACAAGCCATGGTTTTAGACATCCACAAGGGATCTTCAAACATAACCTCAGCACATAAGAGGAAACAACTGTATATCATATATATTAATATATAATATTTATTTTAAATATAAATGTGTGTATATATATATATATATATATATATATATATATATATATAATATACACCTGAGTTTTGTTATAGGATCCAGATGTTAAAAAGCAAATACCTATCATATGTCTAAATATACTTATAAAATTATTTCTAGGCATTCAAAAGAATGAAAGGTTTTGTCATATATTTGGTCTTTTTAAAAAAATTGTCATGGAAATATTAAGCCTTGCACTCCAAAACTGAGGTTTTAAGAACAACCTAGGTAAATGCTAATACTTGATGCTAAACGAAATATTTTAATTAAATTCAGTAAAGTTTCACTAAGAACATGCTAAAAAAGAAGCTGAGTGTTTGACAAGTGAGAAATAATACTACATGTCAAAAGTTCAAATCTTTCAGAGGCTGAAGAGTTTTAAAATATTCTGATGATAAAGTCCCAAAAAGAACATAGACATTGAAATAAATATTTGCCGTGTAAAATAGAAGATCAAGTTAATAATCTAAAAATAATTTTGGTTAAATTAAAGATAATCCATACAAATTTGATTTAATCAACAGTGATGAGCTTAAGTTGGAAGTTTATTTTATTTTTTTAAGAGAGAGTGAGAGAGAGAGAGAATATTTTAATATTTATTTTTTTAGTTTTCGGCGGACACAACATCTTTGTTTGTATGTGGTGCTGAGGATCGAACCTGGGCCGCACGCATGCCAGGTGAGCACACTACCGCTTGAGCCACATCCCCAGCCCTTAAGTTGGAAGTTTAAATCACTGACTCCACACACAGTTTCTGTTAACTTATGGAACAAAATCACTGCCCAGAACAGAACCTACCAAATAGCATAGAGGGCTTACCTCATTCATCTTGGTGATGATAGTTATTTTCCTCAAGTCTTTTGAAGCTATTGATTGTGTCCTTCTAAACTCTGTTTTTAAAAGGGCATTTTTGTGTGTGAAATAGATGAATTTGGGTGAAATATTGCTCCTATGCTTCCTGACCATTTGTTTTTGTTTTCGTTTTTTTCTTATAAAATAGAATTGTGTTATCTATATCCTCTGGTTGCTAGGATAAATGTCTCCTTAAGGTTGCCAATAACAGTAGCAACAACAGCTGTTGTATCTAATTTGCATTTAAATGAACATTTACAACATTGTCCTTCAAGTCCCAGGATGCTCCTGATGTATTCTCTATGCACATATGTAGTAGTAGCGGTGAGATGGATATGCAGTCAAGAGTACAATCTAAAAGTTGCATTAGCTAATGGATCAGTTACCCTATGAAGGGCTGTTGATGTACTCAGCACTCTTGAAGAAACAGTCTAATGTCTGATCTCCATGAAAGGCCATCTCCTTCTAATAATTCAAATTGTTCAAGGGTTAATTCCAGCAAGCCTAGAACTGACCTGAGTTATTTTACTGTATACAAGATTTACCAAAAATCCTTGATTCTTGGTCAAAGCATGAAACATACAAATAAAAATGTTGCTTTGTAACATTATTTGTGAGTACAAGGAGTTCAGGAAAGCTTTTACAAGCTTATTACCACTATTTATTGAAAACAAACTAATAATTTGTACCTAATCTTGGAGAGATTCCCAAAAGTCTCTGCCATTGGTGTTGGTTACATACCAAAAATTGCTACCTGACCAGCAGGGCAAAAAATTCATATCCAAAACTGTACTTTTACCTCTTTGGTTAAGAGGTGTTCTGTAAACATCAATAGTTCTGGATCTGAGAAAGTCCACATAGCTCTTCTATAGGTAGGACCCTTGGAGTCCATATTGGCCACTTTGGACCCCTTGATGTGAGCCAGCTTTGGCTCTGATACATATCCTTACTTTAATGCTCAGTCTATATTATGTCTTTTCTTGTTAAACTGAAGATTTGAAAATACTGCCACTGTGGTCTTGTGACCCAAATACCAGGTTTAGTACTTTAACCCTGGTTGGCTGCTACTTTATTCATGCAAAAGCCATACAACCTCTCTCTCTTCCTCCTTCTCTCTCTGATACACATATGAAATAGGAATAATTCACTAATGCAATCCTTTTGGGAATGTTTATTCCTTTTTTTGATATTTCTTGGAATAATTTGTTTGCCTTTTAATTTATGCAGTTGTCTTATAAATATTTCGTGTGTTAATATAATCCAATCTATTATACTTCCCTTTATGATTTTTTATTACCTATAAGTCTGGAAAATTTTTACTCATAAAGACATTGAATTGTATATTAATTTCTATTTTCTTCAGACTATTTATAACCTGATTTTTTTCTTTTCTTTTTCCTTCCTTTTTTTTGTTTTGTTTTGTTTTATTGTTGTTGTTTTTGTTGTTCCCCAGTGCTGGGGATTGAACATAAGCAAGATACTAGGCAAGCACTCTACCATTGAGATATTTACCCAGTACTATCATCTGATTTTTCAAGTGTGATTCTTTATATATTTTTGATGAAAATCCTCAAATTTTATCCTCATTTTTCTAGCATCATTTATTAAAATATTTACTAAATGTTAAAAGTATACATTTTATGTATGTTATGGGAAATGCCTAGCTCTCTCAGTTTTTCTATAAGTCCTGTCCTTCTGAGGTATGCACACTGATACACCATGAAAATCAGGATATTTAGTCCTACCTTCATAGGAAAATAATTCTTCTTCATATTCCCGAGTAGTAGATCTTCAACCATTTGTTTCTTTAATGGTGAAGCTAATTTTTCCCATCCAAAAATAATATATTTCTTATCCCTAAAAGTAAAAGGGTTACATTCCAAAATGGGTGTGTTAATCAGCTTTCTAGCACTGTGACAAAATATCTGAGAAAACAACAGAAAGGAGGAAAGATTGGGGGATGCAGAGCTCCTGGTTTCAGAGGTTTCAGTCCATGATTAGCTGGCTCCACTATTTCTTGACCTGTGGTGAGGCAGTAAGTAGTACATCAAGCAGAAGGGCATGGAAGAGCAAAAGTGCTTACCTCATGGCCACCAGGAAGCAGAGTGGGCAGGGGTGGGGGGAGGAGGAAGGGGCCAGGGACAAGATAGACACTTTAAAGACATACCCCCTACCCCCCCACCCTATCCCCGTGATCTACCTCTTCCAACTAGGTCCCACCTCCTAAAATTTCCAGCACCTCCCAAAAGCTCCACCAAGTGGAAACCAAGTTTTCAACACATGAGTCTTTGGGGAAACATTCCAGATGTTGATTATAACAAAGGGAAACTGAGTTAAAGGAAAGTGACTGAATATTGCTTGGAACACTGTATATCACTGGAAGTATATAGAGTATTATCTTCCCAAGCACTTACTTTTCCAAAGATAGAAAATCCTGGGTTGCAAACTTGAAGAGCCAGTCTTATCAAACCCCTGGAAATAGTTATTTGCCTTCCAAAGACAAGAACCCAAGATTCTTCTGCTTCTACATGGAGAAGGGGCAGATATTCTTCCTTCTATATAAGGGGACCAGGGGAACAGTGTTATGAGTTCCTAACCTATAACACAATCCCACAGCACCTGAAGGATTTATCCATATGCTCTTTATCATGTCATTTGAGGAGTAACCAGATAGGGGCTGTCTTAGTTTCAAATAAAAATAAAACTGATCTCTGACTATCTGCAGAAGTTTCTGTAAGTATGTATCTATCTTCTTATCTATGTAAATATATGATTTACAAGTAGGGTAAGAGGCTTTTCACTGCTTCTAACTTAACATACATTAAATTTGTATGTCTTCCAAAGCTCTTTCTGGACCATTTTCTCTATCATTACCACTTTATTATTTTAGCTTTATAATACTGACATATAACATCAACAAATTGGTAATTCATGTCTTCACAACATTTAGTTTTTCCATCAGTAACATTGTGTATTTCTTTATTTATTAGCATATTTCTGTGTTTCACTTGTGTGGTTTTCTGTACATAAACTCAATTTCTATTTTATATTATTATTAAGAATATATTATTTCTGTTGCTGGTATATATATAATCTGATTTTCACAGTGCTTTCTAACATTATTTATATGACTATAAATTTGTCTTACATTCTGTTTAATTTTTAAACTATGTTTTTACAGATTTTAAGTTGATAGGTTTGTTTTTTAACCACAGTATCCACTACGTATCATTTTTATTTTATTTTGTTTAGCATAGAAAAGAATTTCTAAAACATATTTTATAGTGAAAATTATTTTTTCTAGCCCTCAAACTAAAGTTTTTCTTATTGCTCTAGTCATGTATCCAGTATATTCATCATAAGTATCTATAAGACACTGGAAATACAAACTTTTATGAGATGACATAATCATACCATTCAAGGAGGTCACAGCCTAGTAGAGAGGTTAGTGTAGCAACTAAGGAAAACTCCAATTTCTTCTATATCCCTCTATGTCAGATGCAAACTTCAGATAACAGATGAAAGAAAAAACAAAATGATCAAGAAGTAGAAAGGTTCTCCATTATGCACTAAAAATAATAAACGGAGCTTATCACATTTACTGAGTTCAAGACAATTGAATTTTTTAAAAAGTAATTGTTTTAGTGAATTTTCAAATATATATGTGTGTATGTGTGTGTGTGTGTGTGTGTACTATTTGAAACAAGAAATAAGCATTAATTTTATTATTTTTACTTGTTTTTTCTCACGTCAATGTGCACATACAGAAAAGAGTTTAACAAAAGTCAACTATGGCAAAGAAAAAATTTCATATACAAATACCATTCATGATTCAACATTTTTGAAATCCCAGGACATTTTGGAATTTGGCTTCTAAAACATAAATATTATTGGTCAAGTTGAATTCTATCTGATGTTTGAGTTCATTGTACATATTGAGAAAACATGTAAAAGCACCTACCAGATTTTATGGCCTAAGACAAATGCTTAATTAATAGTTATTTCCCATTGGTGTGTGTGTGTGTGTGTGTGTGTGTGTGTGTGAGAGAGAGAGAGAGAGAGAGAGAGAGAGAGAGAGAGAGAGACTTGAGTTAAACTTTCAACATGTTTATTTTATGGTGGAAATAATTATTGTATAATTTTTTTCTGAAAATTAGTTGTGATTTTTTCACCATCAGCTGTTAATAATTCTAATTTTGGTAGGTATCAAATAAAATATTACTCATTATTCCCAGAACCATTTTTTTCTTTGTCACAGGATCCAAAACTAAAACACCCGACCCTTAATAGAAATATTATTAATATAGTTATATAGTTGGTATAAAGATTAATAGATGTCTTTTAAATTCTAGGTATAGGTTAATAGATTTCTTTTTAAATTCCATGCATAGGTTATTTAAATTATGCTTTAAATTGAAATTTGTAAAATAATCCAAAGTGAGTTTTTTTGTTTCTTATATTTGCCATATATGCACCTATATTCAAAATGAATTGGCACAATGCAAATAGTGGACAGATAGATAGATGGATATATAGATATAAATAAGAAACAAAGAAAAGAAAAGAAGTGATAAGAGAATTTTCATGATAACCTTATAAATAAATACTGTCATTTCTTGGAATACAATTAAATTATTATAAAACTGAGGTTTAAAAAGTCACTCAAGATCTAGACAATGAATCAAACAATTCACTTAATGTTCAATTCACTATTTTCTATCTTATTAAGAATTGACTTGCTATAAATTTTAAAAGTAAAATTTGTTTCTTTGTCTATTATAAGTGTTTTATTCTATTTTATAGAAATTGGATATTCTACTGGGAAACTTAGAAAATAAAAATAAGGTCAATGTACTTAATATTTTAATAGTATTTGTTTTGAAAATGAATATTTGCTTCATGGTAATTAATATATTAGGGAACATTTTGAGCATAATGTGAATTTTACATTTGCTTATGCATGATTATCTGCAGAAAACACTTCAGAAAGGTTTTTTAAAAAAAGCTTTATTCAGCTTTACTGGGTAGAAATACACATACACATACACAGAATGCATACATATCATCCACACCTTACAAATCTATTGACTATCTCACTCATATGCATGGCATTTAAAAAGAAATCTATTGACCAATTTAGATTAGAATTTAAAAGGATATCTATTAATCTTACACCAACTATATAACTATATTAATAATATTTCTATTAAGGGTCTGGTGTTTTAGTTTTAGATCCTGTAACAAAAAAAAAATGGTTCTGGGAATAATGAGCAAAATTTTCTTTGATAACTACCAAAATTAGAATTATTAACAGCTGATGGTGAAAAAATTCGCAACTAATTTTCAGAAAAAAATTATACATTAAATTTTGGGGATATTTTTGTTTCGCTATTTTTGAATTTGTAAATTTGTCTATTAAAAATATTCATTCATCATCTTAAATTTGTCTAAATATCTTAGTTCAAAAGTCCCATGTTGTATAGGCAAAAGGAAAGCTTCCAAGATTGAGGAGAAGCTGGAAATACTAAAGCATTTTGGATACACTGAGAGAACATGTGATGTATTCTAAACAACAGAGAGAACACCTTACAACCATGTTATGGGAAACCAAAGAAAGGCCTGTGGTGGGAATGACATCAAGTGCTGGAAAGTCAATCAATAAGAACAAGGCCTACAAAAGAAGACATAGATGGGCAAGCCTGTGAATTGAAGAACCAATGGTGAGAAAATCAGAAACCACCTTTCTCACAAAAAAAAGGTGCTCTGTATATACAAAGGCTTAAAATAGAAATCAACAAGACCTATAGAAGTGCTTCATCTTAGCATTAGCAGGGGCATGATTTTTTGGTGGCTTGAAACATGGAGAAAAATACCCAAAGGCTTCAGCTGTTGGATGAAGCCACAAATGAAAATATGACAACTACAAAAAAAAAAAAAATTCCCAATTGCAATATAGAAGTGAACTGGGGGAAAGGGCCATGATTTAGATCAAATTCTGTATTTTAAAGAAACTGGTATCTACTATAATTCTATGCCTCGAAGGACCTATATCCCAAAGAAGAAAAACATGCTCTAGGATTTTAGAATCTGAATCACATGACTGATGTGTGAGTCAAATACAAGCAGCCACATTCATCCATATGTGGTGCGAAAATTTTCCAATCTGACTCCAGATAATGGTCCTCTTCCACTTATCAATACCTCAGAAGTTGTAATCCTGCCAATGCCATTTCCACAAGGAAATATCATGTCCTTTTCGAGATAAAGTTTCATATTTATTGTAGTACTCATGTTTTGCTTAGTCATTTTTTTATTTTCTTTTTGAATTTTTAATTTTTTATTGTTGGTTATTCAAAACATTACATAGTTCTTGATATATCATATTTCACCTTTTGATTCAAGTGGGTTATGAGCTCCCATTTTTACCCCATATACAGATTGCAGAATCACATCAGTTATACATCCATTGATTTACATATTGCCATACTAGTGTCTATTGTGTTCTGCTGCCTTTCCTATCCTCTACTATCCCCCCTCCCCTCCACTCCCCTCTTTTCTCTCTGCCCCCTCTACTGTCATTCATTTGTCCCCCTTGTATTATTTTTCCCTTTCCCCTCACTTCCTCTTGTATGTACTTTTGTATAACCCTGAGGGTCTCCTTCCATTTCCATGCAATTTCCCTTCTCTCTCCCTTTCCCTCTCACCTCTCATCCCTGTTTAATGTTAATCTTCTTCTCATGCTCTTCAACCCTACTCTGTTCTTAGTTACTCTCCTTATATCAAAGAAGACATTAGGCATTTGTTTTTTAGGGATTGGCTAGCTTCACTTAGCATAATCTGCTCTAATGCCATCCATTTCCCTGCAAATTCTATGATTTTGTCATTTTTTAATGCAGAGTAATACTCCATTGTGTATAAATGCCACATTTTTTTTATCCATTCGTCTATTGAAGGGCATCTAGGTTGGTTCCACAGTCTTGCTATTGTGAATTGTGCTGCTATGAACATCGATGTAGCAGTGTCCCTGTAGCATGCTCTTTTTAGGTCTTTAGGGAATAGACCGAGAAGGGGAATAGCTGGGTCAAATGGTGGCTCCATTCCCAGCTTTCCAAGAAATCTCCATACTGCTTTCCAAATTGGTTGCACCAATTTGCAGTCCCACCAGCAATGTACAAGTGTACCCTTTTCCCCACATCCTCGCCAGCACTTGTTGTTGTTTGACTTCATAATGGCTGCCAATCTTACTGGAGTGAGATGGTATCTTAGGGTGGTTTTGATTGCTTAGTCATTTAACATGAATAAAACTGCTACCATTTTTTATTTGGTTTCTGTCTTCATTTTGTGTGTCACTAATAAAGCTTTTAAGTGTTATGCCCCATTTTTTTCCTGTAAGCCTTGTGGTTTTTATTGTACAATTCCACAGAACACTTCTGTTCTGAGGAATGAGGATACGGTGTTATAATCAAATTGATCTCATTGCTCTTCAGAAAAGGCTATGAACTTTTGTGAAAGTACAACTGAGTTCATCGGCTCTCTGTCCCTGCAACAAAACACCTGAGACAGTCAATTTATGAGAAGGAAAGTTTTATTCTATCTCATGGTTTCAGAAGTTTCAGTCCAGAGTCAGTTAGCCTGTTGCTTTTAGGCCTGTGGCTAGGGGGCACATTGTGGTGGAAGTGCACGGAGAGGAAGCTGCTCACCTCTTGGTGGCTTGGAAAAGAAAAAGAGACAGGAAGGGACCAAGGTCCCTAAATGTCTTTCAAGGGCATGCCTCAATGACCTAACTTCCTTCCACTAGGCTCTACCATCTAAAGATTCCACCACTTCTCAATAAGGCCAACAATTCAATACATGGGCCCTTGGGGCTCACTTATCCAAACTACAACAACAACTCATACATACATGGTAGGGTGACAGTTATTCACAGAGGTTATAGTAAATGAGATTCATGGTTTTGTCAACAAAGAGAGCAAAGTGAAAACGGGAATGCTTTCCATTGCAGGTTTTATAATCCACCAAGTTCCTTAAATTCAGCATGTCACAACCCCAGACTTCCTCTTAAATTTCATTTCATGATATTGTCACGCCTCTCTGTCCACTGCATCCTGAGACCCGGTTGATTGGAGCCAAGTTCTTTCTTGCCACACACCTTCACATATACTATTTCTCTTCCATGCCCTTCTCACCTGCTTAATTTCTACTCAGCCTTTAAGTCTCCGGCAAATATCACAATATCAGAAATACTTTTCTATCTCTTCATCTAAATTTGCACCCACTTTGTTGGCTTTCTGATTGAGTTTTTACTTACTACATCTCTGACACCAAAATTTTAGAGGTTTTTTTTTTTTTTTTTCTCCTGTCCCCAACCAATTCTGACGTGACAATTCAATTCAACTTCATTCAGTGGAACTACCCAGAGTTAGAATCAGACTCTGTGGGATTAAGGGTTCCATTCCACAAGGCTGCCCTCACTTTGGAAACCAGTCACAAGTATCAAGTTTCCAGGTTACCCACACTTCTGTCCTACTTGGTTACAAAGCCAGGGGTTCCCACAAACCCGTCCTCAGGTTTGATAATTTGCTATAACTTGTAAAACCTGAGGAAGCACTTTACGTACTATAACAGGTAAGTTATAAATGAGACCATTCAGAAACGGCCAAAAGGAAGAGAAGTGTATGACAAGGTATGAGGGAGGTGAGCACAGAGTGTCCATGCCAATCTGGGCATGTCACCCTCCTAGGACCTTGATATGCTTGCCAACCAGAGAGGTCTCCAAAATCCATAGGGGAATTTTTAGTAAGGTTTCATTACGTTGGCATGATTGATTAAACCATTAGTAATTGGTAATTAACTCAATATCTAGTCCCTCTCCACTTCCTGAAGGTTGGGAGTTAGAACTGAAAGTTTCGAGTTTCTAACCACAAACCCCCATCCTGAAACTACAAGGGCATGCCAGGTGCTGCCTCATTAGAACAAAAGATGATTCTGTGACCCTTACATTCAGGAAATCCCAAAGGTTTTAGGGGCTCTGTGCCAGGAATTGGGGACAAAGACCAAATATCTTTTCTATGATACCACATTTACCTTACAATCATTACCTTTTTTAAAACTTATCACAGTTTACGTTCACTTATGTATTTATTCACTTGTGTAATTATTTGCCAAATTCCCTATTTCCCGCCAAACTGAATTCCACGAGGTCAGAAAGCATCCTTATTTTGGTCACAATATTGCATAACACATGCTCATCACATAGTACACACTTAGAAATATTTACAGAATGAACAAATTTCTTCAGAAAATGTTAATCACATGTTGTGAATGTTGAATGAAGTTCTGGAAACAATCTTTTGTGGGAGACATATAATCAATCATAATAAGAGCAATAATTAATACTGAGACGATTTGCAACTCACCTTTATGACGATGGTATGATGTGATACTATTTTTATCCCCACTAAACAGAGAAGAAACTAAGATTTAGAGAGGTCAAGCAATTTGATCAAGGTTACACTGTCAGTCAGTGGCAGAATTTTAATAGCACAAGATCTAGGTACACTCTAAAGAGGCAGGAAGACCCCTCAGCCAAAGGGGATCAGGAAAGATTTCACTGAGATGTGACATTTGATCTAAATCTTAGAAATGGAGTTAGAGGTTTCTAGATAGAAAATAGGGTGAAGGCATACCAGGAAGAATGAAGCCTGTGCAAGGGGTCAAAAAGGCATGGTATATTTGCTATAGGGCAGAGCTTAGACGAGGTAAGGTGCTCAGTTACGTGGCAAAGAGTACACACAAAGGAGGCAAGGAAACTAGATTGGGACCAAATGGGAAAGCCCCATGTTAAATCTAATCTGAGCCAGGGGAAAAACAATGATGGTTTTGTGTTTTAAATGCTAATTTCATAAGACACTACCAAAGAAAATCAAAAGCATTGTACTTATGGAAACACATAGGTAATTAAAGAGAAGAAGGTAGAATATGTAACTAAAATAAACTAACTGTTCTTATTCTTCCCTTTACTTGCTTTCCTGGACGCAGCAGCCCTAGTTATGGAGATTTAGAACCTGAATGGAGTGAGGAGAATATCCCTGTAAAAAGAGGGGCAGGGACAGTCGTGGGACTGAACTACACACATGGAGAGTGATGAGTAAGTATAAAAAGGGTAAGGTATACCCTTATACCCTTGTCAGTCTCAGAGGGAGTTGCAAATGTGGAACTCCATGGTGTTGACTAGAATTGAAGTCATCAGTATAAAGTGAAGCCTTTTAAAATATATGATAGATATACAAATTAATATAAGTGTGTGTGTGTGTGTGCACTTGCATGTATGCTATGTGAGTACATACATTCTCTAACTCTGTCCAGGGAGAGGGCATGGGGTAAAGGCAAAAGTAGTAAGCATGCCCAGCACCCAGATCTTGGTATCTAAAGACCTTTATTCACTGGAAACTAGGGTTTCTTTGAAGAAACAGCCGATTCCAGGGCTGGAGCAGAAAGTGTACAAGATGAGTTTAGAACATCTTGTAGTGTCTAAAAATGAGGGATGCCCAAGAGAAATGAGGGGACTTGCCCCCCCCCCCAAAAAAAAGAAACACAAAAGGTTTAAGGGGCTTCCATTGGCAAAATTAGGGATAATTTGAAGGTCAAAATAAATACAGTATAATAGATTATTACCTATTAAATAAACTAGGAAATCATGAGTTTATATTAGTGTAGGTAAATAAACAAATTGAAATCATTCTAAGAAAGGGGATTTTATATAGTCTTAATATACTTTCCCCCGGGGGAAAAATTTATTAAATTCAAAAGGAAAAAAAGTTAACTCACAGTGGACAACCCCAACAGATACCACTTTATTCAAGTAATTAAAGTGAACACAAAAAACAGGACAAGATGAAATTGTGTCTCACCTGAGTGAAGAAATAAAAGAATGCAACATCACTTTTAAGATAAGAGTGCCAAGGAAACATCACCTGAAATTAAACATACAGATATATTAGGCAAAGCCAAATGGGGGTATATTCTATGAAATCATTGGCCTCTAATCTTCAAAAGCATCAGGTTTGCTAAAGATAGACTGAAGAAGTGCTACAGGTTGGAGGAGACTACAGACTAAATGCAGCATGTGATTTTGAAATGCATCCTTTAGCCAGAAAGCTGAATGTGGTCTGAGGATGAGATGGTGAGAAGTTATCAATCTTAATTTATGATTTTGTTATGACTTTTGCAGGAAAGATATGTTCAAATACTCAGGGGTGATGTCTGGACATTACAGGGAATAAGACATAGCATCCTCTAAAACATCCCTTACTGACTCTTTCAACTCTTGACCACTTTTGACAACCGCCCTTACTCTCCTCATTGTCTCATTTCTGAAGGATATAATTTAGTCTCCTTTTTCACAAGGACCAACAATGTGCCTCCTTTTGACTTTGACTTTCCCTCAGTTCAGCCCTTCATCCGCTTTCATTCTTTTCTCTATGCTTAAATTGTTTTCTTTTCTGTTTTTGAACTCTGTTGCCCCCATATAGATTCCAGGTGTTGTCTTCAAATTGCCTGTTTATATATCTGGTTTAGGAGACATTTTTTATTTATGTTTTTGGCTGGCTAGCATCCTGATTTCCTCTTGGGGAATTACTCCTATCCAGAAGTGTGCTGATAAGTGTTTAACAGCTGGTTCCCCAGGCAAGGGGTGGTGAGGTGGTGCATATTGATCTATACTCACATACACAAGTTTATTACAAATTTTATTCATATAAAAACATGCAGTTGATAATTTATAAACAATAAAAATAAAATATGTAATCTTCTATTTCATATTCCATATAGTCAATTATTCTCACAGAATGATTTTTTTGGTGTTGTCAAATCTGGAAGCCTAACTACAGCTGCAGTTGATGGAAGAGCACAGTCTTGACTCAAAGGTTGGTTGATTCGTTCAATTATGTTAATAGCAAAGTGAAATGACACATACCAATGTCAGAACTTTCTTGAGTTCATCAATGACATAAATAAGTTCTTTGCTGAATCTGATAGTTCTTGAATTCTGGAAGAACATTTCCTCATTTATTGTGCCATTCACAATGTAATAGCTACAGACATGACACTTTGAAGTTTAATCTGCATGATTTACATTTCTCTGTCACTTTCTTAAGTCTAGACAATTGACAAAGCAATAATTCAAATCCTACTTTGTAGTGCTTATGGATTTCTGGGTTGTAAACACAGCCACGATGGCTGATTTCAAACTTCCTATGTGACATTACTGAACACAAACACAAAGTGTGCAGGAACACATCAGCCTGTCCTATTCTAGTACATAGTCAAGCAAATGACACTAACTTCAAGAACATAAATAATAGCGAAATAATTAGGAAGTGATGTTTTTAACATTGATTATCTTTTTAAAAAATTATTTCTATGTAAATTAATATAATTTAAGAGTAAATAAGAGCTGCATTTAATATCTGGCTTCTAAAACTCCTAAAATTTTAACAATTAACTTTCAGGAGTAGGGTATAAGTCACACCAAGCCTACCACTGCTGCTTCCGGCTTGTGGGTGGTCTTGGTGGAAGGGACATATTCTGTGAAGGAAACCAAAGGCAACAAGCCTTTTTTCCACCCAGATCAGCCACAGGACAGGCCTGTGACCCAAGTATGTCCAGTTGTATGACCTTCTCTGCGTTTATTAATCTTGACTGAATCAGAAAAGGAGGGAAGAAATCAAGTTCTATTACCAATTATACTGGCTCCTGCTGACCAAAACAGCTCCTGCGGTGGGGCCATGTGTGCTTTCCTTTCACTGGTCTGGACATCCCTTGATTGCTACCACTCTCTCCACCACTTCTCAAGCCTGCCATCCTCCCATATTCTTTCCATAAATGACATTTTTCTTAAATTACAGAATATTTCTATCACTCACAATCAATTAATCTAACAGGAATTACAGGAACTTTTAAAAAGTAAAGATGAGAGTCTTCCAGTTTCTGAGAACTGGGTGAGAACTAAATAAACGTTTGCTAACATGGATGTGTAAACAGTACAGTTGAGGTGACATTAAGGATTCTGTAGATTATATACAAGCCCCTAATTATGACCCAGAAACTAGGATTAAGTGTTATAGTACATAAGACAACTAAAATATTTGTGCAAATTTATCAATAAGGTGTTTCTATGTATTAAGATGTTGATGGTGTTCTTAATGATAACAATAATGATACTGATATTAGGCAGTGCAATGTTTTTCACGGGAATGATTATTTCCTATGTATACTTTGTATTTTCTCCACCTACTTTTTATTCCAGACATTGATATGGTGATGAGTTTCACAGGTGTAACCTGATAACTCCTTATTTCCACTGTACCTCCTTTCTCTGGTGCTTCCCTAGCATTTAGGCATGGCATAAGCATGCATGCACAATCTGGAAGTGAGAGGATCACCACCTATGGGATCAGTCTTCATTGATGGGGATTAGAAGTCAGTGGTTAAATTCTTCCCTTCTTGGGTCACTCCAAGAAACAATTCTGAGTAACATTCTACATGCCCTTTCAGCAAGTCCCATAAGACTGAGCCCACAGTGTTGACAAGACAATCTCTAAGGGGGAAAATTAAGTTAATCTGCCTATAACCCACAGTTAAAATTCAACATACAGATCATTGGAAGTGTCATCTTCATTGTCATAAGCAGAAATTGTATCCAAAACTTGGGGAGGTGGGACACAGACATAAAAGCAAACATCTATAAGCATCTAATTGCTGCTTGACATCAATATAGCACTTGCTGGTCACGTTTTCCACAATGCCAGTTTTAAATTCTGCAAAAAGTCACAATATATACTTCATAGGTGGAAAAAAAAGAAAAGGTATTTCAAATGAACTCTTAAGGCAAGTTTGAGTGTACTTCCTAAAACTTTTAATCAAATAAAGTGTGTACCATGAAAACAGTACTTTGGAGTTCTGTGATAATAGGCAGAGATAGAGAAGTGTTTCAGCCGAAATGATTACATGTTCTGCATTAGCAGGCCTAGCCCAGAGAGCATGTGCTGAAGGTACACAAGCCCATTATCTTATGTAATCCTAAAAATAGCATAGTCACAGAGACATACTGCTTTCCTAAGGATTTTTTATTTATTTTATATCTCTTTTAGAATGAAAACTAAAAGGTCTTTTAATATCCCACAATTTAAATTGTTTGATGGTTATAAGAGATTTTGAGTGCCATTCTTTAAAGCACAAAAAGGGATGTTAATTACTCTGAGCTCTACAAGTTTAATCCATATTACATTAATTAGCTTCACATTACTATGACAAAATACCTGTGAAAACTAACTTATGAAAATAAAAAGTTTATTTTGGCTCACAGTTTTAGAATTTTTAGATCAAGAAGGGTAGGGAGCATTGCTTTGTGCTTCTGATGAGACAGAATATCATGGCAGAAGTGCCTGGCAGAGCAAACTGCTCACCAGATGATTAGAAAGCAAGAGAGGAAGAGGAAGAGGCTGGGGTCCCAAAATCTTCTTCAAGGATATTGTGTCCCAATATCCTAATGATATCCTACTAGGCTCCACCTCTCAAAGGTCCAATCATCTCCCAATAATGCCACTCTGTGAATCAAGCCTCTAATACATGCACCTCTGGAGGAGTGATCACTCAACATCCAAACCATAGTGTATTTGTAATATGAAATAATTGCATAACTTATTCCACAATAGTAAAATGATTACTGATTGGTGATCATTCAGATGCTAAATCACTTTCATTGGTCACCAACTTTTAAACTCGGAAGAAAGATTTTCTCAAATGGTATATTAAATTGGCAATGTAAAAGAAGAAATAAGTCATTCACAGATTAGCATTTACCTAAACCACTATCTAGAAAGATAGAAGGAAAGTAACCTCATGCTGAGTTCAGAAACACCAGCCTTCAAATCTAAGGTTAAAGGGTCACTCTTAAATGCAGATGTGGTCCTTTCTGCAACAATCTATGCTCTTTCTATTCTGCCAATAAACAAGCCATTTTTTTTCTTGATTCTTTCTTGCTTTTTCATTCTGAAGGAACATAATTGGGATATGTATTTGAATGCTTAAGGTAGACTTTTCTTACTTCTTCCCAGAATATTAGGACAAAACATGGGTCCATTAATTCAGATACAGGTCCCTGAAAATTCCTCTCCAGCCCTGTCTAATCCATTTTTACCCAGCTGTCTGTATCTGAATCAATGGACCCATGTTTTGGCCTAATATTCTGGGAAGAAGTAAAAAAAAACAGTCTACTTTAAACATTGAAATACATGTCCCAACCAACTAACAATAAAGAGGACCAGGGCCTGTTTGGAGTAGAAAGTTCTGGAAAGACTGGTGTATAATTGCAAATAGGTGAAGCAATACATAGGTAGAGGTTTAACCAGACAATACTTTACTATTACTGAAAATAAAAAACCTTACACTCTCCCAGAAATAGCACAGAACAAGAAAAAGACAAAAAAACTAATATAATTTCTCTACAAAAAAACACATTTGCCAGTTTGGAATGGTATCCTTCTACAGGTATCACAGCAACTCAGTTATGATAACTACCATTGCTCTCAGAGAAACTGAAATCTCTCCTTGCCTTCTCATATATTCAAGAGTGCATGTCGTCTGGTGAAAGTAGACATTGAGTTTCAACACATGTGCTGGCTACTATCAGCATTGTTTTAAATCTCTGAGAAGAATTTTTCTCATCTATGAAGTGTAAAGAAGAATACTCAATATGGTTATTTCCAAGAGGTTAGTCATATTGGTAACTTATTCCAAAATAAAAAGTGAAAAATAAACGTGTTTAATGCATGTAACTTAGTAAATATTGGATAAATATTACTTTCTGACTTCTTTTCTTCTTTTTTTCATATCTATTTCCTATTCATAGTCATTCATTGACATAATGAACAAGAGAGTTGAGGTTAATCAACAACCACTTAGGCAAGAATGGTCAAATAGTTGGAGGCTTACTGAACAAAAGCTCCCCAGGGAAGGAGATAGGGAAGGATTTGATCCTCTAAGCACATTTTCCACAAAAGGCATATTTTCAACAGTTTCATAAAACTAATATACTAACACGAAAGGATGAGAAAGAGTACAGAATGGGAGAAAATTTTTGCCAAACACACTTGAGATAGAGCACTAATCTCCAGTATATATAAAGAACTCAAAAATCTTAACACCAAAAAAAAAAAAAAAAAAAAAACCAAAGAACCCAATCAATAAATGGGGTAAGGAACTGAATAGACACTTCTCAAAATAAGATATATAATCGATCAACAAATATATGAAAAAATGTTCAACATCTCTAGCAATTAGAGAAATGCAAATAAAAACTACTCTAAGATATCATCTCACTCCAGTCAGAATGGCAGCTATTAAGAATACAAACAACAATAAGTGTTGGCGAGGATGTGGGGGGAAAGGCACACTCATACATTGCTGGTGGGACTGCAAATTGGTGCAAACACTCTGGAAAGCAGTATGGAAAACTGGGAATGGAACTACCTTTTGACCCAACTATCCCACTCCTCAGTCTATACCCAAAGGACTTAAAAACAGCATACTACAGGGACACAGCCACATCAATGTTTATTGCAGCATAATTCACAATAGCTAAACTGTGGAACCAACTTAGATGCCCTTCAGTAGATGAATAGATAATGAAAATGTGGCATATATACACAATGGAATATTACTCATCAACAAAAGAGAATAAAATCATGGCATTTGCAGGTAATGGATGGAGTTGGAGAATATAATGCTAAGTGAAGTTAGCCAATCCCAGAAAACCAAATGCCAAATGTTTCCTCTGATATAAGAAGGCTGATTCATCGTGGGGTTGAGAGGGGGAGCATGGGAAGATTAGACAAATTCTAGATAGGACAAAGGTGAGGGAGGGGGTACAGGGGTAGGAAAGATGGTGGAATGAGATGGGCACCATTACCCTAAGTACATGTATGAAGACACGAATGGTGTGAGTATACTTTGTGTTTTGTTTTTTTTAAATTTTTTATTGTTGGTTGTTCAAAACATTACATAGTTCTTGATATATCATATTTCACACTTTGATTCAAGTGGGTTATGAACTCCCATTTTTACCCCATATACAGATTGCAGAATCACATCAGTTACACATCCATTGATTTACATATTGCCATACTAGTGTCTGTTGTGTTCTGCTGCCTTTCCTATCCTCTACTATCCCCCCTCCCCTCCCCTCCACTCCCCTCTTCTCTCTCTACCCCCTCTACTGTCATTCATTTGTCCCCCTTGTATTATTTTTCCCTTTCCCCTCACTTCCTCTTGTATGAAATTTTGTATAACCCTGAGGGTCTCCTTCCATTTCCATGCAATTTCCCTTCTCTCTCCCTTTCCCTCCCACCTCTCATCCCTGTTTAATGTTAATCTTCTTCTCATGCTCTTCGTCCCTACTCTGTTCTTAGTTACTCTCCTTATATCAAAGAAGACATTTGGCATTTGTTTTTTAGGGATTGGCTAGCTTCACTTAGCATAATCTGCTCTAATGCCATCCATTTCCCTGCAAATTTTATGATTTTGTCATTTTTTAATGCAGAGTAATACTCCATTGTGTATAAATGCCACATTTTTTTTTTATCCATTCGTCTATTGAAGGGCATCTAGGTTGGTTCCACAGTCTTGCTATTGTGAATTGTGCTGCTATGAACATCGATGTAGCAGTGTCCCTGTAGCATGCTCTTTTTAGGTCTTTAGGGAATAGACCGAGAAGGGGAATAGCTGGGTCAAATGGTGGTTCCATTCCCAGCTTTCCAAGAAATCTCCATACAGCTTTCCAAATTGGCTGCACCAACTTGCAGTCCCACCAGCAATGTACAATTGTACCCTTTTCCCCACATCCTCGCCAGCACTTGTTGTTGTTTGACTTCATAATGGCTGCCAATCTTACTGGAGTGAGATGGTATCTTAGGGTGGTTTTGATTTGCATTTCTCTTTGTATACAACAAGAGACATGAAAAATTGTGCTCTATATGTGTGATATGAATTGTAGTGCACTCTACTGTCATATATAACAAATTAGAATGAAAAAATAATAACTAAAGAGCAACAGTGCTGGATTGATTGAGTCCTTGAGTGAACCCTTACTTCCTCATGTAGTTTATTTCCATAAGTAAATGTAAAAACTGCAGGATTTTGTAGGAGTTTATGAAGATTAAATCTGATGTGTTCAAATGCTCCCTAATCATCCCTCTCTTATAACCTTCCTCCTTCTGCCTACAAGATAATAGAATGGGGAATTTGTTTTGTCCTCTTTTTCTTCCTCACATGCTGAAGTTGAAACTACACTACCCTATGTTTCCAGAGGGATGACCATATTCAAACTCTCTCAGCCTCCTTCCTGTTCCCAGACCTGATGAGAAGGGTAGACTGGGAATAATTCTAACCCAGAATATAACACTATAACATTTACTTATGCAGTCAAGATGTGAAAACTAGATCATAGACCTGTTAGAATTAATAGAAGTGTCTACCAATCTGAAAGATGGCTATTAATAGCAAAAATTTGAAATTACCCAAGCAATTTGACCAGCACAATGAATCAAAAGAAACATCAAGAAACACTTTGAGATTGATCAAGAAGGGGAGGGGGGCAGATTTAGACATGCTTGAGAAGAGGTATATTGATGTGACTTATATAAAATTGAGGTAAATAATTCTAATTTATGTACAGCAACCGTGCCTACTGCATCTTTGCAAGTCCGTATCTCCTCAGCAGGAAACAGGCTGGTTGGAGCAAGCTGTAAAATGCAGAAGTCAGCAAAACATTTTCTATCAATGGCCAGATGGTATATATTTTAAGTTTTGTGGTCCCTACAGTTTCTGTCCATAGCAATACCCTGTAATAGCAAGTTTTCAATTCTGCTACTGTCACATAAAAACAGCCATAGACAATATATAAACAAATTGATATGTTTATGTTCCAATAATACATTACTTATAGACAGCAAAATTTGTATTTCATATAATCTTAACATGTCACAGGATATTATGTTCTTTGGAATTTTTTTAGCTATTCAAAATATTTTATGTGTTTCATGGGCCATACAAAAGCAGGATTTGACCCACACTCTGTATTGCCACTCACTGGGATAATGCAAAGAATATGAACTGTAACCTCTCTAAGTTTTAGTTCATGATTTCAAAACCGAAGTGTCGATTTTAAATCAACCACTCATAAGGAGACAGTAAAATTTCAAACTATTACACATTACACCCACAATAGGTATTAGTGATGATATTTAGTAATGTAGGCCTTGCTGCATGTATAAATAAGTTTACAGATTTTAAAAAAAGAAACAGTAGCACACAAATTAGAAGAGTTGATCAAAATCACAAAGATGATAAATGTGTATATACATAGGCCAGAAAATCTACATAATTTCAAAGCTGAAGTATAAATTTGCCTCCAGTGTTGTTGACAGCCAGCAATTCAATTGAACAGGTAACTTATTTTGTTAGAATTTATTAGAAGCCCACCATTGCTCTCAGGCTCAAGAATACAGTACATAACAAAATGGAAAATAAATCTTAGCTGTCATGGTATAAGACAGTTATATAATTCTCTTTAATGTTAAGAAAAAAAGAGCAATTCTCTAAAAGAAGAGAAGACTTCTCTGGTATGTAGTACTAAAAATAATCTCACTTAAATCTTTACATAGGCAGCATTACTGTGCTATGAAGACTCTTACCTAAATAACATACATACAAAAAATGCAATATTAAACTTCTTCTTGCATCCTTCAATGAAAACTGAGAACAAGATATCAAAACTTGTCTCAGTAAAGGAACCATAAAGAAGCCAGAAAGTCTAGTATGTACATATAATTTTTAAGTGATTTAACTTAATTGAATGATAGAATATAATTGCTGGATAGAACCTATTTCTCAAAATCTAAATCAGAAGATGGGCCTAGCAATCTTCATTTTGAAAGAGCTCCTTGATTTCATCTTTCACATATTAAATTTTGCAAACTGTTAAATTTGAGCAGGAATTTTTGCTTTCAGTCTTTAAGGGTTGTGAAGTCAAATAGGGGGACAGAATTTTTGTAATGAAATAGATTAAATAAAATGGAAAGAACAGAGTATTAACAACTACGTGTATTATAGATAGTAAGCATTAGTATACTTTTATGAAATTTTTATTATTTACACTACTATATGTACAGTGTAATAGATTATAAGAGTATTTTACTTTAGACTTTAATCCAAAACCTCTGAAAACACTGATCAAGAGGCATACATTGAGAACTGGAGTTGTGGTTCAGAGGTAGAGCTCTCATCTAACATGCATGAGGTACTGGGTTTGATCCTCAGCAGCACATAAAAATAAAATAAAGGTATTGTGTCCACCTGCAACTAAAAAATAATTTTTAAAAAAGAGGCATGCATTGACAAAATTCTTCAATAATTCTCTAAAAATAACAGTTTTCTCTGGTCTGAAAATGAAATGCAGACTATTGTATGTTGTATTCTTAAGCAAGGAACTGAAGGGAAAGTGTTTAATGCTTCTCAAAGAAGAAGAAAACCTCTGGTCAGTGTGGATGTGTTTAAATAGAAATATTGACTGGAAGACAGTGGTGAGGATGATAATGATACTTCGTAATGAGGGTAGAAATGGAAATAGGTTTGAATGATCTCAGAACAGAGTAATTTAATGTATCTCAAATTTTAGTATATAGCATAACAGACAGATATTTATTGCTAGTATCCATGGCAGATATACATTCTGGAGATTATAGATATAAATATATCATGTGTTTTTGCTATACACTTACTCTAGTGAAGGAAAACCTCAAATATTCTTTATCTTCTGTGGCATCCATTCATATTTCTGGAAGTATTTATTACTAGAGAGGCTGAAATGTCCCTGTGGATAAAACACTCTGGTAAACATGTACCAAAACTCATTAGCAACAGAAAACTTCTGATCATTTCCCACAAAAACC
Organism: Marmota flaviventris; assembly: GCF_047511675.1. Classification (NCBI taxonomy): domain Eukaryota; kingdom Metazoa; phylum Chordata; class Mammalia; order Rodentia; family Sciuridae; genus Marmota; species Marmota flaviventris. The sequence goes on along the minus strand of NC_092504.1, from coordinate 56,407,266 downwards.
ATATTAATTAGTAATAAATTTCTCCACGTCTTTATGTGTTTTGAACTTACTATTTTACATAAAACAACAAATCATCTAATTTTATTTGTGATATTAGACGATAATGCTTAGAGCATTTCATTGTATTTACTTGTGAGTCATGTACTCATCCCAACCTTTAGAGCCTACTCTTTGTAAATTGATTCCTCCATCCATATTAGCATGTCAGATGCAGTGGGTCTACAGTTTGGGTCTGGAATGTTCTCCCAAGGCCCATGTATTAAAGGTTTGGTCCCCAGTTTGGTGTTTTGGGGAGGCAGTGGAAAATTTAAGAGGAGAAAGCTGAGGGGAGTCTTCAGGTTTTGGGGCAATGTGTCATTGAAATAGATTGTGGGACCCTTATCTCTTCTCCTTTTACTCTCTGGTCATGAGGTAAACAGTTTTTTCTTTACAAAATACTCCCATCATGATGTGCTACCTCACTACTTGTCCCAAAACAACAGGGCCAACTTATCATGGACAGAAATCTTCAAAACTATGTGTAAAACTAAACCTTTTCCCTTTGTAAATTGATTTATCTCAGGTGTCTGTTATAGTGATGAAAAGGTGACGAACACAATGGCTACTATTTCACACATAGCCCATGCTTCCCTGAGTTTCAGTATTTGTCATATTATGCATACACACTTCACAGGAAACATCTCCTTCAAAGACTCCCAAAGTAGAACATGGCCTTAGTATATCACCATTTCAACAAACAGATATTAATCAGTTCAGCTGTAAAACAACAAAGGCTATTCTTCCCATTTGAACAGTCTCCATCTCCACGGAAGGCAACTTAGTTAAGTATTAAACAATCATCATTGTTGGAAACTTGTTTGTGGCAAGTATTCTTAACAGAATTCATAGGATAGTTTTGGCACATTTGTGAACTGCTGAAATGTGAAGAATTTTGTATATATTCGTATATAGATTTCTCCAGGGAGAGAATTCATAGCTTTCAGCAACTTCTTAAAGCATCCATGGCAAACAAAAACAGCACAAAACAAACTTTCACTGCCTTAAAGCCAACTTTTTCTTCAGTTTCATAATTTAAAGTCTGAATTGCCTCCATCTGTTTTCAGATACATCAAATACTGTTTTTTCTTTGCATGTGTGCAATTTATTCTCGAAGACTTTCATTAGTTAACACCCTGAAATTCTTTTCTCCCAAAGAGAGACAAACAAAGCTTCATTGGAAAGAGTAATCTCTGAAAGGAAAGTCTTTAAAAAAAAAAAAAAATGAAAAGGGCCAAAGTCAAAGGCTCTTCAGAAACATTTTGTGTCTACTCTGGAGGAGTACAAAAAATACAAAACTTACTAATTGATAATGTTTAACCTCTGGAGCACTAAATGGAATCACAAAGGCATGTCAAGCCATCTAAGTCACTAGGAAAGCACCTTGTTAAGTCAACATTTTCTGCAAATAGTAGAGGTTAATATTAACATGCTTCCTTAGAAAAACCTTCCTTTTCATAAATCACACAACAAAGAGGTCATTTTAGAAATGAGTTCTAAAACCTGCAAACAAGGAAATATAAAATCAGAACATATAATAAAAGACGTGTTAAATTGCAAGAAACGGTGATATTCTGCAACATTTGTTCTAATACGTTGAAGTAGAACTGTTCTTTCTCTAATAGGTTAAGTTTAGAAAATAACAAATTTATATGTAGGTTTTATTTTTAAAACATCAAATCTGCAAGAGGGCCTTAGTTCAGAATTAATGCAAGACCAAAGAATTTTTATTCAATAGAAGTTTTGTCAGATGTTTTCAAGGACATGTCCATTTTTTTTCACTAGCTCTGTTTATATATACATATATGTATAACACACCCATATATTTATCTATATAGATATATATGCTCACTAATGCAGTTGAGAGTGACATTTGGATTATTTATTCTTTAAACACTGACATTAATAAATTATTGCATGCATGGAAAAAAATCACCCTTTAATGACCACTACATGATAAATATGGCAGTAAATAAGTAGTGGTACCTAAGAGCATCAGATGGTGATAAAGAATAGGCATAATTCCTGAACCTAAACATGAACAGCAAGGATGATAAATGAGTAAATTATTTTAAGTAGACAAGTATTAGTGATGATTAGAAAATCTTGGTAACCATGAATTAGATACCAAAAAAAGTGAATTTTTGAACAAAAACTGCAATACCCTGTATGCAAATATTATACTACGAAACAAAGATCTTATTGATTCTCCACAGAAACCCTATGAAGCGGGTATCTGTAATAAGACTCTGGGTCACAAGGGGCAGAAATCAAACTCACAGGCCCAGTAATAAGAACATAGTTAGAACTCAGAAATCACTGGGTTCTGGAAGAAAGGCCATCAAGTTCCTTACTCCGTCATCTCTTTTCCTCTTTGCAAGTTCCCTTACTCTTCCTTCTCAATCTTCAGATGAATTTCCTCTGGTTTTTGTGTCTATATGACAAGACCACTAGTGACAAGTTCACATCTTAAATTGTTATAGTCTAAAGAAAGGCTATTTATTCTGATTTGCAGACCTAATATCCTCAGAAAAGGACCACAGTGGAGCAAAATTCACAGAAAGGTCCAACATCAGAACAACACTGTTCAGAGGTGGTATCTGTTGTATCCAGGTGATAAGATCTTTGAAATGTCAGTCTTTATGATTTACTTTCACAATATTGACATCTCAAATTAAAGGAATTCAGAAACATTCTTTTTTTTAAAAAAATGTTTATTAGTTGCTCAAAACATTACAATGATCTTGACATATCATATATTTGATTCAAGTGGGGTATGAATTCTTTTTTTTCCACGTGTACATATTGCAGTATCACATTGGTTTTACAGCCACGTTTATACATACAGCCATATTAGTGTCTATTGTATTCTGCTACCCTTCCTATTCCCCCCTCCCCTCTTTTCCCCTCCCATCACCTCTCTCTACCCACTCTATGACACTTTTCTCTCTCTCTCTTTTTTTTCTTCCTCATACCATCTTATATGTAATTTTGTATAACAATGGGGGTCTCCTTCCATCTTCCGTGTGATTTCCTTTCTCTCTTCCATTCCCATGCATCTCTCATCTCATGCTCTTCCTCCCTGTTCTGTTTTGAGTCGCCCCCGCTTATATCCAAGAAGACATTCAGCACTTGCTCCTTAGGGATTGGCTAGCTTCACTCAGCATAATCTGCTGTAATGCCATCCATTTCCCTGCAAATGCCATGATTTTGTTATTTTTTAGTGCTGAGTAATATTCCATTGTGTATAAATTCCACATTTTTTTTTATCTATTCATCTATTGAAGGGCATCTGGGTTGGTTCCACAGTGTTCTTTAAACACTGACATTAATAAATTATTGCATGCATGGAAAAAATCTATTTTGAATTGTGAATTGTGCTGCTATGAACATTGATGTAGCTGTGTCCCTGTAATATGCTCTTTTAAGGTCTTTTGGGAATAGTCCAAGAAGGGGAATAGCTGGGTCAAATGGTGGTTCCATTCCCAGCTTTCCAAGGAATCTCCATACTGCTTTCCAAATTGGCTGCACCAATTTGCAGTCCCACCAGCAATGTACAGCACTTATTATTGTTTGACTTCATAATGGCTGCCATTCTTACTGGAGTGAGATGGTATCTTAGAGTTGTTTAAATTTGCATTTCTCTAATTGCTAGAGATGGTGAGCATTTTTTCGTGTATTTGTTGATTGATTGTATATCCTCCTCTGAGAAGTGTCTGTTCAGATCCTTGGCCCAATTGTTGATTGGGTTATTTGTTGTTGTTTAATTTTTTGAGTTCTTTGTATACTCTGGAGATTAGAGCTCTATCTGAAGTGTGAGGGGTAAATATTTGTTCCCAGGATGTAGGCTCCCTATTTCCCTCTCTTATTGTTTCTCTTGCTGAGAAAAAAACTTTTTAGTTTGAGTATGTCCCGTTTGTTGATTCTTGATTTTAACTCTTGTGCTATAGGTGTCTTATTAAGGAATTTGGAGCCTGACCCCAAGAGATGGAGATTAGAGCCAACTTTTTCTTCTATTAGACGCAGAGTTTCTGGTTTGATCCCATTCTTTTTTTTTTTTTTACAATAAAAGTAGGCAAACAAAAAGAAAAAATATATTTACATTTATTTGTTGTTTTGTTTGTTAATTGGTTTAGCTTGGTTGGTGTTTGATTTACAATTACTAGCATATGTCTAAAGAATGTGGAAAAGGAGACTGATAACAAAGATTTAAAAAGTCAAAAGGGAAATTGGAAGGAGATGACCCCAACTCCTATACATGGAAAGAAGATAGTTGAACGTTTCCTGGGCAGAATGAGAAAAAAAGGAATGGTGGGGTCAAAAATCCCAGAAGAGGACAGAATCCCCAGACCAACAGCATCATGACGTTCAAATATCTGTATGCTATACAACCGAATTTTTTTTACAATATCCTGTTTTATTTTTTTATTGGTCTTTTCAGTTATATATAATACTAGGATTCATATTGACAAAATTATAAAAGGAATATAATTAGTTCTAATTCAGTCCCCAGTATGTCTCCTTTCCCTTCCTTCCTCCCTCCCCCCTGTTTCCTTCCTTTTACTCTACTGATCTTTCTACTATTTACTTACAGATTTTTTTTTAAATGAGTGTCTTGTGGATATACATGATGATGTGATATTCTGTGGTATATTTATATATGTACGTAGGAATATTAGGTCAGATTCATACCATTGTTTATTCTTTATCTCATCCTTCCTCCCTCCCCATCAATCCCCTTCATTTACTTTGTTGATCTTTCTTCTATTTTTAAAAATCATTTACATACAAATACCTTGTTTCATCTTAATATAAGAGTGAAAATGAGCAAACTTTGATGCTCTTTCTCAGTGTTGATTTTTCTAAGATTTATTGTAAATTCTTCATAAAAGGGTTTATGGCCACTATTTAGGCTGCCTAATTGAAACCATTCTTTTCTCATCATATAATATAAAGTGCATCCTGTTTTTGTTTCAAATGAAATTTTTACAGAGAGAAGTTTATTTTAAAGTTATATGTAACTTTATTATTGATCAACTATTAAAGATATTGAATGGCTTATCATATTAAGGCAACTAACATGTATTGAACAATTACTAACTTTCTAAATATTGCACAAAGCACTTTATATTTACCATATTATTTTTTGAGAGAGAGAATATTTTAAATATTTATTTTTTAGTTTTCAGTGGACACAACATCCTTATTTTATGTGGTGCTGAGGATTGAACCCAGCGCCCCGTGCATGCCAAGCAAGCATGTTACCGCTTGAGCCATATCCCCAGCCCCTTACCATATTATTTAATCCATACAACATACCCGTGTGACAGGAAATCTTATCACCATTCAATGTATGTGGACATTTAAACATAAAAAACATAAATAATTTGTTCAAGATCATATAAAAATTGAGTAGAATTTCCAGAAATCAAATCCTTGTGTGCCACTAAAATCCATGCACCCAACTGCCTGAATATATTAATTGCAGTGTCAACCACTACAGTTCCTGCATATGTATTCCCCATCCAGTTCCAACATACAAAGTCTCTGTCACTATTTTTCTTTTCACATGATGAGGCCAAGGCTCAAAGAACTTAAGAAATGTATGCAAATTTCCAAAGCACCTGGTAATAATTGCCAGAGGTGAGAATCAAATCCAAAATCTGATTCCTTGCCCAGGATTTTCTATTCCATTATGTGCACCTACCAGCAGAGTCAAATTATTTGAATATGTTGTAAGTTTAGTTATTTGATTCTTTTACAAGAGGAACTGACTTAAATGTTTAATGCAATTGTGTTTGGCTATATTAAAAACATGACATTTGCTTAGATTCTTGACTCTATTACATCTGTGGGCAACAATAAAGAGGAAACAGTAGGACTAATCATAGACACCCAGCTATCTTGTGGAAAGGAAATGTCAGAAGGGGAATCTATGATATTGGAAAAGTAGAAATTAATCAATGCTAGCCAGCAGAAATTGAAAGAGTTGAATTAATCAATCAAGGAGGCAATGTGCCAGCCAGGCAGAATTTAAGGAAAGGAAAATAAAACAAGGAGAAAAAATCAGCTGAATCTAAAATCATTAATTATCTGTAATCACAAGAGTTGAACAAAACTAAGTCAAGGGTCTGTCAAAGTCAAACTGTAAAAGTTCAGCTCTCAGTCATGCCAATCCTAAAATGGCCTCATAATAAGAAAACCACATGTAAATGAAATAGACAGTTTTTAGGAACAGAGTCATAAACATCCATTTCATCCACCTTGGGGAAAGATCAGGGAAATGGTTTGCATTGCAGAACAAGAATGATATCAAGAGGTATACAAATGTATAAGAGTTACCTTCAGCCTCAAGGGAAGGCCAACTCCATGCCTTTCCAAACTGATCCCAGGGTAAGGATAGCTCAGTAATAAATCACATAGATGTCCTCATTGTTTTTTCACACACGATCATTGATTCTTGACAGAAACTTGAAAAATCAAAAATAGTAGGCATGGAATAATTGGAAAAGTAAACCATGTTCTCTCAGCAGAATCAACATCACAAAGATGTCAATTGTCAAATTACTGGGAACACAACTACAATACTCTCTTTTAAAAAGGAATACACAGGAAGTCAACAACTTGGCCACTATTAACCACTTCAAAACCTTGAAATTATAGAGAAATTAAAGAGAATTTCCTGGTAAAATAAAAGTGGTGTTTTGTTTTTTGTTTTTTGAAAAATTTTTAAATTTTGAGACAGGGTCTCACTAAGTTGCTTAGGACCTAAGTTGCTGAGGTGGCTTTGAACTTGCAATCTTCTTGCCTTAGCCTCCTGAGCCGCTGGGTTTACAGGCATATATCACCTTCACCACACCCAGCAAAGGTAATTGATGAGTAGAGACTCTGCACAAAGACTGGGAAGGAGCTTAATGCCTGTAAATCCTATTTCTCAACAGGAATCTAAGAAATCAAAAAGAGAGGATGGTAATTGGGTTTCAGTGCATGGATAGAGTGAGGAATTGATGTTGGCAAAGTTGTTTGGAGAGGTGAGAAAGAAGGGACCTCTAATAATGGCAATAGGTTTAAAAATAGTCCAGAAAAATTTCCAAGATCAACCTTTAGATGTCCATGTATGCTAGCAGATTTCTGGACTAAGAAATACGAATCTTAAGTTTGCTTTTTATAGTAATAAGCAAAGATGGAGGGTTTCCTAGATTCTCCGTGGCTGGGTGAAGTTCTATAGCTTAAAGGTATGTTATATCTTTTTCCTCATTGTGTGGTTAAATCTATCTTCCCCCACTAGACTGGGAGCCCCTCACTGACAAGCATAGCAGGTGCTAAACAAATATTTATTAGACAGAGCTATTAAAAATCACTAAAGTCTTCTTGTCTTGCCCCAAATACTCTTAAAATTATCCACCTCTGGTAAGCACTGACAAGTTTCTAGTTCCTATGCAGATATTTCCTACCCCTTTAGACTCAAACTAGTTTATAATCTTCCTAGTTTTCAGTAATTTGTTGCTTGAGGAAAACTGCTGCCTGGTTGAACTACCAGTTTGTTCGTGCTTTATTTATCTTGCTTTTAACTCCAGTTCAGCAGCCAGAGTCCGGTGGCATGGGTGCCTCTCCACACAAGATGCGTGGGTGTGATGTGGCCCCAGATGCCCTTTGGTAGAAATGTGAAGTAACTAAAATGTACCTTTGCCTGTCTCCCACCTCATCTATCAGTGGCCCTGATCAAGAAAACATTTTGTACATTTTCTTGGAACTATGAGTCTTTTGGGATCATAGTTTAAATCCATGCATTTCCTAACATCCCTGTTGAAGGTGTTGTGAGTCTAGTCTAAGGGTCAACATGGTCACCTCCATGACACAGAGAGGGAGCAATGAACTCAAGTAAATACAGTGAGAAGACATGAAAACAGCTAAAGCTTGAGTAACCAACCAAGCCTGAGGGTTACACCCTTGCTAGAATAAGATCTTTAGGGCAATAGAAAAGCAATCTAGTTGAAAGATAACAGATAAATAGAACTTAATAATAGGTTAATGACCTTACAGGGAACTCAGTGTGAGAAGATAGCAGAGATTACTTTGTTTGGGTGTCTGTCATATGCACCCCATTAAAGAAACCTTCCTTGACCTCATTTTCTAGAACAGCATGTCTCCCCTTACCAATCTCAGTTTTAATTCTGCTTTTTTGCTAAGACCCCACAGGGTTAATGATTTAGGGCCAGGCTCTGGCTCCACACCATTTGATTTTGAATCTCAGCCTCCATTTCCAACTATTTTATGAATCATAAGTTACTGGGCAAATCATTTAATCTTTTGGTGGTTCAAACTCCTCATCTTTAAAATGAGGAATGATAAAACGATTTCATGATATTGTTGCAAAGTTCAAGTAAGTCAACATGTGAAAAGTACCAGAAAAATGTCTGGCACAGAGTAACTACTATGTAAATATATGCTGCTATTATTCCTCATTGCATTTTTCACTGCCTGATATTTTACACAGTCTCTCTCTCCTTCTCTCTTTCTCTCTCTTTCTTTCTCTCCCTCACTACGTGTGTGTGTGTGTGTGTCACATACTAATCAGAAGCTTCATAAAGGAGGAAATTCTATATAACATTGCCTAATACATAACATGTGCTGAGTGAATAATGGATAGATGAGCAACATAATGATAACACTGGTCTTGTGACAAGATATTCTAAGTAACACTAAGATAGGAATTTATAACAATTGACCTTAGTATCCAATCATAAATGGGTGTAATTTGTCCATCGCAAAATTCTGGACCACAGTCCATTCTTAACATATTCCATGAATAAGAAAGACAGGGGAAAGAGTGAACTTGTTACATAAATACTTAGTAATCCCTTTATTCAACAAATACTTATCAAATCTCAGCATGTGCAAGACACCCCATGGTTGTTGAAGTAGAGGTGCAAATTTCTTAGTTACTCCTGTGGAAAGAAATAGAAAGAGAAATTAAAGGAAAAACTTCTGAGTTAGGGTTTAAAGCCTTTTCCCAATCATAAAAATTTACTTACTCTAGGATTTGAAAGGGGTGTTCCAAGTATCTCGGTGACCATCTCATTTATTCTTTCCCAGAAGGCTGTCTATTTCTTGAAGGCACACATGTGCACTTGCACACACATGCCCTCATTCCTAAATAATTTGGATTCCAGAATCATAAGGAGAGAAATAATAATTTCATTTAAAGAAATAAAGGGAATTGGGTACAGCTATAGTTTTGCCTTAACTGATTGTAGATGTAAATTTTAAAGATAGGGAAACACACACACACACACACACACACACACTCATTCAAAGGGCCACAACACAAGTGGAGCAGAGAAATAAGCAAAAATCTTCTCAATTGAGATTGTGATGGTATCTCTTCATGTTGTCTATGGGCTTGAAAGAAAGCAGGTCAACAGTGTGGAAAGGAAATTTTCTTTCAGTATATATATTCTGTGTGTAAGCTGTGTCTTTGCGGGCCTTTCTCTACAGTTTGAAATGTTTTCTTAAATCATGTTGCTGTGTGTGAACCCAAAGAGTGGTTAACTTATGATATCATTTGTACTGACCACAGAGTATATTCCTGATTAATTAAAAGAAATACAATCTGAGGCAGTTTCAATTTAAAATAATGATAAACGTCTAATGATTCATCTAACACAAAACCAAAATTTACTGTAGACTATTACATCTAGAATTTATTTCCTACAATTATAGCCTAAAACAAAAGAAAAATTCCCCAGCAGTGACAGACTGGCATAACAAATCCCAGTTATTATCCTCCAAATAAAGAATGATTTGGTAATCATCTATGGACAAAAGTGTCTATGTGGCACCCTGGGGACATAGATAAGGACTTGCAACAATGCAGTGAGCCCAAGACCAGGAAAAAGTACACCATAGTAATAAAAGTGTCAATTCAACAAGAATATACAATGATAAATATATGTGCATCCAAACAACCTAAATATAAAAAGCAAACATTGATACACTTGAAGGAAGAAATACCAATATCATAATAGTAGGAGTCTTCAAAATCCAACTTCTACAAAAAATAATCATTCAGACAGAAAAATTAATAAGTAAATGGTAGAAATGAAAGAATTGAAAAATATTTAGATCTAATAGAATATACAGTATATTCTACTACATAGGAGCAAAACATTCATTCTTAAGTGCATGTGGAATGTTATCCAGGATAAACCACATGCTAAGTTGCCAAACAATTCTCAATAGATTTTAAAAACTGGAATCATTCCAAATAAATTTCCAATAAAAACAGAATAAAACTGAAAATCAACATAAAGTGGAAAAATTCACAAATACATAGAAATAAAATAACACAGTTTTAAACAACTGTTGGGTCAAACAGGAAATTAAAAAAAATTAGAATACATTTCAGGACAAATGAAAACACTAATACCAAGTAGATAAGACAGCAAAAGGGAGAAAATAAATAGCAATTAAAGCCTACATTTTAAAAAGACCTCAAATAAACAACCAATAAAGAGATAGGTTTATGAAGGAATTCAAAAAAGAACAGGCCAAATCCCAAAATAGTAGAAGGAAGGAAATAGTAAAGATCAGAGCATAAATAAATAAAGAATAGAAAAACAATTTTAAAATTCAATGAACATAGGATCTGTGTTTTTAATAAGATAACAAACAAATCATAGGTCGACTTAGAAAAATAAAATTCAAATAAATAAAATGAAAGAGTAGAAATTATAATTAAGCCCAAAACAATTAAAAATATCATAAGAGGCTATTATAAACCATTATACAAGAACAAATTGGGCAATTAGTAGAAACGGAGAAATTCCTAGAAATATACAACCTACCAAGACTGAATCAAGAAGAAATAGCCTGAAAAGACAAATAACAAACAAGGAGATGGGAGTAGTAGTCCAAAAACTCCCCAAAAGAAAAGCCCAGAAACAAACGACCTCACAGTGAATTTCACCAAATGCTTAAAGAATAATAAATAACAATTTTTCTTGAACTCTTCCCCAAATAGGAGAGGGAGCACTTACAAAATTGTCTTTGGAGGCAGTACCATATTCATACCAAAGACAGAAAAAGATAACCACAAGAAACCAAAACTACAATCTAATATGATTGATGAACATAGATGCAACAGTTCTCAATAAAATATTAGCAATCCAAATTAAACAGCACATGAAAAAAAACCATACCCCATGATCACACAGGATTTATCCCTGGAATGCAAGAATGATTCAACATGCAAACCGTGTTGCAAAAAGTGAAGGATAAAATCAAATAACCCTCTCGACAGAAGCAAAAATAAAATCCTGTATCCTTTCATGATAAAAATTCTTGATAAATTAGGTAGAGAAGGAACTTATCTCAACAATATAAAGGCCATTTATGAGAAGCCCATAGCTAACATCATAATTAACAGTGTGAAGCTGAAAGCTTTTCCTCTAAAACAGTGAACAAAACAAGGTTGCCCCATTCTTGTCTCTCCTATTCAAAATACTGCTGAAAGACTTAGCGAAATCATATAGGAAAGAAAAATAAATAAAAGGCATCCAAATAGGAAGGAAGAATTAAAAGTGTTTGTAGTTGACATGGTCTTATATGTAGAGAACCCTAAAGATGACAAAAAAAAAAAAAACTATGAGAATTAATAAGTAAATGTAGTAAAGTTACAGGATAATAAATCAACAAATAAGAATAGTTGTTTCTAAAAAAAACTAATAATAATTTATCTGAAAAAGGAAATCAAGAAACAAATTACATTTATAATAGCATCAAAAAGAAAAAAATTCTTAGGAATAAATTTAAACAAGGAAGTAAAAAACATGCCCATTGAAAATTACAAAATTGATGAAAGAAATTTTAAAAGACACAAATAAATCAAAAGACATCCATTGTACATGGATTGGATTAATTACTATTATTAAAATATCCATACTCTCCAAGGTGATATATAGATTTAAAACAATTTCTAGCAAAATTCCAAAAGCTTTTTTTTTTTTTTTTTTTGTAGATGGGGGTAAGAGGTTGTGTTGCCCAAGCTGGCCTCAAACTCTTGATCCTTCTGTCTTAGCCTCCCATGTAGCTGGCATCACAGGCATATACTACCACTCCCAGAGTCTCCAAAGGCATATGTTAGAGAAACAGAAAAAAGAATCCTAAAATTCACTAGAACCACAAAAATCCTGAATTGTCAAAGCAATTTTGAGTAAGTATAAAAGTGGAAGTATCACACTCCCTGATTTCAAAAAAGGATTACAATTCTAATCAAAACAATATGATACTGGCATAAAATGGAGCAGAGTAGAGAACTCAAAAATAAACCCATGCAGGATGGGGATGTGGTTCAATGGTAGAGTGCTTGCTTACCTAGCATGTGTGAAGCCGTGGGCTCAATCCCCAATAATAGAAAAGGAAGAATGTGGCTGGAGATGTGTCTCAAGTGGTAGCGCACTCGCCTAGCATGCGTGAGGCACTGGGTTCAATTCTCAGCACCACGTAAAAATAAAATAAAGATGTGTCCTCCTAAAACTAAAAATAAATATTTAAAAAGAAAAGGAAGGAGGGAAGGAAGAAAGCTTTTGCTAAGAGTGCCATGAATATTCAATGAGGAAAGGAGAGTCTTCTCAATGAATGGTTCTGGGAAAATTAAACATCCACAGGTGAAGGAGATGGAGGAGGAGGAGAAAAGAAACTGGAGCTTTTTCTCATATCATGTACAAAAATTAACTCATAATGGAGTAAAGTCATAGACATAAACCCAAAACAGTAACAGTCTTAGAAGAAAACATAGAACACCTCTAGACACTCAATGGGACAATGACTTCTTGGATACAACATCAAAAGGACAGATCACAAAATTGAAAATAGATAAGGAGGATTACATCAAACTAAAGAGTTTCTCATTAGCAATGGAAACCATTAACAAAATTAAAAGACAAGGTATGGAATGGGAGACAATATTTGCAGAACGTTTGTCTGATAAGGGATTAATATTCAGAATATATAAGCAACTGAAACATCTCAAAATCTGGTTTGGTTAGTAAGAATGCTAAGTAAGAAAACTATGGAGGTGGTAGGACCTTTAAGAGGTGAGACCTAGTGGGAAGTCTTCAAATAATTGGGACATACCTTTGAAGTGAAAGTGGGACTCCAGCCCTTTTCTCTCTCCCCTGCCTCTCTCTTTTCCTCCTGGCCATTAGGTGAGCATTTCCAAACCACCACATACTTCCTCACCACAAGACTGAAAACAAGAAGGTCAACAAATCATGGACTGAAATCAATGAAACTGTGAACAGAATAAACCTTTTCTCTTTATAAGTTGATTATCTCAGATACTTGTTGTGGAAATGGAAAGGTGACTAACGTAATAGTCAAAGACCCCTAAATAGGTATATCGCCAAAAGAGATACACAAATGGTCAACAGGCATATGAGAAGGGACTCAACATCATTAAAGATCAGAAAATGCAGGTCAAAACTACAACGGATATCACCTCAGACCTGTTAGGATAGCTATTATCAAAAAACAAAAGTCAACAAGTGTTGGTGAGGAACCCATTTACACTATGGGAGGGAATGTAATGGGGTGCAACCACTACAGAAAACAATTCAGAGATTTTTCAAAAAATTTAAACTGAATTACTATTTGATCCAAAAATCTCATTTCTGAATACATATCCACAGGAAAAAGAAAACGATATGTGCATTCCCATGTTTATTTCAGGCTTATCACAGTAATCAAGATATGCAAGTAATCTAAATGTCCATGTTTATGTTATATCCATGACAAATGGACAAAAAAATGTTATTTACACATGCAATGGACTATAATTTAGCCTTTAAATAAGTTAGCGATTTAAAAGAAGAAAATCCTACAGCCTCACTCCCCCCCACACACTTTTTTTTCTTGTTTATTTGTTTGTTTGGTTGGTTGGTTGGTTGGCTGGTTACAGAGAAAAACAGCTTCCCACAGATATACCTAGTCTGTGTGATTCGTTATGTAAACTGTTCTTCTCTGCTTCTTGAAACCAAACAAGCTCTAGGGTAATCCTATCAATGTAAGCCATGCAATTCCCATCCCTGTAGTTACAAACTCAGGTGTGGCCCTGTCCTTCAGGAACTGCCATCACCACCACCACCAGACATCCCATTGTCATTTTTTTTCCAGTTGTTTCCTAACTCCACTTCTTTTCAAGATAGTGACTACTCAATCTGAGGGCCCATTGCAGCCTTTACACATAAGTCAACATGGTATCTGCCGCCTGCTTTCACCATTTTTTTTTTTTTTTGATTTTTTAAAAGAATTTTTTTAAGAATAAACCAAGCTATTTATTTAGAGATTACAAGGGAGGCATCACTTAAGTTTGGCAGAAAATCAAAAGAATTCTAGAGAGTAGGCAACTTTATAGTTTAAAAAGTAGGGCCTCCAGTTATGCTCTGATTGAAATTGTTGCCATGGGAAAATGGAGATAGACTAGGCAGAAGAGAAACAGTTTGTCTAATTGGGTTAGTTAACATATTTTGGCTTTCTTGATTGATACTGAATTGGAAATTGGGAGAAAAATGAAATTCACTATTATTGACCAAGTCTAATCTTCCTTGTTCTTGATTATTGCAAAGACTGTAATTTGGGTCCTTGGACTTCTTATGTGGGTTAGACACATGCATGTCATTGTGGTCTGGTTATTATCTATTGAGACCCTGTGCCTAATAGAAGAAAAAGTAGACCCAAATCTCCCCGATATTGGCCTAGGATCTGACTTCCTTAACAAGACTCCTAAACCATAAAAAGTAAAATCAAGAATCAATAAATGGGATGGACTCAAACTAAAAGGTTTCTTCCCAGCAAGGGAAACAATAACACGGACATAATAGGAGAAAACCTTTACCACATGCACCTCAGACAGAGCATTAATATCCAGGATATATAAAGAACTCAAAAACTCAACACCAAAAAAAAAAAAAAAAGACCTCCAAATAACCCAATCAATAAGTGGGCTAAGGAACTGAACAGATACTTCACAGAAGAAGAAATATAATCTATCAACAAATATATGAAAAAATGTTCAACATCTCTAACAATTAGAGAATGCAAATCACTATAAATTTTAAGAGCTTTTGGTACTTACTACTTTTCAGTGGTTTATGGGAGACACAGGTAAACGGTGATTTATGCAACTATGTTTATATGAAGAAAATTCTTCTTCATAGCTGGGGGGAAATGCTTCTATTCAGTTACAGGGACTTGTTATGACAATAGGCAAACATATAAAGAATATATAAACGATACAAAGAATAAAAGTAATTTTAAAAATGATACAAGGTAAAGCTTTATGCTTGTGGTAGCATTTGATAGGGATCTTGGTTAAAAGTTAGAATAGAAGGGAAGGATTTGGAGGCACCAAGAATAACTCCAAACACAGATTATGGGGTGATAAATCTAGCATGGCTGAGAAGGTGTGTGAAGATGAGTCGAGGTATATGCTATTAAAAGAAGCCGTTTACAATTCTCCAGATAATTAGTAGGAAACATGGACTAAAGAGAGATTTTGAATCAGCAGAGCCCTCACATCAACCATCTAGATCAGTTTTTACTTGGACCAACTCTAATATGTGTGTTCATCCTTGACTTATATTTAAAAGTGAGCCTCTTACTGAAGTAAGGAAAACACCATTAAATAACAGAGAAATCCAGTAATGAAAGCAACTCTGAATCAAACATTTATGTCTTTTTAAATTTGTTTCCCTCCACACTGAAAGCTCTATGAAGGCAGGAACGATGACTATTTTATTCACTAATTTTTATTTAAGCACCACAATGTCTGGCAATAGTAAGTTCTCAACAAATAAATGCTAAATACATTTTGAACAAATTCTCTACATGTAACTGCTTTAGATTTATAATTCTTCATCATACTGTTTTATTCTTTATAATCTGTCCTATGATATATTAAAATATAAACTAATTTGGAAGATTTGTAAACATTGAATTTAAATATCATAAATATCTGCCATATCTTGAAATAACTGCTGTGACCCAAAATCCCAAGTCAAGGGCTAAGAAACCACAGCTCCATGCAGTTATTCCAAAGAGGTTTAAATATCTCTTAAAACACTTCTTTTCAACTTTCAACATGAAGGTTTTGCTAACCTTATGAGAGCTGTGCATGTGAACAGATGTACTCTGGAAAAACAAAATTTAATCAATATTGGCTGGACAACAAAGGGACTCAGACCTGATTTCCACATTTGGCTCCTGCATATCAATCACCAGTGACAGCAACAACTGCTCTGTT
The DNA here is from genome assembly GCF_047511675.1 of Marmota flaviventris. NCBI lineage: Eukaryota > Metazoa > Chordata > Mammalia > Rodentia > Sciuridae > Marmota > Marmota flaviventris. The sequence continues at coordinate 56,390,927 of NC_092504.1, read as the reverse complement.
GTGGCAGAGAAGAGCTATACTGATTTCCGTTAGACATGCTTCCGCTAAAATAGATTAATTCTTAGTCATCAGAATCTGATTTGAGCTCAAGCTTAGCAAGCTAATTTTCAGCCTATGGGAATAAAGTCATGGTAATTTTCCGATCACTTAATGAAAAAGAAACCAGGAAAGATAAAAACACTACACCAAGAAACTACAATGTCAAATATTTCCTGCCTTTTTTTGGCCCACACAACATCATTGTAATAGCTTTTACTTTCACAAGGCATAATTCCCCTAATAATTAGGAGTGGGGGTGTTCTCAAAGCGCACAGTTTACTATTTAGAAAAATGTCACTGGAAGAAGGCTAATTAAGCCCTTGCTTTTCATCACAGTCTGGCTCTGGTTGCTATAGTTCCCTGTGACGTGAAGCAATGGTCTTGGGCTATATTTTACTACCAAAGAAATATAGCCTACTTAGAAGGAAGCAGTGACTAGAGAGGAATCTTCCAGTGTCAATTTGGTTCTTAAAGGAGCATTTATTGGTGACTATTTTGTTTCTCATATTTCAATGTCTCCAACTTAGCCCAAACACACATGTATTTATGAAATGCATGTATGTCTTCTGGAGGCAATTTTGCCAGTAATTGAGCACAAAATAATGATTAGATCCTGGTTCTTACCCTTGAGATTGCCCAGTTCACTGGGGAAACACCATTACGGGTTCTATAAAAAGGAATGTAGTTAAAGTGCTATGGAAACCCCATGTCTGGAAGGGTCAGAGGAGGCTTCTAAGGCACTCAGTCACCATCCAGCTGAGTCTTGAAGCAAAATAGTTGACAAGATTATGAACTTCCAGCCAAACCTAGCAAAACATAGTTCTGACTTGAAACTTCACTACAGAGATTTTTTTCCAATAAACTTAAATTTTAGATTTATGGAAGAAAAGTGACATGGGTAATATTAATAGGAGTTCCCAGTTTCCCCTAAAGTTAAGATTTTACATGACCTGATACATTTGTCAAAACTAAGAAATTAATATTTAGTATTAAATAGAAAACAGACATTATCTATATTACCCCACCTTCTATACTAGTTTATTTTCCAGGATCTAATTCAGGATACCACCTTGCAGTAAGTACTTGTGTTTCCTGAGTCTCCTCCAATCTGTGGCAGTTTCTAAGTTTTTTCTTGGTTTTCATGACCCTGACTGTTTTTTGAAGAGTCCTGGTCAGGTAGTAGACTGCTATATTAAAAGACCTTAGATTAGGCAATTTATAGACAACCAAAACTTATTTCTCACAATTTTTGAGGCTGAGAAGTCTAAGAACAAGACACCAGCAAATTAAACGTCTTGTGAGGGCTTTCTCTCTGCTTCAGAGACAGTGCCTTCTTGTTGAATTCTCATGTGATGGAAGGGGCCAATAAATCCTCTCAGGCCTCTTTTATCAGGGCTATAATAAATTCATGAGGGCTCAGCCTTAATGACCTAATAACCTCTCAAGATCCTACCTCTGAATACTACCACAGTACAGACTAGATTTCAATAGCATGAATTTGGTGGGAACATAAGAACTAACCAACATACACCATCATCCTATATTCTAGGACATTAAAAAGTTGGCTAATACCATAGTAGGTCGTTTTCAAAATAAACTTTAATTTTGGTTTGTTTGAGTCTTTCTCGTTATTAAATTGAGATTGGGGGTTTGAGGAAAAATATCACAAAATATGTGCATCAAATTAGGACTACCTGATATCAGCATGCCATATCACCACTGATGTTAACCTTAATGGTTTCATTAAGGTAGAGTCTTGACAGTTACAGAAAATTTTTTTTCTTTCCATATTCTGTCTTTTAGAAAGGAATCAATAAGCCTAGTTCACACAAAAGAGGAGAAGACTCAAGCTTCACCTCTGGATGAAGGAGAATCTACAAAGGTTATTTGGAATTCTTTTGTAAGGAAGATGTATCTTATATTATCTGTTTATTTATTTAACCACTTATTTATATAATTTGGATTTATGGATATTAATTTAACATTTGGGGTTATTATTCAATACTACATTATCTGTTTTGTTGCTCACATTGTTCCAGTGGCCTATGGGACACTTTCAGCTTAGTTCCTGTGCCCTTTCAACATGTCCCACATTTTCATTATTTTAGCATTTCCTTGCCTTTTGGTTCTACAGAATGCTCCAAGATCAATTTACATCATTCACGAGCCAGTGCTAGAATCAGTTATTTCCTGCAGGATATCTGGTTCCTTTTACTGGAGAATAATAGTATTTAGAAACTGAAGTATGGGCACTGAGTGTGGATATTTTTATATAGTGTTAAAATGCTAAGATAGAACACAAGGATAGGGAAGAGATGGTGGCAGAAAAACCAACAAAAGCTAGAAGCAACTGGCCAACTGGAAAATGACTCAACAGACCGGGAAACAAAAGGAAAACCAGCAATTGCGAAAATATAGAAGCAAGCCAACTGATACCCCAAGAAACCAAGAAAGTCTTGGAATTGAAGGCACAAGCTAGCTCTGAAGGTGGGAGTGCAGGTGGGCTGACAGGAGGAACGAGGATAAAAGTTATGTAATGAGTAGTTAGCTCTCTAGTTCTTCTCCCACACAAGCATGCACACCCAGAAAATCAATTTTCCCCACACAAGCACCAGGCTGGAGGTTTATGTTCCAGAGAAGTGCAACCAGAGGACTGTGGAATTGGGAACAGTAGGCTCAATTTCAGGTTATTCAACTGTAAGCAGGAAAATTAAATGAAACAGTATGTGAAATAGTGGGACATTTTAGCTCACTTCTGTTATCTCTGAGAGCACTGTCAAGCAACCAAGCACTCCTCTGTAGATAGATGGTCCACTACCAAGAGAAATACACTGGTGATAATAGTGGAAGTCCTACATAAGTGGCCCATTTCAGTGAAGCCACAAGTCAATACCACCAGTGCATATTCACAAGTTTTCAGCAACAACTTCCTTTACTATTTTTCTGAATGGTAGCACACAAAAATAATATGTTTAATTAAACACACATGAACATGTGGGGGGGGGGGGGTATAAAATAACGATAAAGTAAGTATCTGTAGCTCTACCACCAAGGTTAAGCAATTGCCAGCACCATAAAAAGAAACAAGTAATTTATATTCCCTTCCTTTCCTCGTAGGCAGAATCACAATCCTAAATTTTAGGCTTCTCTTTTCAGTGTACATGCTGTGCATTCCTAAAATTATAGTTTATTCTTCCTGTTTCTGAATTTATATAAACAGGTTTACACTGAATTATTATTTGCCACTAGCTTCTTTCTTTTGAGAGATCCATTCATGTTGAAGCATGTACTTGTACTGGGTGCATTTCCATTTCTGTATACAGTTCTTCATTTTAAAGGACTAAGAAGTTTTGAAAAGGAATAATAAAGTTAGAGGATTCACACAACCTGATATTAAGACTTATTGCAAAGCTACAGGGTGTGAAGTTAGACGAAGAGGTTAATGAAAAAATAGAGTCCAAAAATAGATGCACATATTTAGTGTAGTTACTGTCAGTGAAGGTACTGGGCAATTCTGTGCAGGAAGGTTAGTGTTTTTTCATATCTGGTGCTGGAATGATTGGTTATATACAAAATAAGTGAGTCTTACCTCACATTGTGTACATAATTTATCTTGAAATAGAAGACAGAACTAAACATGAGAGCTAAAATTATAAAACTTCCATAACTTTGTGACTGAATGTTTGGAAAAGATTTATGTGACTTTGGGTCTTTCACTTTTTAAAAAGAAATTCTATTGTATGTATTTAAACTATAGAGCTTGACATTGTAGGAAATGTGAAGATTACTACAATGAAGTAAATTAACATATTAATCATCTCAAAGTTACCCTTTTCTTGGGGCGGGGGACAAGAAGAGCTAAGATCTACTCAATTAGCATGAATCCCACATAGAGTACAACTTGATTACCTATGGTTCTCATGCTGTACATTAGTTTTCTACACATAGTCACTTTACACATCTGCTATTTTTTAATCCCTTAACTTACATCTTCCCATCACTCTCACCCTTTCCGTAATTACTGTTTATTCTCTTTCTTGTTATATTTGAATTTTCTCTTAAATCCTTCATATAAGTGAGATTCTGACATGTACTTCTTTCTGGGTCAGCTTATTTTACTGAGTATAAAGTCTTCAAGTCTTGTCCATGATGTAACAAACAGCAAGGTCTCATTCTTTTTTTTTTTTTTTTTTTTTTTTTTTGGAGTTAAATAATATTCTATTGCATAATAGATTCTTTATTCACTCACCCATCGGCAGACACAGATTACTTTCACATCTTGGCTGTTATGAGAAATGCTTTTTTGAAACGGGAGTGCATGTATCTTCACGAAGTGGTAATTCTACTTTCTTTGGGTATATACTGGATTATATAGTAGTTCTACTTTTAATTTCTTTAGAAATCTCCATACCATTTTTCATATCCACATTCTCACCAAAATTTATCTTGACTTTTTGAAAACAGCCATCCTAAGGGATATAAAGTTGGTATCCCATAGTGCTTTTAATTCTCATTTCCCTGATGATCAATGATGTTGACTACCTTTTAATGTACCTGTTGACTATTTTGTGTCTTCTTTGGAGAAATGTCAAGTCAGTCTTTTCCCCATTTTTTTTAAATAAAGTTATTTGTTTTCCAAATTAATTTATTTGAGATGTGTGAGTTATTTATAAAGTTTGAGTATTAACCACTTTTCAATAATTTACAATTTTTTTCAATTTTATGCTGCTATTTCATTAATAGTTTCCTTTTTAACAGAAGCTGTTTAGTTTTATATAGTCCTATTTATTTATCTTTGTGGTCTGAGCTTTGGTGCAATTTATAAAAAATCGTTACCAAGGCCAATGTCCAAGATCTTTTCCCTGGTGTTCTTTTTCTTCAAGGAAGTCTAGAGTTTCTGGCCTTTTATTTAGGTTTTTAATCCATTATGAGTTGATTTGTGTGTATATATCAGATAAAGGTCCAATTTAATTCCTTTGCATGTGAAAATTCAGTTTTATCAACGCCATTTATTGAAGATTATCATTTCCCAAATGTATCTTTTGGTGCCCTTGCCAAAACTTAGTTGACTGTATGTGTTTCAATTTATTTCTGAATTCTCTGTTTTGTGCATTGGTCTATGTGTCTGTTTTTAATGCCAGTACCATACTGCTTTGATTACTAGTCTCTTGTAATATACCCTTAATCAGCATATTTACTTATAAATAATTTTAATATGGTTTGTCTCCACCAAGATTCATGTTGAAGTCTGATTGTCATTGTGATATTTCAGAGGTGGAAACTTTAAGAGTTGAATAGGTTATTAAGAGAGACTAATGGAGTTCTCATAAGACTGTATTAGTTTCCACAAGAATGAATTATGATAAAGCAAGGAAACCCCTCATATTTTGTCTCTTCTGCATGCACGTGCTTGGCCTTTCTCATTTCACTATTTCATAAAGCCTTCACCAGATTTCCCCACCCAGTCTTGAACTCTCCAGCCTCCAATACTGAGAGACTAAATAAATTTCTTTCTTTATAAAATTACACAAATATCAGGTATTCAGCAGCAGAAAGCAAACTAAGACAATCAGGAAGTATGATTGCTTCAATTCTATTTTTCTTTTTCAGAATTACTTTGTCTATTCATGGTCTTTTTATGATACAAATTTTAGGATTCTTTTTATCTGTTTCTGTGAAGAATGCCATTAGGATTTTGATGAGAATTATGTTGAATTTGTATATTGCTTTGTGTAGAGTGAGCATTTTAACAATGTTAATTCTTCAGATCCATTAGTATGAAATATTATTCCATATATTTGTGTTTTCTTCAGTTGATTTCATTACATTTTATACTTTTCAGTGGTGATAGTCAAGGTGATGTTGGCCTCATAAAATGTGTTTGGTTGTATTCTTCTAGTTCTGTTTTCCAGAAAAGTTTAAAAAGTATTTCCATTAATTTTTCTTTGAATGCTTAGTATAATTCATCTGCAAAGTCATCTGTTCCTGGATTTTTATTTGCTGAAAGCATTTGATTATTTCTTTAATCTCTTCATTCATGTTTTCTATTTCTTTCTGACTCTATTTGGCAGATTGTATTTTTCTAGAAATTTATTCTTTTCCTTTAGGTTATTCAACTTATTGGCATGTAGATGTTCATAATAGTCTCTTATAAACCTTTACATAATCTCTTATAAATACATTAATAATTCCTCCACTTTCATTTTATTTGAGTTTTTTAAGACTAACTAAAGTCTCTAAATTTTCTTTATTTTTTTTAAATCTTAGATTCTTTTCTTTTTCTTTTTTTAATATTGTTGGGAATTGACCCCAGGGCTTGATACATGCTAGGCAGATTCTCTGTCACTAAGCTGTATCCTCAACCCCTCACTCTTAGTTTTATTCATTCTTTCTATGATTTTCTGTTATCTATTTTGTTTTTATTTTTTTATGTTTATGATTTTATGTTTTCTTCCTTCCCCTAGTTATGAATATAGTTTGCTCTTTTTCCAGCTTTTTGAGACATAATGTTAGACATTTGAGATCTTCCTTTCTTTATTAATTCTAGTTTCATACCATTGTGGTCTGAAATGATATTATATATGTTTTTTGTCTTCTTAAATATATTGAGATTTGTTTTGTGTCCCAATATATATTCTATCTTGGAGAATGTTCCATGTGTGCTGGAGAAAAATGTGTGTTAGGCTGTTGTTAGACCCATTTGGTCAAAAGTACAATTCATGTGTCATATTCCCTTATTAATTATCTGTCTAAACTGTACAGAGTCAAAAGTAGGGTATTGAAGTCCTTTACTATTATTATGTTGTTATTTATTTCTCTCTTCATGTATATTAATATTTGATCCATTTATTTAGTGCTCCAATGTTGGAATATATGTAAATTAATATATATTTACAGTGGTTATGTTCTTTTGATGAATTATCATCTTTATTATTAAATGATGACCCTTCTTTGTCTTTTACAACAGTTTTTGACTTGAAGTCTATTCTATCAGATGTAAATATAGCCACTCCTTCTTTCCTTTGGTTGTCAGTTGCATGGAATATCTACTACCATCCTCTCACTTTCAGCCGATGAGTGCCTTTAAAACTTAAGCAAGTCTCATAGAGTAAAAGTTGCTCTTTTTTTCCGTCACCTTCTCCCTTTTGATTAGAGAACTTAATCTATTTATATTCAAGGCTCTTATCAATAGGTAAGAACTTACCACTGCCTCTTGTCATTTGTTTTCTATTTTGAACTTTTTCCTCCTCCTCCTCCTCCTCCTCCTCCTCCTCCTCCTCCTCCTCCTCCTTCTTTTTCTTTTTTTTTTGGTTGCCTACCTTATAATTTGACAGTTTTCTGTAATAAAAAGCTTTATCAAAATTTCATCAAAATATCAAATCAAAATTCCTTCCTCTTTTTCATTTGTATTTTTCATTTGTATATCTACTGTAGTTTTGTTGTTGTTGTTTGTTTTGTGGTCATCATGAGGCTTAAAACAACAATCTATTTTTAATGATAACAACTTCTGTCACATGCAAAAACTGTAGACTTTTATTCCCACCCACACAATTTGTTTTTATTTTTTTATTTTTAATTTTTTAAAATTTTTTTTAGTCATACATGACAGCAGAATGTATTTTGACATATAATACATACATGGAATGTACATACATCAATAATATTGTCTATTCTATTCTGTTGCCCTTCCTATCCTCCCTACTCGTCCCCTCCTCTCCCATCATTTCTCTCTATCCAATCTAATGTGACACACTTTTTTTTTTCTTTTTCTCATTGCAACATCATATATGTATTCTGTATAACAATGAGGTTCTCCTTCCATCTTCCATGCAACTCCCCTTCACAATTTGTTTTTAATCTCAGAATTTACACCTTTTTATCTTGTATATTCCTTAATAACATTGTGTCTTTATTTATTTTTTATCATTTTGACTTTTAACCTTCATACTAATGTGTATGAATTACACACCACCAGTACAGTGTTGGAATATTCTAAATTTGGCTATGCATTCACCCTTATCAGTGAGTTTTATACTTTCATACATATTCATAATAATAATTATTATCTTTTTATTTCTGCCTGAATAACTCCCTTAAGTATTTCTTTTAAGACAGGTTTAGTGGTATGAACTCAGCCAGCTTTTGCTGTCAGTAGATTTTATTTCTTCTTTACTTCTGCAGGGGACTTTGCTCAATATTGTATTCTTGATGGACATGTCATTCCATTCTCTCTTGACTTGGCAAGGTTTCTGCAGAGAAATCCACTACTGGTCTAATGGGGCTTTTCTTTTATATGACTTGAACTTTTTCCCTTTCTGCTTTTAAGTTCTCTATCTTTGACTTTTAAAACAATTTGATTACAGTGTACTTTAGAGAGGGCTACTTTGGGTTGGACTTCTTTGAGCTTTGAACATTATGAAATTATGAATCCAGAGCTTTCTTCATCTGGATTTCCAGATCTCTCTAACCTTTGGGACATTTTCACCCATTATTTCATTAAATAAGCTCTCTGTCCCTTTCTCTGTCTCTTTCCCTTCTGAAACTTCCATAAGGCAAATATCTGTTGGCATAATGGTGCTCCCTAAGTCTTACAGGCTGTCTTCACTCTTTTCCCCCTTTGACTGAGTGAGCTATTTTAAAAGACCTATCTTCAAGTTCACATATTTGTTCATCTGCTTAAACTGTTGTTGAAACTCAGTGTTTTTATTTCATCAATTGGCTTCAACTCTAAAGTTTCTGGGTTTTTTTTTTTTAATGCTATCTATCTCTTTGTTAAAGTTTCTAGTCAGATCATGAATTGTTTTCCTGGTTTTATTGAATTATCTATTTGTATTTTCTGATACCTGAGTTCCCCCTTAAGATCATTAATTTTGAATTATTTTTAAAGAAATTCATAAATTTTCATTCTTTGGGGTCAATTACTTGATAATTCTTGTGATCCTTTGGTGATATTGTTTTCTCATTTTTTTTCATGTTCCTCATGTCCCTGCATTGATATCTGTGTATCTTTTAGTGTAGTCACTTGTTCTAAATTTTATAGAGTGATTTTCACAGGGAAAAACTTTCACATGGGCTCAGCTTGCAGTTAGGCAAGGTGTGGTGACTCTAATTCTGTATGGGCTCAGTTATGGTCACTACTGGTGTTAGTTACAGGTGACTCAGTGGTCTAGGCTGCAGGAATTTGTAACGGTAATAGTGGTTGTTTGGGTTATTAGGGTGAAACTTTAGGAATCCTCCTGTTCTTGTCTTTCTCACAGTGGAGCACCTTATCTGAGGGGATGTCTCCTCTTGCTGGATGTGGCATGGTTCATACCACAACAGCCAAGGGAGCCAGGGCACACGTGCTCAGAAGTGCTATTGAGCTGATTTTCTGGGAATGGGATCTTGCAAAAGTACAGTAATACCTAAGACTTGAGACATAGGTCCATTCTCTACAGCACAAGTGGATGTGATTTCCCCATGAATCTAGGGTCTGTGTTCTGAAGCACACTTTAGACCCAGAGGGCTTGGATGTAACTAGTTCTGATTCTGCAGGATAGGGCACAACACTGTATGGTTCTGGGGGAGAAGGAATGCTCCAGAGCCTTGGCAGGCTGGGAGCAAGACACAACTGCAACTTGCAACATGGAACCAAAAGGATAGGGTGGTAGTTCAGGCTTTGGACACTGGATGATGGGATTTGGTGATAGCCCAGGCTCATTGAGGCTAGGTGCAGCACGAAGAATCCAAGAATAATAAGATGCCACCATGGGTCATGGGTTGCTAGGAGCAGCACAGTGGTAACTCCAATCCCTGAAGAAGACAGGTGGCTCAGCAGCTTGGAATGTTAAGGGTTGCTCCAGTTCAAATTGGTGAAGTGCTGTGGCTGTCTGGCACAAAGGGTGGGGTGGAATGCCTCACCCAAGGTTATGATTCCTTGAGATGCAATAGGTTGCACCTGCCCCATTCCAGAAAGTGTTACTACACATCAATAAAGCCTCCGGATCCCTAGGAGTGGGACCCTGTGTATTCGCTGTGGTATTAGGAGGTACAATTGCTCTAATATACTGGGGGTTTGGAGGTCCCAGGGAGCAGAGTACTTCCTCAACTGTGGTGTAGGAATGGGGTAGGGGTGGAAACTGTTCAAGTGTCTTGGAGGCCTAAGGTTTCCTGGGGGTCAGGGTGCTGCCTCAACTGTGGTACCTGTGGGAAGAACTGCTTTAGTAGTTTAAGGCTCTGGGTTCCCAAAGGCAGGGTCCAATTTCATTTTGACCTCAAGATTGATGAAGAAAAGGCACAGTCAGACTGGATCTAGTAAACACTGTCATGAAATCATCCTTCATTCTGATGCCATTTGGATTTTTCTCCTCTGGGAGTAAAATTCATACATTTTGTGCACAGAAGGGAGAAGATATTTACAAATAAAATTGAGGACTGTGCTATTTTTTTTCTCTGAGGAAGGTTATACATTCTTAATTTTGACTTTAAGTTTGGTCATGTGACTTGCTTTGGACAATAAAATATGAGCAGAAGCTTCCATGGGCACCAGTGGGTCTCTCATGCTCTATTTTTCCTCCACCATGAATTCATCTGTATTCCAATGGACTTTCTCCATCAACCTGGATCTTGGAGCAGAGATGACATGGAATAGAGCTTCAGCAATAATGAATTTATTGCTCAAATTGGAAATAAACCTTGATTGTTATAAGCTTACATGTTTTTGAAGCCCTTGTCACCTCAGTGTAATTTTGTGTGAAGTGACCAACACATCTTTTCTTCATCTTTTGGTGTTTTGCCCTTTTGAAAGACATCCTTGAACTCTTATATATTTCCCACCAACAGCTGTTGGTGAGGAAGATGAGTCACTGTTGTGCTACAAGAGTAAGTGGTACAGTTGAAGAAGTAAGACTTGCTTCTCATTTTCTCATGACATCATTGAGGTTAGTATTACTATGTTTGAAACAGACCTGTGGAAACCTAGCTTAGCAAGATTTTACATTGGCTTGGTATTGGGATGTATTCCTAAAGAACTGCTCAAAAGATCATACTAAAAGCCCTACTTTAAGAGATTAGAATCTCCAGCACAATACCTGTGCTTGTTTTGAACCGGTAAACCACTGTTACTTTCATGATATCAGACACTCAAAAGGCTTGAGTATCTAATAGGGAACATCTAGTGTAAGGCTATTCCCTAATTTATAGGTTTCTAAACTACCACTAAGGAGACATATCATCATTTCAGTCCAACAGCCATTTTGACTGTGGAATTCCTCTCTAGTGGCATCTAATATATAACAGAGCCAAAAGATCTCTGAATATTTATCCAAAAAAAAAAAAAAAAGGAATAAAAATCACCTTGCTAATCAGGGCAAATGAAAAGGCAGGCAAGATTACTGAAAAAATCTGTTTTATAGATTATTTTTAAATGGAAAGTTTTACTTTCTAAAAGATACTATTAAAACAAATTGTTACAACATGTAGCATGCTGTGGTGATAAGAGGACAGAGCCTGGAGTCAGGCTACTTAAGTTAGCTTTACCACTTGTTAGCTCTGACTGTCTTGAGCCACACTTCCAAGAAGTAGGCTCTGAGGCAGAGGCTTCCATGCAGGAGGCTTACTGGGGAATGTTCTAGAAATCAACATTTGTGAGGGGATGAGAACAAGGTTGAATAAAAGGAAAAGATGAACTGTGATATAGTTGCAAAAGGTTTCAGCTATTTCTACAGGGAACTCTTGAGCTGGGATGGTACCCCAGAGGTTCCTGAATTGAGGCAAGGGGTCACCGGATGTGGATTGCTTCCAAAGGAGGGGAATAACCTTGGATGAATATTTAGTCGAGGGAGATACTTAAGGAGGGACTCACTTGTGACTGTCAGCAGTCATTACACGTAGATGAGGGCCTGGGTCCTGAAAGAGTGTTGGGACATGCACCACAGCACTACAGTTACCTTGGGCATATTTCTGAACATGAACAAAACAACTCAGAGTGTCACAGAGATGCCAGCCCTGAAAACATCTGAACACAGAACAAAAGCCAGAAGCTGCCTAACCCTAGACTACTTAAGGCAAAGATAATGGTCAGTTAAAATCAGTCCTTTAGGTTTGACATCAAATGGAAGGAATAATAATATCTTTCTCATTGGGCTCTTCTGAGGATCAATTAATATTTGTAGAGCATCTTGACATTGCCTACCACATAATGAGACTATACAAATGCTCATTATTCAGTGGAGGTTTGCAAAGAATATATTTTATCAAACAAGGGAGGTTTATAATTAGTCTATTAGTTGTTTTTATGGGAAGGGCCAATCTGGAAGCGCTTCTGAAGGTTTGAAAACAGTTAATTGTCAAGAAAGTTGGAAGTTCTCTGTGAAAATATTAAGAAAAGTCTTAATTTTCTTGGAAGCTACTTTTTAACAATCATGCTAACATAAAATTAGTCCTAGGCGTTATTCAAATTACTATGTATTTTGAATTTCTGAAACAAGAATTAAAGTAGTATAATTTTGACACCTTCTTTACTAAATTCCTTACATTATTTTTTTTCATTCCTCATTATAACTATCTTAAGAAACAGACCCTACACTGTTATTACTTTTAGGTACAGAAGGAAAACCGAGACTCAGAAGCATTTGCAAGATTGAGATTATATACTCACTCCAAAGCCTCAATGCTTAACCACTATGCCCACTTCCTTCCACATAAACTCAGCTGTTCAAGTCTTCAAAATATCTTATTTCTTCACCATTGCACTCAAAGAAAATATAGCCTACTGGTGTTATGTTCCATAGATTTATAAATAATCCAAAAGCATCATACTGTACAGCTTCTTAATATAAGAATGGAGTTTCTCATCTTGGATAACAAATAATTAAAATATTGAAATGCTAAATTTGTCTTCTATTTATGAGAACATCAGCTTGCACAATAACCTAGCTTTGTGTTACTATAATGAAATACCTCAGATAATTAACTAATAAAGAGAAAATATCTATTTTAGCTCACAGTTTTGAAAGTTCCAGTCCATGATTAATTGGCCACCTTGGTTTGGGCCTCTGGTGAAGAAGCACATGATGGTGGCAGTACGTTCCTCTTGTCATCCAGAATGCAAAGGAAGAAAGAGGGGTCTCTCAGAGTCACTTCAAGGGCATGCTTCCAATAACCTAAGGACCTCTCACAAGGCCCCACCTAAAAGTTCCACCACCTCCCAAGAGCACTACCCTGGAGACCAAGCCTTTAACACAGACTTTTTGGAGACATTCAACATCTAAAGGATAGCACATGGTATTTAGTAAGTATTTTATAAAAGATACCTTTTGTATTAAATTTCATATTTAGGATGAGGATATGTATCATGACATCAAAAATATGCTTTTTCCCCTAATCATAGCCTCTAATCTCAGTTTCAACCTTCAGAAAGCTGATCCTTTAAAAACAGCTTATGCGTAGTCACTAATCCACTCATTCATAATTACTTGTAGTTCTGCCCAAAGTCAGCAATTGTGTCTGCTGGTTAAGGAACTTAATAATTGAAGCTCTACAACTGTTAATGCTCAACTAAGGCAATTGTACCACTAAATCTCAAATATTTAAATGATACCAGCTAAGCTAAATTTTTATTGGGTCAGTCTGAGGGAGATACAAGGTCAGGTTAAACAAGGAAAAAGAAGACAACAGAATTTCAGATACTGGAGAACACTTGCTTTCAAAACAGCACTACGGTGCTCTTTGGCATTTCAATATCCATTCTTTCTACCCTATGACTCCATCTCCACTTTGTTCAAGTACTGGACTGAGATACCCTGAACCCAGAAGAGATAGACCCCCAAATGCAGACTAGTCCAGAAGATGCTAATCAAATTCCCATTGGGTGGTGATTGATCCACTCATGAATTTGTATCTGCTTAGTGAGATATAAGGACAGATCTACCCAGTGAAGCTTCTTCCAAATAAACAGACAAATCCCAGATAAGAGAAAGCCCTTTGCTTATCATCCAGCTTCTTATTTTGATGTGATGACTGAAACTTTAACAGCCATCTTCTGAACAGGAACAAAACAACCCAGAGTGTTACAGAGATGCCAGAAATCATCTGAACACGGAACAAAAGCCAGAAGCTGCCTAACCCTAGACTACTTAAGGCAAAGATAAATGGTCCGTTAAAATCAGCATACTACAGTGATGCAGCCACAACAATGTTTATAGCAGCTCCATTCACAATAGCTAAACTATGGAATTAGCCTAAGCGCCTTCAACAGAAGAATGGATAAAGAAACTGTGGCTTATATATACACAATGGAATATTATTCAGCTATAAACAGAAATGAAATTATGGCATTTCCCAGTGAATGGATGGAACTGGAGACTATCATGCTAAGAGAAATAAGCCAATCCCCCAAAGCCAAAGGCTGAATGTTATCTCTAATATGTGGATGCTAATTCACACTTAAGGGCAGGGAACATAAGGAAGAATAGAAGTTCTTTGGATTAGACAAAGAGGAATGAAGGGAAGAGATGGGGAAATGAGAATAGGAAAGAGAGTAGAAGGAATCGGACATTACTTTCCTATGTTCATAAATGAAGACACCACCAATGTAATTCCACATCATGTATAAATAGAAAAATTGGAAATTATACTCCATATATGTATAATATGTCTCTACTGTCATTTATAACTCATAAGAACAAAAAAATTGTAAGTTTCTCTAAACCTATCACTGACTGAAATGGTGTCACCTCACTTCTTTTAATTTTTCCCATCACAATTCTATTTCCAACACTACGCCAGGGCCCTTTTCTATTTTCAAGGGCAATATCATTTGTATTCAGTTCTTTAAAAAATTTTAATGTTCTGTGCTATGTCTATGAAGACTGAAAACCTAAATATGGAAACCAATAGAGTTTCCATTAAGTAACTATGGCTATGTTAATGTTATATCTATGTTCATATTTTAGCTGAACCAAGTAGCAGGCTACAATTACAAATTCAATATTATTATACCTGAGCAACTCAAAGGGAATGTCAAGTTCAAGTAAGTTTTTTTCTTATATTCCATCATTAGCACAAACTTGATTCTAGTACATATGTGGAATATTCACTGCTCATACAGAATTCTTTCTCTTTCCTGGAGTTTCTGAAGTTTGTATTTTCTTTGGGGAAAATAAAACATAATTTCTTCAGATCCCTAATACTCCTTATTAATTGTATCATTCTTATTATTGATTGTTAGAAGCCAGTACATTCTTTTTTAGGAGTAATAACTTTTATTCAAATTTGGATTGGTTTCATAATATTTTGTCCATGATTTTCTTGTAAAACTTTTTGTCTTCTTGTAATTTTCTAATTGTCTTTTTTAAAAATGCATATATTATATCTCAAGTTTTCCAGGTTTCCAGTCATTTCCCCCATTCTCTCAGGTACATTTTTATGTTATTATCCAAGCCCTCTTTTCCTACTTTAGTTTTGATTGATCGCTATCTAGGCTTGATGTGCAGCAATTATCCTGGACTTTGCTGTTCATCAAGATGGAGTTAATTGTTTTGTGTGAACTTGACTCTTGGGCTCAGCTAAATCCCTCATGTATTGAATGTACCAATGTACAGTCTTGAGTAATTGCTTAGGAACAGATGAATGGAAGAAGAACTGCTTGGAATTTAAAGTTTTATAGATATTTTATTCTGGTATACACTTTATTGATAGGTTAGTTGGTTTTAGAATTTTAGGTTTAAAATAATTTTCCTCTATAATTTTAAAGACATTGTACTAATACCTCTAGCATCCAATTTTGTTGTTGAAAAGACTATCACAATTTGGCTTTTATTTTTCTGTTGGTACTATCTTTCTGGACAATTTAGGACATTTTTATTTGTATGTTATAAAATTTATATTCTTGGTAATCTGAAATTCCATATATATACATTTTAAACATTTTTTTTCTGTTCTAGACACTTAGATTTGTATCTAAACACACCTATCTCCCTTCCTTTGTGAGAAATTTTATTATTGTTTAGAAAATACCTTCCTATGTCCTCTAAACTCTCCTATGAAGATCCTGAGATGAACACTGGATATCCTGGATTAATACCCTACACCTTTTATGAAATATTGTTTTCTTTCTCTTTTTGTCTTAAAAAATCGATTCTATAATTGAGATATGAATCATAAGTTTTATCTTCCAATTATTCTTTAATTTTTTGAAACTTGAAATTATACCTAAATTTTTCAATCTTTTCTCATTTTTTGTTATATTTTAAACTCATCTAGTTCAATTTTTCACAGGAAATGTTTCTCAAATGTAAACAAATTAGAATGATTTTAAAAATTATCTTCTGATCTAAAATATTTGTTTTCAGAGAATTTGTTTTTTATTAATCTTAGTTTTTCTAAGTAAAGCTTAAAAGACTCCCATTGTTTTATAATTCTTATTATTCACATATCTTTACACATTTCAGAATGTGAGAAAAATGTTTGACAGAGAGCTTTATGTTTTTGGGTAAGTTGTGTTGGCTCTCAGGCCTGCATGTATAGAAAAGTCAGATCTTCTTTACATAGGTTTCTAATTTCTCCCAAGGCATTTGGTTCAATTATCTCAGAGAAAAACCCTCTGAATTTTTACCTAAGGAGGAGACCTTGGCATTGGTTGATTGACAAGTGGAAGTAGGATAGGGGAGTAGGGGAGAATCACACATTCTGTTCAAATATCCCTACTCAGCCAGCCCCACTTCCCATTCCCATCCACAGACCTTTATACAATGCCTGAGTCCAAACCTTAATGAGATTTTTCTGGCCATTCATTTATAGCCTTCCCTGTTACCTATGTTGGATACATTCTAGGCTACAGTGGGCTTCATCATTAAACTAGCAATTACCTTCCACCATTCAGAACTTTGTGGAAGTCTCTGGTCCACCTGTACTCCCTTTGCATGTTTTTGTTAAGATTCATATTAATGAGGTCTTGGAACAGAGAAATTTTATTTTATCAGTTTGTACAGAAATCACTTTACCTTTAAAAAATATGACTTTAGAGAGGCATAATGGCACATGCCTATAATTCCAGCTACTGGGGAGGCTGAGGCTGGAGGATTACAAGTTCAAATCAGGCTGGGTGACTTAGCAAGACTGTCTCAAAATACAAAAATTAAAAGGCCTGGGGATGTATCTCAGTGGTAGCGTGCCCCTGAATTCAGTTCCCAGGTCTGCCACAAGAACAAAAATGATTTCAGAGGCAAGGTAGGGAGTATGTATTTTCAACAGGCAGCCCTAGAGACATGGGAACAGCAGGAGACTATTTCAGCAAACCAGGAAACAGAGAAAGAATACTTAGACTAGTGTGATGGTCAAGAAGCTATTTACAAAGTATTGATAATTTAGATCTGCTAAGGAGGTAGAATTAGTGATTCACTGGATGAATGAAATGAGGAAGAGATGCAAATAAAGGATGGCACGCAGGTGTCTGGTTTGAGCAATGATGTGATTGAAGGCCTCCTTTGTGACATAGGGAGCATGAGAGATTGTTTTGGCGGAATGATAAGTGAGTTTGATGTTATTGAAGCCCAGATGTTCTGTAATCACCTGCACATGGGAGTGAGAAGCTCAGAGAGACAGATCTGGGCTGACCATGCAGATTTGGTAGTTACCAGCATATAAATGGTATTTGTAGCTGCAGGAATAGATGTGATTGCTATAGCATAACGTGAAGAGTTAGAATCAGGCCTCAGGAAGAATCTATAATAATAATAATTTTGAAAAAGAGAAGAAGAGAAAGGGGAGCTCACAAAGGCAACAGAGAAGGGAGAAAAAGAGACAAAGAATTTTAAAAACACTAATATTTGGGGAAGAGGGAAAAAAACAGGGAAAAATCTAAGATTTAGGTATAAATAACATGAGAAAATAGTGTCAAAAAGCTTCAGACTCATCCTATGCACTCACCTGGAAAAGGTGGACTAGGCTGACCATCATCCCTCATTTGGGTTACTGCAATGCTTCTCACTGGTCACTGTGCCTCTAGTCTCCCTGATCTATTTCTCATTCTGGGAAAATATGATAAATTGCTTCCCTTCTCAAAACTCTTAATGGTTTACCACTTTCCTTTCATGTAAACCCAAACTGTGAGCTGAAAAAGGGCCTAGGACATTAAGCACTGCAGATAGGTCCACTCTCTCCTGGGGACACATTCTGGACCTTGTTTCCTTGTTATTGTTCATTTCTGCACAGCCTCATTCAAGCCTTCTCCACTCCAACCATGAGCTCCTAACCAGTGAGCATGTAGTAGTTTCTCCTACTACATTGATGGTTGGCTACACAGAGGTGCCCTGTCCTGTGAACATTCAACATTCTCTTCATCATTTGGCTCCTTCCATCTTCATTGCAGTGGTTCTTCTTCTGCCTAGGCCAACCTTCCTTCACTGCCCACCTAGCTCCTCCACACATACTCCAGGTTTCCACTCAATTATCACTTCCCAGCCCACTCGATACCCATTAGGTCCTTGTTATTCTTGTGTTCCCACCATCCTTTTCCTTTACCACACATAGCACAATTCTATATTTACTTTATTTACTCATTCATTCACTGTATATGCTCTTCTGGATCACGTCTTTCATTAGAGCACGGACTGTGTCTATTTTCTGTTCCCACTTCTTTCACCAAGCAAAGAATCTGATATATAGAGATGTCTAATCATTACGATTGACTGAATGAACAGTCTTAGTCCATTTTCTTCTGCTATAACAGGACATCACACTCCAGTTAATTTATAAGAAGGAAAAGTTTATTTGGTTTATGGTTCTAGAGGCTGGGAAGTCTAAGATCAAGGGGCGGCATCTGGTGAGAGCCTTCTTGCTATGTCATAACAAAAGGGCAAACAAGTACACACTAGAAAGGAAATCATGTCAGACTCATCCATTTTATCAGAAACCCATCTCCAAGATAACTAATCCACCCCTGAAATAATGATATTAATTCATTCATGAGTTCAGAGTCCTTGACGACCTGATCACCTCTTAAAGTTCTGTCTCTCGATACTGTTGAATTGGGGACTGCATTTTAACATGAATTTTAGAGGGGACATTGAAACCATAGCACATGGCGATTCTCTGCCTGCCCTATTTTATTTTATAACTTCCAGATTTGGAATCTCTTTATCTACATTCTTAATTCTACTTCAGACACCATTCGTCTGGCCAACATTTTCTCACACAAACTCATAGATTGCTTTAGAAAATTCTCTGCAATTTGGCCTCTTATTCCCACAAGGAATTGTTAACTTCCCCATTTGGATCATCACTGTACCTAACACATACTTTTATCGTAATATTTACAAATTTTTATTGCACTATTTGGTCTACTTGTATTTCTCATTTGATGGTACACTACTAGAAATTAGGAATCATGTCTTACTTTTGGTTCTCCAGCAACTACTCCATTTCGTTTCCAAAAATTAATGAATGAACAAAAATAAACCATAACTTAATTTTTCCTGGCTAGAAATCTTCATTCTCAACACTACTTGCAATACGTTTTTACCTTTAAGACATTTAATCAACTTAATCATTTCATCAATAGATTTCAATCAATATGAAATCAATACATTTTACTTTTAAGACCTACTGTAGCATCCTTGCCTCTGTACTAAATAACCTATTTTTAAAGTTTTTGAGTATATTTTATACAGTGTTTTTAAGTATTTTTTTAAGTTGGACACAATACCTTTATTTTATTTATTTATTTTTACGTGGTACCGAGGATCCAACCCAGCGCCTCACACTGCTAGGTGAGCGCTCTACCACTGAATCAAAACCCCAGCCCCCACAGGTTCTTGTGTGTATGTGTGTGTGTGTGTGTGTGTGTGTGTGTTTAATATATTTTCTCTTTCTGCCTGGACTAAGCTATTAATTCTTGTTAGCTGAATTTTCCTATATCAATATTTTATTCTGTTTCTCATTTCCTATGTTCTTAGAAATCCACAAATGAGCTTTTTCTTTTGGTACCACAGATTGAACCCAGGGGTGCTTTATCACTGAGCCAAATCCCCAGCCCTTTTTATATTTTATTTTGAGACAGGGTCTCAATAAGTTGCTTGCTGGCTTTGAACTTGTGATCCTCCTGCCTCAGTCTCCCAAGCCACTGGGATTACAGGCATATGCTAACATGCCCAGCTACAAATGAGCATTTAAAAAAAAATAAGTGTCAGTGGATTCTGAGTGAGGTTTTGAGCTCTTGCCTAGATCTTGAGCCAGATGGTTTGGTAGCTTCGAGGTTTCTGTATTTTACTTCCTTGGTTATCAGGGAGGTCAGGAAGGCCAGGTAGAATAATGAAGAGTCACAGAAATGGAAAAATACATTCCTTTTCTTAATGTGAAATCTGTCAGAATCAAAGTGAAGTTGCTTGTGTCAATCTTAACAAAATAAATAAATAAAGCAAGCCAGGATGTTATGGAGGAAGGTTCTCCCCACAATTGCCTGATAGTAACTCACAAATGATTTTGTCAGAACCACACCCTTGCACAATGCTGCCACAACATTACTCAGAAAATACTTCTTCAAGGATACCTGCCCAGAAACTGTCTGTTCAACTTCACACTGGTGTTACCTCGTTACTAATCTTATGGCAAAGGATTCTTGTTTCAAAATATCTTATATAAGCTTCTTCATTTTTCCTTTCTAAAACTCCCTCTTACATCAACTTCTTTAAATACACTCATAGTTTACAATGGCACACATATTCCTTCTGTATTGCTATATTATTCTCCAAAAAAGTATCATTCTTTGAAGAATTTCTTTGTTATTTGGGTTGACAATAATTTACTAAATATAAGTTGATCCTGATTTGTTGACTCAGTAATTGTTACCCATGATAATACATAATGAATTCTTTGTGGGTAGGTTAAAAAATAATCAAAAATTTCCTTATTATGATCTATCTTTAGTGTGGCTTCTTCTGCTGCTTCTTCCAGTTCCATGGTGAAATCCACATTCTATTCTCTGCTGCCCATTCTCACCACCACTAGTAGTAGTACCCAAAGGCTCAAAGCTATTGTCTCTACTTTGGGTTTCCAAGTTGCTTAAGCCAAAGGCCCTTCCTCATTTTTTGTCCAGTGTAACTTTTTCCAATGTAACTTTTACTACCATCAATGGACATTTATCCTGTCTGCCATTTGCTCCACCCACCACCAGCACCACTCTGATTTTAACTTGGCTGCAGTGTAGTTCCCTAGGGAATCATAAATATCAGATGGAAGCCTGGGTAGGCCCAGTAAAGGGGCCATCCTGAGATTTTGTTCATTTGAGTAATTATTTTCTAATAAGTGCTTAAGCTTAGCAGTGTTTTGTTTACTTGGAAGAGTGAGTATATGCATCATCCTAGACTATACGCATCATCCTAGACTCAAGAAGATGGTATTTTACATTTCACTAAGTTTATAAAAGAAACAGTGAAAATATTTCTACTCCATCAAATAGTTCCTATTATTCTTAGTTTGACATTTTTTTCTTACTTTGAACCCTTGCATGAGAGCAGTTCATTAACATTTAAATAGGTAATTCTTAACAATCTCATATAATTTGGACACTTACATTATCCTTCAGCCTGAATGGATTAAAGAAATCTGAGGGGGGGAGGTGGTGAGGGCTCTGACTTACTCATCTTTATACTCATCTCTGCAACACCGCAAAGAACAAAATAATAGTCATTGGACAATTAGTCGAAGAGTTGAAGAGTTAAAGAGAAGCACTTGACACTCATAAATGCATAAAGTTACTTTATTTTAAGTATACATTTAATTTTGAAAAATATAAATGCTAAAATATCTCATCTTCTTCATCTCATAATTCCATAAAAGTCACAATAGAAAGCTTCATAAAACTGTAAAATACTATAATGTTATAGGAATTTTAGGTTTTATATTGGAAAAAATTATTAGTAATATATTGAAATGTTTTCTGTTCTTTATCATTTTGTTCCACCATGTTGATCAACTTCATTTAAAATAAAAAGATGCATCATTTCTCCAAAGTTAATAAAGACTTGAGAGAATAAAAATAAGAATATCTGAAAGTGCGTATTGATTCTGAAAAGTAATGTGTACAGATATGTACCAGCCATGAAAACGGCTAAAAAGAGGCAACTACTCATTCTTTTCACATTGTAGGACTGGGACAAAGTTACTTCTGGCTCTAAAAGTTTCACTGGGTAACTTTAGCCCTGAGTTGCAATATTTGCCTAGGAAAACAAAATTCAGGAGTTTTGTATGTACCCATAGAGCACAACAATATGAGCCAGCAAATGAGATATATCCAAACCTCTGGTCAAAACACAACTTGATTGATGAGTATATGTTACAAAAGGTTTCTTTTTGTTTGTTTTTTTTTTGTTTTATGTTTTGGGGGGGCTACAATGAAGTTCAATGAAATCATAATCTGAAAATTCATGAAGCTCTTCAGAAAGTGAAGTGCTGCTATTTTTAAAAATTGTATTTAGCCACTTGGTGCCACTGCGCTTCATGCTTATCCTGTGAGAGCAGATGTGAAATATCATGGAATATAAATAAGAAAATCTCAAGTTCCTGCACCAAAATCATTAAGTGGTATGAAAAGGATTGAAGAAAGCTTTGTCCCATCCCTAAACAATGTCAACCTCTGTAATACAACTCAAATGGTTTTGTTTTTTAAAGAGAGTCAGCAGTCAATACATTTCAAGTACTTCAACACAGTTAAAAATAAAAGAACCAAAAATTCGGAAGACAATCATTCTCTGTACGAAACACCAATATATAGCGGATAAAAGATTTGCTCTGTGTGTGTTGCTGCACGTGCTTTAAATACACACAAATTGAATTGTGGACAGCAGACAAATTTTTCCCCCGATTCTTTCAGGTTGGGGCTGAGGAGGGAGGTGTTTGTCTTCTGGCTTTTTCAAATCAGTTAAGTCCCTCCACAGACCCACCCCTCAATCTTGACTGGGAGAAGGGGCAGGAACAATGCTGCCCACAGCACACAAAATAAACAGGATTCCAAGCAGTTGTTACCAATAGTAGAGAGAATGACTTTTCTCAAGGAAAACAGTGTCTCCAAGATATTCTCTCAATGTAAACCAGAGGCAACTATTCACTCCTTTGATTGACAGACTCTTGGTCTAACCATCTCTTCCCTCAGTTTCTAAATTCACAGGACTCTTGGTTCATAACTTAGAATGTGTTTAGTCATTACTTCTAGAAACATGAATCTAAATTCACATGAGGGAGAAAAGAAGTATTTCATAAAATATTTACTGTTGGACGTGTGTCCAGTTTACATAGAGACAAAAACCATCCAAAAATCTGGTTAGTTCTTAGGCAATGAGTAAATTCAGTTAGAATACAGAAAACCTGGGGGCTCACAGGGACCTCGGGTTCTGTTTACTAGTGTGGTAACTACCTCAGTTCCTCTTAACTTGATGACCTATAAAAACCTTTGACACAAACTGGTCCTTGCATTAGATGTAAGATGCTGTTTTGTGTTCACATCATGAATACCAACCCTCTGACCAGTCACAAAATAAGTGGGCTCCTCAGTGGGACTATAGATAGTTTTTCCCTCTACAATGATGAGTTAAGTTGCTTTGATGCACAATGAGAAAAAAATATCATTACATCTAGAACTTCTATAAAAATAAACAGGTGTGCCTTTAATTTGCCATTATGAGGGTTAGGCTGAATTTACTATGCAGCTTTTAAACATGTTATGGGTAAGGCTTCTTACATAGTTTTAACTTAGGATAACAGAAAACTAAAAAATATAGAATCATCATTTTAGGGTTAGCTCTAAATACAAACATAATGCCAAAATATAACCTTTGAAGTTCTAACACAATAAAATGTGATTTGCCACTGTGATTTCAATGAAAAATATTAGGATAATTTATGTCCATTTGTATAAAATTAAAAGGTTTAAGATGACCAGATACTACAAAAGTAACATCTAACTCAGGATAATAAATTTTTTATAATGAAAATTTCAAAAGGGCAGGATTAAAATTTAATTAATATAGGAATGAGTGGGGGTCAATAAATGCATATTATGAAACCCAAATAAGAGGTTTCATTCTGCTTCTTGTACTCCTCCAAAAACTTGCATGTCACAATCATGGTTATAGGAATCCAAAAGTACGAAGTCACCATGTAAAATGTCCTTTTCAAAATACATTCAATATATAATGTAACATTGAAAATACTACCTGTAAACACCATGTTCAATTTGATTAATAAAGGTCTGATTTTCAATATGGTACTTTGAAACACAAATAGGTATGATGTGCATATATATGTATACATTCTAAGTGTCCCAATCACAAAGAATAATTTCTTTGCATCCCCAATGAATGTGTGCATTATTATAGTATGTATACATCAAATTATCTCTATAGACTTATCTGTATTCCTATAATACTTTATAGGTATGTAAATGGGCTGTTAATATTCTTATGGATTTTTTATTATAAACATGTCTGCTATATGACTAATGTCTGGGTAATAACATATGCTTACCCTATTTGCATAATGGCAAGTTTCATGGACTGCCCTGGTGAATTTTTCATAGGTGGTTTGGATTTTATGAAAACCGACACAAGAGATTTGATAACATTGCCCTTTGTCTACTGTCACGCTTTCTTTTTCTAACTTTGCACGTATATGCACCAGCCACACACAGAGCACATACACAAACACACAAATATTTCAGAATTTAAAAATGCCTAACAATACTGCATAGGACATTGACATGGTAATACAATCAGCATCCATGCCCATATGCTACCATTATCAGGAAGGATATCAGTTACCCCATTGTGTAAGAATTTCTCTCCTTTCCTCAAGCTCCTTCATTGAACAGTTAAATTTCTTTTAAAGAAAGGGGAAAATGGATGCTTAGAAACATGGTGTTTTTATCTGATCTAGCCTTCTGGCTTACCTTAGAGATTGTGTGTGTGTGTGTGTGTGTGTGTGTAAAAATCACATTATATACAATACAATTTTTACAGAAAGCCTGGCAGCTACAAATAAGAGGTAGAACTACTCAAAACTATGTTTCCTGCTGCAGGAAAAATTCATTTTCTTTACAGTAATTAAAAAAAAGTTTAAAAAATTGACAAAAAATAAGTTGCAGGTTAGGCCCCATAATTTAAACAACAAAATCTAGGAAGAAAAATATTCTTCAGTGTACTCAACAGATAAGTTCATTAAAGGGTTAAAAAAAGTTGCATAGGAAAAAGGGACATTCCAACACTTGCTACAATGATGGCAATGGTTTCTCTATAGGGAGTAAAGTACCTTTAGTTTGTCTTCTTTTGATAACTCTAAGATTAGGGTTTATAAGCAAGAGCAAGTTAGAATAGCAGCACTTTTTCCAGTCCTGGGGAGCTCTATAAGCAAGAAGGGACTCTGTCTGGAGGGCTGGGTTTGTTCTACCAGACAAAGACAAGCCAGTAAGCACAGCTCCAAAGCTAAAGTTTTAAGTTCCTTCAATATTTTAATAAAAGTTGTTATAAAATCTTAATACTTTTGACCTCTGCTTAATAAAGGAAAAGGACAGGATCTGTGCATGTCTTGAGTGACAGGAATTAGGATGTCAGAGGACACATCTAAAACATAAGAACAAAAGGGAGATTCCCCAGATGCTGTTTTTAGGGAATGGTGCACTATTGTCTTGATTTAACCTATGCAAGAGAGAAGCAGAGAGAAGTGTTGTATTATTTGGCCAGTGACCAAAAACTGAAACAAAACAAAAATTTAAAAATAAACAAACAGATAAAAGGTGGGTGGGGAATAAAAGGAACATTAACAACAAAACTGTCAGTTCTAAGAGAGACGAACGGGTTACAATGTAGTTTCTGTTCCCTTGCTCCTCCAGAAATAATCATTGTCTTCAGGCTCAAGTTCTATTCTAATTTGAGGCACAACTTTTACTGGAGTTCTAGGAGGACTAAAGAAGAAAAAAGAAAGAAAAGAAATAGTAAGTCAGTCTGATTTTCTCTATCATCTGTCAAATATTTTTTAATCATACAGAATTCAAACATGTCAACCTTCATTCTCTTTAATCCTCATCTCCTCCTTGCATATTAAAAACAGATATTTTTTTGTTAATGGGATCAATGTGCCAATAGAGTTAAGAAATCCAAATAAAACTTTACAAGATCTTGATATCTATATTTTAAAAAAACACATACCAAAGGACAAAATGAGGAAGTACCAAGAGGGTAATATATCCGAAATTAAAGGACAATAAGACTAATATGCTGAAAATATTCAGAGCTTCCAATCTTTTGAGAATCCACAGTTGGACCTGTCATCTCCAGAGCCTTGTTAGAGGGAAGGAAACAACTGGATGAGAGATGCCAGGAAATGTCAGTTACCCTTAAATCAGTCAGGACCCTGAAATTATAAGAGCTAATATTGATCCTGGACTTTAACTTAATGATACTGAAAGATTCCATTATTTCTAAGAGTAAGCAGGTCTCTTAGAGGTCTTTCTACTAGTAAAAGCTGGGGTAAGTTTTGGTTCTTGGGTAATTTATGTGAGATAAATCAGAGAGAGGAAAGAGAACAGGGAGTTCTGCCAATAACCTGCCATTGACTGCATGTCTGTGGGGTAATCGTCACACAAACACGGCAAAACACTGGACTCTCCTTTACCTTGGCATACCGAGTGACTGAAGGAAAGGAATTTTATCAGCATGATGTGTGGCGTTCGAGGAATGTTGAGGATCTTTCTCCTGGAAAGAAAAACACATTTTAAATCAAAAGTAATAGAACTGTGTGAATGTGAAAAATTGGAGTGAAAATTAAAATCTTCATAAAAATTGATGCATTTTTCATAACTGGAAAGAGGAAGAGAGATAAATTTAGAGAATTCCAATAAACAATATACCAAACTAAGTCTCAATCTCTTCCTTTCCTCCACATAGGCTTTCTGGGAAGGATCACTGCTGTCATTATGATAAGAAAAGCATGAGGGGAATCATTTCTGTAAGGTGACAGCATCTTATGAATGTCTGATGCTTGCCCTGGAATTTCCTTCCATCTTCAACATTCACTATTTTCTCTAGCTGTTACTTGGCATGGGGTGGGGCTGGGGGAGGGATTCTTGAAGTACTTAGAAAGCAATTCAGCTTTTGTTCTTTCATGGTGCATTTTGCTCAGGTAAACTTCCAATATCACTATCAACTTTCAGTTTATACTCTTGTAGGGTTTTTGAGAGGATGAAGAACAACTGGCACACAAAATTTAACAAAAATTTGAAATTCTGTCTGGTGATTTTTCTTTCTTTTTTTTAGTATTTAGAAGGGGCTATGCCAATTAAGATGCCAACCAAAGACAAACACACTACACACATGTATGTTTGTCTTCCTATGACATTAATTTCCTAGAAATGAAAAATGAACTCAGAACATGGTTTGGGGAGCTTCAAATAAGAAAGAAAATTCTTAATCAAATCCCATTGATAAGAGTGAGCAGAAAATTAGCCTTAGTTACAAAATATAGTTACAAGTTGGAAAACAAAAGTAAGACTGTTTTAATTCTTTGTTCTTTAAACCTAGGGTGATGGCCAACCTCCAAGATAGTTTGCAATGATCCCTATCATCTCCTGGTATTTATGGACTTGTGTAATTCCTTCTGCATTGCAACAGAGTTGGTCTATATGACCAAAAGAAAATGGCAGAAGTGGTGGTTTGTCACTTCTGAGATTTGATTATAAAAGATTACAGCTTCTATCTTGGTTTTTTTCTTCTGTCAGTGGCTCTGGGGGAAGCCATATCACATATAGCTCTATGGACATGCCCACAGGTTGAAGAACTGAAACTTCCTGTCACAAGCCTTGGGAATGAGCTTGGAAGCAGATCCCCAGCTGCAATCAAGCCTCCAGAGACTCAGTCCCAGCTGACAGTTTGGTAAGCAATCTCTTGAAAGCCCCTGAGCTAGAATTACCAAATGGGCTGCTCCTAAATTTCTGGGTGTCAGAAACTGTGTGAGAAAATACAAGTTTTTTGTATTAAGCTGCTAAGTTATATGGTAATTTGTTACTCAGCAATTGGTAACTAATACACCCAAATTTTATGAACTGTCATTCATTTCAAACTTTTTGGTATTGCTAACCTTCTACTGAAGTTGAAGTTGCATTATTAACTATTAAAAGTGTCTCAACTGTCTCTTTTCCTGTAACAGATCAACAAACTCTGAAGTGTATCTGGATCTAAAAGAATGCATTTTCTTCAAATGAGAACTAAAAGTGGAAAGCAATACAGAGGCAACTACTACTTGCTATTGCAAAAGCTTCAGATATTCACTAATGTCTTCATAGAGTGGCCTGTTAACCCAATTACAAAAGAAAAGATGACATGTCACAAATCATCACACTGTAGCCACCAGGCTATCACCACTGGAAGATCAGAGCAGTTACAAAGATGATTTTGAAATAGCAGAAGAGGAATAAGGAAATCAGGAAGAAAAAGAGTTGTGCTAATGTTTTATGATTGCCAATTTAATTGAAAATAGCAATTTTGCCAAATTCTAAATATTAACAACTAATTCATTAATCATTGAGAGGTCCAAGAATGTAATTTCTTTTGAGAAGATTTGGTCATTGGTTGAAACCTAAGGAAGACAAACAGTAACAGACAGTGATGTAGTACTATAAGCTGCAACTCTAAATATCAGTGGGAAATAAAAATAAAAATCAATTAAAAACATGGTTATATGTTTAGCAACTGGAAAAAAAATGATGATGCCTTGGGGAAGAGAGAATATTACCAAATGAAAACTTAAAGGTTATGGATAAAAGGAAGAAGTTAAGAGTCAAGTTTAGGGAATGTAAAAGTAATGTTTTATAAGAATTAAGTATAAATATTCATATAAAAAAGAAAGACAGAGGGGAAGTGAATGTAGATGACATCTCTAAAATATTTTCTCTGCAGGTGTAATCATACTCAAGCAAGCATGCAAGAGGTTAGTTCTACTCACTGTCGGAAGGTTTGCTATCACTTAGGAAAGGCTGCTGTTCCATGATGTCCATTGGGATTTTAATACTGGGAACCTTTTCTGAGTATGGGCAGTCAGACTGTGAAAAGAATGTATAACTGTTTTTAGAATTTTTTTATTACTCAGCCCTTCCTATCTCCCAGTATTGATCAAACCTATCATATTATCATTTCATTGTACTAAGAAAAAAGGTTTTAGATATAATTATTTCCAGTCTGCTAACTTTTCAAATTCAACATCATCTTTCTAATCCATATCTGTTTTCCTCTCTTCTGGAGTTAATGGGATTGAATCCACTAAAACTAAAACAGACCAAATAGAGGTTACTAGAACTTAGTTGTAAAGCTTTCCATAGCTAGATTCCCAATCATCAAACTTGGGTTGTTATGTGTGTAGAGCAAATGCCACTGTGAAAACAGATTAAATCTAGGAAATTTCTTGAACTATAATATGTTTTCAAAATTCTTGCATCTTTATGTTTCTCTGTATCCAGGAAAATCATGTCCCACATTTCCTTCCACATCAAGTAAGACTTGTTGAACATCTACTATCAAGAAGCCCACTACATAGACTCAGCTATAAACCTACTTTCTTTACTTTAATACTCCATCAGATACTATTTTACAATGAAAGCTTCATTTTAAGTGGCATGCACCAAAGATATTTGAAAACATAAACATAACATGACAAAATAAAACAAAAGGAAGTGTCTATTATGGTTAGACACACAAAGAATCATAACCAGAATAATTATCATAATCAAATAGCTAGCCATGTGGCTGCTGAAAGAACAGGCCACCTGGTCCAGACTATCACAGATTACTATAGGATTACCACTTAAAAAAATTCACCATATTGAATTCAAGTCTATGGTTGGAGTGAAATATCCAATTCATCTCTTAAGTCTAAGCACCAAGGAGACAATCTTTAGTTGAAATTTTAATAAATGAGAACTCAGAGTCAAAATACAAAGAAATTTTAACAAAAAGCCTACTGCCTATTATGAAAATTACTTTATGATGAATTTACAAAGGGTAATGACCCATAATATTCTTTCAGAGAGCTAAGACAATATCCTTAAGTTAACAAAAAAAGAAAAAAATAATTAAGATGGCATACACATCTTCACCTATGACAATGTCAAGAATGGTAAGTCTTATTTCAGGCACTTCCCAAAATAATGGCACTTATAGAGGGACAGGTTGGCAAGCAACACAGTCTATCAGGCAGATTAAGAAATGACTATAAGTGGTTCAAAGCTTTGACAAGCCACTACAACTCATTAGCAGTAGTACTGTAACTCTCTCGTGTCCAATGTGGTTCCCTGTATCCATGGATCCTACACCACATGATGGTGAGGTGAACATGAGGAGACTCACCCTCCAAATCCATAGCCCTCAAAAAATGGGCTCAACATGGAGAATTTATTACACAAATGTACTCTAAATTGCCTGGTTGGGCTCACTGTCTAGAAACAAATATATATATTTGTTGTTCATTTGCTTTGATACGGGTGGGGCAGAGAAGAAGAAGAGGAAAAGAGATAAATATCAAACACCATTATTAAGATATCTGTTGAAAATACGGAGCTTAAAAGTGATAAATATTAATACAACAATAGCATTATTGTGATTTGTTGAAAACCATATCTAAGAATTGTAAGAGCACCATAGGAGCCCATTTAGAGCAGTAAATCTAAAACATTCCCCAAATTTGATATTTCATTTTCCCCCTTAAAAAACATCAGAGAAGAGGATTACATAATATTAGTTCATACATTTATAATGTATAATGAATATTAAGTTTGGTATCCATGGACATAAACTGAGGTACCTATTCTAAAAATTCAAGATAAAATACTGCTTTAATCATTGTAATATTTCAGACAACCTTTCTTCTTTTTTTTTTCATCTTGAATGGTCCAGAAATTCATTTCAAGTTCTGAATTCTAGTCAATGTGTAAGCATATCATTTTTCTTCATACTGCATGTTAATCTTTGTTATAATTTAAACACATTCTCTTTTTCTGCTATCATTGGAAACAGAAAATCTATATAACTGCTCTCATTTAAGATAGATGATGACAGTCACAAAAGCTCCCTCAGATTCTTTTTTCTCTTTAGCTAAATGGGCCTTGTATGTTTAGCCTTTTCTTATTGGATCAATTTATCTGAAATCCAATTCTGTCTGTTGCTTTCCTTCACTGTACTATTTCCAAGTTCTACAAAAAGAATACAATCAGACAGATTGATCAACTAGAATAAGCCGAGAGGCACAGATTAAATTTTAGATTTGCCACTTATGGCTGCTCATTTGAAAAAAAAAAGATTCAAATATCTATGTCAAAGCACCATGTTGTACTCTTTAAATGTATACAATTTTGTCAGTCGTGCCTCAACAAAGCTGAAAAAACTTAACATTTGAAATTTTAGAATGACTTTTTTAGAAGTATTTTCTCAGTCTAAATTTTCTTATCTGCAAAATGGGAACAAAAATATACACTTTAACAAAATGTTATGTCAATTTAGGATTAAGCATGCATGATCAAAGAAGCTAAAAATGAACTACATTTGCACTTTAGAATGTATAATGACACACAAAAACCATTTGTAATACTACTTGGTGTAAAAATCCAGAACAGATTTTTCACATGGAAAGTGTATATGTGTATGTTTATATATATATATATATTTATTTATATACATGTATAAACGTTTTTTTAGTTGTCAATGGGCCTTTCTTTTTGTTTATTTATATGCAGTGCTGAGAATCAAACCCAGTGCCTCACACACGCAAGGCAAGTGCTCTACCACTGAGCCATCACCCCAGCCCCATCACATGGAAAATATATTTTAGCAATCCTTTCAAAAGGCTACTAGGATAAGCTGTGTGAGCTCACATGTGCGTGTGTGTGCATTAAAACAAATCCAAGCTTTTCTCTTGGCATTGATTACAGATCTCTAGCAGGGCATCAGTACTTTTGTGAAATAGTCTGCTAAAGAAAAATAAATGGTCAATAATTTCATTTCTTTACTTAATCATCTAATTACAGGAAGACCACTGGATTATGACATTGACCACTATAATTAGGTTTAAAAAAAAGACCTCAAACTCCAATTCTCTTTCCTTTTTTTTTTTTTTTTTTTTTGACAGATGTAATGCCAAATCAGTTTAGCATAAATACACTGCTGGTATAATACAACAGCATAAGACTGGGGTTGAGAGCTACTCAAATAGATATATAGATTATGGAAGGCAGAAATTACAGTATCTGTCCACATTAGACTTAAAATGACACAATTGTGATATTATCTCATGTATATATCCTGGATTATCAATAACAAACCAAATATATTTCACAGCATTACTAAGCAACTTCCCTGTTATCTATTAGATTGGAGTTCTTTAAATATTTGAGTTTTTTAGGAAGGCATTATATCATTATTAATGTATTATAGTTACAGAAATTCTATACAAAATATACAAAACCAAAGTGAGCAAATAAAGGGTAAATGAAAGTAAAATCAGTGATAGGTCACACAGCTAGATAAACATTCTTACAACTCAGCTCTCCCTTTCATATCAGGCATAAAAGTGTACATTTTTTTCACATTTGCTTTTTTAACCAGCTTTGGAATTTTGGAAAGCCCCTTACATCATCATTGTCGCTATCCAAACTTCCCTTCTTCTTTTTCTTTTTCTTCTCATCCTCCTTCTTTTTCTTGTCCTTTTCTGGAATGACATCATCAAGGAAGCTGAGGTCATGCTGGGAGAAGAGGTAGTCCATACCTTTTCTGACAGCTACGAGTGCCAGGATCTGGAACAGCAAATACAAAGAGCATAAAAGAAACCACATCAGACATTGTCACAATGAGGACTGACACTGCAGCATGGCAGAGACCTACTTTGTATACTGTTGTTTTATGAAAGTCTCAGTTGAAACTCATGTTATTCCCTGCACGTATGATCACATTCAATTAGAATTTTTATGTGAAAGGAGAGTTTTTCAAAACCATTTCTTTCCATGTTAGATTTTTTAATAAAATAACTAAAAGTTTAAAAGAAAAATAAGCCTGTAGATTATTTCTAATTATGCAATACTTTAAAAATCATATGGGTTTATGAAAATCAAGAAAATGAGCATTACATATAGTACTCCAAGACATCTCTGATAAGGTAGTATTTGGGGATGCTTAGACCATATACTTACTGGACTACTTCAATCACCACCATCAACTAAATATTTACTATATGCCTGAAAACTGTGCCAAACTCTTAGGCAATATTATCTCATTTATTCTGTATAACAAACTTGAAAAGTAGATATTATTATCTCCATGTGACTGCTGATGAAACAGAAGCCCAGAGTCATTAAGTATGTTATCTGAAGCCACAAAACCATATAAAGGAAAAAGAAAGGGTCCCAGCTGCCTGCTGCTATCAAGTATTCTTGATGTTTGTGTCTTCAGTCTATGATTTGCTCTTGAAGACCAATCCCTTTTCCCTTCCTTTACTTTTGAAGGCACACTAAAGATATGTTTGCTCAACAGCACATTAGTATGCAGCAAGTTATAGGAGTCCTGGCTTGGCCTTAAATTAAACAGCTGTCTCTATCTACATCATGCTTTCTATATGTCGGTTTCTTCATTTTCTGGAGAAGTTACCACATCTGCCCTACTGTACTACAGGATTGCTTCACGACCAAATCAAAGCTCTGAAAAAACAAAGACACTTTATAAAGGTAAAGCACTTTCTCACTGTTATTCAGCACAAGCTGTAGTTTATAGCATATATTTTAAATTTATTGTTGCTTAGCTTCGATTTATCCTGACTTAAGAAAACCTAATAGGTAGGTAGATAATACTAACAGGTAAGTGGGAGTCAATTCTCATGCTTAATGTGTTTTACAATAAGTTAATGTAGTTTAAGGAAAAAATCACGTAAGGAACCATTAAGAAAAAAATATGACTTAATATACCATTAATATTTCTTACCATTTTTTGCTGTGTCCCTTGGAGAAAATATATAAAATAAAATAATGATCTTGGCTAAAAGTAAGAGGAGTTTTACAAAAAATAATACAAAATGTGATAAATGTATGAAAATTGTTTCCAAAATTATGGGGGAGACAGAACTGAGGTGGCCTTGAAATCTGTTTTGTGTTATGTATGTGCACTTTTCTTTTTTTGGAAGAAATAGAGAGCTAGGAGAAGCTATAAATTCAGTAACGAGGCCAAAAACAGCCTTCATTCCTTCTTTCCCTTTTTAAATTTCTGATTCAGAGTGGAATGTTAGTTGCTTTACCTTGATTCTCATCATATCATGCCAAGGATAGGTAATCTACCCTTAAACTTGGCATGATGCAAACCACAAATACTTCAAACACTAAACTTCTCACTTCCTTTCTTCTAATGCACTATAGGATTTCTTACAAGTCCCCAAATATTTCTACTATTGAGACTTAAAAGTCCTTTACTCTTATTTAGATTGGGTCTATTAGAAAATATTTTGAAAATAACTAATGTGCACTGGTGTCTACTATGACTCAAGCTTTGTGCTATATATTTGATATTCATTATTGGTGCAAAGAACAATAATGCTACCCTTGTTTCACTGATGAGTTAATGGCAGCTCACAGAGGTTCACTGACCAGGGTTAATCTGAAATAGTATTTGAATTCAGGGGAGCCCAATTCATCCTAGACAGTCATAGACATAGGCAACTTAAATTACACTGATCAGAGTTATGAGGTCAAAGCTAGAAAATTTGAGAACCACACATTAGAAACATATGTGTGTTTCATATCACAATAACCACGTGATATCAGCATAACCTCATGGGAAGATTCAATCAAAGGATTGCCTACCATAACTGGAAAAATGATAGCAGCCACCGTTGACTTGAGGATCCAGAGCAGGGCCAGACATAACACCTGCAGGAAAGTGAATAGGTGGACACGGCGCAGGGGTACGTGACGCAGGTAGATAAAGTCAGGTTGATGCTTCAAGGGCATCAGAAGCAGCTTCAGACGATCCATGAACTGGAGAGGAAAGGGCAAGAGAGTCCAACTGCATTACTTCAAGGGGCGATTCATACAGTCATTTCTGCTATGCTTAAGTAACCAGTAGTGATTTATATTTAGGCAAACAACATCCTTTGCAATGTCCTTTTGGAAGGACAAGGTACTTGTTAGGGAGTGCAGAAATTTAGTCTAGCATAGTCAAACCCTAGTATGAGTCTTCTCAATTTTGTTATTATTTGGAGGAATGTTATGCAGATACATGAGATAAAGTGCCACCAAAGAATAAAGTCACAGAGAAAATCATAAATTCTAGATGCTCATCTCCAAGTTTTCTATTTTCTACTAAGTCTCAGGAGAGAGGGTTTTGTGTCCATTTAAATAATGATATACTAAAGGAAGATATCTGACTCATACATCTTACTCTGCTTCACTTGTCCTTCCTGAAAGAAAAAGGGATAATACTATGCATCACATATATATATTTCAAGGATATTTTAAAGATATAAAGAAAGTATACAACTTAAAAATGGGAATGTATTAATATTTTCATAAATTCAACATTACTTATCTATGGTATAGCTTGACTAGTATATCCAGCAATGCATTACCATTTCTTTCAAGAGAAAAGCCACACAAACATTACAGTAGGTTTCAAGACAGAGACAAATAGATACTTGAATCTAAGGGAAGTTAGCACACAGATATTAAAATGATTGAGCATCTATGTGCCAGCTGCTGCACTTCAAAAAGGAACTGCTGAGTTGACATTGACAGCGATGGTGAACAGGATGGTATTTACGAAGCCATCACAGGGTCTTGCAATGGAAAAGGCTGATTAAATCATTGCTGAACTGAAATTATGTTGCATAAACTCAGAAATAATATCTTTTTTTTTTTCTGGAGAAAAAGAAGTGCAAAAGTAAACCACACTATCACAGACAATCTTCTCTGCAGTGATTTCCCTATTGAAAGGGTTTTCCTTCTTCCTTTAAAGCTATTTTCGACTGATAGAGCCCCTCTCATTTATAAAGATTGGGTTACAAAACGTTTTTGCTAAATCCACCTTGCCAAAAGGGTCTAAAAGAGACAGAATCAAGAGAAAGTAAGGAAAGGTGAAAGGGCATTAGAGGCAACAGCACTGCAGAATTTAGCACTAGCTGTCCCTTTAGCCTGTTTCTTCCATCATCATGATGTGGTTGATTCTTTAATTAACATGTACTGAGCTCCAACCATCAGTAAAGCTTCTAGAACACACAGAATCTAATTGCAGTCCTAGATCATGTCATTAAGGGCAAACAAAAATAAGAACCATCAGCTCAAGGTCATAGTGGGTTCATATTTTTCTATTTAGGGAAATAAAGAATACTTACAATGACACATTAAAAATACAATATTTTTACAAATTTATAGTTTAAAAGTTGCATGAGCTCAAATAATCTCACATTTACATTCAACTTGCACAGTCTATGAGACCCACTTTGTATTCTGTAACAAATATCCCAGCGGTAAAGAAACTCTCACTCAATGGTTCTAAACAGGGAAAAGTAAAATATCCCAGCGGTAAAGAAACTCTCACTCAATGGTTCTAAACAGGGAAAAGTAAAGTAGCCTTTTCTCTTTGAGGGGGGCCTGGCCACTTGCCCAGCTCTATCTGACTTTAAAACCAAGTTAATCTAAATTCAATAAATGAAAGCAAGGACTATTTTGAAGTTCAAATAAATTCTTATGATGTTCACAGAACATGCAGTCTTTTCCCATTAAAACATTACTGACTGCTAAATAAGGCTGCAATTAACAAGGTGCCAGAAAGCAGTAGCAGAACTTCCAGTTTCCTGGTGCCAATTAAATTAAACCTCAATTGAAAAACAAAGTCCCTAATAAATTTTTTCCTAATGATTTTTTTTTTTTTTTTTTAAGGAGATCGGGGCTGGAGAGGTAGCTCATGGTAGAGTGTTTGCCAAGCATACCCAAGGATCTGGGTTCAACTCCAAGCACTGCAAAAAAAAAAAAAAAAAAAAAAGGAGGAGGAGGAGAAACAATATAACAAAAGAGGGTTTGGTTTTACCAAAGTTGTGACAACAGCAGTACATAAACCACATTGACTTTAATCATTTATTAGTGCAAAACTTCTGATCACCGAGTTCAGCCATGTGAAATGCAGATGAATAAAGAATAGCTTGTTCTTGGTAGAGTCTACAAGTAGATCAACTCCACTGAAGAACACCCTGAAAAAGTTAGATGCCCTTAAAAGGAAGGGGGAAGGAAGAAAAGGGAAGAGAGAAAAAAGAAAGGAAAAGAAAGACTATATCTCACTCCCTAGTCAAATAACTTTTAGTAGCCTGCTTCAAAAATGGGTATTTATGATGATGTTTGTTAACACCAGCTAACTTTGTTGACTAAGTCAGAAACAAAAAGCAGGTGAAAAGGTGGATCAAGTAGAAAATAAATATAATTTATTTAAATAATTTTTAAAACTCAACTATTCATGATTAATGCTTGTTTTTGAAGATCCAATACTAGCCCATTATTACTACAAGAATTGCACTACTTAACTCCAATTGCAACACAACACTTACCTGCACACCATTAAGTGAGGCCACCCCCATGTACAGGAATACACCGTACAGTACTGGCATAGGAATAAACTGAGAAGGAAAAAATGGATAAAGGTTAAAAACAACAATAACATAAACACTAGAAGGAATAATTTAAATAAAAAGGCTCAAAGACAGGATATTGTAACATAGTGACTTCTAATAAGTGTTCTTTCTTCTCTGTGGATAAACTTCTACACTCTTTGTACTAGAAATAAATGAAGGATGATGAAGGGGACTTTCAACTTTCATTTAATGTGTATGTGTTTTTAATGAGCATATGTGACCTTAATAATAATTTCTTTAATTAATGGTGGCGGGAAAGAGTTTGGTTTTCCTTTGTCTTTAAAAGCAGTAGACTATGCAACCCAGATGCTTGCAAGGACTATGAGGTAGAAACAGGGAGCAAGTGGCCTCACTCTGGAGACCAAGATCCTTCCATAACATCACACTCTGCTGATTTTTTTCCTGTACAATTTTTGCTAAATGGTATCAACTTGGTGGCTAAATGCCTCTTTCAATAAAATAAACATCAAACAACTGTCCCTTTCTTCTCAGGAATATTAAGAGGATGAACTAAAGAGAACATGGCTTAAAAGGAGTGTGGAACATCTGGAAGCAATTAATTACATGCATGGATTAATACCCATCTTTTAAAATTCAATTAATACATCTTCATGCATTGTTCAGCAAAAAATCTTTTACATTAATACAAAGTGTTTTAATAATGAGAAATTCTAATGTGAAATCTGTACATTTCACCTCTTCCTAGACCTGCAAAATGTGAACACATCAAGCATGATTCTGATTCTGGGAAGGCTTTTCTCAGGACAACAAAAGGTTGTCAACATGAGATTCTGAAAAGAAGTTCAAGCAATTTCAGGATTTTTCAAAGCTAAAATATTAAAACCGCAAGTCAATTAAGGCCAGTCTTACCAAATGCATACAAAGGAAGCGACTGTAATCAGAAAACATGGAATGGCTGTAGAGTAATTTTTGAAGAACTACTGCATGTATCAAGTGAAGCATAATTTCATAATTTCTAGCAGCCTCTTTCCAGTAGCTGGGAACTGAATCCAGGGACCTGCAAACATTGTTCTTTCTTTCTCTCCAGTGCTGGGGATTGATCTCACAACCTTTCACATTCTAGGCAAGCACTTTACTAATGAGTCCCTCCCCACTCTAGCCCTAGCATCCTTTCTTGTGACTGTCTAGTGAAGTTCTGTCTCAAGAGATCCTTAAGCCACCATTAGAGAACTAGTGAATACTAAAACAGGTCATGACAATCTTTGTTACTGGTTAGTCGTAGAATGGTTGAATTTCTATGGAATAAATATTTATTTCTATAAAATAGCAAATGCTTCTTTTTAAAAGGATTGACAATTTTAACATAACTAATCTTGATCTTGAGCTCAGAAAAGAAAACAAAAAACAATGGCCTGAAATGCTGAAGGGGGTGGGAAAGACGTGCTGATGAGGGGAAGCCAGGCTGCTGTCATACCCAGCAGTCACCACAGAGAGGTGGACATAGCACATTCAAGTCACCCAAGCTGGCACACAAGCCTCTATTCTTTTAGAATGGGAGTGTTTCCATCCCTTACAATTCTGCATACATTTACCAAAAATAAATAAATAAATAACAGAGACCACTTTATTGCTTTAACTCATTTTTAAAGAATCTTCCATTTTCCTTAGAATATGATGATTTCTCTATTATTTCACTTTTAATTTTGAGAGGAAGGGAAGAAAAACAAAAGGGGAAAAGGGAAAAATAGTTCATTCATGAAAAACTAGTTAGAATTCTTAGGGTAGTTACTTTTTAATCCTGGTAAATCATTTTTCTAGCATGAGTAAAAAGTATCTCCAAGAGTCCATTCCTGGCCTAAACTTCACTCCTTACCTGAACTTAGCTAAATATTTTCTCTACTGTGGTTCAACATCAAAAGGAAGGAAAATTGTGTCTTGGATTTTATGTCTGTTCCCTCTGAATTTGTAATCATAATTATAATTTATAATTATAGATATGATCAAATTTATCACAAAATAAAATCAGAAGGTATCATTAACACATAATGACATGGATGTGGGCAGGAATATAGGTTTAGAAATAAATATTGTTTTGAAATACACTTTTGTTGGGAAGGAAAGCTATGAAGTAGATTTTTGGTCAACTTCAATATAATACAAATGTCTTATGAAATGTGTCATATTTTTACAATATCTTAATAAAAATGTGGCAGTATAGAACTCTTGATGGAACTTGACAGAATTATTGTGTTAGAAGATATTTTTTATTGAATTTGGTTCATGAGTTCACATAAGAAGGTCATTCTTGAAAAATTAATCATACTAGAATCCTTCATCACAAAAGGAAGGAAAAGAAGAATAAGTTTTTAATGTGTGTGTGTGTTTTTAATGAGCATATATGATCTTAATAATTTCTTTAATTAATGGTGGCGGGAAAGCGTTTGCTTTTCCATTGGCTTTAAAAGCAGTAGACTATGCAACCCAGATGTTTGCAAGGACTATGAGGTAGAAACAGGGAGCAAGTGGTGTAACCCCGCCTCTTAAGTTAAACCAGGATGACATGCATAGTAATAGGTATACATTTTTACAAAGATAGACAGGAGGACACAAAATATAAAAACACAAGGTACAATAGGATTATAGGCAAATCAAGAATTTCCAAGTGACAAAATTATGCAAAGAAAATGATATAATTAATCACACTCAGAAAGGCAATGGGAATAATTATAAAATAGTATTATACTTAATAAACATGAAGAATGAAAAGTTAAGTTATTGATCCTATAACCAGATAGATTAGTAAACTGGAGATGAAGTCAAAGATTTAATATATTTAGATCATGTCATGTCAAATTTTCAATTTCTGGTAAATGTAGTTCTATACCTTTGATTTATTGATAGTGTTAGAACATTCTCAGAAAGAAAAATGCGAAAAGAGTAAGTTGGCTAATAAGGGGAGACTGTAGTTTTCTAACCCAGAATTCATGACAGGAGTAAGAGCAATGTAAGGGTCTGTGTGTGTGTAGAACCCAGAGTGAGACTCTGATAAAGAACATAGGTATAGAAGTCAGACTGACCTGGGTTTGATTTCTAGCTACTGTCTGTGTAACTCAGAAAAAATTATTAACTTCTCTTATCCTCAGTATCCTCATCTAGAAAGTGGCTATGATAGAGATTACATAGCAGAAAAGATCTATTCCAGGGCATGGTTCATAGTAGATACTCAATAAATGTGGTACTGATGTCATCGTTAACATGATCTTGACTGACAAAGTCAATGAGCCTGAAATTGCTAAGCACAGCTCTCACTGGGATCTGAGAGATAGGGGTGACTGGGAGCTAAGTAATGGGCCAGAAGGATGGCTGAAAGGTCACACCTAAAGCCCTGCTTTATTTAAACTTTACTACATTACCCTTTGAGTTCTAACAACCATCTTAAAAATATGTTATTAAAATAATATTATCAATCCCTTAAGCCTTAAAAAACCTTAAGTTGCTAAAGAAGGTGCTGACCTGCACCCTGGTCCCTAATAATTGAAGAAGCTGGAATGAGGCCTGACGAGGAGTTTGTGGAAATGCTGTGTTTTTTCTCCACATAGGATTAGAAATTGGATCAAAGAAGCTGGGGAAGATCATCTCATGGGAAATGATAGTGAACGAGTTCTGTGAGGACAAGTACCATGATTTATTTTAAAAAGTGACAAATCATGAGGGTTATGAGATTGGGCTTTGGTGTTCAGAACTGCCTAAGTTCAAATCTTGATTCTATCATTAAAAACTTTGTGACCCGGTAGTTTATTCATAAATTTTCCAATCTGCACAATAATTAGTAGTATCTTTTTTTTTTTGGTGTCACTGGAGGACTAAATTTTAAAAATCTATGCTGAGCCCTTAATTCAATGATAAACTCAATAAACAGTAACTACTGTGGTCCTCATCATCATCACCATCACCATCATCATCTCTATTGCCCTGGTACAGAGCACAGTATGACATATTATAGGGTCTGGACAAATATCTGCCAAGTACAAACTAAATGCTATCTTCCACACTTCAGAACACTAAACAAATCTTAAAGATAAATTTTGGCCACTCCTCATGTTAAAGATAAACTAATTCAAGCAAAAGCAACCGAAGTAGCAGTGAACTTCATTTGATCTTTATTTCTTGAAGCTTGCCAAAAAAAATGGGAAAAGTAAGCTCAAGGAACTGCCTTTCATCTTTTCGCTGCCCTTTAGTCTCCCTTCACTTCCCCATACAGAATACTAGCAGTTAAAAGGCAATATTTCCCCTGCAGACACACAGCGGAAATCATTTAACCAGCCTGGGAAGCCAGTTATTCTTGCTTCCCAGCAGTTCTGCACTGAATCCATGGTGAGATTCAGCACTTTGAGGCATGAATGACTATAGCTGGCAATGGTCAAGGGGGTTTCTTCATGAACTTAAAGCTGGTGCACTATAATTCCTTACATTCTTCCACATAAAAGGCAGATTTCGGCACACAGATCAAAACAGAGGTCATAAACTTCATGTTCAAAGTAAGCTTGCATAAGCAGGTGGGGGATGGGGAGGGCAACCACCTATACTGCTTAATGCATGAGAGAAAATTGCTAAGCTCATCAGAGACCATTAAACTTGTGAGGGAAATAAGGAGTTGGGCAGGGAAGGGGTTCAGCCACTTTCTTTTGAAAAGTGAAAGTCACACATTTCTCTTGTTCTCGTTCATTTGATCTACCTTTCAAAGACAGACTATTAAGTAAAACTATTCTCTGAAGCTGTCACCTGCTTCTTTAAGAAACACAGTCACATGGAGGAAGGAAAAAGGTACCCTACTCGGAGGTAACCCCTAACACCACTTTTTGTGTGAATTCTGAGGTTAATTATTAATCGAGACTTTTCCTGAGTTCTAACTTAGGTTTTGGTTAAACTGTACCCTCAACAACTGCTTCTTCCTGTATTGACTTTTTAAATGACCTAACAAGAGACCTCTGATAAGTGCACATACCCACATACCTCCCCAAGCTTCAGTGCTAAGAAG
This sequence comes from Marmota flaviventris, assembly GCF_047511675.1. Lineage (NCBI taxonomy): Eukaryota > Metazoa > Chordata > Mammalia > Rodentia > Sciuridae > Marmota > Marmota flaviventris. The sequence continues at coordinate 56,348,224 of NC_092504.1, read as the reverse complement.
AGCATGTGATCTGAAATTAGTTGAGTTTTTCCAGAGATATGAATCCTGAAGTAGAGAACAGCCTGACTTGCTCAAGTAAGAAATCTCAGTTGCCAATGCTTGACTATTTTGTCCTTGTGGTTTTTGAAGGTTTTCCTATATTTGTTGTAAACTACATTATAAATATGTTATAAGCTATGTTGACAAAATGGTTTCACTTACCACATTTTTGACAAAACCCTACACGACAAAAATGCTTACTGAACTCCTGTTTTCACTGATTCTTACAATGATCTTTTGAATTAACCCAAAGTCACCAGATGAAAATAACACAACCATGGATACTAGTGGCAGAATGAGGGTGACCAATGCATGGACTATTTAAGCAAGGCCAAAGGAAAAGCAAGCTCATGTTCCCTGGTCCCTGCATTTCTCTCTTCTTTCTCTGCATTCTAATCTCATCTTATAGATACTAAGGGGCTTTGCATATCAGGGGCAAAAGGAATCATTGTAAAGCAGCTTTAACTCCTCTACAGCCATATCTGGGTGCAGGGTGAGAAAATAGGAAGAGGCATTGTGAGTTCTGCAAATTTTCCTTAAAATAACAATTTACATAGTATCTATTCTCCAGGTCCCTTTAGAATCACATATGATTACTCAACAAACAGGACCTCCAGGATTAAAACCAATTTACAAAATACACATTTTTTAAAAAGGACTTTTAAAAATATCTGGCTTTCCTAATTAGGATTTTATACATATATAAATCATATAGAAATAAAAAGATAAAATGGGAGATTGGGTGGTGATGAGTAAATCTAGACTGATGGAAAATGTTTCTGTCTGTTTCCTTCATTGGTGACAAGGCACAAGCACTGGGTCTTATAAGCCCACTTTCTATAAGCCTGGAGAAATGTATTCAAAGGAGAGCCTCCCACAACCTAGGGTCCTAATTACCCACAATGAACTCTCTAAAGATGATCTCTCCAGATGAGGTCTCACTGCCTGGGAGGCAAGAGCTGCCATTAGGTATTTCCACCAGTAGGTCTGCTGGTGTCTACAGGGGGACACAGGAACAGAATGCATTCTGTCTGGCAGAGGACTCAATGCTGTGAACCTGACCACACCTTCAAGCCTACTTTGTATTGTACCTTGCTTTGCATCAGCAAAAGTAACAACAGATTTCCCTCTCTTTACAAAGAAGCTAAGTCCTTAGTCTTTTAAGGTCCTCTGTACATAACCAGAAATAATTTCTCTAAGTTTATTTTTAATCTTAGCTCCCCATGTGTTACCTGAGAAACAGGCATCTAGTCAGAAATTGATTCAATCAGACACCTGACATTGTGGAAACCAAGGACATAAGACGAATAATTAAATATTTAACAGTTTATGATGTATTTTGTATCCAATATATGCATTAGTCTAAACTCCCCAAAGGCAAAGGTAGTCTTATAAATTTAGGTATTAGAATTCTACCTTCTTAAAATTCATCTGATTGGTTACTGACATAAAATTTGCTAATCTGAGAGAAATGAAGGTCTTTTATTTTCTCTATCTGTATACTTGTATATTGTTTGAATTCCTTAGAAGAATGTTCTACCAGTTATTTGTACAATTGAGAACTTTTTTAAAACCTTAAAATTTAAAGTTACTAAAAATTTTTAAATTTCAGGAAAAAAATTCAAAACATACTGTTACTAAAGATATTGTTGTCTATACTTATTAGATCTATGGCTGATTATAATGTTCTGTACTGTGGTATAAAGCATAAGATATAAATTATCATTAATTGGCATTGTTTCTATAATAGGAAAAAAATAAAAAGCTGTGTCATAAAAGAAAATTGGAAGATTTACAGGCAGGAATTTATTAACCTTCTTCTTTGGTCCTACTTCTGCTACTTCTGCTCTGAAGTAGGCTTTCATATATCAGTTTAAATTTATCTATGTAGGCAGATATCCATCCCCTCAATCAAACCTATGTGTGGACTCCTAACTTGATATACCAGCTTTTTCTTTTCTTCTTCTTCAAAAGTTCATTTCCATAGTTTTCTAATTATGAATCAGTAAGTTTACCCTCATTTCCTTTGGAGAACCTAAATTAGGCCTTCTGATTCGAAGAAAATAGAAACACAACAATAATTAAGAATGGGAGAAAAAATGAAAATGACCATTCTGAACCACTCACAGCATCATATCCAGAAGTCTAATGGAGAGAAAGGAAAGGCTTTAGGTACAAGTAAATGGTAGTTATATAAGTACAAGTCAATGGGGGTTATGTAGGTACAAGTAAATGGGGGTTATGAAAGGAAGGATAGATAGGAAGACAGAGAGTAAAAATTGAGTATGTGTATGGATCAGTCAGGTTGAACTGTGTGAAACTGCCATTCTGATAGGTTAGAAAGTTTCAATATTGTTCATTTTATATAGTTCAACTGAATAACTGAAAAATACTGGTTAACCGGAAATCAAGATAAGCTTTTTTTTGGGGGGAGGGGGGCTACCTGATCTCTGCTTCAGTGTTTTATAAAACTAATATGAACCTTGCAAATATTTTACTCTTCACATAGTCCAATTATCTGTCAGTGTTCTGAGAAGGAGGAAGAAGTATTTTACATATTTACCTTCAAGATGGGAGCCATAAAGACTGACAGACCAGTCAGAATGAACACAAGGGTTCCAGTGACTCTTTGTTCCCTGAAACCAAATCAAAAGATTACCAATCTACCTGTTGTTTTCATAAACATGCTCTTGTCTTTGCATCTTCAAAAAAAGACAACACATTGACCAAACTCATGTTCAGCAAATAGCAAAGATGTTGATATCATATAATTACCTAAAGGACATCATATGAGCTCAATACATCTATAAGAAATCTCTTAAGACTATTACAAAATGTGATTTGAATTCACAAAGAAAGAAATGATTCTGCTAAAGCTTTTTGCTCCTTTTAGAATCAAGAAAGAAAAATCACTTGCTCCTGGTCCATCAATTACTGGCCTCTTTGAAGCCCTTATTTTTTAAACAACTTGTCCTCTTGTGTAATTACACCTTCTTTCATAGGAGACAGATATTACATTGTCCCACATTCTAATTAACAAACAGCTCAGGGAAATTTCATGAGTGCAATAAATCACACCAGTCTAATTTCTAAATCTACAACAACAAAAGTACTTTTTAACCAATATGATTCTCATCCAACACTCCCCTCCCCCACTCCATCCCCAAGAAAGAATCACCCACTGTTGAGGCGTGGGAAATGATGGCTCTGTGGTATGAGCTATCCACCCAGGCACTTATGAGCATGGTTTGCTGCAAAAAGCATCCAACAGAGTATAAAGGTCTTCTACTACCACTCTTCATGGCTACCTGAATTGAACAGCTGGAAGTCAAAGTTTCTCAGTGCTTTTGGGGACAGAAAATGAGTCGGAAAATAAAAATTCCTTTCCTTTACTGAATTTTAAAAATCATAAATAGACACAAGCATTTGGGGGCCTTTACACACAACTGAGATTCAGTGAGTACTGCAGCACCTAAATCACCTGCATGTTGATAAAAAGAATGACTTGTTTGTGTTTTTATGCTTTTTCATTAATCAAAAGAAATTTATATATCATAAGAAATTAACTAAAAAATCATTGAAAACTCCCTTTCTGATGAAAAGTTAATCTTGCTAGAACAAAAATAAAATTATAAATAAATCAATCATCATCAGTTCTGTCTCCTCCAAATCTGCCCATTTCCTTTTGATTGACCCATAGATGTGTGCACAATGTCTTTTGTTGAGCCACTCTCCTCTGATTTAACACACCTCACTCCTAGAAACTTTGGTTGTTCTCCAGGTGCAGATGTCTCTGTCTCCATCTTCAAACTGTCGATGTGAGCAATGGAGATGACAGTAGCAGCCACATACCACGGAAGAGCCATGAAGGAGCACACCACCATGAGAATGGCCACCCAGAAGAGATCCAGGTGATACCCAGCTCCTTTCTGTAGAAAGAGATAACAAAATCACATGGAAAAACATTTGTATTTGCTATCTATTTGCATTACCAGATAGGAATTAAGATTACCAAAAGAAACTGATTCATTTTACTTGAGGAGAGTATCAACTTGAAGGGCAGCTCATTAAGGGAAGGAACTTTATCTTTCTTATAAAGGAAGTTCTCCTAGCAACTAAAACTAGCCACCTTCTACAACTGCCATAGCAGTCATCTCCTCTATTATAGCTTTGAATAATTGTTTAACTTAAAGATTTAAGTCACAGCTTCACTTAGTATTTGCTTAGATTTATGGCTGATCATCGTGTTCTGTACTGTGGAATAAAGCATAAGATATAAATTATCACTAATTGGCATGGTTTCTATAATAGGAAAAGAGAATAAAAAGCTATGTCACAAAAGAAAATCAGAATTTTATATTCAGAAAATGGAGATATTGTGCCTACTTTGAAGAGTTAATAGTACTGTGCTATGAAGTACCAGCAGCAAAGCATCTTGTAGATACTTAAATGTAAGTAGCTGTTACACAGTAGGAGCTCAATAAATGGAGTTAGTAGCAGGACTGGTATTGGTTGTTGCTGCTCACAAACGCATGACAGGCACCTTAAAAACAGGCATTTGGGGCCAACATATTCGTTCACCATCATTAGCAATTAGGGAAATGCAAATCAAAACTACCGTGAGATTTCATCTTAATCCAGTCAAAATGGCAGTCATCAAGAATACAAATAATAATGAATACTGGACAGGATGTAGAGAAAAAGGAACACTTTGACATTGCTGATGGGACATAAATTAGTACAATCAATATGGAAATCAGAATGGAGGCTTCTTAAAAGACTAGGCATGGAACCACCATATGACCTAGCTATACCACTTCTCGGTATTTATCCTAAAGAATTCTTACTACAGTGAGACACGCTTACTCATGTTTACTTCAACACATTCAAAACAGCCCAATTATGGAATCAGCCTATGTGTCTGCCAATGGATGAATGAACAAATAAAATGTGGTACATATACACAATGGAGTTTTATTCAGCCATAAAGAAAAATGAAATGATGACATTTGTAGAAAAATGGATGGAACTAGAGACTGTCATGTTAAGCAAAATAAGTCAAACTCAGAAGTTTAAAGGCTCTATGCTCTCATAAATGGAGGCTAGAGAAGAAAAAGGAAAACAAAGGTGAAGGTGGAACTCTTAAAAATCAAAGGGAGGCCAGCTGAGGAAAGGAAACAAAGAGTGTGAGGTAGGAAGATAGAGGGGAGGGGGAAAATTCTGGGGAGTGATATTAGCCAAATTATATTATTATATTGTGTGCATATATGAATATGTTACAACAAATCTCATCAATCTGTACAACTATAATACACCAATTAAAAATATAGAGGAAAAAAAGGCATTTTGCCTTTTCTCTCCCACAGTGTTTACCAGTATGCTGTTCATCTACACAATATTGAGCATATGTAGACTAAAGATCCAAAACAACCCGAGATGGTACATGGAGGACCATTTCTCACCTCTCATGATATATAAAAATAATTGCTTAACAACCTATTACTCGACATCATTAACCTAATTAATACCCTCTTAACAGTATAGGTTGGTTTGAAACATCACTCAATGGTCACAATAACATTTACTGACTGGAAGAGCAGACAATGTAACAAAAGGTCTAGCTCTTTTACTCCCTAAATCAATATTGTTAAATGTGTTCACAATGTTATTGTATGGTTATATTTCTCTGCTCTATTTATGAAGAAATCAGATGCTTAATACCCCTATGGAGCCTGAGAAAATAGAGCAGTCCATTTTCACAGCATGGAGGCAACAGTACCGAGAGGCAGAGGGGGACGGAGGGAGGAGAGGCTGGCTTTCAAAAATGAGAATGTGATTTACACCAGGATCCTGGTGACTGTTATCATTCAGATCCCGTTACAGTTTGACAGAACACCACTCTCCTTTCACTGAAATGCCAAGATTTCACCTCTGGCTTGCACACATGGGTCTAATCATATTCCCAGAGAACTCATAGCAGGAAAGAGGAGCTGACACAAGAAAGAAAAGCACGTGGTCATCTAGTGCAGGTTTGGATGAGAACAAAAAACAGGTTAAGATGTATCTATAAAAGCAGTTCATTTCAGTTCTGCGGATGGCATTTATCTATCTTTATCTATTAAACTGGGTCAGGGAGGGGCAAGGGAGGCACATGTGGTTCAGATGAACTGGAACAAACTTATTCCATGATGACGAATGAGGTGAACATCATGATATATCTGGGATCTCAGTCATTCATTCTTTCAACAAATACTGACTGCCAACTTAGACCCAGGCACTATTTGAGCTGTTTGTAACACATCTGTGAATAAAACAGACAAAATTCCCTGGCTTCATGGCCCTTCTATTCTACTACAGGAGACTATAAACAACCCAAATAAATAATCTACATAGTATCTTAAAAAGTACTAAGTAGAGTTATAAGAACTTGGGCTTGTACACTGAGTATGATTGGACGGTCTTCAGTGGAGGAGTGACATGATTTGCTAGTGTTCTAAACATTCTGGCTGCAAACTGAGCAGAGTCAGGACAGAAAGACTAGATAAGAGGCGACTGCCATAACCCATGCAGGAGATTGCGATGTTTAGAACCAAACTGATGGCAGTGAAGATGGCTGGATTTCAGCTGTGCTTGGAGGTGGAGCCCTAGGATTTGCTCCCTTCTGCCTGCACATCTGTCATATAGCAACAGTCAATATATACCAATATCTAGAGCTTCCTCTCTCACCTCCCTCCTGCCTGAATCCTACACCACCACCACTTTCAACCTCATGCAATTCCTCAAATGTGTTTCACTCACTAAAGCCTTTTGTATTTCTGCCCACACAGCCTCTTCTACATAGAACTCTAATTTTCCTTCTTTTCCTTGGTTCAGTCCTATCTATCCTGAAGACTTAAATTAGCTTTCACTTTTTCCAATAGTTTATTCTGCCTCAGCCTAGATGAGATGAGTGAGTCGCTAGGTTAGAGATCCTCCTTTATGTTCCCCTGTTTTTCATTTTATGCCTTCCTCTAGCACAGCACTCAAACTATCTTTTTTAATTGTATGTGCATTTATCTATTTTTTATATTAAACTTTAAGTAACATGGGGACCTAGACTGTGTCTGTTTTTCCCCTCTGTATTCTGAATACTTTAGCAGAATGCACGATGAAGAGGTGATTCTCAATAAAGGTTTATTTTAAAAACAGAATAATAAATACTACATATATATTTGCCTGATAGCAACTATAAATTCTTAATTGGCCATTGAAAAGAAAGAGAAAACTTTATTGTTAACTGATAGATATGTGAAACATCTGGGGGTTCCAGGGAGGATGATAGTTGGAAATATCACATAATTTCAAGCCCTATTTAGACTAAAACACCAAAGTCCATGTAAAATTCTGTCTAATAAATACTATGTAACAACATAGTATTTATTAGAATTCCAAAATCCTATTACCAAAGAACTTATGATAAGGATGTACATATTGGCCAGATCAATAGGTCAAAAGAATGGCCATTACAGAAAAAGTTATGCACACTACCCTGAGCTATCTTGATGCTTTCTCTATTTCAACTAAAACAGGTCTTAGTTAGGTGTACTAAAGACGAGCAGAAAAGGACAACATAATACTAAGAAGGGTGAAATAAGAATTTCAGATAGTAGAACACAAAGATAACTATGTATAATCACCAGAATAAATAAAAGTTCTGGGATAAAGTAATTATAGACATAATTACTCTGTACCCCTTGATATCACTGCCTCCAAAGTCTTCCTTCCTTTCAAGGATGCTGAGATGTCTTGCTATTCTTAAGAAGGGATGATCATCATGACCTGAATGTCCTGCTTGGTCTACCTCTATTTCTACCTCCCTCTCCAGGCTCAACTCTCCTCTCCCACTCAGCCACACAGTAGCTCATTCTCATCAGCATACCTCCTCCTGTAAAGCCTGCACACACACAGTGATAAATCACTTCGCTTTCCTGGCCAAGTGATATAAGATTTTGATTTAGAAGGATGGCTCTGTTTGCTTACAGAGGGTATATCAGAAGTGGTCAAGATTGGAGGCAAAGAGCAGACCTGAGAATACTGCCATAATCAGTACTGAGATGAAGTAGTTTAAGCTGAAGTTACAGCACTGGGGAAAGACCATGGGCAGAGAGGAGAGATTTTAAGGAGACTGAGTCTAAAGAGGGAAAAGCAATAACTTCATTTACCAAATTTTGATGCAAACTTATCCAGGCTTATCATGTTTAATACAGTATCCTACATACATTAGACTCTGGAGACATATTGGTTGGAAAGAATGGTAAAAGCTATACTTCAAAGTCCCTGGTGCCCTGAACTATTGCCATGAAGACCTACCTCAGAAGCCAAATGCTTGTGAGAGAAGTTGTTCCTGCAAAACAATTTATATATGTATAAAAATAAGCTATTCCAAAAACATCCTGGTTAGCTAAAAGGACCTGAATGGCTAGATTTGAATGAAATGAAAATAACATTGAAATCCTAGCCCAGTTTTTGCAAAAGAACATTGCAAGAAATATAGAAAATAGCTTTTTTCAAAAATAACACATGAAACTTCTTTATGTTCCTTACCCCTCCTCATTGCCACTGACTTTTTCAGATTCTCATAACTTCTCTCCAGGATTATACAGCAGCCTCTTTCCATCCACTTCTCCCATACGTCTTACTGCTGTCAGTGGGAGAGTCCAAAATGCTGTTCTGATGCCATCCACCCCAGGGTGAGGTTGCACAGGGAGGTCAGCAGTGACATGTAGGCCCAGCGGGCCCAGCCTCGCTTACCATGCTGAAGCTCCTGTATCTAGGACCTTATGGGGAGCCCTTGAGGAGCCTAAAACTCTGTGTTCCCTGACTGTGCCTTGCACATTCTGCACCAGTTCCTTTCTAAAAGCCACGCTTCAAACTGCCCTTCCATCCTCCTCAGCCAGGTTTTAAATCCATTTCCCCACTTCAAATCCAACTTGAATTCCCCTCTTCGTCTTCCATACCACCCAAGAGCCTTCAGCACTCAACACTGTTCTCACCATGAAGTCCTCACTTTACTCTTCATCCTGACAATCCACTTACCCCACAGATTAATCTTAAAAAACTAAATCATTATGTGGCATTTCCCTGCTCAAAAACCTCTCTGGCTTCCTGTTTCCCTTTGCATAAAAATTAAACGCTATGACATCCTCTGTTAAGATTCTATATGGTTGTTCTTCCTAGGACTATTTTGTAGCCCTCCCTCCCCTGGGAACTTCTGGCAATGTCTGGAGACATTTTTGGTTGTCACAACTTGGGGGAGAAGGTGCAACTGGCATCCCTTGGCTAGAGGCCAAAGATGCTGCTAAAAAGCCAACAACATGGAGGACAGCTACCACCAATGAGGAATTATTCAAATTGACAACAATGCTGAAGTTATGAAACTTTGTTATTTGTGACTTGACCCCACCTCTGACCTCATCTTGAACCATGAGTCCTTCCAGCCTGCTATTTGTTCCTCAATAAGTCATACTTCTCCCACCCTGGGCCTTTGCAGTAGCTCTTTGCATGGAAAACTAGTATTTAATAAACATTTATTGAAAACCTATTCTGTGCTAGGCCTATATTAGATAAAACATTTATTGACAGGATACCTGGTTATACAGGGAATGCTTATTATTAGATTGAAGTCAGACATAAAAATAAATGATTCAGTGTATATGTAAGATACAGGGCACAAAGGAAGGCATGATCAATTCTAACCTTGGTAGCAGACATAGTTGCTACACAAGGGAAGTCCATAAAATTTCTTCAAGTCACAAACAAAATGCAGAACTGTTTTCACCCTCAATAGTTAACACAAGTGTTCAGTACATAGCAAGCACTCAATAAATGCTCAAAAGGTTAAGTACGTCCTTTAAAGACTAAAAGCATCCAGCCTTGTCTTTGTGAATATAAACCCAAAGGACGTTTTATTTTCTGAAACTAGAGATTATTTTAAGTACAAGGATAAAAAGTAAAATTTTATTTCCCTTTGAAATTGTATATGCTCTGCTAATACAGAGGAAAATTTAGGAATTCATCCACAGAAATAAAAATCTGCAAGAGAAGAAGATTAGGCTAGCAGGCTAAAGTGTCCATCTGGTACAAAGATGATAACAACGGAGAGGTCAGGAGCGGTACACATGCATGCAGAGACGGAGAATAAACATTCATGCCTGGAGCACACCATGATCCAGACAACACGCTGGTTTATGGAGATACTAAGAGCCATGACATAGAACCTCCCACGAAGGGGGACACAATCAGATGAGAGGACTCAGATTTTGTGTGAAAATTATAATGTACTCTAAGTAGATACTCCCACAGATTTGGAAAAAAAAAAGTGCAGAGGCTGAAAAGTTTAATTATGCCTACAGTGAACTCACAAACGCTCTCTACAATGATGCCATCCCTATAGGGTTTTAAACTAGATAGGCACTCAGTTTTGAGACCTGGGGACCTGTGTGCGCGTTTTTCAGTTATCACCCATCTCAAACAGTGTAACAAGTTTGAGAACCATGTGAACAAAAGTAATAAAAATCTTCAGTTACATCTATGTATTGAGTTTACCAAATGGAATTATGGTGGGTCACCAAAGAGCTAAAAAAGAAGAACAAATTGTAATCATTACCTTGAAAACATTTTGGACCAAAAATGAGGATAATTTAACAGAGTAAATATTATAAAAGGGATCCTGTGACCAGTACCACAGGATTATATAATTCAACAGCAAAAAAATAAGCAAGAGCAATACAAATTACACTAAGGGTCAAGAAAGGCTACACTGAGAGGTGTTATGTTTGGAGGATCTTAAGGATGAAGATTTTGATAAGTAGCAATGAATGAGAGGTGGAGAAAAGAGATTTCCAGTCATAATGCCTAGCAGAAGAAACTGTCATATTTAAGGAGAAACCAACAGGTCTTATGACCAGCCCCCTGGTTAGTATCTGTAGAGAATCACTTTATTTATTTATTTGTTTGTTTGTTTGTTTATTTATTTATTTTAGAGAGAGAGAGAGAGAGAGAGAGAGAATTTTTTTAATATTTATTTTTTAGTTTTCGGCAGACACAACATCTTTGTATGTGGTGCTGAGGATCGAACCCGGGCTACATGCATGCCAGGTGAGTGCACTATTGCTTGAACCACATCCCCAGCCCAGAGAATCACTTTAAATTTAGGTTGGAGTCATCTCATAGTGCTTTAAATCCCAGGCTAGGGTAAATGGCATTCTTCAAGGGGCAAAGTTTTGCAGGGTCAAGGTGCAAAGGTTTAGAATGTGCCTGTAGAATGTGCATACAAAAACAGCACTTTTAAAAAATTAATGCTTGGTCACATCAATGTTTATAGCAGCACAATTCACAATAACCAAACCATGATGCCCTTCTACAGATGAATGGATAAAGAAACTCTGGTATCTATACACAATGGACTATGACTCAGCACTAAAAGAGAATAAAAGTATGGCATTTGCAGGTAAATGGATGGAGTTGGAGAATATCATGCTAAGCCAAGTAAGCCAATCCCCAAAATGTTTTCTCTGATCCATAATGGCGTGGGGGGTGGTGCATCGGACAAGTGGAGGAACTTTGGATTGGGCAAAGGGGAGGGAGAGAAGGGGTATGGGAGTAGGAAAGATAGTGGAATAAGATGTGCATCATTACCCTAGATACTTGTATGAAGACACAAATGGTGTGACTCTACTTTGTGTGTAACAAGAGAAATGAAAATGTGCTCCATTTGTGTACTATGAATTGAAAAGCACTTTACTGTCATGTATAACTGATTACAACAAGTAAAAAAATTAAAAAATTTAATGCTTGGAATAAAGAAAGGGAGATTGGTAATAACTCATAACTTAACTATTAAAAAATCAAGCCATGAAATAAGAGAACTGGATCCAATGTTATGAAAGTAGGAATGGAGAAAAAAAATAAAGACAGAGCAAGGTAGGGCAAAAAAATCACACATTCCAATGAAAGGCTTTGCCATAAAAGAAATCAGAGAAAATTACCTATTATCTACAACTATACAATATCTAATTTTAGATACCTAAATGATTTATCCCTTCTAAACCCAAACTATGATACTCTAGAAATATTTTTCCTTGTGAAGTTTCTCTGGCTTTGTAGTCTGAACCTGACTCTGCTCCGACCTCTGCAGTAACTCAGTGATGGCCCTTGGGGAAGTCGTGACCTTGCTGAACCTTGGTATTGCGCACTATGCAGGGATAATGCAGGGCATAACTAACCAAATGATGGCCAGGAAAAAAAAAAAAAAAAGCCAAGCACCTTGGCGTTCCTACATCAATACAGAGCTGTTCAGCAGAGTGGAAAGGTGGATCCCATCCCAAGCAGAGCAGACAGCCAGAGCCACTTGACACAGAGCCAAAGCAAATGCCACCCAAAAACACACTGCTTTTAATATCACAATGCCTCCATCTCTCTCACTGTTTCAGGTTTCTCTTTTGCATCGATTTCATAGCAGTTAGAATCTCTGATTTTCATATTCCACAGCTCCCATTTCCTAACAAACTGTGAACAAAACAATTTCCTGAGCGAAAAGCATTTGATTCCTCATGAAATGTCCACTGGTATCATCAGATTTGTGACAAAAGACGGGCACTTGTTCTATAGCTATCTCTATGCAAAAGAATGGTTTCAAATAACCAATCTCAAGAGGGATGAAAAGTTATTTTTATACACTCAACTCTTACTTTTAGAGGCAAATGCTAATACAACTCAATTGTCTAATGTTTTCTCTGAAGAAGAGAATAATTTTTTCCATATTTTATCAATCCTAACTTTTCTAAATTTTAAGTTCTGGATTTTATTGCGAAAATTCTTATTGATAAGAAAACTTAATGAGCAAAAAAGAATAGGAATTTACCTCCAAAGGTACATAACATATCTGACCAAATGAAGATTAAAATTAAGAATTGATTTCTAATTTTGTTTTTGGAATGAAAATGTATTGGTCAATATCCATTTTTGTCTTTGGTGAACTAAATCAACACCAAAATCCTTAGCAATAGAGAACATTTTAAAATGTTCAAAAAAGTCACAGAAAAATAACCTTTAAAACCCTGGCTTGCCAGGCATGGTGGCATTTGCCTATAATCCCAGCGGTTTAGGAAGCTGAAGCAGGAGAGTCACAAGTTTGAAGCCAGCTTCAGCACCTAGTGAGGCCCTAAGAAACTTAGCGAGACCCTGTCTCAAAAATAAAAAAAATAAAAAAAAATTAAAAGGACTAGGGATGTGGTTCAGCGGTTTAACATTCCTGGGTTCAATCGCTGGTACCAAAAATAAAAACCATGGTTTATCTATAGGGAAGAGAACAATTTAGAGACAATGACAAAAGACAAACCAAAAAACAGCAACAGGAAAGACAAAATCCATAGGGTCATTAAGCCCCAGAGCTTCAACAGCCCCGAGAGACTGTGTCAATCCTTGGGGATTTAAGGCCTGAGTCAGAATGACTGTCTGAACTCTAATGACAGAAACCAATCCTAGGGTTATAGGGAAAAGGATAGAGATGAAGACACAACCCAAAATAAAATTGGGATTCTCTAAAAACAGCCTATTCACTTGGCCAATTAGTGGGAGGAAATGCAGAGAAAATCAGTATAGATACATGCCTCTCTCAGCCATGCCGTGGGGTATAATGCCAAGAGAAAAGAAAAGAAAATCTTTAGGGACATTCCTACCCATTAATCTATACTTCCATTTGGGGCTGTCATTCATACTACATCAGTGACCTAGGAAACCCCAAGCCAAAATTATAGTTTAAAAGGGACCTGGCCTTAGTGTATCTCTCTCTCTCTCTCTCTCTCTCTCTCTCTCTCTCTCACACACACACACACATTCTCTCTCTCTCTCTCTCTCTCTCTCTCTCTCTCTCTCACACACACACACACACACACACACTCTCTCTCTCTCTCTCACACACACACACGCGCACACACACACACTGCTATAGGTAGATACACTGATGATGGATATATAATATCAATCCTATATCTCATTAAGCTTCTAAATCCAATGATTTACAGGAAATACAGAAGACTAGAGGAGGAAACAGTCACCAAGATCTAGACTATAACAAAATTTTTCAGCACAAATGTGGCAGATTTTACTTTCCCAAAATGGCTGAGGAATACCTCCTCTCTCATATGCTTGCCTACAATGTGAACTTGCCATTCCCCCATATTGAGATGGATTCTTTCCCTGCCTCCCAGAATGGAGGCTGCCCCTGGGACTATTTGACCAGTTGACTATGGAAAAGTAAAGCAGCAAAGCTGTGCCGGGTGCAGGTGTAAACATTAAAATGCCTAGCTTCTTCCCCTTCTTAATCCTTGGAAGTCAGTTGCTAAGTAACACAAGTGCACATAACCCAGGTACTGCAGTGTGAGAAGCTCTGCATACATGGAAAGGCCCTGCAGGGTGGGATGCCACTTAGTGGGAGTGGCTGGGGGGAACACACACTTATACCACATACAGATGTATGTATGTGTATAAAATATACATAGAGAGACAGAGGCAGACAGCTAAGAAACATCAAGGTGTCAGACTGTGAGTCCTGAGTGAGTGGCAGAGCCTTCTTGTACAGTCAGCCCAGTCAAACTTTCGGATGACACCAGTTCATGCTGCTACCTCGACTACAATGCAGACTTTGAGCAAGAGCCATCCTACAGGGCTCAGTCCACTCAAAGAAACACAAGAGAGGACAACACATTGGCTTTTTGGTCTTTTAACTAAGCTGTCAGGTGGCTTGTTGTACAGCAAAAGATAAAGAGAATAACAACCAATTTGCATGCTCTCAACAAATAAATTCCATGGGAAAATGAAGAAACAAAAACCAGACAGACATAGGGAAAAATTTATAGATTAAAAGTTTATAAAAGATTTTAAATGATAAGGATTTAAAATGATAATATGCAAACTTTATCTGGATCCTGATTTAAATAAATTAAATATTGAAAGCTTATTATATAATTATGATGCTTTTAAAAAATTAATATTGGCCACATATTTGATGATATTAAGGAATTTTGTTAATTTTTTAGCTGATGATGGTATAGTGGTCATGTTCTTAAAAAGAGATCTTTAGAAATATATATTTCTTAAAACTTCTGGATATTATGGCATGCTTTCTAGACTTACTTCAAAGTATTTTAAAGACTGTTGAGAAGATGGAGGCTCAGATGATACAATATTGGCCACAAGTAGATAATTACTGATGTGGAGTGATAAGTATTTTTTGTTATTCTACTTTTTTATGTATGTTTGAAATTTTTCATAATAACAAATTTGTTTATTTGTTATTAAATAATAACAAATAACAATAAAAATGCCTTAAGGTTGGTAGGACTCGAATATGCCTTTCAAATAAAATCTTCTCTGGAAGCTACAAATTGAACATTTGCTTGTTTAATGGACTTTGAAAGCATAGGCATAGGAATATTAGCCACAACTTAAAACAACAAAAAACAACTACACATAATACATGAGGAAGAAAGGGACCAGGAAAAAGGATCAGCCAAGAGAACAAAGTTTACAATCAAAACTGCAAAAATAGTCCATTTAACAAATACATAAGATAAATAAAAGAGTATACAGAGGGATAATAAGAAAGTCTGGAACTATCAATATTGACCAGAAAGACATGGAAAAGAACAAAAGAGAAATTCTAAAAATAAGAAACACAATTCTTAAAAAAAAAAGACATAAAACCAGAATGACATGGAAAAGAACAAAAGAGAACACTTAAAGTAAAAAAAAAAAAAAAAAAAAAAGTATAATTCTTGAAAGAAAAGAGTAAATGGACTTGTTTAGTAGTAGAATGGAACAAAAAACAACAACAAAGGAATTAGTTAAAAGAAAGACCTGAAAAAAATACCTAAAATATATCACAAAGAGAACCAAGAATGGGAAATATTTATAAAACAGATCAACAGACATGGAGAACAAGATGGAAATACTTAATTCATCTTTAATGTGGAATTCTAGAAGGATGTATTAGAATTTGAATGGGTCAAAGATATACAAAATTCTACAAATGATAAAAGATGCTAATCTTTGGATTCAATAAACTAAATAAATCCAACATATAATAAAACCTATGCCTATACAAATTGTAGTGAAACTCTAAAACAAAGACAAAAAATAATCATAGATTGGCAAAAAGAAAAGACAGATTATTTATAAAGCAATGAAAATTATAGCAACATACATACCACTTTTATGGAAGTCAAAAATAATGAAAAAAAGCTTTTAAGTAGTGAAATATCTCAACTTAAAATCACTTATCCAGAGAACTACCTTTCCAAATGAGGGTGAAACAAAAACATCTTAGTCAAACAAAAATGAGTGAATTTAGTACCTGAAGACCATAGTGGGGAAAAGTTTTTAAGTCCTGATAGGTAATTACTGTATATAGGAGATAGTTCAGTCTACAGGAGACTAGTCCAAAAAAGAAAGATAGAAATGCAAGAAGATCTTCATAAAGAAAAGATGCCATCTTCTGTTATTTTCCCCCATAACAGCTGAATTGTTAAGGTACAGAAGAATTTCATGATTCTTAATAACCTTGTAATTTAAAAATAATTTTTGAAACTCACTGGGTGATAAAATGCTAAAAAGTAATTTACTGATTTTTATAAAAAATCATTTTCCTGAAGAACAACAAACACAGGCATAAAATCCTGAGCAACAGAAAACAAGATGGTAAGACTAAAGAATTGCCCTCATCTGTTTACTAATTGCCCTTAGAATGAATACCTTTGCTTAGAATAATATGAGGTAGACAGCCAGGCACTGTAACAAGGCATTCAGTGAATATATGAATTATGTCCTGACTGTCCAGTTGGGGGCAAGGCATAAATACATAAGCAGCTAAACAACACTCTTAGAATTAAAACTATCTTAAGGCAGGACAGTTATTTGCTTATGGCAAAGGGTAGAAGGAGAGTCATTTTAATCTAAGTTTCCAAATGAATTCTCAAACTTTTCTTTGATAATAACTGAACACCAGTATTTTCCTTTTGTACCAGTGATTCCCTGAAGATGTTTCTTTTTTTTAGTGGAAGTCTACTATTCTAACTTCCTATATCAGGTGGTGTACATGTTACTTATTTTCATGATTCCACAAACTATCTCTCTTCTCTTAAAGCCCAAGTTCTGCTCCCTTCTAACATTCCATATCACTAAATGTGCTTATATCCAGGATAGGTACATCAGTACATACCCGCCTTATGACTTTAGCATCTAATCTAGGATCTTCCTCTTGACCACTCTCTGTGCTGTCCAATGATATCAACACTGATGCAAATGAGACTTTCAACACCCTGGACTCCCAAAACCCCAATGTCCTCTCCGGTGTGCTTCAGGAGCTAGTTGCACACTTTGGATCAGCTCATCACTCTCAGATTTCTCTCCTCCCAAACTTTCAAAATCTAAACTTCTCTCCTCTTTGACCCAAGCTCTTAGTTTTCTTCTTCTCCTAGTCTTCTTATTATGGGATTAACTCCTTTCTCACTGTGATCCAAGTTCTAACTGGGAAGTTTATCATAACACTCCTCATATTTCTTATTTCTCCACCCTGTGGGTTTCATAGTCAAACAATTCTTTTACATTTTTTTTGTATTTTTCCTTTTACTACATCTTCTCTGTTGAATTCAATTCATTATAATTTCCTCTCCTGATTCTGGGTGACTGATTTTAATGCATTTTTATGCTTCCCTTATTTGGTAGTTATGAAAAAGGTTAATGAATTAATATATAACATAAAGTGATTAGAACATGACCTGACTCATAATAGGCATCCACCAAATTAGAGCTCTTATTAGAGTTATTATTCATATCTCACTTCCCCAAATGGCATTTTTGAAATCTTTCATGGCCTAAAGAAATCATGAGATGGATATTATAAGAACATTTTAGGCAGTTCTCATGAAAGATATCCTAGACAACTAATGCATTTTCTCTTCTTAGACTCATGACAAAGTTAGTAACTAATTTTAAAAAAAGCTAGAATGTACAAAATAAAGCATCTTTCTCTATACTTGATGGTCAGTAACATTCTGAGACAAATGTGGGAAGACAAAAATATAAATGTTTACCAAGAGCTTATAAACATGAACTACCTGAATAATCTTTAAGAATAAAACTTTAAAGATTCCCAACACAAAGAAATGATAAATTTTTAAAGAGGTGGAAATGATAATTACTCTGATTTGATCACTCAGCAGGATATACACATACCAAATTACCACACTGAAACCAATAACTATGCACAATTGTGTGTGTGTGTGTGTGTGTGTGTGTGTGTATTCCTAGAGACTGAATCCAGGGTTTTATGTATAAAGAAAAGTACTGTACCACTGAGCTACATTCCCAATCCCTAAAATATTTTTTGAATGAAAAAAAAAAAAAGAATAATTTTGAGTTGGTTTAACAGAGTAATACAGAGCAGGTTCTCAGTAGATGTTCACCAAATCTTTAAATGACACCATCTTCACTACAGGCAGTTACCACATTAAAACTTGAATTAGGATGACTATGGCTAAGGACTGTTGTTCACTGTCACTCTTTGGTCGTGACTAAAACATAATTTGAAACACTACTTTCTGATTTAAATGATTTTCCCTAAAGAGTTATATTGAGGACCCATGTCAATACAAGAGGCTCTATGACTGTAAAGTCTTAAGGAACACTGGCTATGGTTTAACTCCCAATAAAACTCTCTTGGTTTTTGAATCAATAAATGTCATCAAGCACTACAAAAACTGTAGAAGGCAGATAACCATTATTATAGGCACTTACCTTGAGTTTATGTTCTTTTCTATTTACAATCACAGCTGTGATCTGTTGGTCCATGAAAATCAGAATGGTGACCAACAAAGCAGGGATGGCAGCAGCAAGGTAAACCCACCAAGGATTCCCTCCAAACGGTGGGACAAACCATCCTCGGTTTGGACTTGTTGGCTTAAAGTAGAAAGAGAATATTTTTCAAAACAATATCAAGTTACTACATACTACTTAGTGGAAAAAAAATCAGTGGAGGATATATATACAAACCAGGCTGGATAAAGGAAATTTTTTACCAAAAATCTTTCTAAAGAATTTTATTTTAAAGGTTATGTTTAAAGGCAGGAAATAAAGAATATGGGTTGTTGGGAAAGCAGGGGATACCACTGTATGGACTTGGGGTGATTTCAGATAAGGACTCAAGATAGAAAAAGTGATTTAAATTTTACAGGGATCCAGGAGATAACCCCAAATGTAATATTCAGTAAAAAGTTAGAATCATCATGAGTTTTGCTCTTGGGTTTTAGCAATTATAATGAAGAACTTAGAGAATCATCATGAGTTTTGATCTTGGGTTTTAGCAATTATAATGAAGTTGTTTTTACTACTACCAAATTATAATAGCTTCATCATATATAAAAAGCTTTAAATATTTTGTAATTGAACTGAATTAAATATCCTAATCTTTCATTTCATATTTAAAATTGATCCAGAAGAACTACTTAAATCCTTATACATATCACAGAAAACTGAAGGACAAAAAAGGTCATTTTTTCCAGTTCTTGGTCTATTTTCTGTCAGATCATACATGTCTATTTCAGAAAAAAATTTCCTATGCTTCCTTATTTTAAACAATTCAAATAATGAAATGAACTAGAATACTGTCTTATGAATTATTTTCTCCAGGTTTTCTATCAATGAAGAAAGTCTCACATTTTTTCTGAGGCTATTTCTATCTTTGGACACCCTTGCTCATAACTCTATCACTGAATGTATCCACGTTTTCCACATTTAACAGGTTGTGAGTTCATAAGGGAAGGTACTTTGTCTTGCTCATTAATGCATTTAAAATCCCCCTTATAAAGCCTAGCTCAAAGCCAACATTTAATAAATATTGAATTAATGGTTGAATGAATGAGAACTTATCTTTGCTGATAAATATGTGATGGCAGATAATGCCAAAAATATTGTTTGCTGCACCATATATATCCTTTCTTTATTAAGTTGTTATTATACTAAAACTGCAGGCAATTTAATATTTCTTAGCACATATACGATCTCAACAGTGCAGAGAGTGAGGATTATTCTAGAAAATAGGTAAGAGACTTACAACAGAAAATTAGCTAGTGACATATTTAATAATGGCTAAAATGTAGTTTTTGTCCAGTATACCTGGATATACCAATAAGTTTGCAAAATAAATAATTCTTATTCTTTTTTTGTAATAATTAAAATTCACATTATATACAAATGTGTTTGGCAGGTAGTTAGATACTATGAAAATTGAATTAGGAGTCCTGAGACTTAGTTTTAACTTCAATCCTTGATACCACTAGTTAACCATGGACATTTTACTTATTTTTCATGAGCTTCAATCTCAACTTTATAAAATAAGAATGATGTTAGTTATGTTGCACACTTCCTAGAATTATTGCATGAATTAAGACGATAAAGTATACGAAAATAATTCAGGTATTTTAAAATATTCTAAAAATACAAGCTGGGTCTATAATGTTATCTATTACTTTAAAATAAAGATCAATTCAATATGAACCTTGCATTTGATCCTAGTCTTGGCATTTGAGTGAAGTCAGTATAATGACTAACTGTATAAATGAGTCTAACAAAGAACTGCTTTTTTGAAAGGAATGGATAATTACACAAAATTAACTGAGACACACAATAAACTAGAACATGGGAAAGGCAAAATATCAGAATTCAAGAAACAAGCAAAAGATAGACACTCACCTTAAACTCACTTGGCACAATTAGTTTTGGAGTGTCCACACCTACAAGGGCATCTATTACACAAAATATGAGAATGGACAAGATAATGGCAAAGTCACTGATTAGCTTTCTGGCCTGGAAAAATAAAAAAGAAAGAAAGAACTATTTAGCACCAGATACATTTTCCTGTGTTTGAACTGAAAAAAAGAATTCTGTATTTGTTAACAATTTATAATAACAGTTTCATCAACAAATTATCACCTGCCCAGACATAATCTGATCCCACAGAACAAGCCAATATGTATGTGTGTACATACTCATGCAGGTACAAAGGAGGTCAATCAAAAAGAATATATTCCTGAAATTCCATACAAGCACTTGCCCTGTATGGAGTACAAATGACAGCTGGATAAGAATGAAATCTAAGTGTGTGTTGTAGAAAGAAATACATCTGCTCATTTGGAAGGCAGTACTGTGATAAATAAAGCAATATAAATCCTATAAGGTAACCTGAAAACACCACAGATCTCTCAGGAAGGGTTACAAGTTCCAGTCCATTGAACGAAGTAAATATCCAGACCCAGAGTAATGTCAAGTGAGGGAAGATGGAAATGTAAGGGCTGCACTAACTTTGTCAAAGGAAATATTCCTCACTCTAGGCAAGTGCTTCAAGTCTCTTGGGGGTGATGGGAGCAGGGCATTCTCTACCCAACTACTTATTAAGTGTGGATGCCATTATTTGGTCATTCTCCAAGTTCCTAAGTGCCTGCCTTTGTTCAGGACAAGGTCTGGGTTTATGGGATGCAGCATTAAAGCCTGTCCTTTCCCATTAAGTGATTGCAGAATGGCCACTTACAAGTCATTAAGGAGAGCAGAGGGCCATTTAGTTCCTTAGAGGTTACTTTGTAGTCTCTAGTGGCACTAAGACCATTCTAGGTCATCAACACCTGAGATTCCCATATGGAGGGTACACAGGGTAATTATCATTTCATCATTCATCAAAATTTACGGAGTTCCTAATATTTTTCTTGTTGCTAAGGATAATTAACCTAATTAATGTCTTCTTGAAGCTCAGAGCCACGTTGCATAAAAGGAAGACTTCTCCTAAATAAAATCAGGGTTGATTCAGACTTTATCAAGTTATCTTAGGAAGAATAATCAAGAGTTTTTGCTGCAGCTAAATGAAGGAAGAGAGATCAGTGATAACTGAATGTAATGCACCATTCTCGGGGTAGAGGATCTCTTGACAGAGAAGTGAAACTATTGTAGCTACGTATTCCACAGAAACTGAAGAGAAGCAAGGAAATTATTTGGCAGCGTATGCATGTTGAAGGCTGTGGGACCCAATTCTTTACCTTATGTCAGAAACCTTGGGTACCAACTAGAAGCAGGATCAAGGATAGGTATTTTAGCCAGGAGTCATCAACACCTCTGGCCTCTTAGAAGGCCAGATTCTGCTAGGTGTAGCTCTCTTGAGACACACACCACAGAACAGAAGGTGAGTTATGGGACTTCTCAAGGGCAAGTTAACACCAATCACACATAATAATTTCAAGAACAAACAAATGGAAGGGATTAATTTGGGGAGAAAATATAGTACAGCTCTTAGGAGCATAATTACTATAGTCAGGTCACCTGGGTCGGAATTTCAGTATCATTATTTACAATCTATAATTTTAAAAAACAATTTTTTTTAGTTATAGGTGGATACAATACCTTTGTTTTATTTATTAATTTATTTTTTTGTGTGGTGCTGAGACTTAAACTCAGTCCCTCACATGTGCTAGACGAGTATTCTACCACAGAGCCACAATCCTAGCCCCAACAATCTATAAATTCTTATCCTTTCTTAGCTTCAATTACTTTGTCTACAAAAGAGAGCCAAAATAATACCAATAATTTCACTGGTTGGTTTTAAGAATTAAATAAGATAAGCCATGAAAGTGCTTAACTTAATCCCTGAGGATACATTACTATTGTTATTCCATATTCCAGAAGACCTCTTGGCTGCAGAAACTACTAGGATGACTAAATGACACTGTCAGGAGGTCTTTTAAATGAAACAAGAAATAAAAGCCCAATAATAATGTGAAACTGCTACTCAGAGCCACATGGGTTGAAAGTATCTGGAATTACTGCAGAAAATGGATGGGATGCTTCCCAGGGTCTCAATACTAGAAAAAAAAGCTTTCTTTAAGTTTTGTGCAAGTAGGGTTGACACTCGTGATTCAGAATAGTCTGGCAAAAGGTGGTCCCACGAAACAGCTTCAGAGATATGTTGGGATATACAACCATCCCTCTGGTCTAATAAGTCAGAAATCACTGGAGGACCCTAGATAAAGACAAAAAGAAGGGAGTTCTTATTTATTCCTCTCCTGATCCAAAACCAGGCCATTCAAACTTGACAACTCAAGTATTCTATATATTATTCAAAGGATGAGGGAAATAGTTTTTAGAAAGACAGTTTTCCCTGGGGTGGGAATCCAAAGTCTTTATTTCTTTCCTTCATTTTGTCATTCAACAAACTTTTTTAAAAGCATTTATTCCATGCCAAGTGCCAGATTAGGTGCTGGGGATCCAAAAGCAAAGCAGGAACTGGAAGATACAAGGAGTTTATAAGCTACTGGGGAAAACAACAGAACACAGTTTTTACAACATGGCTAAACTGTGGTTTCTGTGGAGGCACCCAGTTCCAAGGTGAGGGTTTGAATGTCGTCTCCCCATTGACTTGTTTCAGGGCTTGGTCTCAGTCATCTAATCTTCCTGAGCTTTGGTTTCCTGGCCTATACATGGAATAAAGCTGTCCTTCCCATTCATAGTAGGTCCAGGTGAGATGTACCGACAGATTTTGTAACCTCTATGTAGAAGGTAGCTTTACCAATACAGTTGTGCCTTTTTCTATGTAAGGAAAGTCTGGAGATTTCCAGAAAATTGTGTATTAACTTAGTCTCTCTTTATTTTGTCCTGTAAGAACTCAAAAAAGATAAAATGTTGGTACAATAAAAATTCCTGGTTTAAAGAGAAGTACATGGAAAGAAACAACTGTTCAATTGACAAGATTCCCCAATAAGATACAAAATTTTTAAAAAGACAGTTTTTCTTTTTTCTTTTCTTTTTTAATAAACAGGAGATGGGAAATAGAAGGTAGCAAGTGAATGCAATCTGCATGCAATTCCTTGGTAGGAATTCCTGTAAGACCTACACCTCTGGCCCTGCTAAAGGACAGACCTGCTTGACTATAATTAGGCAAGCACCTGGGAAATGCTGCCTTTTCAGAGAGGAGGCATTTTCAGCCTCTGTTAAGTTGGACAACCCACAAAACCAACAGGGCAAACAGGACGTTATCACTGAAGGCCCACATGAGTTGCCTCTGACTTAGTGCCATACATTCCATGAGACAGTGAGACCAAGGCACAAGATCCCACATATCAATGAAGAGAAATTATCCTCTACATTGCTTTGGAAAATTATTAAAGGTATGACAATGTCTAGAGAAAATAATTTTTTTATATCAACTACATTTTGATTTTGAGTGTTGGTTATATAAATGTACACATTTGTCAAAACTTTTTGAACTATATATACTTAATATCTTTGCATTTTACTACACAAATTATAACTTATTTTATAATAGACCCCAAACCTCACAAAAATTCTCAGATCTTCCAAATCCAAATCAGTCTTACCTTTCAAATTATTCTCTTTGGGAAGCTATTCACTTATTTCAATGATGTTGCTACTTTTCCAAATGATTTTATAATTCCTGTTACAATTTTACTATTTGCAAAGACTGAATACCCAAATTAACAAATACACATATGTGTAAAGTATACATGATTCCATCTTCTGTCAAAGTTTCACTTTTCTGGTTTCAAAATTAACATATGTTCACATTAGAACACTTAGAAAAAAATATGTACGATAAAGAGAATTATTCACTTAGAAAATATAAGATAAAGAAAATTATTCTCAATTCCATTATCTAGGAATAAATCTTAGCATTTTCAAACATATTCATCTTTTGTATATATGTATGTTCCCATTTAGGTGTATATTTAGTTTTTCACATACTGCTTTATATCTCCCTTTTCACTACTTTTTGTCTCATTCGATATTTTCTATAATAATGAGCACTAATGGCCCTATATATCATGTAGAAGTAATATCTCAACACTTCTGTTTTCAAACACAATACTATCCAGATTGCTTCCCACATCTCACCATTATGAACAATACCATAAAAAAAATCTTTGCACATAGCTAAGACTATTTCTTTAGAATAAATTTCTGTCAGCAAAATTATTCTGTCAATGTGTATATAAAAATTAAGGCTTTTAGTATATAATGCCAAATTACTTTCTAGAATGTTTTATAGATTTACCAATTTTCATTCTACTCACCAACATACAAATGACTATAGATATTGTCAAGAGTTAAATCCATACTCAAAAGGAAAGCAATTTTTCACCACCAAGGATATTCAAAATATAAAACTGTCAAATATTCTAAAACCATAATTTCTATTGCTTAATAAAACAACTGAATTTTCTGCTCCATTCTAAACCTTCATATTTAATTTATAAATATATCAACCTCTAAACATGGTATTAATATGTATTCTCAAAAGTATCTAATTAAACTTTACAAACTGAATACCATGTGGAGAGAGAAAGAGAGAAACAGAATTACTAACGGACACACAGAGTGCATCTGGTAGCAGGACATTTGTATGGTAATAGTCCAGCCAGTCACTGTAATTTTTGAAAGGCAATTGACTGGAATAAACCAGTTGTCAGGTTCTGATATAGGAATATTTTGTGTATTCTGAAGACATTTTGGAAGCCAGATCTAGTAGACCTGCTTTTCATTCTACTTCACTGGTACTCTCAGTCTTCTTTCCTGGTTTCTCCTTGACTCCTCCGAATTCTTGAGATTGGAGTATCTTAGAGTTCAAACACTCTTCTCTCCTCCATGTACACTCTAATCATAAGTGATCTCATTCAATTTCATGATTTAAAATGCCATTTGCATAGGAGACTATCATGCTAAGTGAAATAAGCCAATCCCAAAAACCAAAGGCCAAATGTTCTCTCTAATATGTGGATGCTAATACACAATGGGTAGGGGGCAAGAATAGAAGTTCATTGTATTAGACAAAGGGGAATGAAGGGATGGGAAATAGGAAAGACAGTAGAATGAATCTGATATAACCTTCCTATGTTCATTTATGAATACAAGACCAGTGTAACTCCACATCATGTACAACCACAAGAATGAGAAGTTATACTCCATGTATGTATATGTCAAAAGATACTTTACTGTCATGTATATCTAAAAAGAACAAATAAAAATAAAATAAAATGCCATCTGCATGCCAAGGAGTAAGACATTTATATCTTCAGGACAGAGCATTTCTCTAAACTCCAGAATCATCTATCTGGCTACCTGATATCTCCAATTCTCTCTTTTTTAAAAAATATTTTCTACTTGTAGATGGACATAATATCTTTATTTATTTTATTTTTATGTGGTGCCGAGAATCAAACTAAGTGCCTCACACATGTGAGGCAGGCACTCTACCGCTGAGCTGCAGCCCCAGCCCCTTCAATTGGATTTCTTATAGGCATCTCAAAATTATGTCAAAAATTAAGTGCTTGATCTCTCCAACGCTCTTCTATCCCAGCCCATGCTGCCCCACCACTGATGCCCTAATCTACACACTTTTTCAGTAGTTTTCTCATTCTTAATTAACGTCAGCTGAATTTTTCTATTACTTAGGCAAAAAGTTTGCAACCCACTGAATTATTCTCTTTTTCTCACATTATACATCTAACAAGTCTGAAAATTAAGTAATCATGTTAAAATACAGGTCGGATAATGTGGTAGGCAGAAAAAAGTATAATGTGCCCATAAAGATATTCACATCCTAATTCCCAGAACCTGTGAATATGTAATGTTACATGGCAAGGGAGAATCAAGGTTGAAGACAGAGTTAAGGCTGATAATCAGATGACCTTGAGATTGAAGAGATTATCCTAGATTATATAGTTGGACCCAATGTAATCACAAGGGTCCTTATAAGTAACAGAGAGAGGCAAGAGAGTCAGTGTCAGAGTGATGAAGTGCGAGAAATACCTTACCAGCCATTGTTGTCTTTGAAGTTGAAGAAGGGGCCGCGCACCCAGGAATGCAGGTGGGTCCCAGAAATAAAAAGGCAGAAAAAAAAATGCATTTCCCCTGAGCTTCCAAAAGAGACCAATTAGCCCAGTGAGACCAATTTCAGATTTTTTACCTCTTTTTCTCAATTTTGACCTCCAGATCTGACCCCTCAGATCTAAATTTTTGTCATTTTAAGCCACCATGTCCATGGCAATTTGATAAAACAACCACAAGAAACTAATGACTAATATAAATAAATAGGATGAGATATAGATATGCATGATGAACAACATATATAAACACAAAAGGGGGTGGGGAGGGAGGGAGGAAGAAAGAGGAGAGACAGATTTGGGAAGAACTCCCAGGTAACAGCAGTCTGAGGAGTGTAGCACTGTGTACTCTAGGTTAAAAAAAAAAAAAAAACAAGTAACTAAAAAGACAAATGCTAACAAAGGTCAGGATTAGAGTTTTTAAAATTTATGGGGGGGGAAGCTATTAATAATGTTTCTTAACCTCATTAAAAATCACAGCCAGGGTGATACATTCTACATAATATACTCCCTTTTATTTCCCCTTCCTTTCTCTTCAATTGTACAATGCAGAAAGTTCACTTACAGCAGAAATATCTCCTAGAGAGTGTTTATTATTAAGATGTTCATTTCTAAGATATTGGATCTAGTTGAAACATCATAGTTAAGGAAATTGATTTTTCTCAGGCCACTCCTGTATTCACCTCTAAGTCTTCTAATTAGAGGAGGCTGGTAGGATGCTATTTTAGCAAGCAATTTGGGTCTTACTCTATCCTAAAATTAAACTTCAATTTGAACTAGGCAAATCTGGCATAGTAGAAGCAGAAAGTGCCCTAATGATGTGAAACAATGCATACACACAGCTCTCTAGATACACTCTGGGGTCTGAGTACAGGAACTTTGTATCTGATTTTAAGGAGGTAAGAACTGCTTTCACTGGGCCCTTCTCACATTTCCAAACATGTTTAGAAGAGAAAGTTTATGATTTCTTTTCACTGTTTGTTTGTTTTACCTTCATTTCATCAAACTTGATCTCTTTCCTAAAAAAAATTTTTATATAGGTCAATATATTAATAAAGAAATCAAATTAGAAACTCACCATTCCTAATTCTCTAGTAGGTACTACTGGTTACAATTAAAAGTAGAAGTACCAAAGTTTTCATCAGAAATCCACAGAATTTCATGCCCAATCCTGTGTATTCAGACACCTCAAATTTAGTCTGGACAAACATTATCATTTGTGAGTGTTCATCCAAATCAAATGCTAAGTCTCTCTAGGCAAAACTTCAATATCCTGGCACTATAAATTATGACAATCTAAGAGAACACAAACGATGATAATGCATAGACAACAGTTTATAATTTTCAAAAACCTTGGTTTATTTTAATGATAAATGGCTGTGCTACAATATATGATAATTCCTACCTCAACTTAGGAAAAAGTGAAGCATGTCTCAGGATTTTAATGCCCCTTTCTATACCAGATTATTTTTGAACTCTTTGATTTTAATATTTTAAAAAATATTTTTATTAGTTGTTGATGTATCTTTATTTTTATTTTATTTATTTTTATGTGATGCTGAGGATCGAACCCCGTGCCTCACAAATGCTAGGCGAGCGCTCTACTGCTGAGCCACAACCCCAGCCCTATTTTAATATTTTTAATTACAAAAATGAAAGAAGAAAAATGTTTTTGTCCTCTGCAAAATCAGACAATATCTCAATTAATATAGTAAGGAACAACCAGCTTAAATATTTAGAACACCAAAGTGAAGAAGAAATTAAATGGATGAGAAAGACAATTCAAATAGCCATACACTATTCTCTTATTTTTGGGCAAAAACAACCTAATAAATCTATTATAAACACACTCTTTATGAAGGATGATACCATATTAATTATTGAGAGAGTCATAATCATAGAGAACCAACAGCGAGAAGCTAGTTAATTTACAGGGGGGAAAATGGTTTTTCAGAGGACCCAGAGGACATTTGGTTTTCACTTTGCAAGGACTGCAGCTGCTCCTAAATTAACTGGGGGGGAAGGGGCTGTGAGCATGCTGAGCAGCTCTCAATGGATGGAGTGTGACAAACAGAGAAGTACAGCAGCAGGCACCCTGGGGGCTCTCGATAAATATTAATTCGTGATGTCAATTTCTCTAATGATTGTGGTGCTTGGGAAATGCTAAACAACAGTGTAAAGAAGCATTTATTCTAGATGAAGAAAAAGTATACCAGATATTTATATGCCTTTTGGCAATAAGATATAAAATGCTATGATAATTTTGAAAAATTTGATTCCCCTAGTATCCAGTGCTATAAAGCACTGTAAAAGAAATACATGTTAACATTACTCATAGCAAAAAAATCTTAATTCACTGTACTTTGAATAATACTCCTAATATTCTGAATTATGTAAAAGAAAAGTCAAATGTTAGGAGTTTAATACCATGAACTCCAAGTCAGGGAGACTGAGAAAGAAGAGAAGCAAATTAGACAGTTTATCTGGGTGGGGCTTAGAGCTTGACAATAGGAGTCTACGGGGGTAGAGGAGCAGGACTAGAGCTTCAGCAGGAATGCTGAGAGTCTGGCAATCACTAAGGGATGTTTTCTGCCATCCTACCTCAAAATTGGGCAGGAGAACAAGGAACCCAAGGAGAAGCAAATTATCAAACGACATGGGAAATTCATGTCCCAATCTGCTCACTCTCTTCTAAGTTGAAGCTATAAATCTAGAGCTTATCTAGAGAAAGGATAACTAGAGAAATAAGAGTCTAGGAAAAATATCACCCCCCCTCAAAAAAAATAGTAATGGCAGGCCTCAGGAAGCTGTCAAGAGAATCTGTCTTATAACAGGTAAATTCTGCCAAAGGAAAGAGAAATTCAACTTGCCATGTAGTTCCAGATGGTGAGAGTAGACCCTGTGGATAAAGACTAGGAAGGGGCAGATTCATGTTTCCACCAAAAATGCGTCTGGATATCAAGTTCCTATTCCAGGAAGCATTCAAGCAACATGAATACTATCACTTTTCATAAATCTACAGGCAATATTAGAGTAGATTCAAAGTTCTAATAATAAAACTCTTGATTAACACCCAACTATCAAAATTCCTTGACTCTGTCTGAGGGTCTTCTCAGGATAACTCAAAGAGATCATTACTATAAAGGGTCTCAGCAACTAAAAAGGAAGATGATTTTGTACTTTACAATAAGTAATAAAATAAAAGTTAAAAACAGAATAATTAGTAAATTGTATATATAAATCAGAAAGCTAGAATTGGGATATGAGGCCCTTTTGTTTTACTGCATAGATTTCAGTGCTGTTGACTTTTCTGTTAGACAAGTAAGTAGAAAGAGTTTTGGACTACCAGGGTATCATGGTCAAAATCAGTTCTTCTATTTGACCAGTCATTGCTCCCAACCTTAATTTCATTAATACTCAATTCAGGTTAATTGTATTTATTTTTGTTATATATCTATAAAAACTAAAGTGTCTGTAATTGTTTAAATGTTTAACAGTCTAAAATGTAATTTGTAATTAAATATCCCTTTGTCATTCTTCAGAAAACAAAGATGAAAAACATTTTTGGATTAAAAGCAAATTTGACTTTAAAAATGACTTTCCTTGGTACAAAATACCACAGGAATTTGAAAATCTGACTCTTTCCAGTGACAGCAAAGTCATTTTCGCATGAGTTTCAATAGCACAATGTGGTCTGATATTTTGAACCAGAAAAATGTCACCTAGTGTTACAAACACCAAAATGGGACATAGAAGACATTCCCACTACTTTTTTCTCATTTTTAATACATGGTTTGTATTAGTTTGACAGTTTTTACCACTCAACAAGAAAGTTTCTGAGAGAAAAAGAAACAGAAGAGGAATGTCACCTGATTCTTATAAAGAATTGTTTATAAACAAAACACATCCAACCTTAATAGAATGGCCCTAGGACAAAATGTCAACCAAGAATTACGGTTCTAAAAATAGAACTAGTTGTGGAATTCAAGACCTTCCTCTGTTTTACATGGATAAAAACAAAACACATCTCCTAACGAAAATGCTCATTATATTTTTTTCCTCATTATATTTTCATTAAAATTCCTGCAGCCCTACACTATTTTTCATTCATAAAGTCAGTTCTTCAAAAACCATCAACTTAAGTCACAAAAATGCACAAACACATGATCTCTCAGGAAATAATAATCATGAACAGAGCAGAAGAATCGAGATGAGTCATCTTTATTTGAAAACACAAAAATCTAATTTACTCAATCTATATATATTAATGCTTACTATGTGACAGGTCCATGAATTGCTTGTCTTTCTATCCTTTACCTAGTATTGTATTAAGTACATATTAGAATAATAATAATTTTTGCTTCATATTGAATGGATATGCTAATTAATTATAAGACTTAGAATAGTAGATTTTTAGGAAAAGATATCAAAGAACATTCAGCATCATTTAAATGCAACATAGAAGCTGTTGATGCTACCTATAATTTAGTAATTTTGTTTATTTAAATGACAATAACAACTGGGAAGTCATTGTAAAATAAACTTAAAATTACAGCACTTTGTATGAGGTTAAGAATTGAAACTTCTTCCTATGAGGAATAGAAGGAAACTGAGCAGCTCCTTAAGGAAGACATTCTTGTGTTGTTACACATATCACCCAGCCACAGAGTGTGACTATCCCAAAGTACTAATAATTCTGCCTAATTCATAGGGTTCCATGCTTTCTGATTGATACTGTTCACAATCCTGCTTTACTTATAAGCTGCTGCTTTTATTTTGTTGCCACATGTTCAGTGACGGCATCATTGTTCCATGCTTCTGATCATTTGTTGGTGTGGGACTCTGGGAGAACATTTCATTTTAATGCTCTGAGCCATCTGCCAGAGAAGATCACAGATTATGCTCTGATGTTCCTACTGGAAGTTTGATGCTAAAAGGCTTTGATTACAGACTTGAGGCTGAGGTGACAGACCAGTCACAGTGTTGGAAAGCACACCCCTCTAAAAGGAAGGGGAATACAAGGAAAACCATCAGTGGAGTACTACTGTTCTACCCATGCTCCACTAAGTGTTAGGACTTTGTAGAAGAGCCTGATATACCAATTAAATAACCAACAGATGAGCAAAGCCAATCTGTTTCATCTTAAGAGCTCATACTGATGGATTGCTAGTGACTCCATGAAGGAGAGCGAGTCACCAACCATAGGCTAGGCAAATGAGTCACAATCTGGGCAGCAAAGTTAATACAGTCCTGCTGAATGCGGTAGTGTATGTTTGTAATCCCAGCAGCTCGGGAGGCTGAGGCAGGAGGATCGCAAGTTCAAAGCCAGCCTCAGCAATTTAGCTGGAGATGTGGCTCAGTGGTTAAATACCTGAGTTCAATCCCCAGTACCAAAAAAAAAAAAAAAAAAACTTAATAAGATCCAGAATGAGGGAAATTTAAGAATAAGTGGAAAAGGATAAGGACTACAGCAGAAAAATTAAACAAACTGTGACATGTTTAACATGAAAGGAAAATCTTGGAGCATGACAGGTGATAGACACTTTCATTTGTACCACAAAAACTGTTATCTACCTCTCTGTACCATACTTTCTGCCTTGGGAAAATGACTTGTGTGGTCTACAGTGTGTCCCCTTGCTTTCTGGCTTCCAGGTGGGTCTGGCCAGTGGCATCCAGAGGAGGCTATCAGAGGAAAAGAGTGAGATTGTGGGTCCCCGTCAGATAGCCTCAGGTTGGCTTAATCCCTCAATCCAAGTCACATCACCTCTCCAGACAATTGTACTCTCCTTTCTTCTTCCCAGTTCCAGTCACCACTCCATTTCCACATCTTTTGGTCCCAGGATAGTAATTATCCCTCTCTACTAACATTGGGATACTATATGGTTCCCCTAACCTCACCTTTATAAATAATACCTGCATTAAATTCTCAAATTATTCTAATTTGAGTGTATCATTTGCTTCCCAATGAGAGCTTGACACCAGTGATTTTAAGATTTTAATCTTGGATGACTGAGAGGATAGGTGATGTTATTAGGTGAGATGAGGAATACAGTGAGATGAGTAATCTCAACAGTGGAAAGGAAGTAAACCATGTTTCCAATTTGGCTGCATGATAATTTTGGATCATCCACAGCGAGAGACTGGCAGTAAATGCAAAAGAAAACCTGTCCTAAAGATAGAGATAATAATTAATTTTTTAAGTTTATAAGACTTGATCTTTATTATAAGAACTAGTAATGATATGGAGAATTTATTTCCTTTAGCAAATGGAGCCAGAAAACTCTTGAAAATCACAAAACTACGAGAGCTTATTAGGGTGTGTAATTATCACCTAACTGAGCTCTTTCCCTCTGTAAATGAGGTACCCAAAGTCTGCAGTTAGCTATCACAAGGAAAACAGTTAATGGCAGTGCTGGCACTAGAATCTACAGTTTCTGGGTTCTTACATCTGTGTTCTTCCTACAGAATGCAGCATTTATCTCTACTTGAATGGTTTCCACTAGCTAACAAGTACTGAATATCTAGTCTGTAGCCAATTCTCTGCTGGTTGACATGAGGAACAAAATAGAAGTATGAGAGTTTTCAAGCAGCTTATAGTCTTAGCCGACTGCCAACCCACACAAATGTAAAGAAGTGACAGTGCAAAACAGAAATGACTGTGTAAGCTAAAGGAGAGGGGGACATTTTATATGACAAGGGCACTGTCACTCAGCATTAGCATACTGAGTTTTTAGAGGTTTCATGTGAATTGTTGGTGTAAGGAGCTGAGAACAATCATTAGCCTTGATTATTTTCATAGCAATAAAAGACTTTTATAGTACTTAAGCGTATGCTTAGTGATAAAGTAAGCAACTGTAATAAACTATACACCTATCTGCTCCTACCCTCAGAAATGACCCTTCTAAATGATGGCTTAAATTAAAACATATTGTGACAAATAAGAGAAATGAAATGATGGTTTTACTATTTGCATATGAATGTATATGTATTCATGTATGTGGGTTTTTTTTAACTGTAAACACATTTACATACTGATCCTTAGGAACCATTTTTTCTTCTGTTTATTTTGTGATTTGATAATACAATTCTAAACTATGCCAAGAACCTTCTTAATAGAAATTTTAACTAAACTGCCATTGTTTTTCTGTTTTCACTTTCTCAGCAACATTTATCAATACCTAAAAATTTAGGAGCTTAGCCTTTTGTAAGGGGAAGATTTTTTTTTTTTTTTTTTTTTTTTTTTTTAATGTCTGAAGAGCTAGTCTCAATTTGGGAGTTACAGCTCTCTATGTGTCTACTTGGTCTGAGAGTAATGTCAGCAAGATGGTGGAATAGGACTTTCCAATACTCATTACCCCACAGAAACATGAGATTGAACAAGCAACTATATAAGAAAACATCTTTGCAATGGCTAAGAAAGTCAGGTGAGAAATTATAGCACATGGGTCTAACCAAGAAATAAGAAAACACATTGAAAAGAGCAGAAAGGAAAATTACCCACATCACTACTCCTCAAACCCCAGGCAGCACCACCTGGTGGGAGACCTACTGGGGGAAGGACAGGGAAGCAAGCCTCAGACTTTGCCTCAAACACAAACAATGGACCTTCCTCAGTAAAATCCAGCACCAGGAGGACCCACAGGGTCTCAGACTCCAGACTGATACCCATGCACTGCCCTAACACCAGTCTGGCTCCAGATTTCAGGGATTCCCTGGGGACTTGGTCTCCTGTCTGCTCCACTGCAAAATCAACTCCACTGGCTTAGGCTCCAGATTGGGTAACTCAGATTGGGTTAGCTCTAGCATCCTTGGGATCCAAACTTCCCCTAGCACCAGATCATTTCCCTCATCATCAGGTCAACATCTGGGCATCCAGTCTCTTAGTAGAGGCTTTAGGCCTGCCTAACAGCAGGCCAGTCCCTATTAGTCCAGGTGTCAGGTCCACTCTATGTTCCAGACCAGCCCAGAAACAGAAAGGCATCCAAATAGGAAAGGAAGAAGTTAAATTATCTCTGATTACAGACAACAGAATAAACCTCAAACCCTAAAGTCTCTACAAAAAAAAAAAAAACCTGTTATAATAGATAAACAAATTCAGTATAGATTCAAAATATAAAATGAACATATAAAAATCACGTTTCTATAAAAATTGTGTTTCTATAATGCCAACAACAAACTATCCTAAAAGTAAATCAAGGAAACATTCCCAATTACAATAACCTCATAAAAAACAAAATACTCAGGAATAAATTTAATCAGGGCGGTAAATGATCTATATTTTGAAATTTATAAAGAAATGATAAACTAATACAGACACAAATAAATAACTATGTCCCATGTTAATATTGTTAAAATATTTAGAGATTCAATGCATTTCCTATAAAATTTTCAGTGACATTTTTTCACACAATAGAAAAAAAAAATCCTAAAATTTGTATGAAAATACAAAAGACCCCAAATAGCAAAGCGATCTTAAGCAAAAAGAACAATGCTACCTGTTATGGTTTAGATATGAGATGCCCCCCAAAGACCATGTGGGAGACAATGCAAGAAAGTTTAGAGATAAAATGATTATGAGAGCTTTAATCTAATCAGTTCATTAATCCACTGATATGGATTACTGAATGATAACTGCAGGTGGAATGAGTGACTGGAGGTGAGTCACTGGGGGCATGAGTTTGGGGTTTATATTTTGTTCCTGGTAAGCAGAGCTTTTTCTGCTTCCTGCATGCGGTGCTCTGAGCTGGTTCTTCCTCCACACCCTTCTGCCATGATGTTTTGCCACACCTCAGGCTCAGAAAAATGGAGTTGGGCTGTTGGTGAACTGAGACCTCTGAAACCATGATCCCCAAATAAACTTTCCTTCCTCTATATTATTCTTGTCCAGTATTTTGGTCAGAGCAACAAAAACTGCTACCTAAAACACTTCCATTCATTATAGCAATCCCACAACTCAGTACATATTCATAGGAAATGAAATCAGTTAAAGACTATCCATATTACCATGTTCATTTCAGCATTGTTTACAATAGCCAAGATGTAGAATTAACCTAATTGTTCATCAATGGGTTTATGAAGATAGAATATATGGTGTATATACACAAAGCAATACTATTCTTTAAAAAAAGAAAATGTTGTGATTTGAGATGATGTGGAAGAATCTGGAAGATATTCTGCTAAGTGAAATAAGCCAGGCACAGAAAGACAAACACTACATGATCTTCCTTAGGTACAGAACTTTAAAAAGATGAATTTGTAGATGTAGAAAGTAGAGGGAAGAGTAAGGGATGCTGGTCAAAGGTACAAGTTTTTGTTAGACATGAGGAATACATTTTTGAGATTCATTACACAACATGGTAAGTATAATTAATAATAATGTATTGCATATTTCAAATTTACTAAAAGAGTACATTTTAATTTTATCATCACAAAAATGATAAGTATGTGAGATTATAGGTATGTTAATTAGCTTGGATTAATCATTCCATAATGTATACAAATACCAAAACATCACCTTGTATCCTCTAAATATATGTAATTATTATTTAACAATTGAAAACATAATTGTTCTCCCTTCATCTGAAAGGAGAAAGTTTATTTTGTAAATTATAAAGATTCTAAATTTTCTACTTTTCTACCTACAATGCTTAAATAACACTGGACTTTAACAATGTTTAAAAATGGCACTACAGGGTTGGGGCTGGGGCTCAGTGGCTGAGCTCTTGCCTGGCATGTGTGAAGCACTGGGTTTGATCCTTAGAACCACATAAACAAACAAACAAAAAAAGGCATTCTGTTCATACACAACTACAAATTAAAAAAAAAAATGCAATAAAGCCAAGCATGGTGGAACATATTTGTAATCCCAGTGGCTTGGGAGGCTGAGGCAGGAGGATCAGAAGTTTAAAGCCAGCCTCAGCAATTTAGTAAGACAATGTTTCAAAATAAAAAATAAAGGGCTTAGGATTAAGCACTCCTAGATTCAATCCCCAGTACCAAAAGAATAAAAAGCAATAAAAATAAACAAGTAAAAACCAAGAATGCCCAATGAACTAATAATTATGAAGGAAAAACCTCAGTAGACAAGCAATTGTCCCCAAAGACCTTTACCAAGGAATCTATTTTATATAAAACTCAGTTGAAAAAAAGATCAAGTAAGCACATTTCTGAACATGTAAGTTAGTACAGTCAGAAACAGGCACCTAGTCTGCCTGTGTGATGCAGGATATCTTTTTATTGTTGTTGTTCTGGTGATTCATCCCAGGGACACTTTATCCAAGGTCTCACTAACTTTCCAAGGCTAGCCTTGAACTCATGATCCTCTGCTTCAGCCTCCCAAGTAGCTGGAATTATGGCATGCACCACCATGTCCAGTATGTAGGGAAGTCTCAGACAACAGAGCATTGTAAAGACAACGACTACCTCAAAGTACAGGTTCTAGTTAGGGCTTCAATTATATATGTGTGTGTGTTTACACACTGTTGTCTAAACAAAGAATGGCTGTGCGCTCGATTCTGTGTGTGAACCACCAGTTTGTGACGTCCATTAGCAAATTAAGTTGAAAATTTCTTTTTACATTTTCTTTGGTGGAAGTTTTTCATTCCTTGGGCCAACTAATTCTAGACATTTTATTATCAACCCTTCCCTTTATTTTCAATTTTATAAGAAGAATAAGAGAGTCCAAAATATCTTGGGTGAAAGTGAATATCTTAAGTTTAATTTCCTAGGAATTAGAAAGAAAAAAAAAAAAGCCTTTCATTGAGTGCTACTCAACTTCTAAAGTTCTTCTACACAAAAAACAAAGGAAAGATTTCATGAGATGCCAGGTGTATAGAGCAGGTCACTGATAGAAATCAGGTGTAATTCAGATTACCTAAGAAATACTGACATCCTAAATACTAAGAACCAAGCTGTAAAGCAAAGCATTATCTTAGATTCATTCTACAAGTAAACAAAAAAAATGCTATTATCTAAATGTTGGCCTTATCTTGTAGTCTCAAAGAACCACAGTTTTAACTTCAAGTTCACTCAAGCATATTAATGGGAGACAGGAAGTCTGCACAACCCAGTTCAATTATCAGTACTCTGGCATTAATCACTATGAGAAGGAAAGTTTGGCTCAGCTGACAGTCATATCTTACACCAGTACTAGTGTAACAATACCATCTAAGTTTACTCCTACAGCCTATAATTCAAGTATGAAAATATTCACATATACAGCCAATGAACAAGAAATTCCACAACACAGATATTCCTGATTAATACGAAGAGTTTTCCCCTCATATACTTACATATTATACCTTTACAAGGTCTTTCTCTTTACTCAATAATTCTTAGACATATTCTATTTTTCAGTACATTCAAAATTATGACAGATTTTATTATAGAATTATGCTATCCAATCTTTGGAAGGTTTCTCAAAGCTGGGTTTCAATTATGTTAAACACATACCATATGAACTGGAATGTAATTTTTAAAGTGCACAAAATTATATTGACCGAGTGAACTATAGGTCCATTTTCATTTTGTAAAACTGTATTATTATGCAATTTCATTCTCTGGTATCTCCCTTTCCCTAGATTATGTTATGTGCAAGTACAAATATATCATAATGAATCCCAATATTATGTATAATTATAATGCATCAATAAAAGCTAAAATTGTATTACTGTTAATGCAGTGCAAATCCAACAAACATTATTTAAATCTCAGATACTTACTGTGGTTGGAAAATAACGACTGGTTTTGAATTTTTTCAGAGCCATAGAAGAGGTGTAGGTGCCCAAGAAGAGGATGAAAGACATAAGTGTGATATCAGGAACAAAATCGCAGTTGTTCCCCACAAGCTTTCCTCCGTATTTCAAACACTCCTTCTTCGACAAAAATTCCCAGTCAAAGGTAGAATTATGGTACTGAAGAAGAAAAAAATAGAGTTTTGTTTTTGTTTTAGTTTTTTGGTTTTAGGGAATACTGATATGTCAAAAGCAGCTTTTGATACTTGATGAACAATATAGGGATTATAGTAAAAGTTTCTGCAAAATTCTGAGACAACCTCTAGAGAATGAAACTTGGTAAGACTTTACTGGAATAACAGGTGAGGCGACACAGACATGAGCAATTACTGAAACTACATGAGAAAGATGCAACTTGTTACCTAGCTTGTGCTGCCACCTTACAATCACCCATTTGTTCAATGGAAACAAACCCCAAAGTCCTTTCCTGTCAATGCTCCGAGAGTAAACTGAGGTACATGAACATCCTAAGTCTCAAATGGGAGACTCTCAGAAACACCTTTCTTGTTCAAAAAGTACTTTGGCAGTGCACAGCTTTGTATGCATCTGCTTGGTGGCCCTATTAATGCTCTCAACATTCAACAGGCTCACTACTCAGCGAGCACTTTTCAGATAGACTATTTCTTTTCTCATTTTTTCTTGTCAACTCCAGGTCAGCATTACGGACATCCATCATTAGAATGGCTGTGATGCCTTAAAGTCAGTGGCTTCCTGTACAGGACACTATCCTTATATTACATGGCCTCAAATATATAAGCCACTTATCATATATTGCTGTCATGTCAGTGCTGCACTCGTCTCTTGCAGCTCATTCCTCTATTTTCTGTTTCTAATACGCAGCAGAACCCTTTGGCTATTATCAGTATGGTCAGGCACTCACCCCAAGGTGCTCTATTAATTAGCTGCTATTAGCTAACAACTGGCTCTTTTCCTGGAGAACTGCCTTTAGCCACACAAGAGCTACCTTACCTGGACTGCTAGAGTCTCTCATAGTCCATTACTGACCATCACCAACAGAGAGAAAAAACTAGCCTCTTTGTTTCAAAGTAGAAGCAGCTCTTTGGCACAATTTAGGCCCTGGAACTCCCCATGGAGTTAGGCTAATGCTAAACTCAGCTGAGACCACATCCTTGTTTAACTCCTTCCATTTCCCAAACTGCTTCTCTTTCTTTCACTGTTTTTATTGAGAACAGCACCTGAAATTCCTGTAGTAGATTCTGTTTCCAAAACAGCCAATTTACTTGAATTACTGGCTACTGAAAATTAGTGGCCTCTAAGCCTAAGGAACTTTTTCTAGAATATTACAGTGTGGAGAAAATCTAGAGATAATTTCACATGATTTTTCAAAACCCTTAGTATTCAATTGTCCTGAAAGATGATCATTCATCCTCTGCTTGAACATTTTCTGTGATAAGCAGTTTCCTGGTAGCTCATTCCCTTTCTTACTAAAATTCCTGTGCAGCTATTTCTTATATTTGAGTCTTCTTAAATGCTTATACTTTGAGTGAGTTTCTTTTGATACACAAAAAGTTTTCTTGTATACCTTGACAATTATGGCCATTTCCAGGAGACAGATTTTGAAATCTTACCCGTCTAAATGAATGCCAAAGTGGTTGGGTGTAAAGGATGGGTGTCTCAGCTTAGAAACATTCTAAATACTTTAACTTCTATCCTTATGGGTCCAGGACTAATAAGTGTATCATGTGCTAACAGAAGAGTTATTTAAAAACACCATGCAAATAAATGTGGACAGATAAATGTCTCCTGTCCATTACAGGAAAGAGATCTGCCTCGCACCAAACCCATATCACCAACATTTTTTTTTTTACCATTTTATAAATTTCTCTTGATCTGAGCAACCTAGTTATAAACGACTCTCTGGACAGAAAGAGTTCATATTTTTATAGGGCTCAAAAGGTAAAGTGCTTACATAAGTCAATAAAAAAAATAAACTCTAGATCTTTCCTTGAAATATTTTTCTATGTTAACTTCAACTTGTAAACAGCTGAATTGCATAACTGCTCTTTTATCAAACCCTGCTCCTGGAAAAGGTGATTAATCATGTCTCATTTTATTTTTTAGATTTCTGCATGTGGATGATTTTAGGAAAATGCATTTAAAGTTTAGAGATAGTAATAGTAACAGATTTCTTTGTTTTAAAATCAGCAAAAATGTACCCAAATTTCACTTCTGCATTTTGATAATCAGCAAGAATCCTCTTCATAGAGTTCCCCAAAGAGGTGAGATGCATTGAAACAATCACAATAGGCAGTTTTATCAATTTTCTTACAAAGATTCAGATTGAAGTGAAACTGCACAGGTGTACATGAAATAAATGATGAGCATGTTTTCTTGCTTACATTAACATAAAATACCAGCATCCATATTTTGTAAGCCCCAAACGATTCTCTATATCATTACATCAAATTTGTTTTGCCTCCAAACAGCATCTTTCCCTAAGGACTTCAGTTTAAAACCTTTAGGCAGCTTCCATGATCTCAGCATGTATAATATTTCTGCACACCCAGTTTTCTTCTCCCATAAAACTTAAGCTATATCAAATAAATAATTCTATTTAAATATCACTGAAAAGACATCTGTATTATCCTTATTATTTAAGAGTTGTCATTTTATATGAGCTGATGTCAATGAAGGTTAACTCTGTATATCTTCTGGCAGGATACATTTCATGAAGAAATTAACCCATGCCCATCACTACCATCTTTGTTAAGCCATTACCTCCTACAGGCTTGATGCAGGAAACTGAGCTCACTTCACTACCACTGTCCTTAACCCCTTTAGAGATGATTCTCTGTGGTTTTGACCTTTATTTCCTATGCAAAATTCTTCGTGCAGTGCTTAAATTACAAAATCAGAACTTTTAAGACCAAGACAAATGGGAACAGAATTCCCCTCTGCCTATCAGAACTCTTACAACACATTCTGTCTTTTTCTTGGGATACTTATAACTTTCTATTTTCATTTGTACTGCAGTTTAGTGTTATGACTTTGGAAGTGCTTGAAGAGATGTCTAATGAGCCAGGAGAGCTGAATCCAGAAGAGATGTCAAGAGACACTGACTTAAAAGTCATCTGTAAAGATCTGATCCCTGGATCAATCAGATTTACTACAACTACAAAGATGTTGAAAAAAAGACTGTGAACCATCCTGTGCATCCATGGGAGTGAGAAAAAGTTTGTGGATGTCATCGGAGTGCAAGGTAAGAGGAGAAGTTCAATGGGCTGAGATATGAGTGGGTGTGAAAAAATTCCAACAGCAATTAATTACAGACTATTTTTTTCTCCAAGGAATACAGTAATGAAGAATAAGCTAGAACACAAGAGCCCTGCAAGGTTAAAACAAATTTCTCAGGGTTAGTGAAGACTTCTGAGGTGTTTCCACGGTGGATAAGAATGGGGATGAAAGGGGAAAGGGGTAACCAGAATAACAAGAACAGAGAAAAAAAATTCAAAAAAAAAAGATCAGAGAGGGACAGACAGATAAAGACTGAGCAACTGTTGGACTGGGATGGCTGAAAGACAAAACTGATAAAAGTACAGAGCTTGAGGGCCAAAGGGACTGTGCATCATTAAAAATAATAATAATAATAATAGAAAATAAGGAAGGAGGAAAATAGCAGACCAAGACAGAGGAGAGTTCAACTTAGAACACAGTGGGCACCAGAGAAATCTTACTTAACTGAGTGAATAAAATCTTTCATCAGGTCTGGAATATTTGATACAGTCAAGGAAGAACTCTATCAATTTATCTACCCTTTCTATCTAGAGGGCAAAATTAAAGTAAAATAACTTTCAATTTAGAATTACCAGGTAAAACACAGGATTCCCAGTTACATTTGAATTTCAGCTAAACAATGTATAACATTTTTATTATTAAGCCTGTCCCTATGCACTATTTAGGACATAGTTATATTAACATATTGTTCAATACTTATTTTTATTTGTTTATTAAATATTTATCAATATTTATTTTTATTTGTTAAATTTGGCAATGCTAAATCAATTAGATATAGGAATGACAGAGTAAGGGAGCAATGAACACAGAAATACCAGTGACCAACTCTGGATGTGTATTTCTTCATGTATTCACAAAAAGAAAGGAAAAGAATTAGATGCTATGAACAAAAATGCAGATGTGGGGGGGAACACAGTGCTTCATTTGCCTAACCAATAAGTCCTTATTAAAAATGCATGGGTGGGGGCTGGGGTTGTAGCTCAGTGGTAAAGCGCTTGCCTTGCACATGTGAGGCACTGGGTTCAATCCTCTGCACCACATAAAAATAAATAAATAAACAAAATAAAGTCATTGTGTCCATCTATAACTAAAAAAAAATTTAAAAAAAATGCATGAGTGACCAGCCTAGATGCCCATCAATAGATGAATGGATAAAGAATCTATGGTATATATGCACAGTGGAACATTACTCAGCATTAAAAGAGAATAAAATCATGGCATTTGCAAGTAAATGGATAGAGCTGGAGAATATTAGGCTAAGCGAAGTAAGCCAATCCCAAAAAAACTAAAGGCCAAATGTTTTCTCTGATTAGTGGATGCTGATCGATGATTGTGGGAAGAATGGAAGAACTTTGGATTGGGCAAAGGGGAGGGGAAGAAAGATGGTGAAATGAGATAGACATCATTACCCTAGGTACATGTATGATTGCACAAATGGTGTGTCTCTACACTGTGTACAACCAGAGAATTGAAATGTTGCATTGCATCTGTGTACAATGAATTGAAATGCATTCTGCTGTCATGTACAACTAAATAGAATACATAAATAATAATAAATAATTACAAATAAATAATAACAAATAATAATAATTTTTAAAAGAAAAAAAATTTTAAATGCATGAGTGCTCACCATGGGAAGAAGCTAACAGTATGTGGGCCAGATGGGATGAAGCAGATTGTTTGTGTAAAGGGGTAGTGAGAAAAAAAAAAAAGATGTAAAGGAAATGGGGCTAAGTTGCTAAGGGTCTTCAACTGATTTCAATCTACTTTTCTGGCTTTCATTTTCAAGAAAATTACCCTCCTTATATTGAGTAGCTGTGCTTCAAATTCTTAACAGTAGGATGTATGCTGACTGATTTATTTCAATATGTAAACACCATAGCATCATCCCCAAATGAAAAAGTGAGAGCGATATGAGGCAGGTTGGGGCAAATGTTGAGAGCCATTAAGGTGAGATGCTGTGTACATAAGAGTCACTTATACTCTTCTATTTTAGTGTGTATTTGGAACTTTCTGTAATAATTTTAAAAATAAGAGCACATGTATCCAAGGAGACTTAAGGACAAAATGATGTTTACACTTGACTTTCTCAATGGGAGAAAAATCACAAGGATGCTATGCACAAGGAGATTAATATGACATTCCGTTTCCCGTGAAAATGAATGTTAACTCCTAGAATCACCCTGAAGGTACATCAAACCAAACCACTTTTGCTTCCATGTCTGACTGTCAAGCATAATTTATGTGACGGTAATAGTTCTTAGTCCTATGATTAACAGCATCTCTGCATGGACATGATATGCTTCACTGGATAATATAATAAGCAAAAAATAAATAAAGGGCCTACACTACTCTCCTTGAGTATTGACTGATAAAATATGGGCCTTTTACATATAATTGAGGGTGATACTATAAGTAAAAGGTTAAGATCAA
Source organism: Marmota flaviventris (assembly GCF_047511675.1). NCBI lineage: Eukaryota > Metazoa > Chordata > Mammalia > Rodentia > Sciuridae > Marmota > Marmota flaviventris. The sequence goes on along the minus strand of NC_092504.1, from coordinate 56,303,730 downwards.
GTAGACGAGGATGCAAAGAAATCTAAATAAACAAAATTTCAAAATAGTACCACTCCTTCATAACAGAAGAGACTCAAGGCTGCTTCATCTCAGAGCAGCAGGTAAAAGATACAGCAGGTGAAAGATACATCCAAATGAGGAGAAATAAGTCAAATCTCTAACAAAATTTTAATGACTGCAGATTAGAATTCAAAGGAGTCCTAGGATGTATACTCACTCACCAAATTTTTTCATTGTCTTTGCCAAATGCACCACAAGACATGAAAGATTGGTGGTTGAACTGGAGACCAGAGAGAAAACTCCTTTAGACACATGTAGCTCCCACCAAGGGCAAGAAAGTCACTTTCTTAAGAAGGAACACAGCCACATCAATGTTTATAGCAGCACAATTCACAATAGCTAAACTGTGGAACCAGCCTAGGTGCCCTTCCATAGATGAATGGATAAAAAAAAATGTGGCATATATACACAATGAAATATTACTCAGCAATAAAAGAGAATAAAATCATGGCATTTGTAGGTAAATAGATGGAGTTAGAGAAGATAATGCTAAGTAAAGTTAGCCAATCCCAAAATTCCAAATGCCAAATGTTTTCTTTGATATAAGGAGGCTGATTCATAGTGGGATAGGGAGCGGGAGCATGGGAGGAATAGATGAACTCTAGATAGGGCAGAGGGGTTGGAGGGGAAGGGAGGGGGCATGGGGTTATTAATGATGGTGGAATGTGATGCTCATTATTATCCCGAGTACAGGTATGTAGACACCAGGTATGTATTCACACCACAGTTGGTGTGAATATACTGTGTATACAACCAGAGATATGAAAAACTGTGCTCTATATGTGTAATAAGAATTGTAACGCATTCCACTGTCATATAAATTTAAAAATTTTAAAAAATAATAAATAAATAAAAAGATGGGAGGCAGGGAAGCAGAGCTGAGAAAAACCTCTCTGAGACATTCAATGACTTCTGAAAGGACTAAGGAATCTTCCCTCTGAAGGTTTAGGATAGAGAAATTAGGCAAAGAAAGATCTCCCAAGGCTAATAAAGCTGAGGAACAAAACAAGATACACAGCATTCCATGGGACTTTCAGGATGATGGAAATATTCTTTCTCTTGTTTGGATGGTAGTTGGATCAGGTACACAACTGTTGAAACTCACTTCAATGAATGCTTCAGAACTGTGTACTGTAAGGGATGTCTCAATTTAATTAAAAAAAAAAGAAATTTGATGTTAATACAAATATTAACTAATCCTTTCAAGCACTTGCTCAGAAGAGACTTATATCAGAGTTTGAAACCTGGGCCCTTCCTGAGAGCTAGAAACTGGAAGCCAGCAGATCTTAATGCTCCTCATTTAAATTACACTATCCATCAGCTGTGTGTGGTTTCAATGTTTTTCAGGGACTTTCTTTTTTAAAAAAAAAAAAATCATTTGCAGGTTAAAGGGAAATGACAAGTGAGAAATCTACAGGAAAATTGGGTAAGGTGAGACAAAATAAAACGCAATGGTTTCAACAATAAATGGAAATGCTGAAAATACTGCCTCTTTTTCTAGAGTTCTAGCCTCTGTCTAGATGCTCAAATGTCCCCTTTTCCTGCTCTTTCCTGCTCTTTCCCGCTGAAACATACCCCTACCACCAGGAAGAAGAAAACTTGTCTTCATGCTAATGAAGCTGAAGGGAAAAGGCCTTCCTTCCTCTGACAGGATGCTCTCAGGGGGGCCCTGTGAGAGGCAGGCTTGCTGGCCCAGGGGCTGCATGTCACTTCTACTGCACCTTCTCAACATCAATTACGACTAAAATGGAAACAAAGAAATGAAGTCCTGATGACTGCGTGTCCTAGGAAAGGTTCAGAGTAGCAGAGCTGCCATGGTCAAGCAAACAGAGGACTTAGCAGTCTATCAAAAGCAGTGGCTTCTAACTTCTTCTCCCTACTAACCTTCTGCGTTATGGAGGTAGAATGGTTTAGTGGTGTGGTGATAATAAAGAGAATAGTAACATACCCAACACCAGAAGAGAGATGACTACATGTCAGCCTGCTAAGCACAGCCTATCTATTAATTTGACCTTTATGCTACCTGTGAACTATTATCATTACCATGCTGCAGATAGACCACTGAGAAGCGTCTACAGCCTGTTAAATTACGGGCCCTGCATTTGAAACCAGGCAGTCTGGCACCAAAATGTCACTCAAAGTCCTTCTACGTGAAGCACTATGCAGACCCTGTTTTCTCTGTCTGTTTCTCTCATAAACACACACACACACACACACACACACACACACACACACACACAAAATCAAACATGAAAAAATAGAGAGGTAAGGTTTGAAGAAAGTCAGAGAAAACTCTAACAGTGAGGAAAGAAGTCAAGACAAGAGCCACAGAATATGAAAATAAGCGAGAAATGGGGTCATGTAAGAGTTTTCCAGGAAGGATACAAAACATCATCTCTGAAAGGGATGTTGTGGGCACTCACTCCATAATATCTGCAGAAGTGTTCTGGTCTCCTGAGAGATGGGCACTCTATCAATACAAGGTATTATTCTTTCTGTCTTTAAAACTGAAAGGCTGATATTCTTTGGTAAGATTCCATATTCAGCATAAAAGGAGCACAATTAGAAGCCTGAAATGGCACTTTCCCCTTTTTCTCCAATATAAAAGTCTCCTTCCAGTGTGTGACCTTCCATGCAAAATAGCTCATTTTTAAAGCTTAGTTCCAGTCCCTTAAAGATCCTTGGTTACAAGCCATGGGAAAGGATACCATGTGATGGAGGCCTTTCTAAGTGACAGGGGAAATGTCCTGCTGCAATCTCCCTTAGTGAAGAGAACACAGCACCATTTGGCCAATCAGAATTCTTAACCATGCTACAGAGAGAATACCAGACTCTCTTTTCCACAACTCTCATTTTTCCTTGTGAAAATATTTCAAGGTCACAGTTAATGGAATATAGAAGTTAAATTCTTATGAAGATTCGAAAGCATGTTACAAATAAACTGTGGCTTCAATTTCTTTTCAACAGGAGGAAAAAGGTTAACTAGAGCAAATAAAAGTGTTGTTTTTCAGTCTCTCTAGTACAGAGGATTATTAAATGTTCATTCATGTTAGGATTGCAGAATGGGAGATGACATCATATTATGAATATTATTATTACAAAAAGTACACAGTATACGGTCAGCAGATAGGTGGTTTGAAATTTAAGTCACTTACCATGTCAGTAGAAGAAACAGTTGGAAAATCCTCTGGGGCCAGTATGGTATCATTAGATATTGAGATATTAACTGTAAGAAAAGGACAATTGGACAATTTTTTTACCATAAAAATAAAACAGAAAAAATCTTAAAGCATAATTCATGTCTCTTTTTAAATAAAGTCAGTTATTAAAAATTCTTTAATAGCAACAAAAGGGCACAATAAATTTTTATTATAATGATTCACTTTTATCTAGATAAAATAATCAAAGATTTAAACACATCTGTTGTATTCTAATCTGATAAGAAACAACATTTAAGAAAATGGAATAAAATTTGTTTCAGTTCAAAAAAATACATATTACTAAAATACATTCAATATATTTTGACTAATGAAAGAAATGATTGCTAATGATTAAGTTGATCACTGGCTTCACGTACAGTAAAATCTCAAATAAATTGGGTCTTAACTAAATAAGAACTAAATAAGAATAAGTAACTTTTAGAAATTTGGACCACATGTGAGAAAGTATATCATGGCAAATGATGAAAATAAGCACTAACTAAATAATGTAAATTTAAAGGAAAACAATATTTAATCTAACTTAAAAATTACTATTATAAAATGTGGCATCATTTCTTTATTTAAGATATCACTGAAGAACTTAATTCATTTTTTAAACCAATCCCTTTGGAAATATTTATTCATTTTTCAAAATTTTATGGGTGTGAAAATTAAAACATAATATTTTTATTAAAATGCTTATCAGATAAATCTTTCTCTCTTTTTAATACCTTTATTTTATTTATTTTTATGTGGTACTGAGGATCGAACCCAGAGCCTCGCACATGCTAAGCGAGTGCTCTACCACTGAGCCACAACCCCAGTCCCATAAATCTCTCTTCTTGTGAGAAGACATATACTATAAAATAAATTGTAACAGACTATTCTCTATTTATGGAAATACAAAATTACAACTATCATTTTTTTGTCTTTGAGGACCTCATTGTTGATTTAACATTTGAAATGCAAATTAGCATGGTCCTCACCCCGTCCAATCAAAGCCCTTAACCTGACTTTTAGTTTGCCATGTTTCAGATCCTCCTGATGCCAACCTTAAAAGAAAAACACATCACTGTTTATTTGATGGATGACATTTTAAATATGAGATGGAGGATGGAGGAAGAGAAGAGAATACCTTGTTTACTACTTTTTCCTAGAATCTAACCAGTCTGGTTCTTAACTAACAAAAAAGTCAAAAATATTTGTTTACTGTTAATAAAGGAAACTAGAAAGATGAGTCTTTCATGACAATAAATAAATAAATAAATAAATGAGAGCAGATAAAGGCAGAAGAAAAAAGTAAGGAAAACAAACTAAAGGAGAGAAAAGATTTAATCTAAGTCCAAGTTTTGCTCAATTTTGGAATCCACTCTGATCTTTGAAGGTTCTGCATTGTGAAACTATTAGCCTAAAGGTAGGGATTGTCAGGGTGTTTCCTGTCATAGGCACACTAGATATTTTCTTACTCTGTTTCTTTATAAATGAGAGAGAATAAAATGGACTAAAGGACATCTGGCCTAAACAATAAAATGAAACAAGAATCTATTCCCAAAAAGGAAAATGTTAGTAAATTATTAGTACTAATAATTTTTGTAGGTTTTGTTTTACTATTTTGTTCTAAAAAGCTTAATGTTTTATTAAATTACTCCATTTGTTCATTTAGCCTAACAGAAGAAAAAATAGACCCAAATCTGACCACACTGGCCTAGGATCTGACTTCCTTAACAAGACTCCTAAAGCACAAGAAGTAAAATCAAGAATCCATAAATTGTAGATGGTATGAATTCAAATTAGAAAGCTTCTTCTCAGCAAAGGAAACAATTAATAACCTGAGAAGAGAGTCTACAGACTGAGAGAAAATCTTTACCACATGAACCTCTGATAAAGCATTAATCTCTAGAATATGTAAAGAACTCAAAAAACTTAACACCCAAAACAACAACAACAACAACAAATAGCCCAATCAGTAAATGGGGAAAGGAACTGAACAAGACACTTCTCAGAAGAAGAAATACAATTCATCAACAAATATATGAAAAAGTGTCCAACATCTCTAGCAATTAGAGAAATGCAAATCAAAACTACTCTAAGATTTCATCTCACTTCTATCAGAATGGCAATCATCAAGAACACAGGCAACAATAAATGTTGGCTAGGATGTGGTAAAAAAGGCACATTCATACCTTGCTGGTGGGACTGCAAATTGGTGCAACCTCTATGGAAAGCAATATGGAGATTCCTCAGAAAATTGGGAATGGAACCACCATTTGACCCAACTATCCCACTCCTTGGTTTATACCCCAAAGACTTAAAATCAGCATACTATAGTGATGCAGCCACATCAATGTTTATAGCAGCTCAATTCACAATAGCTAGACTATGAACCAACCTAGCTGTCCCTCAATAGATGAATGCATAAAGAAAATGTGATATATATATATATATATATATATATATATATATATATATATATATATATATATATATACACACACACAATGGAATATTACTCAGCTTTAAAGAAGAGTGAAATTATGACATTTGTCAGTAAATGGTTGGAGTTGGAGAATATCATGCTAAGGGAAATAAACCAGTCCCACAAAACCAAAGGCCAAATGTTTTCTCTAGTATGTGGATGCTAATTCACAGTAAGGTAGGGGGCACTAGGGAAGAATAGCATTACCTTAGATTAGGTAGAAGGAAGTGATGGGAGGTGAGGGGAGGGGATGTGGGGATAGGAAAGATAGTAGAATAAAACAGACATTATTACTTTATGTATATATGTGACTTCAAGACCAATATGATTCTGCAACATGTACACTCAGAAAAATGAGAAATTATATCCCATCTATGTATATCAAAGTGCATAAATGCATTCTACTGTCATGTATAACTAATTAAAACAATTAAAAAATTTAAAATAAAAATAAAAACACCCCAGAACAAATCATAGGCATAATTTTATACCTGATTTGTATAATAGATGGACTCTGAAGCAAGATTACTTTCCTAGTATTACAGAGTCAATCAGAAGCAAAACTGGTCCAAGACTTCATTCAACATTCATTCTCCTCCTATCCAGTTTCTAATCACAAAAATCAAGATGATTTATGTTGCCAGAGAACTCAAGGAAGGTAGGATAGTACTCGCCTATGTTAGATGATGAGACATCTCAGTTATGAGCTGAGATGTCTGATCCTCTGAGCTTTTGAAGAAACAGCATATGTTAAGTCACAGGCACTACTTAGATGGTATTTGAGAAGTTGTTCTTCCTGAGCTAGATTACTTAATGCAATTTCATCAGCTTCCTGTCATACATAAGACAGACACTTTTCTACGTTAAAAAAGGGTTAAGAAAATGAATAATGGATAATAAAGGCCAGCAGTGTACTAAAATAAGATTCCAATCTGGACTTTCAGTAATTGCTCTCAAGTTTTGGATGCACATCAATTCTGCTCATTTAGATTCCTTTATATTTTCATTTTCCTCTAAGACAAACTATTAAAGTACACTGGCTATCAAAATCCCAGAAGACCTGCATCTAAAGGACAAGAAAAAGTATACAATACTTTGCTTATTTAATAAGCAACTGTTTCAAAAGAAACACTTCAAAATAAATATATAAAAAAGCACTTCTGTAAATAAATATTGGCAGGGTGTGGTAGAGTCCATAAATAAGATTAAAAGTAAATTTCTTCAGGCTCACAGATGAGAAAACAATTAATTACAGTTGGGAGCTTGATCTATAAGAGCCGTTGGTCACCACTTGGATCCAGACTCATGCAGTGTAAATGATTTGGCAACCAACTGTAAAATGATCTATTTATATGGAATCTCTGATATCCTTGATTAAAATTATGGAAAGGTCAAATGGAAAAGCCAAAATACACTCTGTCTCTATTTGTTCAGTAACATGGCTTATGAAGTAAAGAATCTCTTTGTTCTAAGAATTTGGCTAATTTAGACTGAACCAAATACTACTATGATGGTCTCATCCCACTTGGTTTCAGGGAGTTTCCACAGGTGCATGGTTTTCTGTTACTTGAATTTTTACTTCCCGTTCTTTCTTCCCACATATCAAATGCCCATGATCCTCAAGAAGGGGGGAATGAATATTGTCAGTACTAAACATTTTAAAGTGTGTCTGTGACTTTCCAACAAAGAGATCAAGCCTGGCTTTAGCTGTGGGACCTCAAAGAGGAAAAAGGAGGTGACATCTACGTGTCAGTGTTGGCACATCTCCCACATAGGGAATATCAGTTGCACTGCTAAAGGTTGACCCTCTTTATCCTTTTTCAGGAACTACCCATAGCTCTTCTGATGTACACATTAGCAGTTATGTTGTCAGGAATATGTACAATCTCACTCAAGCCCATGAGGTCCAGTATGAACAACTAGCACAGAGAACAGAACAGTCTCCTTCAGTGGACCAAACATCACAATGTAGAGAAGGGAGTATCAGGCAAACTGGGCTTGGATTTTGGCTTGCCACTTTCTGAAAACAGCACCCCTCAAACTCCCTCACCAAGTCTTGAGGAAGTTACTTCACTCCTCTCATTTGTGAAACTAGATTCGAAAACACCTACCCCATGAGGTTACTGCGCAAATTAAATACAAAATATAGGCAAAATTGTTAGCACAGTGTCCAGTATCAGGTAAGATCTAAATATGAGGTGCTAAGATTACTTCCAGCTCTATGACCCAGAGAAAGAATTTGCTGATGGAAAAAAGTCAGCTACCTCTCAAGGTTTTTGTGATGATTAATATACACACACAGTCTTATTAAAACACAGTTTACGGGCTGGGGTTGTGGCTCAGAGGTAGAGTGCTCGCCTAGCATGTGTGAGGTACTGGGTTCAATCCTCAGCACCATATAAAATAAAATAAAGATATTGTGTCCACCTATAACTAAAAAATAAATATTTTTCTAAAGAACAGTTTACTAAAATCCCCTAGTGAAATGCCTAGTATCTGAAGGATATTTATTAAATATTAGCCCAATTTGAATATGTACCCTCAACTTAGTTTCTTGGGATTATAATAATGTAGAACTGATTCAGCTGATGTAAGCAAGAAAAAGTTTAAGATTATTCTCCACAACAATAAAATCTTGATGTTTTATCCCATTCTATTTAAGTGGCATCTTAAGGAAATCGAGTAACTGGAAAATAGATGCAGGATGAAACTGAATACCTTCTTGCTACATGATCATGTTAAATTTATTTTAGGGTTCTAGATAACTTGAGCACACTAGCATCTCTTGATAAAGTCATGTATTTGTGCTTCAAATTTCTAGGTCAATTTTAAAAAAAAGGTGAAAATAGTTTTGGAGAGATAATGAAGTAAATCAAGAAAACTCTGAGAAACAGCTGCTGGGGAAATAACCTGCCACCTTCTTAGCCGTAAGTTTTACAAAATTAATAGTAAAGTTTTCTTTGCTTTTTCTTGTTTTTACTCTTCATTTGCCTAAATGTTTTTTAGCAGGCTTAATGCTTCAGATTTTCTCTGCGGCTAGGCAAGTTCCAGTTGCATCTTCAAGCCACAGGCACTCTTCACAAGCTTGCCTAGAATGCTATGCTGGAAGTTAGAGAGCTGAGTTACTATGAAGGTATGAAGCTGGATGTATTTAGCCACTATTGCCATGAAAACACCTCTATACCCACCTAAAGTTATATACTTAGGATGTATTATTCTGGGGAACTTTTTCAAATACTTGTTTTATACAAATTTAAAGCTAGAGAATTTTCCAGGTCTGGTGATAATCCAAATTCACTGCTTTCCTTTTTCTAAGTCCTGCAAGAATTATGCAGAAACTGCTAAAATACAGTCTTAGACAGTAAGAAGAAATGAACATGATGAGCACTTCAAGTATCTATGGTTTTTCTCAAAAGACCGTATTACCATGAATGATGAAACATCAGCTATGCGGGTGAAGGATTTTCACAAGTGCAGGCTGGAAGTTTTCAGTACTTGTACTTCCTGGCTTTACCACTAGTCTATAATTTAATCCAACTTCAGAAAAGGGGAACAACACACAATAAATGAAAAACTGCACATAATATGATATGGTTGATGGAAGATAAATTAGGATGATCTCTTTTCCTCACTGTCTTTTAATGGGCTTTCTAAATATGAAACACATATTGACTGTAACATTAGACCACAGGGGACCCAACCCAGCAGTTCTTTTTAATGGATATCACATATTGGTGAACTGCACTTATTAGGATAATAGGAAAATTATGGAGAAAGAAATAATATTAGAATTCTACTTTGGTGACAACTGTTTTAGAGCATTTGGAAGCCTTCTCATGCTGTGAATAAAAAATGTATAGAAATGGAAGCCATGGCTCCTAGCAGTCAACTGGCTTGGTCTTGTGGTTTCACACAAGGAAAAGGTCATCTTTTACTCAGACTATAGACAGTGACACACTCAGAGCCTGAGAGAGAATTTCTTCCTCTTAATCACTCATCCATTATTAAGCATGTTCTCCTTGGAACAATCAACAACGAATCAATAAAATATATTCCCTCTGTTAATAATATAGTATCTATCCCCTTGAGGCTATTTTTCCTTGCTTTTAGAATTTGTCATTTTTAGCAAAGCATCTTTCTCCCCCAGATATAAAAATCAACATCTGGTCAGAAAATTTACTTTGAGCCTTTCTAAAATATTAACATGCCCTTGAGTGTACAGTCAGTTACAACCTTTATACATTAGAAAAGTAAACGGGGATACTGGGATATAAATTTATTTTTAAAGTCAAGGTCAAGTGAAAATGGGACCTCTTTTTGTTTGGAAATAACAGTATTTTACAAACTATACCTTTTATAAAAAGCAATCTGTGTAGATATGTATGCAAGTATTCTACTTCATCACAAGTAGCACAACTTAGAAAGCATGAAACAGACCCTCAGTAAATATTTGATGACAGGCGAAAGAGAAAGAAAAACAGGCAGAGGAGAGAAGAGAAAATGAGAAGGAAGGATGCCCATGTCTTATTTCCTATTTACAAAACTCTATCATTTATTTTTTTGACTAAATTATACATATGTTTCTTAGAAGAACCAAACACTTTGACTCTCTGGTATTAAAAGCCTTTTTCTACATGACTGTATAGCCTAAAACACTTCTGTAGTTTTGAGATTCAGTGGAATAATACTGAATATTCCAATTGTATGCACTCAACTCCTTAACTCTTCCCCTGAAATACAGCTTCAAGTATTCCACATTTGTCTACAATAGCACACTGGTGGTTAATTATGTGGGGAATAAAGTTACAATGAAAGCATAATTAATATCTTTCCCTACAAAAATCGTGGAAAAACAACTATAAGATTAAACCAACTGGGGCATCTTGCAGGACAATGAGAAATATGTCAAAGAACAAATTTTTACTTATTGTCTATTAGATGACCAGCAATTTTATATACATTTTAAAATTTACAGTAACCCCTGAGAGTAGGCACAATTATTATATAACTAACATATTATAAAACAAAAAGATTAAGTAATTAGCCTAGCTCAGGATCACACTGCAAGAGAGCATCAGCAATAAAATTCAAACTCAGTTTCCTTTACTGCAAAGCAGATGTTTTTGTCTACTTTATCACACTAACAATTTTATAATGATGAAATGGGATATGGTAAGCTATCCTTCAACTGGATATTTTTCCTTTTTCCTGTTGGCTTTTGAACTATCTTCTTTCCTGCATACTTCTGCTATGTAACCACCTAGAACAGGATGGGAAATATAATATTCACTGCCTCTATTAATTCACAGCTATCCCATTTCCAAGAAAAGGGAATTGTAGCATCAAAATCATGCATCTACCCATGAATATCAACCTTCCTAGTCAACTGTCCTTCTTAGATCTTCAGAAAACTTAAATATATGACTTGGGTTACCAAGCAATAATTGAGACTAAAAGGAAAGGAGAAAAGGTATGAAGAAATGAAAAGCCCACAAGTGATGAGGTTTTCTAGAAGAGTGAGAACAAGAAAGACCAGGAAGAGGAAAAGAGGAAGACGTGCCTTCACAGAGACAAAAAAAAAAAAAAAAAAGATGTAATACATTGTGGGCATGAAGACAGTTTTCTTCGTGATTAGTGACCACTATTTGCATTTCTGTAAAATCACGTCTGAGTTTGCAGGATCACAACAACATCCGCACAGTTGCTGGTTCGTTGTTACATACTGTCCCAGTGTTGAAAAACAAGTCATCCGCCAGCTTAAATATTATTGACTCATTGATTGAATGCTTTTACTAAGAGTGCATGTCGTGATGAAAGGCCAGTCTTTTGTTGTTTTTAGAATACTTTCTCGAGCTGTATGTGCAACTGTATTGTTCTCTCACAGGCATTTTTCAGTTTGCTGTTGAGAAGTACTGAATATATGATAGATCTATACAACTTGCTACTCAAACTATGAAGGTTATGGGGAAGTATTAGATTGTCTAACAGTATTGATGTTATGAAGGAAATACACAACCATTAATATTATAGTGGTTTTGTAAAACATGAGATTGTTATAAAACTATGAATTTTTCCAAACTACAAATAAGTTTCACTATTTGTAGTTTGGAAAACTACAAATAGTGAAACATCCATAGATCAATAGTGAAAAATCCATAGATTTTTTTTTAAATCCCTCCTGTTCATGTACACATCTTTTGTGAGTGCCACTCATCTGGACCACTCTAGAAAGAAGTGGTGCAGACAACCATCTGGTTGCAGAATGGGCCAACTGCCCAACAATGTATAATTAAAAAGAAAAATGATGAGGACAGGTTTGTCATTCAGACCTAAAAACTAACCCTAAATTTTAACGAATAATAACAGCAATAATAATGCAACTAAAAGTTAACTACTTTTAAAAATAACATAATCACTTTAACTATATTCTCTTCTTTTTTATCTCTGAAACAATTCTATAAGGTATGTACTATTGTTAACCCCATTTTACAGATGAGGGAGGTGAGGCTACGCTAACTTGGAGAAAGGAACTTGCCCAATGACACACATTTGGCATTAGCCAACCTGGGACGTCCAATAAGATTTTCTGACTTCAAAGCACTGCTATGCTGTTTTACTGGTACCACCTAGAGAGAGCAAGAATCGTCAGAGTGCTTCTGAAATGACTCCATAGTTATTTAGGACACATGTTTTACACAACCTAGGGAAAACAAGTCAAAGGAAAAACTACTACTTTTGAAGCCTGTACTTGCCAGGCATGTGTAAAATGGTTCAGCCCTCAGTATCTCCTTTTCAACAATACAAAGATCCTTCCTAAAAGGGAAATTACATGGAAAATCTTTGTTGTGGTTTTTTTTTTTTACAAAATGAACACACTCTGATATGTCTTTGTTGGTTTCATATTATCTTCTTTGCCAGCATCCAATTGAAACAATGAATATATAAGTTTCCATTAGCCTCAGGTACCCATGGGGCTGACATTAGGCATATCTTTTGTGTGTGACAGGTGTGCTGACAAAGCCCTTTGTGAGTACCTCAAACCACAGAACAGCTGAGTGGTAATTTTTTCCTTTAGGAAATTTTGGTGGATGATTACTCAGACCTACCTAAAAAGTTGCAGACTTTTTAAAAAAATAAATAAGTATATACATGTGTATAAATAGAAATAAATAACTGAATCCTTTTTGAACTTTCCTAAGTTCAAAAATCCCATAACTAAATGTGCCTGTGAATACAACATTTTGAATGTGCAGACCTCCCTGAGAGTCCATGCTGAGTGGCTACAGGGGGGTTTACCCCACTTTTTTTTCAGGAAGAGCTCCACATAGTTGTTTCCTTGGGGAGCATATTCAATTGATTTCTGACAATATCTGCCATGCCATCCAGTTCTAAGCACTTTTTAAATTATGATATATTTCAGATCAGGTTACATCTTAGCACTATTAATCTGACACAACCTCCCACAAGCCATACAAATTTTAGTAGCATCTTATTTATCTTTTACATTCAAAAGCATTTTGACTCTGATCCATAATAATACAACCATGTGTTTTTTACTATAAATATGAAAAGGTTTTCTCTCAGAATCCATAATTCAAAGTGGATATCGCATGTATGTGCTCCACATTTATAGCCCAGATTTACACCACCCCCAGAACACTGTGGGACTTCTGGTGCCACAGGGCCTTACTTAAAAAGTGTGACTTGTATATCAATTTTTATTTTAAGGGACATCAGCCTATGGCTAAATGCATAACTTGAAGTTACCAGTATAGTTGTCATCTGTATGATACAAATACTCACCTTTATTCTACCAGAGCAAATTTAAAGCAACTTTTCTTGAAGTGAATCTTTTTTTCAAAAACCTTGTATAAGATAAATCATTGGTGAATAATTCCAGGAAAAAAATTCAAAAACAAGAGTTCAACACTATTTTTGTGAAAAAGTTCTGATACTGACTTAGGTTTGGCAAGACAGATGCTAAAGTGTTGAGATGTAAAGAATCACATTCCTCATCCAGAAGTTGCTTTTACGTCTTTGCTGACTCTAGAATATAAATCTACTCCTAGAACATAACATGTTCTCTTTTCTTTTTTATTTTTTGTTCCTTCTTCTTTTTTCTTGTTTACACTGACTACTAGAGATGAACTGCAAGTTTCCACTTTTATCATTAACTGGCTCTAATGTGAATTTCTTTTCTAATTCCATGCTTCAAATTAGATAAAGTGAATTAGTATCATCTTTGATTCTTCTATAAAATTTATGATGCATTTCTTAAAAGAAGAGATCCCATAGCAATCTATAAAATATGGACAAAAGTTCAGAAAATTAGGACTTTATACCTATTAACATATATATATATATATATATATATATATATATATATATATATATATATATATATATACACACATACCTAGGTCTCCTCAGTTACCACTTAAAACTAAGAATAGCTGGGCTATGATCCCAAAGGCTTGGGAGGTTGAGGCAGTAGGATCGCAAGTTCAAAGCCAGCCTCAGCAAAAGCAAGGTGCTAAGCAACTCAGTGAGATCCTGTCTCTAAATAAAATACAAAATAAGGCTGCGGATGTGGCTCAGTGGCCAAGTGCCCCTGAGTTTGATCCTGGGAAAACTAAAAATAACGTACAAATTAATTTCTGCAAATACTGCAATTTGAGTTAATTTCAAAGTATTCTGAACTTCAAAGTATTCTGAACCAGATATGTTCACATTCCAGAGCTCCTCTTTTCACTTACTGACCAAATCACATGATAAAGAAACCTCAGACTTAAACTCAGGAGGATCCTTAATCCTAGAAAATAAAATAAGACCCTTTCCTCAGGATCATGAAACCATATCACAAATCTGCAAGCCCAGAGCTTACATCTTCCACCAAACACAGGCACTGAGTGAGAGGTCCTCACCTGGGTCAGGTGGCACACAGGCACAGGAAAAGTGTGTATTGTAGCCCACTTTGAAGTCAGAGTTGATGGGGTAGTAATCTGCTAGTTTGATCATCTTCTTGAAAGCATCATAGATAAAGATGAAGCTAATCAGAGAGGAGAAGCCCTCTTCTGTGAAACGAGTGAAATACTGCACCAAGAAGCTGGCATCAGTGGCTACCAAAATGAGACACAGGAAGGCTGACCACAGGCCGATCCAAAGGCGAAACTCCAAATAGTCAAAATTATGGTCCCTGGAAAGAAGAACGAAAGGTATTTAGACTCATCTCCAATGAAATACACAAAACACAAAACTACCAAATGCCTACAGTACAAGCTTACTTGATTTTATCTAGAAAGATTTGAGATTCAGGATTTGGTTTAGTGATATTATTATGCAACCATATATGATTCTGAAAGTTTCAGGAAAGCACATGGAAAAATACTCATAAACTGTATATGAATAACTCACTAATTTTCTCATTCAAAAATATGGTCCCTCCATTCGTGAAGCTCACATAGCAAACAATCTAAAAGGAAAGCATTGAAAGCTCATATATATTTGATAAATGTCAGTTTTACTGGCTAATAAACATGTTGTAACTCCAAGTCACTCAGGGAGATGAACTGATAAAAATAATTACATTATAAAATACGAAGTGATTGTGTCTTGGAAAAAGGAGTAAATAATTCTGACAAGTGGATGGATAAAGTTTTATGGGGAAAAAAAAAGGGTGTCTACGAATAAGTAGAAACTTTCCAAACTTACTAGGAAGAGTCAGACTAGGAAGAGAAAAGAACATTAAAAAGAGATGTGGCATAAAGTGGCATAATGCTCACTGTAGACAGAAAGCCACCAACAAGAGGAGACAGGATCAGAAACATGAGCTGCTGTCTGATCACGTTTTTTGTCACGTGATAGCCAGATACCATCACTTTTCACACAGTTGCCCACAAATTTCATGTCCTTTGCTGAAATTGGGTACAAAGCATCTTGTGACCACCTTTTTCTTGCCAATGCTTGTCCCATAGCGGACTCAGAATAGGTGACCTCTATCTAATGAAGCTACTCTCTTTTGATATCTTCCCCATTTCTTATAAGCGAGTTAGCTCAGGATTTCCAACTATGAAAAGA
The DNA here is from genome assembly GCF_047511675.1 of Marmota flaviventris. NCBI lineage: Eukaryota > Metazoa > Chordata > Mammalia > Rodentia > Sciuridae > Marmota > Marmota flaviventris. The sequence goes on along the minus strand of NC_092504.1, from coordinate 56,287,917 downwards.
TGGGTCAAGTGCTGACATATTATGATTTCAAACTGATTCCCTTAAAATTATGTAAAGAGTACCTTACAATAATGTTTAACTCATAATTTATCTGTGATAAAAGCAGATAGGAACACTTCATACCTAGGAACCAAGAACTATGCATGACTGAAGCTCTTGAGCCCACAGGTTTCTAACAATTGTTAACAATGTATTTTAGCACATTTCCGAAAGCATCATCTCTGCTTTCTCTACCACTGACCCAGTTTGGGCCTCCAGTGAGTCTTTTACCTGTAAGAGCCTCTGAACTGATACCTATGCCTATCCTACTCAAAATCATTTTCCACACAACCAAAATGATCTCTTAAAATGAAAATAAGATACCTCAGATTAAGACCTTTTGATGGCTTCCCATTGTTCTCAGAATAGAATTTAAATTCTCTATCTCTTGCAGTGCCTGGCATATATGAGGTACCCAATTAAGACTTGTAGATGAATGAATGCAAGCCTGTAGCTTAAGACTTGACTGAGACAGTGACTACATTTGTCTATGAACTATTACTTTAAAGTAGGAGAAGACTGACCCTGTGTTAGCTAAACACTATCAAACACTAGAATTAACAGTTCCTTAGACACTGTGATGGTTCATTTTGTGTCAACTTGTACCCATATATTTAGTCAAACATACTGAGTGTTTAGGTGAGGGTGTTTTTAGAGAAATCAACATTTAAATTGATGAGCTTTGAGTAAAGCAGATGGTGCTCCATAATACCCGTGTGCCTCATCAAATCAGCTGAAGACTTACTAGCACAAAAAGATTGGCCTCCCTAGAGGCATGAGAGAATTCTCCAGTAGACTGTCTCTGAACTTTATCTATAACATCAGCTCTTCCTGGTTCTACAGCAGACTCAAACACTTCAGACTCAGCAGAAACACTGATTTTCCTGGGTTTCCATGCCGCCAGGCTGTCCTGAAGATTTTGAACTTGCCAGCCTAGAAAAGCATGTGAGCCAATTCCTTATAATAAATATCTTTCTGTATATGCATCTTATTGGTTCTGTTTTTCTGGAAAGTCCTTATTAACACAGATACCAATTTGTCAATATGCCTCATTTTATAGATGAAGGTATCAAAGCAATTGGAAGCTAAGTCGTTTACCCAGTGTTAAGGTGTTAATGGTAGGGGTGGGCCAGAAACTAAGTATCCTGATTCTTGGACTGCTCCTTTTAAAAATTACACCATGAAAAAAAATAAATAATAAAATAAAAATCAAAGGGAAGAAACACTACAGATCTCTTTCTTTTACCTCCCTATGAGGACACAGGAAAAGGGCGACCATCTACAAGCCAAGAAGACTTCCCGCCCCAGAACCCAAATCCTGCCAAAACCTTGGTCTTTGACTTTCCAGCCTCCACAACTGCCAGAAGTAAATCTTTGTTGCTTAAGTAAAGAAATAAAAATTACACTATGGTTCCCCTATATGACTTATACTTAGCTCAAGACAGGTTTGGCATCAACATTATCTTCGTTTCTCTCCTTTCACCAAATTGCATGAATTAGCATACATTGCCAAAGCAGGTTGTTACTGACCTTGAGGTAGAAAATTATCTCCTATAGATTTTCTGAAACTTTCTGAAGATGGTTTTCCCATTCCCTTCCAGTTCCCTTTATGGCTATAGTCCTACTGTTAAATCCTATGTGTATCTTTGTGAAATAAGTACACTACAGAATAATACTACAAAACAAGCTGAGTTGTAGGAATTTGAGATAATTTACATTATCATCCAATGAGTCAGTGTCAGATAAGAGTTAAGAAACACTTTTTAGTACCTCTGATCCAAGAGACATTTTCCTTAAAAGTTTAGAACAAAATAAAAATGAGTTTAAAACAATGGCCTTGCTTTCCTACCAAGATGAAAGTTAGAGCAATCTTGATTTATGTAAGAATGCAAGTAAGGGCCAGGCATGGTAGCACATGCCTGTAATCCAAGCAACTCAGAAGGCTGAGGCAATAGGATCTCAAGTTTGAGGTCAGCCTGGGTAAACAGAATACAGTGGTAAGTTTTCTCTGAGATCAATCCCCAGTACCACAAAGAATAAAAAAAAAAAAAAAAAATGCTAGTGGTTATTATAGAATTGATGTTTACAGGTACAGGTGAGAAACAAATTTATTAACTAGCTAATGGCTAGGAACACCATAAGTTTGGGTACAAAGGGAAAGGCACAGATAAACTTCAATCGTAAACCTAAACAACGTACTCAAGTTGCTCTAAGAGCCAAACATACTCCAATAGTAGTTCGATGAGAACAACCTAAATGAAATAATTAAAACCAGTGGCACTTCATTAAAAAATCATGTGCTGAGAGCAGCAAGAAGAAAAGAGAAATGAGAGATGAGAAACTTTTAAATAAACTGATGATCTGTAATGACTACACTGAACCCATAAAGTAAGAATTTACCCGTATCTCCAAAAATGATAAAATATGTTGGGGAAAATCTGGGTAAGACAAAACAAAAAGTTTCTTTACTAAAAGACCTCTCAGATCCCAGGAGGAGGATGCAATACAGAGCACTTTCCAGACTGGTTGGGAACACAAAAGCCTTTTTCCATGGGTCATCTAATGGGCTTAGGAATCGATGAGACACATTTTGGGAAATAGCAATTTACTAAATACTTTTTATCTAGACAAAATATTAGCACTGCTGCTATAACACAAGCAAATGAATACATTCACAGCACATGAATGAAATGTTTGCAGCATATTACTCAATGATGGATTTAAAGCATGGTTTCTCAAATGTTTCTCATTGCTTTACAACTGTTTTCAAATAAATTACTTGGAACTATGCAACAGTACCAATTATGATGAAACAGAAGGGAAAGTGAGAAAGGAACTTGCTTAGTGAAAGGAAACCATCTCTATCCTACAATTATCTAAAGCAAACCAGGATGCAAACATTTTCTGTAGATTAAGGCTCTGATCACATTTCATCCAATAAATCTTTCTGCAGAGGTTGTGCGTATTTGTTCCTGTTTATAGTACATGCTTGTTTAATCTTTCTACAAAGGCTTTCTTGTCTCACGAAATGTTTTCTTAAACATATAAAAACTGTTTGACTCCTTCTATAAACTGACATGAATAAAATTCTTTCCAATGTTCTCAGAATTACTACAGAGATCTGTAATAATGTCCTACAGAAAACTCACAAAATTTAAAATTTAGGACTTTAAATTCTCAGAAGATTCTTCCTGATGTTCTCAATCCAGTTTTCCAAAAAACTCATTCTCTCCTTGATCTTGTGGACATTTTTTTGTGACACACACAGTTTTAAAGTTTTGAGTCCTTAAATCCATGAAGTACTATGTAGATAGTGACTATACTCAGAGTCCTAAAAATGTACAACCTAGAATATGGAAACAAGGAGTGCTAGCAAGTCACTGAAATTCTGCAGTCTAAGGATTGAGACCTGCCAGTAAAGGTATTCACTCCAGAGGTATCCAGTACCAGAATACTCCATTTTATTTTGAATCTATGTGTGTGCTAACATGGCCACTTATATAATTCATTTAACTCAATGCTCCCCTTCTTACAATGAGAATTTTCTAAGGGAAAATACTGATATTATTGTCATGTTCATTAGTAGTGTCTAGTGATTCCTTAAGAGGCATGGGCTCTGGAGTCAGAAAACAGAAAGTCAAATCCCAGCCCTACCACGCACTGGTGATGCAACATTTGGTAATTTACTCACTTGCTCTGTGCCTTCTTTCTCATCTATAAACAGGATGCAGTCCTTACCTTACAGGATTGCTACAAGAATTAAATGAATTTGTACGTGTAAAACACTTATGAGAATACTTAGTATGTGATCAGCCTCAAATGTCTGTTATTATTCAGTTGAGTTTTGAAAGCTGTCTTCAATGAAGAATACTGGTACTGGGGTTAGGAGCTGTGACCAAGTATAGAGCATTCACTCTCTCATTTAGGAGCCATGTGGCCTTGAACAAGTCATTTAATTTATTTAATGATTCAGTTAGGATCATGACAGAAAACAGCATTCTCAAGTGGGAGTCTGAGGAAAACTGAACATAGATGCTATCTGCAGAGGTGTAAGAATGGAGAGGCGCTTCTGGACTAGCAATAGCAGGAAGCCATGACTAACTGCAGGCTTGAAAAGAACCAGGAAGGAATGGAGTCAGCAGAGCCTGGTAAGGGCTACAGCCAGGTCAGAGGATCCACCTGACACAGGCTAAAGTCTTAGCAGATAAGCCACTGCCAGACTGCTGTGCTAAAGCAGAAGTGGGGCCAAGCAGACATACTGGGACCTCTCTCTCTCTTCCTGTCCTGCTGATGCTCCGAATAGCCAAACCCAGCAGGAAGCCTGAAGGCAAATGAACCTGGGGTCTAGTCCATAGGTGAGGGACCCTAGGGCACAAAGCAGGACAGTAAGAATGACTGGGAAAGGAGAAAGCAGAAAACAACAGATAGGAGTGAGTTGAACTAAATGTAAAATAAGGGCTGGGCTATGTAATTGTAAGGCCCTTTCCAGTTCTGAACCTTATTATTCCAGTATTCAGCCTGATTCTTGGATCTATCTAACTGCTATTCTGTGCTTTATCTGGACTATGAATGTTCTATGATCCAACCATTATAATTTATAATTAGGTGTATATATACATACTTGCTGAAATTAAATAGAAGCCTCTCAAAAACTAAGACGGGTCCCGTGCTGCTTAAAATAGTGAGTGGTTGACCCGCAAAGAGACAAAAGACCGCTCCAGAGACAGCAGTGCCCAGGAAACTCTCCAACACACCCTGAAAGAAAGAAAATACAGGTGTTAAATAAACAAATCTATTTTTCTTCCACTTGTGATGTTAGCAGGAAAATGAAGCTACTTGAATATATTATTATTAGGTCTCTAGCAAACAGACCAAGAATGAAGAAAGACTTACTGACATAAATGCTGCTACCATGTATTTCATCTCATATAGTTAGTCATTCTTGTTCAAGGGCTGGATTGCTCCAAAGAACTATAATGACTGTAATGACTGGTATATAAAGCATAAAAGGTAGCTCTCATCCTTACTTAAAAATAAATTGATGATTCTGTCAATAAATGACATTTTATAAACCCATGAAATGGGTAGAAATCACTTGGTACTTTTTTCAATGTTTTAGCCTGATTTCACCTTGCACAGAGTAGGCACTTTAAAGGAGCTGTATTTTATACACAATATATAATACAGTTTTATAATACAGTTTGCTCCATTTAAAAAAAAAGTAGTTTTACTTTTTTTTTTAATGGAGCAAACTGTATTATATGCACTAATGGATATGTCAAAATGAAAACCACTATTACATATAACTATAATGCACTAGTAAAAACATTAAAAAGGAGGGGCAATCTCCAATGTCCTGCAGTTACTTCTTTACCAACATTTTACATGCAACACTGCAAATGTGTTTATTCCTGTCTCTCCTTTTAGCAAAACAATAATTTTTTCTTTCTGTTTGTATACAAAGTATATTCATACCAATTCGTGTCTTCATACATGTACTTTGGGATAATAATGACCATCACATTCCACCATCATTTCTAATCCTATGCTCCCACCCTTGCCCTCCCACCCCTCTGCCCTATCTAGAGTTCGTCTATTCCTCCCATGTTCCCTTTCCCTACCCAACTATTTCAGAAAAGCTTTTGAAATGAAGTGGATAGCAAAGGAGATTTTAAAAAATGATTTATACTCCATCCTGAAATATCTATAACACCAATTTCAAAAAAATGTTATATAATCACTGTCCAATCTAAATTTATATACACGCTTCAATTAACTTTATCTCTCAAGGAAACAAGTATGTAGGGATATGAATAGCTAAATTTGTGTGGTCATATCTCCTTGTAGGTATATCTATGGAAAATAATCTGCCATTTTCCTTTAGCATAACAAGAACAAAGAAACACCTCATCAAGCACCAGAAATTTACAAAATGGCCCTAACTTTCTTAATCATGTCACTGAGGACCAAAGCTTTCAATGATGACAAACTGACCTGTTTATTTTTCATTGTTTAAACATCAGTTAGAATAGCACATGTGTATTTGTAGGAAAGGTCTATCTGTAAACTTACAATAATATTTTACCAAGGAATGGTGTTTAAATGTAAAAAGATGACAAGGACCATTCATTCACACAAAAAGCTATAAATCTGAAAACTAAAATTTATCAAACATAACATTTTTCAAATGAACAAAGTTATGCAGCTTTAAAAGGTACAATATAGCCAACGTTAGACTAATTTACACAACGGAGAAAAATTATGTGATATCTGTAAATTTGTGTGTGAAAAGAAACTATTATGGGAATAGTTCCCTCTTCAATTAAACAATAAATTACCTGCTTCCAGAAGTTAATTTATGTTACATAAACATGCCTCTTAATCTAAATACCCCAGACTGGAGTAAAGTGGATTTCTGGAAAATCTGAGTGACCCTCATTCATTTTCTAGGTCCCCAACTCCCTAGTTAGCCTATCCTGCTGTCAGCCTCACCAGACCACCTCTTTCCACTGTTTCCAAAGTCCTCCAACAACTTTTCATTCACTTATCATCTTTAGAGAAACTATAATACACAGGAAATGATTATGAAGAAATTGGGTGTTGAAAATCAACTTATAGAACTTAAGCACATTAAGTTCCATCCCCACTTAAAAGCTATCCTAGGAGACCCTTGCTACAGTTATTACTCAAAATGTTTTTATACTGCTTCAGAGCCAGCAACATTCTCCTTAGAGTGATATTAGCAATAGCAAACCCTCCTCTTTTAGAGTTTGATTCAGAAAACAGATGACAATGCATTCGAATAGCACTAGGGTAGCACTAGATAACCAACCAGAGTTAGGATGGGAGGGAGTAAAAAAGTCAGTGAAACTGACTTGTCCTATGGCAAGTAACATCACTCTGAAATAATCCAGAGAGCCCTTGTTGATGGAAAAGTCTAGGTTTGAAGTCTGGCAGGAGTCTCTTTTTAGACACCCTACTGACATGAACGTGAGTTCCAAAGCATGACTAAAGTGTCATCTCAGTATTTACAGACAATCCAGTTCATTCTTCCTCATAGGAACAGAATCAGAATGTCAAGCAATGCTAACAGAACCAAGATGCCCCCAAAATAGGATTTGTCTTGATTTCTCCAGTGTTTAGAGACTGAGGTTCAGGAGGGTTAAATGATATGAACATAAATGTGGCACAAGAACTCTTTGGCATACATACCTGCCCAACTAACCTAATCCTTGGCAAGGATTAAAGGTGTGCCAAGCTATAATTTTCTTAGACATACAATTTTTCACCCCTTGATGGTGGGTGTTTCAAGTCTTTATCTTTTTTTTTTTTTTTTGAAATTTACATAAAAGTTTTAGAACTTGAATGCTCCATGGGAAGACAAGCCACATTCTAGATACATGTGACAGGCAAAGGTACACCTCTTTATTCTTTATCAGGCACAATGGAATGCCTGTTTCTCATCATTATTGTAGAATTAAAACATGGCTCTGGCTGGGTGTAAGGGAGAATATAAAAGAAAAAAAGGAGGTGTATGAGTTTAGGATTCTCCGCTTGGCAGAACTATTAGTCTCTGCAATGGCAGGAACAGGGTCTTCTGGTGTGTCTTTCATGGTTCTCCTTCTTCCAACAGGCTATCCACCACCTGCCATGTGCTCTGTAGGCACTCAGTAAATGCTAAAGGAACCAGAGAAGATGAGCCCAAATGATACTAGGTCCACCTGTCAAAGGTCAACAGCCGTCATTGGTCATTTATTAAAGATAGCAACCAATTTCTTCCAGAATATGGCTTTGATTTATGGAAGCCATGTGACTGTTCAAAGGCAGATTATTTTTATTTCAGTACTTGATCCTTTGGTTAGCACTACAGTTTCCATTCTGTGGCTCACGATTTTGAAACAGACAGGTGATTTATTATACACATTGCACTGGAAACTTGCTTAAACTTCACAACGCTTCCTGCATTTCTAAGAAAGTAACTATTTTCACCACATCTTGACATGTTCCTCTTCATGATACAGAAATTTTTAAAATAATCTCATACAATGAATAATTATATCTAGAGCTTAAAACAATTTATAAGGTGAACTATCAGAAGCCTCTTTTCTGATTTATTATATTAAATATTCACAGATATAAAAGGGGAAATACTGTGTGGATGTGTGGTTTTTTTAATAGCTATTAAGTCACAGACACTTGGATACCTGATTTCTCTGAGGAGCACACTCCCTAGCATTTCACAACAATGCAGCCAGCTGAGCTCTGAGGTGTGGCAGAATCAGGAGCCACTAATGCTCCAGGCCACTCTACTTGGGCTTTCACTTTATTCCAATTCTGATCAGATGATTCCAACTGTGGAACAGTGGGAGCAGCAAACAGCTGGCAGACAGGAGTCTAGACTCTTTTGCCCCCAGAGAGCTTAGGACTTAGGACTTTCAGTTCACTTCTATCAATTTTAGTTTCTCCAGGTAAGACAACAACAAAAAAGAGAAGAGGTAGTAGAGCAATGGACTCCGGAATCAAACATTCCTTTATCTGACATCCAAACTGTACCATTTCTTTGATCAATGACTTTTAAGGAAGATTCTTAATCTCCCTGAAAAGGTTAGGGTGCACTTGATCAGATAATGCATATAAAATGCTCAGCATGATCTCTGATAGATGAAACCCTTTTTGAACAATAATAACCACATGCATAACATACTTATTTAGACACAAGATGAAGAAGCTGGACTAGATGATCTTCAAGAACTCTCTAGGTTGCTCAGCAAAAAGAGCATGCCTTACAGTAATAGATACCTGAGTTTAAATCTTATACCAGTTACCTCTCTAAATTCAAATTCTCTCTTCTGTACATTGATGGCTCCCTCACAGGATAATTACTTAGATTAAATGATACAATGAGGTATAAAGCACTCAGAAAAAAACCTAAGACAAAGCTGAGACACAATATAATTCTGGTTTCCTTTCCTTTGTTGCTTCGTATAATCTTTTCCCCAGCCAATCTCTAGTATTTGTTTTCTTCAAGAGAGGAAGAAGATGGAGAGAAAGTTAAAAGGAGTGGCATAAATAGAAAAGATGAAAATCAGTTCTCAGAGAGAAGTGGGGGATAGCTTCTAGATCTGCAAGATTTTCCAGAGCAATTTCCAAATCAATAGAGGCCATGGGGAGCAAGGGCAACTCCGTGGCCATCGCCAGTTGCTCCTTTCATTAAAATTGATGGTAATAAACAAAATAGTTTATTTTACAGAAGTAAAATCCAAACCCACATCCAAACCAATTTGTGAAAATACTTTTCTACTTTCATGAGGGTATGAAATTAAAGAAAGAATGGCCCCTGGTTTTCAAAATACCCCCCCCCAAATTAGGACAAATCCCAAAATAATAAAATCAAGCATAAAAGAAAATCAGACCCTAGGAGCAAGATTCTAAAAACAATGAAATCCAACCATAATTTGTAATACCAGCATTCCACATCTTCGGGCTACTTATGACGATGGTTGCAAAGGGCACCATTTCCTACCATGGCTGATTCAAAACAACCACAATCAAGAGAATAAAACATTAAAATTGGAAAATGTATGCTGTCAACATCGACTTTACTGCAATTTAGTATCTTTATATTACACTGAAGAATGACTTGTTGTTTTGTGTCCCTTTTTATTAAGGCCCTTATTATTTGGGTTAATATTTGCAACCTTGTTTAGGGAGGCTGGGTAGTAATAACAGAAGGGTGGGGAGTAAAACCTAAGAAGAAAGTGGTGAAGTTGTCCAAGAAAACAAAAGATTTTAAATTTCTTTTGACAATTTGCAATGCAATCAAGTTTGGAAAAATAAAATATTACAATGGCATTCAATGATAAAGCATTCACTAACATTTTCACCACTGTGACCAAAAGACCTGCCAAGAAAAATTTTAGAGGAGTAAAAGTTTATTTTAGGGCACATGGTTTCAGAGGTCTCATCCATAGACAACTGGCTCCATTGCTCTGAGCCCAAGGTAAGGCAAAATATCATGACAGAAGGGTGTGTCAGAGGGAAGCAGCTCAGGACAGGACACAGGAAGTAGAGAGAGGGAGCTCCACTAGCCAGGGACAAAATATATACCCCAAAGGCATGTCCCAAATGATCCACCTCCTCCAGCCACACCCTACCTGCCTACAGTTACCACCCAGTTAATCCCTTTTAGGAGATTAATGCACTGATTAGATTAAGGCTCTCAGGACCCAATCATTTCACCTCTAAACTTCTTTTCATTGTCTCACACATAAGCTCTTGGGGGACACCTCATATCTAAACCATAGCAGAAATATTTTTTGCTTATACGTTACTGGCTATCAAAGGAGAAATTTTAGCTCATGTTTGTGATGATTTATATCATAACTGTGCAGCATGTTGAATAATAAAATTTAATTTCTCTAGATGAACCTTTGAATCCAAAGTTTAGCCAGAAATAACTAAACAAATAAGGCAGCCCAATGCCATTGGGAACAGGCAGTCAGATCTCAATCACCTGCATGAGTTTTGACACCAGGTTCCTAGCATAAGCCAACCCCTGTGGTCAAGAGGGAGAAATGATGCAAGTATCTAAATCAAATTTAAGTCATCTGGGAAGCCTGGGTCTTTTATTTGCTTGTTTGCTTGTTTGTCTGTTTATTTGTAAGTTTTTTTTTTTTTTAACACTAATTCTTTACTCCACCTTGAACAATTAAATCAGGGTCTCTGAAGATGAAGCCTGGAGACTCAGAATTTTTTCAGAGTTCCTCAGGTGATTCTCCTGTGTATTCAAACAACCTCCTCTCCTCCTCCAAAACAGCATCAACAATCAGTTATACAGACCATCCATCCACACTGGGGGAGAAGATTGAATACACAGCCCTCATCTTCAATTTTCCTATGTAATTACAACCTATAAATCCGTGATTTCTGTCCTGACAGATCAAGCCGTCAAGCCAGACAGAGCCATCTACTCTAACATGCTTTGTCATGTCATAAGCAGAAATTCTGTTTATACTGCCAGCAGGAATTGAAAAAAAAAAAAAGGGAAGACTTGAAAGACAAATATCTCTCTGCTTGAAGAAAAGCATGAGCCAAAAACTTTACCAAAGCTTCAACTCCCAGTCAAATCAAATGGATGGGAAAGACACGGAGGCCTTACAGTTTTTATTTGAAGAGATGTGAACATGTATCTGAAATATCAAATGCCAGTATAACATTACACAAAAATCAATTCCAGATGGATAAAAAATTTAAGTGAAAACATAAAAGAACTAAAATATGTGGGTAAATATTTTTCTAATCTTGGGATAGGAAAAGGCTCTTTAAATATATCATGAAGAAACAAAAAATAAAGATTTGACTACGCAAAAATTAAAATCTGTTCAGCAAAAGAAATCATAAATAAGGTTAAAAGACATATGGTAGCTCTAGGAAAAATATGTTTTGTAATACTTCCAAAAAGCAAAAGGAAAATATCAGAGTTCTTACATGTCAATAAGAAAAAGAAACCTAAATGACCCAAAAGGAAAATATACCAAGGACACAGTATAAAGAAGTGTAGTCAGTAAAAGTGTGGAAAGATATTCCCCTTCACTAAAAAATTAAAGAAAACTTAATTGAATAAGAATGAGCCATCCTTTTCAATCCAGTATGGCAAAATGAAAATATAGGCCAAAATTCTATTTGGCAAGGGTATGGAATTTTGGGTACTCTATCCATTACTGGAAGAAGTATAATTTTCGTGGAGTGTAATTTGAAAGAAATAGCAAAAACTAAGATAAGCATATTTTGCTACTTACTTACCCTGAGAAGGTAATTATAAAGAACAAAAATATAGCTAATCACCATAGTATTGCTTATAAAAGAGAAAATTAGAAAAAACTGAAAGTCCAATAATAGGAGATTTACTAAATAAATTAAAGCACATGTATCATATACATGAATAAAGTCATTAAAAATCACATTAAAGACTGTGTTGAAGTAGAAGATATCCATGAAATACTACTGTTATGAAACAATATGTGTATGATCTCATTTATATTAAATTTTATATACTGATCTGTGTACACATACATTGTAAAATGTATGAAAAATGTCATGAAAATGTTAATGACTATTTCTGGGTGATGTGTTTAAGGACAAAATTATCTTCTATGTAATTTTTCTGTACTGTTTAAATTTTCTACAATGTATAATTATATCCTAAATAACTGCAAGCTAAACAAAATAATTTTCAAATTTAGCATCATTTGGGACTCCCTACATCCCCCAAATCACTATCATTTTCTGATCATCAAGAAAACAGATTTGACAAAGGTCTTTCAAATGCAGTAAACAACCAAATACAAATTACTTTAATCAAGAAGTTAAATTCAGAACTTGTACATGTAAAGCACATTATTTCAAGTTTCTCCCTGGTAGAACCACAGCCAATAAAACTTAGCGGTAACTAAGCAATAGTGATTCCTTTCTCCGTCATTAAATAGGCTTATTCATTTTTGCTTATGGAAATAACTAAATTGTATCATCCCAACAGACTACTTTACTTAACTTTTTGAAATTAGAATATGTTCCTAGAACAGATTGATGTGTCAAGAAGGAAATGCATTCTGGGTGCCAAAGTGCCATAGTCAGGTAAATGGAAATTACTATATGGTTCTCAATATAGTAAAGCAATTACCAATTTGCTTTCATCTTGCTCTTATAAATTGCACGTGATAGTCTTTGTAAAGAAGTGTCTATCTTCTCGAGGAATATGTGCACAAGAAATGATACATTTCCAACTTCAGCAGATTGATTAAAAATTCTCGGCACAGCAGTATGTTAAAATAAAGCTTCAAATTTGGAGATGCCAGCTATAAATGTTCCTTATTATGAGACAAGTTCCCTTAAAATGTGCTCTGTTAGGCTCCATAAATATCACAAAATTCACAGAATTCTAAAAATCTTACTGAATTCTTTGGCTAAAAGGTTTGTGAAAATAGGATTATATTTACTCCCGGAAAAAAAATTAAAATTACATTCTTCAGTCAGTCTTCACTCTAGACTATGCTTAGTCATTCACAATCAAATGTAGATTTAAATTAAAGTACTTTCATGTATTCTATAAAGCTTAGGAGAATAATTTTTAGGTAACACAAGACTTGACACAAAATATCAAAAAGAATTTTTTGTGCCAATATGTGGCCCATAAACCAAGCAATCCATAAATATTTGTTGATTTAGTTTGATAGCAAGGATCCATCCAGATAGTACTGTGAGTGAAAATCTATAACTATAACAGATTCTGATGGAACCTATTTATACATTGACATTTAACAATTTAATCTGAAGTACTTAAATGAATAGAGCAGTATGCTTGTGTGGCAACCAAGATTACAGATACAATGTAAAGAGTAGGCATGCAGGTGATAGAGACTTTGGTTGTGGAAGGGACATAATTTTAAAACAATGAGGTTGAAAAGTTTTGGATTACTTGGCAATATGGCAAGGAGAGCAGAAAATTCTTTTTGGTGAGATTGAATGAAAAGGGTAATAAGAGTATTGCATTGTTCTTGGACTTCAGAAAGCATATGTTCCAGGTCTTTGTTGCTAAGCTCAAAGAACAGGAATCAGTCACAAACCCAGGTTGTATCCTAGATGAGTGTAAGGTCTACTCTTGGCAAAGTGGTTCAGTCGCTTCCAGAAGCCCAAGTTAAGCTATAATTGCCCACACTTAACAAGAAATCTGTGAATACCCACTCTGTAAGCCCCAGAGTCCTATCATAACTGCCTGATGGGCAAAATATATATGCCAAAGTTGGGGAATTCATGCAGTCATTTATGTTGGCAATAGGATTTAATTATACTTGGAGCCATCGTAGCCTCAACTGTTCTTATTTTGAACATAGTTACAGAGGAAATGGTCTACATAGCTTTTAAGATCATCTGCTTCCAATGATATATTACATACACACATATATACATATACATATATATATAATATAATTTTGTATATGTGTGTGTGCATCATTAGCTCTGAAATAAAAGCTTAGATGTGAAATCCTGTCTTCAAGCAGGCAAGACCTCCTGAACAGAAGCTGGCAGAAGAGTTTGCTTAGACAACAGTCGTGCAGTGACTCATCTGTGTTTTCACAACATGCTTCCACCCAGCACCCATGTCTATTTGTAGCCTGACAATAAGGGCCCTATGTGAACCATTTCAGAGCTGTCTGCCTTAAAGGCAAGGACACTGTTCTCAGTTGACTCACTGGAACTGCCTGTGCTTTTGAGAATAACCCACTGCCACATTTATGAATGCATGTGATATAACTGCAGATTATCTCAGGCTTTACCAATGCTTTTCTGCTTAGTCTTGGTCTAGAGTCTCATGAATCCAGGGGACTTCACCCCCTAAATAAACCCACTACACACCACTACTAGGCACTGAAAAAGATTGCATTCATCAACACCCTCGACTGCAAATACCACCAGCATGGGATTCTTATCTATTTTGCTCACCTATTTGTATCCCAGCACTTAAAATAGTCTCTGACCCATAGTAGACACTCCATAAATACGTGCAAAGGAATGAATCAAACTCTTCCATAGACCTGTTAAATGACCTGGATCTTTTAATTAAATCCTTAAAATATTCTCTTGTCCTTCTTGCTAAGTCAAGAAGTCTTCTACTGCAAGGGTCTCAAAATTTTTGTATGTTAAAGTACATACCCTTTCAGTACCTGAGATACTCTTCAACATATTAAACCACCTTACTCCCTAGTCTTTAAAATATATAAAACTATTTGTTGAATTTCAATTCAATAAATGTAGATTAATAATCATTCTTTTTTCTACCCTTCTTTTTCAGTGTTTCTGCCACCTACTTGGACTTCTCAGAAGTACCAAGTTGTAGTCTGAGAGAAGGACTTGACCAATACAGTTCTTAACGGAATTAAGACTTCAGACTTGAGAGAAAAGAAAAAAGAATGTTACTTCAGTATTTTCAATCACAGAAACTTTTAAAACAATGTGTTTACAGTTTCAACAAAATTATGCATGGAGTTTACAGAATCTATTAATAAAATTATCAAATTTTGTCTGGAAAATAACTTCATGGGGCTAGGGCTGTAGCTCAGTGCTTGCATAGCATATGTGAGGCACTGGGTTTGATCCTTAGCACCACATAAAAATAAATAAAATGAAGGCATTCTGTCTATCTACAACTAACAAAAATTAATTAATTTTTTTAAAAAACAACCTCTTGTATTTGCATTACTTTGAATTGTCAATTCCCAAGAGTAATAATATCCAGCAAAGGGCTATTCTGATGTACTACTTAACATTCTGATGCACTAAACCATTCATTTCCGCTGAAATCCTCACTTTCTAGAAAATAGCTAATTTCACAAGTAAGGCCTTGTCCAGGTGATATATCATGGTAGGGGAGGTGGTAATCCTATGTTACCTACATGTGTTACACAACAGAGTCCTCTACTTTCCCAAGGACACACTCAGATAGAAATCGATTAATATAGGAGGGATCAAAACAGATTTCAATATACCCTGCCCCTAGTCTCAGATGCTGCATTCTAAAGCTAAGTCTTTTTTTTATATATAATTTTTATTGTTGGTTGTTCAAAACATTACATAGTTCTTGATATATCATATTTCACAATTTGATTCAAGTGGGTTATGAGCTCCCATTTTTACCCCATATACAGATTGCAGAATCACATCAGTTACACATCCATTGATTTACATATTGCCATACTAGTGTCTGTTGTATTCTGCTGCCTTTCCTATCCTCTACTATACCCCCTCCCCTCCCCTCCCCTCCCCTCTTCTCTCTCAGCCCCCTCTACTGACATTCGTTTGTCCCCCTTGTATTATTTTTCCCCTTCCCCTCACTTCCTCTTGTATGTACTTTTGTATAACTCTGAGGATCTCCTTCCATTTTCATGCATTTTCCCTTCTCTCTCCCTTTCCCTCCCACCTCTCATCCCTGTTTAATGTTAATCTTCTTCTCATGCTCTTCGTCCCTACTCTGTTCTTAGTTACTCTCCTTATATCAAAGAAGACATTTGGCATTTGTTTTTTAGGGATTGGCTAGCTTCACTTAGCATAATCTGCTCTAATGCCATCCATTTCCCTGTAAATTCTATGATTTTGTCATTTTTTAATGCAGAGTAATACTCCATTGTGTATAAATGCCACATTTCTTTTATCCATTCATCCATTGAAGGGCATCTAGGTTGGTTCCACAGTCTAGCTATTGTGAATTGTGCTGCTATGAACATCGATGTAGCGGTATCCCTATAGCATGCTCTTTTTAGGTCTTTAGGGAATAGACCGAGAAGGGGAATAGCTGGGTCAAATGGTGGCTCCATTCCCAGCTTTCCAAGAAATCTCCATACTGCTTTCCAAATTGGCTGCACCAATTTGCAGTCCCACCAGCAATGTACAAGTGTACCCTTTTCCCCACATCCTCGCCAGCACTTGTTGTTTGACTTCATAATGGCTGCCAATCTTACTGGAGTGAGATGGTATCTTAGAGTGGTTTTGATTTGCATTTCTCTGACTGCTAGAGATGGTGAGCATTTTTTCATGTACTTGTTGATTGATTGTATGTCCTCCTCTGAGAAGTGTCTGTTCAGGTCCTTGGCCCATTTGTTGATTGGGTTGTTTGTTCTCTTATTGTCTAATTTTTTGAGTTCTTTGTATACTCTGGATATTAGGGCTCTATCTGAAGTGTGAGGAGTAAAGATTTGTTCCCAGGATGTAGGCTCTCTATTTACCTCTCTTATTGTATCTTTTGCTGAGAAAAAACTTTTTAGTTTGAGTAAGTCCCATTTGTTGATTCTAGTTATTAAAAGACCCAGAATAGCAAAAACAATGCTAAGCAGGAAGTGTGAATCAGGCGGTATAGCGATACCAGACTTCAAACTATACTACAGAGCAATAGTAACAAAAACAGCATGGTACTGGTATCAAAACAGGCGGGTGGACTAAAGCTAAGTCTTATGAGGCTGCAAATTGCGATTCAGTTCAGAAAGGCAATATGCTCACACATGGGAAGTGCCACAAAGTCCCCCACCTCAATGAGAAAAATGTCAAAACAAATGTTTAAAAATTAACTGCACAAGAAGGTCTCTGTACTTTCTGATGGACAGAAAATGGTTTTGTTCTTACCGCCCTCAAAACTAGCATTACTCTTTTAATATGTGGCTACCTGTGTTATCTTCTTCATGCTGGCCTCAGCATGCTTACCCAGTGCTTTCTTCTACACTTGTTTTCTTGAATGATCTGTTTAATGAACATTATGTTATCATCTAGATGAAGAATCACTGCCCAATTTGGATACAGATCAAAGTTTATAAAAACTCTATTTCTGACATCACTCTCATAATTTAATTTATTCACTCTTGTCTTATGAATGAAGAGAAAGTACAGGAGCAGATGGGGAAGAGTCTTCATGTATTTCATCTCTGTGGTCCACAAGTTCAGTCTCTAAAATCTGTGCTGTAGGTCTCTCATGGGTAACACAGTGATACAAGTTCTTTGGCCAGCACAATGTTATTTTTTAAATGTTAATTGGCTGCCAATATTTAAGTGTCATGAGATTTCACTAAGAGTTTTAATTTTTCAGGTTCTCTGAAAAATCAGAAAATGATATGGGTACACATTTACATGAAAATAAGTAAAGATGAACAGCAAGTTCCCCTTTCCAGTGGAGCATGAATTCTTAGGAGTCATCACAGTCCCCAAGCTAGCCATGTGGAAAAGTCATGTGGAGAGTCCTCAGACTCCAGCTGTTCCAGACAGCCCAAGCCAGGCACCGGAATGTGAGCAAAAAGTCAATTTAAGGGACTTCAGCCTCTGATGCCATCTGACTGCAAAGTATAGAGGACCACTCAGCTAAGCATCAACTGCCTGAGCCATGAGAAGAAGTTTAAAATGGTTATGTCAAGCCTCCATGTTTTGGGGCAATATGCTGTACAGACAGATAAGGGCTATAAGGTATGGGCACTTGAAATAAACAATGTTTAAAGTCATTTCTCCCTTTTTACTCGGGACAATGTACATGTTATAGTTTCCATCTTATTTTTTTAATATTTATTTATTTTTGGTTAGACACAATACCTTTATTTTGTTTATTTATTTTTATGTGGTGTTGAGGATCGAACCCAGGGCCTCACGCATGCTAGGCGAGCGTTCTACTGCTGAGCCACAATCCCAGCCCTCCATCTTATTTTTGTATTCAAAAGAAATCTAGAACATAAATGTACCTAGGCAAGAAAAGTGAAGTGGGACAAAAGTAATTTTTTGGAATTAATTACATTAAAAAAAAAAAAGCTGGCTGGCAGCATTTACAAATGTCACATTGCTTAAACCCAAGTAAGTAAGAACAGAATGTAGAAAAGGCTTGAATTGGATTCTTTTCATGGGACTATCAAACTTATTCACTCCCGTGTATTCATCCTAACACAATGCCTATTTGTTTTAATGACTGGATCAAATAAAAGTAGTTTTGTACATATTATTCCAATTGATTAGGGGAATCAAAAACATCTCTTTCTGTAGCTATTATTGATGCAAAAGGAAGGCAAACGCCACTTTCAAAATAAGCAAAAAAATTATGGTTGCAATTAATGGTACAAAACAAGCCACACCAGAATCATTATGGCTTAATGAGAGACAGGTTCAGGTATGGAAGAAACAGCTATCAACTTGCATCCATTAAAGTTCTGAATTCTACTAGTTGCAAATCCAACTTTGAGCAAATCTTTCAATTGTTTGATTGTTATTTGCTCATGTAAGAGCACAGGTAAAGAGTAAGGTAATCATGCATTCCCAAAGAGTATGATGATCAAGTTTAACAGAATATGGTCCATATATTCAATGGAGTGGATCTAAACCTTGTGCACTGCGCAAATGTAAGGCAGCTGATATGCGTTTGCCCAAATAGAATTGTAGATCCTCATTTCCTCTCCTTCTTTTCCCCACTTGTGACTCAAGCCAGATTTCATCGAGCTATTTTTGTAATTACTAACATGCTGGAAATACAGCAGCAAGCCAGAAGCAAACTAAAATGCAGCATCCAGCAAAAGAAAGAAAATCACGCTGAGTAACTGAAAGGCCATCTGCTTCTAACTGAGCTGTAGGGGTGAGGAAGACAATCTGGCTGTACTATTTGTGTCCTCCCCAAAACCGTACCCACCTGCATGTTGTCAGTGGCATCCCCAAGCAGTCCTCCAAAAGTGATAGCATTAGTTACAGTCGCCAGATAGATGAAGAGAATTGCTGAAAGAGCCTGAATATTTAAAGCATCATAAAAATCACTGGCAAAAAATGGTGCTTTTCTCTTTATGTCCTTAATTAATCCACCACAGAACCTGGGCAGGGAGAAAGCAAACATGTGACCAAGTAAGAAACAAATAAATGACCACCAAATTCATTAAAAGACAATTCACAAAACCATGCAGAATTGGTTATTTAAACACTTGAATCAATCACATGATACTATTTAACCACTTAAGATGAGACCAGAAAACTATCTACCTCTTTCAGTTACTAAATTAGATGCCACATTTCCTAAAGATCAGCCAGTGGTTCTGTATGTAAGAATGAACTGTGTACATAAATAAAATCTTTTGTTGCCCAAAGGAAACCATCCAAATATGTGGGATCATAAAAGGCCCTTTACAATCTTGCTAGAGTATCCTTCCCACATTCATTCATTCTTTCACCCCACAAATGTTTATTGAGCACCTGTGATATTCCTACACTATGGCACTCTTCTGGTTGCTGGGGATACAACAGTGAACAACACAGGCCCCAGAGCCCTGCTCTTATGGGGCTACTTTGAGGAGACAAAAAAAAAAAAAAAGCTAATAAACAAGATAAATAAATAAAATGCTTAGTGCTAAAAATCAAAGAAAACATTAAATGGGAAAGAGGGTTATGTATTACTGGGAAAAAAAGGTATTTGAAACTTTAAAATAGGCTAGCCAGAAGATTCTTCTGAGAAGTGACTTTGGGGTAAGGATCTGAAAGAACTAAGTGGGGAAGGCCAGCAGGTAGGTGACAGGAGAAGGCACAAACTGAGACCCGACACACATCAGCAGGTCAGCTAATGGACCCATGGATCAGTCTACTTCCCTCCCAGCCAGACCTCAATCATCAGCCATAAACATGCATGCTGTTGCTTCTGCCTAGAAAAACTCTCCACTTCCAATGCTCAATGGTGCTCCGATTTCATCACCCAGATTCCCACTCTTAGCTCTCACACTTTATCAGGATTATCTACCTCTCTAGGTGCCTGCTGGACCTGCACTGCACTCACTGCCCCACTGCTGTTTCCTTGGTATTCACAGGGCTGTGCATGGCACCAGGAACACTGCAGGTACACAGTGCATTTAGGAAAGATGAAAGGGGGAAGAATAAAATCACAGTCTGATGAAATTTAAAAAACTAAATTCCAGAACTACTACCTGGGATGTGAGTAGAAAAACCAAAATGATATTCCTAATGAAAATGGTTTGTTAAGAACTGCAATCATGTACCACATAATAATGTTTTGGTTAATGATGGACCACATGTATGATGGGCCAGTACAACATATCACTCATGTGTCGGTGGTGATGCCAATGTAAACAAACCTACTGTGCTGTCAAATACATATAGTATGTAAAACTTGATAATGGTAATCAATACCTGTGTTATTAGTTTATGTATTTGGTACACTATCCTTATTATCATTATTTTAGAGTGAATACCTTCTACTGATTAAAAAAATAGTTTACCTTGCCTCATGAGTTCACCAGAAGTGTCACATGATTGACCTATACCATGTGGGTTTGTGGAAGTACGCACCATGATGTTTGCAAAACAACAAAATGCCCAAGGATGCAATTCTCAGATCTCATCCCCATCATTAAGTGATGCATGACTGTATTTAAAAAAAACAGGGAGCTCAAGAGGGAGGATTTTGTGTGGAGGGTGGAATTTTTCTTTTAATTTGGGCGAGAAATCCAAGTGGATCACCAAGAAAAGGAAATAACTTCACCAAGATTCAACTGCAAACCAAAATGACATACTTTTTTTAAAATTAAAATCCTACAGTATTTATTTTATTTATTAAAATCCTACACTGTTTTGTCTTTTTTTTTAAGAGGCAGGAAAAAAACTATCTTACTTAAATTTTTACTCACCCCAAAATGAAATGGAGAATATAATAGTGGAAGAGGAAGAATTATCATAAAAAGTAATCAGATGGAGCAATCTGGAAAACCTGAACTCCCAGCTTCAGGCTAAGGAGGTAGAGGAGTGACCTGTGAATTATTCATTTCTATGTTCCTCACTTTTGAGTAAATGTGCAGGGAAGAGATGGAGTCCTGAGAGCCACCCAAGAAAGGCTAACACATCACCAGTTCGTCTTCCTGCTACCCATACTTACCAGTCATCAGTTGGACCCTCTGACATCCCATCTGTCCCTGCATTTGCCATAGTACCCCAATGCCATTCCAGCAAGCACTCTGTGGGCAGTTCGCTCCCACTCCACATCTTCCCTTCATGATCTGCCCCCCACCTCCTTCTGCACTTTCCTCAAATGTTGCCATTCTCTGTAAGGCCTTCTCTGACCAGCCTGTCTAAAATCACAATACTGTTTCTCAGGACAATAGTCCCTACTTCTGCTTCATTTTTCATCATAAAAATATCACCACGTTTATTTATTTTCTTACTTGTCTCCCATATCCACAAAGTAAGACCCACAAGGGCAGGGATTTTAATTCACTGTTATATCCCCAGTGCCTATGACTAATAGGTGCACTATAAATATTTGTTGGCTGAACAAATGAACAAACCAGTGAATAAAATACTGAAAGTAAATTTAGAAAGATGAAGGGAAATTTAGATCTAAAGAAAACCTTATGGTGAATGGCAAAAGGATCCGTCAGTTACCGTCCAGTTCGCTGCAGTTCTTCACAATCCCCATGCCCTCCTCCTCCGTGTCCTCCATCATGGGGGGTGTCTCCGTTCATCTGGACATTCTCTCCACCTGAGTACATATTCTTTCTAAGCAAGAAAACAGAGCCCAAGCGAACATTAGTATTTATCCATTTGCTTCTAAAATGAAGCACTCACTATGGCATACATTGGCCAATGGAAAGATGAAGTTTGAGAAGAAAGAACATTCTTTCTTTCTGCTATCCTAACAAATAATTATTGACATGTTGCAGTCAGAGCCAAGACAAATGATTAGATGAAATGAAAAGCTGAATTAATTGTATATCTTATAAGAGGGAAATTCACCTAGGAAATATTAGATTTCCAACAAATGGTTTCTCTTCAACTACCTCACCCATTTCTTAACCTCTTAAATCTGCAAAAGACTTGAGTAAACTGATCTTTCTACATGTACAGGGAGACCCCAAAACAACATCCCCAAAGAATGCCTCTGATGCATTCCAATACTGTGATCTGAGCTAATTTGTAATCACTAAAGAACATCAAAACATTTAACATGTATTTTACAGCATCAAGGAAATAAGAAACAAAGGCACATAATTAATCCCTTGGAAGCAATATGTCCATGAGGACCTAAAAATATTAAGGCAGTAGCTTGACCCCACTTCCTTGTCTAAACATAACCTCCTTCTCAGGTGTATTCTAGCACCTTAAAATTTCCAGCTGCCTAAGAGTTTACCTTTTGTCAGATGATGGAAGACTCTTAGGAGGTTCTATCCTGATCGCTGGGTCCCATTCTCCAGGTGGAAGGACAATGACTTCATCTAGGAACTCATCAATGCCAGCAATCAGGTCCTGCCTATCTTTTGCTTTGTAAGCAATGTCATGGAACACCTAAAGAATGGTAAGAGATGTGTTCATCCAACAATAGAGCTTTCTACATGCTTCACACCATATCTAGCCTGAAGAATGCTATCCAAAATTCACCATGATATTACTATAACCATGCTCTCCTATTTTGTATTATTCAGCCATTTCCAAAATATTTAAGTTTTTCAGATTATAACCTTAAAGAATATATGTAGAAGCCTGAGTAAATGGCTATTTTTAAGTGTTTCTTTTTTTATCAATACTGTAAAATTACATGCCTTTCAGCTCCCCTTGGTAAAGTACTGTTACTGATACAGTTGCTATGGAAGCCAGATGAAAATAGTTCGGAGAAATATACTGAAAAGTCATTCCCTGAAATAAAAACTACTGGGACAAACAACTGCTGATAATTCAAGGAGAAATTTAAAGTGAATGTAAAGATCAGGTTGAGAATCAAACACTGCCGTTGTCAAGCACAAAAATAATGTGACCCATTTTAAAAAGAAAACTTAGTTATACTGTCAGAACACAAAGTCAATGTATTTAAACAAGTCCATTTTTTGGCAAGGTAATATCTAAATCACCAAGGATTCAAAAGATTCATGCCTTTTATATGAATTTCCAAAGAAAGGATTTCCAAAAGGTACACAAGCCTTTTTGTCAACCATTCCATTCTTCTAACCAAACTGATGATCTGAAAGTTCTTCACACATAACCAAGATTTTCATGCTTGAATCTGAACTGGGTCAAATTCTTTAGTCTCAAGAAAAGAAGATGGTCACCCTGTTCAATCACCTTCCCTATTCTTAAAGATTTCTGCTAAATCACTTCTCCTGATAAAGAATTTTCTAAAGTTGTCAATCAAATAGCATTTAATGGTCTTTGGGTTGTGGGGTAGAGAGGAGGGCAATAAAAATGCAGACACTGCTACCCTCAATCTCATTTTCTTTTGCCATCTCCATCACTGTGGCTGGAGAGTCAGAGAGTCACCTTTCCAGCCAACCCTGCAGATAGAGAGCAACAGTTACAACCAATGAGACATGAGAATGAGGCTGTTTGGGTAAGCCTGCAAAAAGGGGCAGATGCAGCTCACATTACCCCCATCACTGTTTCCTACTTTAAATGTAGTGAGGTGATAAGCTGAGTGCAGGCAGACACTGTAGAGTTACAATTTTGATAGGAGGGAAAAAAATGCCATCTTAAGACCATGAAGTAAGTGTGCAGCTATCAATTAGCAAACAGTTAAGCTAAACCAACCCCAGCTACTATCTACCTCCTAACTTTGTTATATAAGAAAATAATCTGCAGATTGTTTAAACTACTATAAGCCCATCATTTGCAGCCTAAAGCATTCCTAATTGACACATCTCCAAATGAATAACTTAAAAAAGAAACTATAAACACACAAAAATAAATTAACTCATTGTGAGGAGGGAAATATACATCCCCTTAATAGGGGGAGAAAAAGAACCAGCATTGCTATACTTTAATGCTCTCAGACCCAATAGAAATCACCTGAGCAATCACCACACAGGAGCAGAAATTACTGATCTTATATTCTAACAGTGTTTCTTTTACCACAAGTCTGGTTTGGTTTTGTCATATCTAAAATGCATGTAGCAACATTCAAGCTGTTGTGAGAGTAATGAAACCATAACCGAAAAGTACTAGATACTCTACAGTAGCAGTTGCTAATGTATTTCAGGTGTGCAACTTGCCTTCCACAAAATAAGAAAACCACAAAACATGTACTTTCTGATACCTAAGAAAAATGCATTATCCATTTTATTACAGATTATTTTATAAAACACATAATTTTGGAAAAATATAGAATATGAATAGTTAAATTCCCAGAATTAACATATTAAATACTTTAAGCGCTAAAGTTGAGACAAAGTTGAAAATATGTAATAATCAGATCAGGGGAACTGCATATTTATCACCTCAGACATTTATCTTTTATTCCTCTTGGGAACATTCAAAATCCTCTTTACTAACTGTTTTGAAATACACAATTGTTATTAGCTATGGTTACCCTACTGTGCCTCAGACATTCCAAATTGTATAGAATTGTATTGAAATATCACAGTATAACTCATATAGAGGCACAATTATGGGTCTATTAAAAAATTTTTAAAAAAGAATTGAAAATGTTTTTAAAAAGAAAGGAAAATATTTTATTCCAACATAGTTTATAATCCAGTACAAAAACAAAGTACATGATTTGCTTTTTTGAAAACTAATGCATAGGGAATATCAGTGCATTTACCACAAATGATTGTACTTCATGCTATGAAGATCTTAGTAACCCCATAATTCAAACTGAATAAATTGTCACAGATGAGTCACAGTATGAAAACAACACAAGTAGGTCATTCAAAGAAACCTATCTTCCCAATTCCCTACCTCATCAGACATCAGGGTGGCAATGGCTCTGCCAATCTCATGGTAGGACTTGGCTTTGCCCTTAGGACCTAAGAGAATGAACAAGAACCTAAAGGAAAAGGAAAGAAGCACATGCTGTTACACACATTTCATCAATATACATGAGACTAAGAAATGTTTATCTTAGTTCATATTTACAAAAGGGTTAGATCTTTAAACGAAGGACTAGACTTGGTGATATGGAAAATACTCTTTCACACTATGTGAAACACAAATCACTGTTCAGTTTATTTGAAGGCAAAGAAAAGTTTACCATGAAAACTTGAGAAGCTTTTTCTCTGAGCAGGAAGGTTCAATTTATATTCTTTATGAGACAGTCAATGTTTCTGTTTTAAGTTTTGCTCTTTTTCCATCTCTACTGTCTTTTAGAATCTTTGAAGCAAATCCATTAAGTCCAATAACTAGACAGACTTAGTACACCTTTAGACTTCTCTGACTTTTCCAAAAACCAAAACCAAATTTCTATAAGTAAGCCATATACTGACAGTCAATGTAAAATAAAATGAAATATGAGGGAAATTCAAAATAAATTATCATTCA
This sequence comes from Marmota flaviventris, assembly GCF_047511675.1. Lineage (NCBI taxonomy): Eukaryota > Metazoa > Chordata > Mammalia > Rodentia > Sciuridae > Marmota > Marmota flaviventris. The sequence goes on along the minus strand of NC_092504.1, from coordinate 56,262,075 downwards.
CAGACTTAATTTTTATGGGTGTTCCCATTTTCTTTCTAACTTGTTTTCTTGATACTGTACAAAGCACTGCTTCAGAGAAAATAGGTCCTGAAACATGTAGTAATGAGCTCATTCCCATTTTTCATATTGGAAGGAATCCCTCACTGATAACAAGGACAAAGATGTATGTCTCCACTGGAGAGGAGGGAACCTGATAAATAAATAAGGAAAAAAAACCACAAAAGGTAATACTAGATAAATCTTAGCCTTGATATTGATCATGTCTTACCTAACAGGGCGATAATGAGGACAATCAAAATGATGGCATTATGTGGTTAGACAGCTTTTAAAGTCCTGCAAAGCAGGATTTCACATTCATCACTTTCTGTTAATTTCCATGCAACCCTTGCTAAAAGGACAGGTATTCTATTCCTGTGTGATGGCAAGGAAACTGGGGCTGAAGGAGGTGATACATGAGCCCAAGGTCTGTGCTTAGTAAATGTCTGGGGCAAGGGATGTAGTTCAGAGGGAGAAGACATACTCAGCATGCATGATTCTCTGGGTTCAATTCCCAGCATCAAAAAACAAAACAAAATTAAACAAAAGCAAAGCAAAATAAAGTGTACATATAGCTCTTCTTGCATCCTATTCTTTTTACCACATAATTATGTTATTACCACCAACCCTATTGGCATACGAGAGTTGTGAAACACAAAAACTATCCACAATAACTTCCACAGGTTGCTCCTGGGAAAGAATTTGTGGATGCTTAGCTTGGGACAAGAAAGGCAAGATTTTAAGGTACCAGGGATGGCTTTGTACATTACTTTGCCAAATTCTATTTATTACTAATATACTTGTATACCCCCCTTTAAATAAAAAAGGATCAACAGCAAGTACTCTATAAAATGTTAGGGCTTGTTCCAAAATGCCCCTGGATATATAATTACTTTATTTCATTATAAAAGTCAATTCAAAGGAGATAGGGGGAAAAAAAACAGGAATTAAGAGTGTAAAAAAAGGGGGTGGTAATCTGAAAGTTTGAATACCCAGATTTTATACTAGAATAACAATAAAACCATTCAGTACTTATTTGCTTGAAAACCAGTTCTGCAGTGGAGTGGAACACTCACTTTCAAGTCTGATCACAGTGAATGAAAAAGCAAAGCAATCAGCAGCTTGAAAGTCTGTTTGGCATGAAAGAAGCCACTGTCAGGACTGAACTTTAGACCTCTAACCCTGAAGTTCAATTGATGCTAGAATTTTTCTTCCTTTGACGCTGTCCACTTCATAATTATGTACCACCATATACAGCATTATAAAGTGCTACTCGATGGCAGTAAAGTGTTGCTTTCTAAAGGGACTAATCCCTGGTTTGAATGCAACACTTGAAAAAAAAATTTTGCCAGTAAAACAAAATACAAATACCACTGAGAAATGCTAGTACTGGTTACATTTTTCCAATTCAATTTGCCTATCTACAAATGGCCAGCTGTCAAGTAAGACAATAGTGTGTTAGGTAAAATGGGCAGGTGCAGTGTCACAAGAGAAAACTACCTTGTTGGGTCCTTTACTTAGGACATTTTTTAAAATAATGGATTTATTTTGCCTGCCATTTTTTATTATCTCAGTGTATCTAAATATTAACTTTTCAGGAAAGCATAATGCCCAAAACCTTTCCAGAACCACTCTATGGCCCTTCCTACCACACCCATAAGGAGTGAAGCTTACAAATACACATTATCCTATCAATCTGTATCAACTGACACAAGTTAATTTTCAGGTTGACTAGATGGAAAAAAAAAAAACCTACTGTCTTGTTAGTGAGAAAAAACACTTAGTCACTAATAGTCCTCAAACATAAACATAAACTTTGGCCAAGGATGGGTGACTACTCTCTGAACTAATAGAGTCATGAAGCCTCTGTATAAAAACCCAGGAGATGAGAAACATATATTTTCCATACAATTTTACTCTTTGGTCTCCACAAAATATATCAAAGAATGAATGGAAACAGTAGATCAACAGTGTCTATGATGGATACTATAGCATGACCTACATATAAGGGTATTATTCCTAGGTAATTATAATTTTGTTTTTTAAAAAAAGATATTTCTTCACTAATGAACTATCATCAAGTGCCAAACAGAAACAATATGGCAACATTGTTTACCTAACTCCAGTCAGGAACAATTCAGTAAATGCACCCTCCTAAAATGATATAGAGAGGGATTCAGCCAGAGGAAGAAGTTGTGCTCCACTTGTGTACACTGTGTCAAAATACATTCTACTGTCATGTATAACAAATTAAAATATACAAAATTAATTTTTAAAAAGTGATATACAGAGGGAATCTGAGCATGCAAAAGCAGTAGGGAACATCATGTCAAGTGAATAATTTCATTTGTAGGAATAGGGACCCTTAAGCAGCCTTTAATCTAGACTGTATTATGGACACGAAGCCAAGAGTTCTGAGGGAACTAACTCAGAGCAACCCAGCCAGTCAATGTTCCCTCTGCCTGAAACATGTCCTCTCCCCCTTTAACCCTCAAAGAAGCAAAAGCTGTTACAACTTTTATGATTGAAGTACATCCTGCCAAGCTCAGCTTTTATAATGTACTGAAAACTCTTTTCATGATCAAAACTGTTTTTTGTCAATGGACAGATGTTATTTTTAACCAGAAGCTTTTTTCTTTATTAACAAATTAGAGTAAACATCACATTTGTGTGGCTGGAAGGACACAGTCCATGTTGACAGCTCAGAGAAAAGAAATTAATTTATGTCACTGAGTTTCTTTTATGCACTCATCACTAGCAACAAGTCAGAGTTAGAATGCTTAATGGTGTCTAGTTGTCTTAAGAATGTTCATGAGGCTCTTTTCTACTTTTGTGAGCTTTTTCAAGTAACTAATTATGCCTGGGGAGGATGCCTCTAGCATTCTGCACAACAAAAAGAAGTACCAGATGATCCATGTCTGGAACCAATGGCCTATACTCACATTCACAAAATAATTATAGGCAGAAACAGAGCATAATATCAGAAAAGGAGCCAGCTTTCCTAAATCACTTAATCTTTTCAGAAAGGATGTACATCCCCCTCCTGATACAGCACAGCTATTTCCAGAATAAACTCGGCATGTACCAATCCTTTACTCCCTTCTCTCAAAATCAAATAACACATTATTCATATTTAGAAACTTTGGAAAATGTGGCTAAACTGTAGCTTCCACAATAGATTCATGAGGACCATAAACCCACCATAACCAACCACATTATGTGCAGTTCAGAAGCTAGCAATTCGACCGACGGACAAGACAGAACTGAATTAGCAAGACTTCTACCCCAGCCCCTCTAATAGTTTTTGTATAAACAGTTTTAAACACTAAGAACAAACTCTTTCTCTTAGGCAAGTAATTATTTATAATACACATATATATTAATATAGCCATGCTAAAAGGGCAAACCTTCTAACATTTTAGAGAACTAAAAGCTTACTGAATAACCATTTACCCTAAATGCGCAGAGATCAGAAAAAGATAAGTTAGGGCTGGGGTTGTGGCTCTGTGGCAGAGCACCTGCCTCATACACGTGAGGTACTGGGTTCAATTCTCGATACCACATAAAAATAAATAGACAAAATAAAGATACTATGTCCATTATAACTAAAAAATATATTTTTAAAAAAGGATAAATTGACCTAAGGCTTATCATTTTTCATGGGAGGTTCCTAAAACTTTCTATTCTATCCCACTCTAGGTATCTCTAGGGATACCTAGTCTCTAAAATTTGGCCAGAGTTCTGTTTCTAGTGCTGACAGTGGATCTTCCCTTTGCCTGCACCCCTTAAATATAAAATGGTCATAACAACATTTATTTCATATATAACTCATAAATATGAGTGAGAGGTTGCCTCTGTGAACAGATAAAAGATGACAGCAAAGTGCCTATAAAATAAGTCACAGAGTAAGTAGAGAAACTTGTGAATTCTACACAAGGAAGGGGAGTTGCTAGGGCCATACTTCTGTAAAGGTGCATAGTAGTAAGATTATAAGGAATAGTAGTAATAATAATAATTGTATAATTTTCCTCCACCTTTAAAAAAAATGACCACAAAAAACACATGCACCAAAACAGGTCTTTCAAGTCTTCCTGCGATAGAACAGCACATTCACATTAAAGCACATCATGGAATGCAGACACAGTCCTCCACAATGACTGCCACATTTCTTGTGGGATTTCCTTGATTGGATTTCACAGGATGAAGCCATTGTAAATGGCCTCACATTACTCACATCCAAAAAAGCTAATGAGACTCCCCACTCAGTGATTAGAGCTTGCATTGGTTTGGAGGATAGCAAATGGATAAAACAGTTTCCTGGAAAATGTTAACATGCAAGGATATATTATTCAGATTATTGCCCTGAAATAGTTTTATGATATTATTGAATTACATTCCCTTGAATTGCTTGGCTTCTCTTGTTATTTCAAATGATGCTGTATTTCACTTCTAGACTAATACTTCCTCCCTCCAGTACAAAAGAAAAAAAGAATGAGCCAGACAGGAGCAGATGATAAGAGGGATACAAAAATTGTCATGATTTGCTACTCAATGCACGCATATTACTGTTAAATAAAAAGCCTTTTAACTTTTTTTTATTTGTAGCTTCTAAAGAAAATAGTAATAAAAATAAAAAGGGAAGAGCAGTTTTCTTTAACACTTCTTGGCATGTGTTTTTTTTTTTCTTTCAAGTCCCAGTAAAGTTAGTCCAAAGAGACATAAATAAAGCCATTGGGGCACCAATCTGGACTTCAGCCATGGTCTGAGTCAGCAGTTTGCCAGATGATTGCTCAGATAGAACTGCAAAGCTCTGCTGGAATGTTTTAAAGCAAAAAGCTAAGTTACAGAAAACAAATCACAATAATCCCAGTAATCGAATAAACTGATCATCTCCTTTCCCCTGTTATTTGTCCATATTATTTGTCCAATGACTGCCTGTGTATTATTCCTATTTGAAGTGTCTTTAAGGAATTCAAAACTGAGGGAAAAAAAACTTATATAATAAGGAAGAATGTCTTGAATTGAGAAGCCTTAAGGAAATTTTCTCCTAATATTCCTCCTAACTTGGCTCAAAATAAATCTTGGCCTCTTGTCACTGTTGGTTAATCATGCTCACACCACCTGCGTTCCTTGAGGAGGATTCATAGCCCTTCCTTCCTGTTCACATGGGGAAAACTAGAGGAGAGCAAAGGTCACCTCTTCTTGTGCTGGAATCCACAGAAAGCACCCCTCAATTCTTTCATATGATAATTTCCTGATGTCAACCTAAAGATACAAGCTTCTCTTTAAACTCTTCCTCAGCATTAGTTTAGTGAAGCATTAACTTCTACTCAACTAATTGTACTTTGTAAATCAAGCTACCTAACTTTATTGAGCTCAGCTTCAGAGGGAGCTGAAGAGGATGACTTGTGAGGTGCTGTGCAGTGTGATGATTTAACATGATTTAACAACAGTGGCACCCTTCTTTTAAAGCAAAATTTCATGTGGCATAATGTATGTCACTGTAAAATGTACAAATTTGGGAATAAAACCAAAAGAATTTTACAAATCTGTACATATACCTATATTTATGTGTACATGTGTGTATATATATAAACTCACTACCAATTTTCTGATGACGTAGAACAAATGAAAGCAACTATGACCATTTACTGATTATATAACTTTGTACACGTTGAATTCTTAAGACTTAGTTTCTGCATATGTAAAATCTGAACACTATAGTTTGTATGTTAAAAGATTATTGGAAAGATTGAGTAGAATAATCCATAAGAAGAAAGTAGTCCTCCACCCAAAATATTATTATAATTGCTGTTGTCATAACTATACAAGTGCCTAGTCATTTGATAGCATAAAAGTGAGACTTAGCCATTATTTCAAATTAAACCTCTTGAATGTACTGGATATATCCTCATTCTGATCCTCTAGCCTGGGAGGGAGCCCATTTCCCTATAAGCACATCGCAGACCCTAGCAGGTGGGAGAGAGCAGCCTACCTTGTGGGCACAGGGACCTCAGTGAGGGCACCCAGCATGACAGCCTGCTGTAGTCGAACAAAGGCAACAAAAGGAGTATCCAAGAAGTCAACCTCCCCAACGAGCACATTGGAAGCTTCTGCATCACGTGGCAGTTTTTTCATGAACTTATTCTTCAGCTGCATGGGAAGAACCAAACAAAAACCATTTTATTTCCAAAAAAGGGAAACAAGAAGAGATACTATACGCATCACTCACAGGATGTCCCTTTATGGGGTCTTCATGCAACAGTCCCTAAACAGCCACTTTCACGTTGTATTTAACCATTCTATTAAAATAAACACTTAGCTGTACCTTGATTTAAAACATGATGAAGGTATAATAACATGGTTTATATATAAAACAATGCGTAGTATCCATTCATTTCTTTAGTCATTCACTCATGAAAACTTATGAGCAAAGCAATACTCTAAGTCTGAGGGATACAGGGAGGGACAGGCTAACGACGAGCTCTGCTTAGGTTCACCTTGCCACAGGAGGAAATAACACATGATTTAAAGTAGTGATAAGTACTGAGAAGGAAAAATGAAACAGATAAGAGGGTACTATTTTTAAACAGGTACTATTTTAAACAAGATGGTCAGGGAAGACCTCTGAAGAAATATATATATATATATATATATATATATATATATATATATATATATATATATTTTACACTGGCACCCAGGGTACAAGCCATGCACGGACCTGAATGAAGAGCATTCTTAGCAAAGAGAATGGCAAGGGCAAAGCCTCTGGAACATGAAGGAGGTTTGCAGAGTAGTAAGAAGTCAGATGTGGTGGGAGCTAAAGGAGGAAAGTGGCAGAAATAGCCACAGATGAAGCTGGATGGGTAAAGGGGACCAGCCTGTAAAGACCTTGAAGGCCAAGGTAAGGAGGTTTAGAAGTTTCATGTGGGAGATGCTTACGAAGAGCCCCAGTTAAAAGGTGGAGCCAGAAGACATAAATTTGATAGACATCACCAGGTCAACAGTATTCAAGGCCACTGGACAGGTGACATAGCCCTGAGTGTAAGTATAGAGAGAAAAGGGGTAAGATCTCTACTCTGGGGCCACTCTACCTTTCATAGGAATAAAAGGAGGCATCGGCAGAGGACATTGAAAAGAAGCAAAAATAAAGAGAGGAAAATCAGACTTTACTCATAGCCAGGTGACACAAGGGCTCAATAAGGAAAGTGTATCAGCTGAGTCCTAGGCTGCCTAAAGCCCAAATAAGATGAGAACTATGAAAGGACCAGTGAGTCTGGCAAGATGGTAGTGCTGGTGAATCTTGACAAGAGCTGTTACCATGGACACCCAAGTGCCACATGAACAATGACAAGTAAAGAAGGAGAAACAGGGAGTAGAGGTAATTATTTTGAGAAATACAGCTACCAAGAAAAGATGAAAAGTGGAGAGGGAAGTGAAGAAGGCATAACACTGGGGATTTGTTTTAATAGAGATGTGACAGCATTTTGGAATGTGAATAGAATGATCTAGTAGAGACAGATTAATGCTGCAAGAAGGATAGGGAATAATTAGAAAAGCAGCTCAAGCAACCTGGATCTATTGTGAAGGGATGATATCCACATCCCAGGTAGCAGTGCCCGTTTTAGAGAGGAAAAGAGCTTATCGATCCTACCAGGGAAGGCAGACTCTCTGGGTTCAAAGGTGGGTGATTTGGGAGAGTTGGTGGAGTGGCAATGAGGGCTTCTGAGGACTCATATTTTTGCAATGAAATACAAGTGAGCTGATGGTGAGGAGGAGGGAGGCATGTGGGGGTTGAGGAGAGAAGAGAAGGTGTAAAGCGGTTTTCTTGGAGAGTGAAGGCTGCTTAACACAGTCACGTTGAAAGCTTATCTGATAGGCATCATCTCTTCCACAAAATTCAAAGAAAATAACTCAAAATTGCAGGAGGGAAAAAGGATAAGAATTTTGCAAGACCATACAAAAGACACAGACTTCTCATACTTACTTATCGTCCAATGTAAATGCCCCACTCCTCAAGTCAAAAGTACCAGTGAATTTAGTATTTTGTGCCATGGATTATTGCTGGGATGGAAAGTGGCACACATGATCCAATTTTGCCCATTAGTACAAAGTTTATACCAACATTTTATTTTCAACGACCATTTAAGAGTTTTTAATTAGGGGAAATTAATGACATGAAAAGTTACTCTGAGGACTCCATCACCCTCAGGAGCATTTTTATAGGATTTTGTTTTTAACTTGGTACTTCATGCAAGAACAAAGCTATCAGACAAAAAGCAAGAAAGGACTAAGAATTTGGTGGAAACCAATCAATTCACTAGCCAATAAATAAAGACAAGTTATATATTCGTAGAGGTTAGGAATATAACTACTCCTAAGTAGTATGGAATTTTCCAAAATTTTTACCATTAATCCTCCAAGAAATGCTAATATTAAAAATCGTCTTTACATTTTACAGATATAAAAACACTAGCCAAGAGAGTGGTCTAAAATCATGAAGTTGCCAAAATTGTTATTATCACCCTAAGGAAATTACAATAATGAACTGTTCTCCAGAACACTAAGTAGAGTGTGGAGTTCAGCCAGGTGGACAAACAGATGCAAAATAACAATCCTCAAACTCTCTCCAGAGAGTGCTTGCTCTCATTTACCAATACAGAAAACAAAGCTGTGCATTATTCTGGTTTTACCTCCCATTCTCTTCAGCAAACTCCTTGCTCCTGGTTAGGCAGGTGATCCAACCATAATTCCTTCCATCTTATATACATAGATTCTCACACTCATTACAAGAAAAAAAAAAAAAAGTCCTTTCCCTATTTCTACCTTTTCTAAACATTCTTCAGAGTTCAGCACAAGACTTTCTTCCCATTTCATCCTACTTCCTTGGGAACTTTCAGAATTACTCATTTCTGAATCACACTTCGGCAAGGTATTAAGTTCCCCTCCCCCAGTTTCATGAGGGTAAAAACAGTTTATTCAGAATAAATTGAATAGTTTTCAACATGATGAGGAATAACCTCTAATGAAAGAAAGATTTTTTTTTTAACCCATATAAATGCCAGTTCTTTGAATGGATCTTTCCCCCATACACAAGCTCCCTGGGTGATCTCAAAAGTCTGAGGAAGTCGGAGGACTTATCAAACTTACATCTTTAGCCAATACTTTTTCTTTAAGCTCCAGGCCTATATATAATAGCTCCACCTCGATTTCTAATACACATTTCAAACTTCATTTCATCCAAAACAAGCCCTTTAAAACCAGTTTTTCAGCAGTCTCCCCTGCCTTGTATGGCAACTCTACTCTTCCATTGCTCAAGGCAAAAACCTTGCTGTCATCTTCAACTCTTCCTTCTCTGGTACCCCACACCTATTCCATCAGCAAACCTGTTGGATCTACATTCCAAATGCACCCATAATCCGACTTTTTCAACACCTTCATGGCTACCACCCTCGTTCATGTCCAGGACATTCTCTGAAGTATGGCCCTGGCTTCCTGACTATATAGCCTGCTCCTGCCCTCCCTGCTGTATTCACCAAAGCAGCCACAGCAGAAAAATCAGGAGTCAGACCCCATTACTTCTCTGCTCAAAACTCCAGCTGGTTGCTATTTCCCTAAGTGAAGCCAAGCTCTTTACAACAACCCCAAATCCCAGCATTATCTAGCTGCCAACTGCTCCCTGAACTTATTTCCTACCACTCTCTCCTGGTCTTCCCTGTGGCCACCCCTGGTCCCATGTTCTCCCTCAGACAGGTTCACCTCAGGTCCTTTACACCTGCTGTTTGCTCTGCAGGCAATGTCTGCAAAGCCTCCTCCCTCACTTCCTTTGCTCTTTAATTAAAAGTTGCTTTCTTATCAGAGAGGCTTTCCCTAGCCACCCTAGTTAAAATTTCAACTCCCTTCTCTTCACAGACACTTCTAACTCCTCTGTTCCACTTTATTTTTTCGTCCCTGTATTGGTCACTATCAAACATATCATATAAACTTTTTAATAAACTTTTTTTAATCTACATCCCCATTAGAATATAAGTTCACCAGAGGTAGACATAACCACCTAATTTGTTCAGTGCAATGTTCCTAGTGCCTACAAGAGTACCTGAAGAGAAAGGTTCAACAAATAGTTGTTGAAGGAATGGGGGTTATTATTTCTGCTCTTCCCAATAAGCTTTCCTAACTCTCCTCTTCAAGCAGTCAGTTCTGCACATCTACCCTCTCCCCTCCCAGGCCACACAGGTGAGCAAAAAGCCTAGATATGGCCATTCTTGATAAACTCCTCCCCTGACAAGAGTGATTGGTCAAAAGGATGGATGCATGACCTGTGCAAAGACCAAATCCTTTAGAAGAACTGGTACTTATGTGGGTTAAAATATATATATATATGTCTTTCATCAGAGGTTATTCCCCACTATGTTGAAAAGCCATGTGTCAAGACTGCCCACACTAGGACAGAACGAGGTAAGTACCCAACAAAAGCAAAAGAGAAGGGTTGGGGTTGTGGCTCAGCAGTAGCGCCCTCACCTAGCACATACATGAGGCCCTGGGTTCGATCCTCAGCACCACATAAAAATAAATAAATAAAATAATAAAGATTTAAAAAAAAAAAAAAGAAAATGAATGGAAAGACTAATGAGTCTTCAGTCCCGGTCTCTGACATCCTGAAGCTTCTCTAGGAATCCTTTCTACTGACATAAATCACTAAATCCTTTGGGGCTTAAATTAATTTGAAATGTATTTTTATCCACTGCAGAGCCCAGGTACAAAAGTGTACTTTTCAAATGGATTTGAGGAACACCGGGTTAAATAAAATAAGTTTCCATATTATAGACTTTCTCAGAGCCTTTAATATGCCTTTATGCCTATAGATGCTTTATCTCCCTCTGAGAGACCAGGCACATTATGGTAGGAAATCAGATTAGAAAATGCTGCTTTGTATAGAAATTTTCTCATCTTTCATCTAATCCCCTATTCTATTTTATTCTCTTCAAAATATGTGGGTGCCTACTATAATTCACGGTCTGGTTGTAGTCATTGTAAAGAAAAGACAGATCTGCTCTCCTGAAATTTACAGAAGAAACAAACCCCATGAAAGGTACATTGTTTGATGGGAGGTCACAGAAACAGCAATTGCACCCAGTAACAGAGCTTAAGGAAGGTTCTTCTCAGAGTCAAAGTTAACGAAATCTCTCCCATAATTTTGGCTCTTCAAACACTGATTCATATGCCTTTTTTAAGGAAGCCAATACTCTCTGATAAAGGAAAAAGTAATGACAGAAATATGAAAAGTAATTCTGGGCTTACACAATAAAGTATGAACAATAATAAAATAATAAAGATTAAACAAAAAGGTAAAGAATAAACTTAGGAATTACAAAGAGCAATAAAAGGTAATGAAAACAAAAACAGAACCTAAGGCTTTCAAATTGGGTTGAAAATCACCCAATAAAATCATCTGGACTGAATTCCAAAGATAAAGTTTGACATTCCTTTCTTATAGATCATTAGTTGTTTCTCCAAGGGATACCCAGCCTGGATTTTAGGCAGGGTCAACTTTAAGAACACACACAAGGAAGAAAAATTTCTTTAGCCAACCTTGATTTCAGAAAAATGGATTTCAAATGGCTGCCTTGTGGAGCTATAATCATTAAAAGATATTTTGGCTAGCACAACAATTTTGTGACCTTTCTTGTCTTTGCCAGGTTTTAACATGAGCTCTGTAAATACAGATGTGCATTTTTTAAAAATTCTTTTTATACTATATTTTTTCTTCTACAGTAAGCTCTTGCCCTTTGCCATGAACGTTTTACTCCTATAATTTCTTACCCTTCTTTACTTTCTGAATAGTTTTCTATAAACCAGTGATCACAACATTACTATACCAAGAAACTAGAAATTTTGAATGGATAAAGCAGAATAAATGGACTGATTGTTAAAAAGGTAGATTACTTGGGATGACAGTTCTGTTTGATGATGAAAAAGTGACATGCACCATATATAGTTCATTGAAAAAGTCAATCTTCCACTCTCCACTTACGTCTTAGGTTCTCTTGTCCTCCTCTATGAAAGCAGTTTGCATATTTTAAGGTTTCACATAAGGGATCCATCACACTTCAACTGGCTGTTCTAACCGTTTGATTAACAGTATGTCCCACTAGCTTCTTTGCTATTAACCTCAGAACTACAGCATTGTAGATCCAAGCTGTCCCATTCCTCAGACACTAGGCAGGTATTTAAACCCTACCTCCTTTTCTCTGTCATTATCTGCCACATTAAAATAATTGCATCTAGCAACTCCTAAGAGAAAACATAGAGTCAACACTCCAGCATATGGGCACAGGCAACAACTTTCTCAGTAGCCCTGAAACTCAGAAATAATGCCAATCGTGAATGAACAAATGGATGGCAACAAGTTAAAAAGCTTCTACACAGCAAATGAAACATTAAGAATGTGAAGAAAGAATCTACAGAATGGAAGTAAATCCTTTCTACTCTTCTGACAGAGGATTAATATCTAATATAAAGAATTAATGGCTGGGGTTGTGGCTCAGTGGCTGAATGCTCGCCTAGCACATGCAAGGACCTGGGTTCGATCCTCAGCACCACATAAAAATAAATAAATAAAATAAAAGTATTGTGTCCAAGTACAACTAAAAAATATTTTTAAAAAGAATTTTTAAAAAACTTAACACCAAAAAAGAAAATAACTCAATTAATAAATAAGCAAATGAATTAAACAGACACTTCTCAAAAGAAACACAAATGAATATATGAAAAATATTCACAAACGAATATATGAAAAATGTCTACCATCATTAACAATTAAGGAAATGAAAATCAAAACTACACTAAGATTTCATCTCACATCAATCAGAATGACAGCCATCAAGAGTACAAGCAAGGGGCTGGGGATGTGGCTCAAGCGGTAACACGCTCACCTGGCATGAGCGGGGCACTGGGTTCGATCCTCAGCACCACATAAAAATAAAATAAAGATGTTGTGTCCACCGAAAACTGAAAAATAAATATTAAAAACTCTCTCTCTCTCTCTCTCTCTCTCTCTCTCTCTCTATCTATTTTTAAAAAAAGAGTACAAACAATAATAAGTGATGGAGAGAATGTAGAAAAAAGGACCACTATTACACTGTTGGTGGGACTGTAAGTTAGTACAACCACTATGGAAATCAGTATGGAGTTTCCTCAAAAGGTTAGGCATGGAACCACCATATGGCCCAGTTATACCACCCTTTGTATTTATCCTTAAGAATTAAAGTCGTACTATAGTGATACATGCATACCCATGTTTATAGCAGCACAATTCACATAGCCAAATTATGGAACCAGTCTAGGTGTTCCCCAGTGGATGAATGGATAAAGAAAATGTGGTATAGATACACGATGGAGTTTTATTCAACCACACACACATAAAAAATGAAATTATGTTATTTTCAGGAAAATGGATGGAATTTGAGACCATTATGTTAACAAAATAAGCCAAACCTAAAAAGTCAAGGGTTTGGTTTCTCTCATATGGGAAGCTAGAAAGGAAAAAAGAAAAGAAAGGTGAGAGGGCAAGAATATCATGGATATCAAAGGGAGATCAGTAGAGGAAAAGGACCAAGGGATGAGATGGGAAGGTACAGGGAAAGTGCTGGGGAGTGATATTGGCCAAATTATACTTTTATATATGTGCATGTACAAATATGTAACAACAAATACCATCATTGTGTACAACCATAATGCACCAATAAAAATATGGTAAGAAAAAATTCCATTTATAATAAAGCATTAGTACTTCTGGTTTGTACATTGAGTTTGACTTGTTAGAATATGATCCTATTCAATGCCCTTATTATAAGTGATATTTAAAAATAATTTCAATTTGAATGTATTTTCTCATGCTTTATAAAGCTCACACCTATTGATACTCCACTCTATACATTCTTGTTTTCTCTCCATGAGAATAATTTTCATCTTCTAATTTATCTACTCAGTCTCAGTGCACCCTGCTCATGACCACAGGCTAACATCCACCTGTTTTCCTGGGCAAAGAGATTATTCTTGGAGTTCTTATTGATGTTCTTGCCTTTCTTCTTTTCTTCTTTTTAGTTTATTTTCTCTTCTCCCTTTGGGAATTGCCAGGTCATATACTTTCTCAAACAAAATCATCTGGCAAGCTAAAAGTCATTATAGGTGACCCTAGTACCATGTCCTCCAACAATAGGAGATATCTGTGTTAATAATAAAGAAAAGGGGGACACCATGCCTACTAGCTCACTCATGACAGCTTCAATTTACCCTATTGTCCTGCCAACATCATTAGTACCCCCTCTTTGATTCTCAGAAGTGTCTTGGTTATATAGATAGCCTACATCATAATCTCATTGAGATCAGCTCTTCAGCAGAGCCCAAAATATAGCATTAGAGGAAAATCACATTCTGTAAAAATTTAACATTCAAAAAACATAATCAAACAGACTTTAAATTATTTATGCTCTCTCTTGAGTATGCATTTATTCATTTATTCTACACACACTGCTATGATGTCCTCTCACCTTACTAGGTTTCTGCTTCTGTGCATTCTCTTTCTCTACAACTCAGGAAAAATACCCAATTTGATGAACTAAGAGTTTGACAAATTCAATGAGTTTTTTATCTACTGGGAGGGTTATAGTGCCTGAACACAAGAAGTAAGTTAACTGCTTTCTCTTGAAGCAAGACAATTGAATGGAAGAGAGGGGGTGTGGGGAGAGACCTGACATGATCATCCATGTAGCTGGTTAGGAGATTGAAAGGTCATTTCATATTTCTATATCATAATTTTTGCATCTGAACCTATCTGAATCTCAGGATTTAGATTCTGGATGGGTGGTTGTAGGCCTGGAGATGTACATTTGGTAAATTACAAAAAAACTGAAACCTAGCTTCTTTTCAGCTCAATTCCAGACTGAATATGTAGATGACCTACACCCAGCCTAAATATCAGACAAAAGAAAAAACAATATCTAAAGGAAGCTAACATCATTACAGCATCAAATTATCTCCACTTTACATATATTACATCTGACATTTAATCAGAAATTACCAGGCATACTAGTAGATAACAACAAAACCTGGAGCTCAAGAAAACAAAATAACTAATAGAAATCAGAAAAAAAACTTAAAGAAGAGCTACACATTGAAGTTACCAGACAGTCTTTGAAGTAACTTCATTTTTTAAAAATTGACTATAAAACATAAGATTTTAGTGGAATCTATTTAAAAAGTAAAATAGTCCACAATTATTGGATCAGGTTTTTAAAAATACATCTGAAATGCTAAAAAAATTTATTTTAGAGATTAAAATATGTATCCTTGAACTGTTAAAGTCAATATTACTCATAATCTGAAAATATGACGTATTAAGACTTATGGAATGCAACTAACCATGTGTGTTCAGTAAATTCATGGCCTTAACTGCAAACATTACAAAAGAAGAAAGACTAAAGTTCAATGATATAGGCTGGGGTTGTGGCTCAGAGGTAGAGCACTTGCCTACCACGCATGAGGCACTGGGTTTGATCCTCAGCACCACATAAAAATAAAAAAAGTTATGTGTCCACCTATAACCAAAAATTAAATATAAAAAAGTTCAATGATATAACTATACAACAAGAAGTATGAATAAAACAACAAACAAAACTCAAAGAAGACAGATGGAGAAATAACAAAAATAAAAGAAGAAATCAATGCAATAGAAAATAAACACTATTTCATAAACTGAGTGACAATTATACAGACGTTGTCTTGGTTCATTGGTGGTGCTATAACAAAACGTCTCTGAGCCTGAGTAATTTATAAAGAATAGAAACTTCTTTCACATAGTTCTGAATGTTGGGAAGCCCAAGATCAAGCCATGAGCATCTAGTGAAGGGCTGTGCTTAAATTTGGAACATTGAATCCTCTGGAAAGGAGGAACACTGTGTCTTTATGTGACAGAAGGTGGAAGGGCAAAAAGGGGCAAATTTCCTCCAACAAACCTTTTCATAAGTGTTGCTAATCCTATTCATGAGGGTAGAGTTCTTCCAAAAGCCATAGCCCCACTCTGTTGCATTAAAGTTTAAATTTCAATATGAATTTTGGAGGAGACCGCAACATTCAAACCACATCAGGTGCGTTCTCAGGGTGAAACAGCATTAAGTAAACTTATGATTTGTATTTATGCCATGTTTTACTTTAAAAAAAAACTACAATGAGTGTCTTAATAAATAACCACTTCACTGCAAATTTGGCACATTATGTGATATACCTTTGGCAGGGAACACTTGAAAAAAATAAAAGGCAGTGAGAAACTAAAACCATATTTCACAGCCCTAACTTAAAAACTTTAGTCAAGATTATAAGAAATAAAAGGTAAAATATCTAGTAAGAGACAAAGAAATGTGGAGCTACTCCTGGCTTATTTATAGTTTCTTCAACATGGACTGATTGGCCCTCTTCTCTTCAGTTCAAAGCACATGCATTACTGTGCATTACTGTGCCTCTGGGAGAAAGTTCCTGAAAGTTCTCACCAAACCTGGCCTAAGTCTTAGGTGATGGGGAAAAAAAAAAAGAGCCCTGACCTATTCATCCTTTCTCCTCTTACAACCCCTTATATCCACTACTGAATATAAATATAACCTAAACAAGTATACTTTTCTCAGGTTAAAATTAGACTTCAACAGGGCTGAGATGAAGAAGCAGGCCATCAAATGACACCTTGTGAAAACTAATCTTTGGAGCAATTTTGAAATAGATTTGACCTACTAAGAATTACATGTATCTATTTAAAGGACACCTACAATCCCAAACTCTGAGAATCTAGCATTATAATGGCTGAAGACCAGTGCATTTCCTCCAGTTGGCTTCTATGGTTATCTGAAGGTTAATCCTATCTCCCATTCACCCCTAATTCCAGCATCCCTCCTGTCCCATGACGAGGAAAGAAGAGGGCAGAGGATTTGATCTTATTCAATAGGCCTACACCAGCTCTGCCTCAGGTATTGGGACAATAGTTCTCATGAAAGCCATATTCCAGCCTTTCTTTGTACTAAAGAAGGAAGGCCCATGATTCAGTCTGGGCTTCAGATACAAACAGATGGCCTAGTAGAATCTGTTTTGCTTTTAGTCTCCTTATAGCTACCAAGATGAGGCAGAAGACTCTGCCTGGCTCACCAGGGTTCTGCTTTGGGGTTTGAAGACAAAGAAGCCTCAGCTCCTTAGCTTTGTTTCTTCAGGCACACATTTCCCTGATGGTCTTCTAGAGAGTCTCTTGTGCCAAGGACAGGGTTTGGGTGTTCCTGGATAGCCTGAACAAACACCATCTGAAACACACCCCAGCATTCCATTCCTAAATCTCACCTCTTTACTGTAAATTGCATGGTTACTCAACTAGGAAAGAGCAGACAAAGGGAAAAGATAAGAATCACAGTTCTCTTTGCTTAATAGGCACTGCCTTTTATTGGACCACATAAGAAAAATTATCTTAAAACTTTCCTGTTAAAATAAGGATATTCTTTATTTATCTCTTAAGCTAATTTGTAGGACAGGACTCTGTGTGTGTGTGTGTGTGTGTGTGTGTGTGTGTGTGTGATAGAGAAAACTATTGGAGTAATTACTAGAAACATTTTTTTGTTTTGTTGTTAATGAAAGCTTGGATTGCCCTTTAGTTTATCTTCCACCTGTGATTTAGAGGAATATTTCCAGTAGCTAAATTTTAAATACCATTGGCCCCATGTCTAAAAAGCCTAAAAGGAGCTTGATAGCCTCCAGAATCCAAAATTTTGACAATCACTCATAATGTTATTAGTACTTAACATTTATGATGTGGTCTGAGATTTCCAGAGCATATAAAATGTGAAAGAGTGCAAAGTCATTTAGACGAGGTGCCAAAAGGCTCTGTGGCTACATTTTTACTTTCTGAACACTTTTAAACTTCTGTTTTTGCATTAAAAAAAAATACAACTTCAAATGAAAACAGTCCCCTGAGGGTGAAAATTTGATTTTCTAATTTTTCTTTCTAAATTTAGACATTTCACCACCATTAATGCAAATGATTCTGCAAAGCAGCACATTTACAAATGGCTATTAAACTAAATATAACATTATGTACAATCCGTTGGTTATGATTTCCTAAACAGGAAGAAATTTCAAGTAATGACCTAGTTTAAAAAATTAATTTGTCAAAATCTGTCACATTTTATGTGTCATATTTTTCAAAAGTTTTTTCAAATACATTTTTTTAGTATTTTTAAATGGTATTTTGATTGAATTATTACAACCAGCTTGTGAAAATGTATTATTATGCTGTTTACTGATGAAGAAAAGTATAAGTGTCTTCACCAAATTCATACAGCTACATGGCTCGGCCAGGACTGGAATCCAGACTTTCCAGTGTTTAATGCTCCATTCACTTCCTTACACTGCAAAACCGTAATGTCTGATGAACAAATTTTACTACCTCAAGTTTAGAAACTCTTGTCCTGAAATCTCTGGGCTTTCATAGAGCAAACCAGAGTTAAGCATCAATACTAATTTAGGCTCTGTACAAATAGCCTTTAAAAATTATCATGGGCACATTTAAAAGTATTTGACTGCATAAAATACAATGGTTGAAAGAGAAAAGAAAACCCAAACACAGAGAACAGCACTTGAAAAGGGATGTTAAGTGTTTTAGTCAGGCTTTTCACTACTGTGATTAAAAGGCCTTACAACAACAATTTTAGAGGAAGAAAAGTTTAATTGGGGGCTCACAGTTTCAGAGATCTCAATCTATAGACAGCCAGCTCTATTCCTTGAGGCTCAAGGTGAGGCTGAACATCATGATAAAAGAGTGTGGCAGAGGGAAGCAGCTCACATGATAGTCAGGACACACTAAGAGAGAGACTAGACTCCACTTGCCAAATACAAAATATATACCCCCAAAGAATGCCCCTAATGACCCATCTCCACCAGCCACACCCTACCTGAATTCAGTTACCATTCAGTTAATCCCCATTAAATGGGATTAATTCACTGACTGGGTTATGAGAGCCACTCACCTTTGAATGTTCTTGCATTGTCTCACATATGAGCTTTTGGGGGATATCTCACATCCAAACCATAACATTAGGAAAAATAAGAACCTGCAGACTCTAGGTGCTAGCTGAATTAGGAAATTTTTTAAAAAGTTCTGGATCTTCATTGTGTCATGAACTCCACTGCATGTAAATACAGGTTATTTGCTCTATGCCTCAAGGAAGGAGACCAGAACTCTTCATTATTCTATCTGATGGGAAATTTTCTCTACCTGTTTGCCATGCCCTTCTCCCTAACCTGCCCCTTTGATGCTTAGATTCCAATTATGCCTCCATAATCCAACCAGGCCTTATGGGAAGGCCTGACCCTGACTTGCCCCACATTCCTTGACTTTCTCTAGCCTTTCAGGTGTGATTACACTTAGCACAATGCAGTCATTGATTGACTCCCCTGTGACTCTTACTAGACTACAAGTACTTTAAAGAGGGCTCTAAAGTATGCTATAAAAAGGAACCACACATTATTCAACTTTGTTTCCCTGATACCTTATAAAGTCACAGCCTTGCAGTAAGTGTTCAGTAAACATTTGTTTAACACATGAAACCCAGGTGGTCACACCTATGCTGTGGCATCATTACACCCTGCATAAGGACAAGTGGGGATCTGAGAGCTCTGTGAAAGGTGCTCCATTTGGCGGTAGTAAACTGCAGAAAGGCCCTGGGTAATAAGCAAAGGGTCTTTACTGGTTCCAAAACTTTTAAACATACAGTGCCACCATTCATTGTTTTAAAGAAATAATAATAATCCCTGAAGTGCCTGAAAGTGCTGCCCTTATCTGGGTTCATGGATGAAATTTTAAAAGGGAGTCCTCCTTTTGAAGATTAGCTGCATGCTGAAGTCCTTCTTAATTTAAGATTTTGAATCTCATATTGGTAAGACTGGATTCTAAAGACACCCTTGCTATCAAGAGGCACCTTCAATAACAATGTTCAAATTAGTAATAATAACATTTTTAAATCAGTGATCTCTGGCCAGGCACTGGACCAATAACTTTGCACACACCGTCATTTTACGTTCTCCCTGTAATTCTATAAGCAAGTTATTACTTCTGGCTCTGTTTACTCATGTGGAAAGTGAGATTTAGAGATCCCATCACTTGACTAATTTCATGACACTAGGAAAGGCAGAGTAAGGATTCAAATCACAGATTGTCTTCACAGTCCAAACTCTACTGTGCTGAGCTTAGCACCTGTTAGGCAATTGTTTTAAGTTAAAATAGGGACAGAGGAGAATGCGCTTTGGAATCAGACAGAGCTATAGGCAAATATGTGTTTTTCCGGTTACTTGCTGTGGGATCTTGGGCAAATGATTTCGTTTCTTTAAGCTGAGCTTCCTCATGTAGGAATGGGGATAAGTGTTGGTTCACAGAGTTATTCAGAGGAGAAAACAAGGTTGGAAAGTGTTTATGTACAATGCTGAGCAGACAATAGGCCCCTCAACAAAAATGTGTAAAAATGGAGACTATTCTGAGGCCCTGAACCAAGAGAGTTATCAGTGGACTGAATGTCAAAACAGGTTTAAGGAAAATTAAAAGATAGATGTATAGGACTTGTTGCATATCCAAGTAGAGGGGAGGGCACAAAGCTGGAGCTCTTCAAATGCCTCCTCTCTCCAGCATAGAAAGCACACATCAGCAATAGGAGTGATGAACAGATACAATAGTGAAAGGTTGTCTGGCACTAAAAATACCTGTGCCCTAAAGTTTCCTTTTATTTTAACCTATGGAACAGTTGCTGAAAGACCACAGGATTGTCATCTTATTTCGCTTCTGCATCCATAGAATAAGGTTGATGATAATGTCAGGTGTGATAGATACCATGGAAAAAGCTCTCAGCATGGTGCCTGAAATAGCATAGCAGGTATTCAATAAATGGTAATGAAAGTTAAAATTACAGCAGAGTTTTAATACAATCATAGAAAGGGAAAGAGGTGATTGATAAAATAAAACTTTTCTCTCTCAAAGGAATAGAGCAACAATATAGATAGATTACCACCACATTTAATTCAATATGTAGCCCCCAGAATTTTAGAGAGAAATCTCTTTCCCTTGTTTGTGTTATAGATTTAAAAATGTATCACAGAGGGTAGCACCTCCCTAAAGAAGTTAATGCTACTCAGAGTACAGATCCATGAGTTTCAACTAGAGGAGGTTGCAGAGGCTACAAAACCAGATGAACTGAAGGTTGAGAAGATCTTAGATGATTCAAGGCAACTATAATATGAAAAAATATAATTCCACATGATATTGCACCATTTAAATTATCTGTAATCCCTCAGAATGACACACTTGTCCTTGAATGACTGTTCAACAAGGAAAAGAAAAAGCAAACATAACATGAAGTGCTTAATTCTATCTCTTGCCCTACCTATTAATATCTAAAGAGCAGTGTTTGTTGACACTCCTCCAGCTCGCACCCCCAAAAGAAAGATCCTAAACATAGGGTTTCTTTCATTGCCCCACAACCTCCAGAAAGGTTTCAGAGGGAACAACCAAATGAAGTCAAAACAAACAAACAACAATTAGCATTGTGGGGTTAGTGACTTCAAGAGAAAATTACAGTTTAAAGGGAAATGTTTTGTGTGAATTCTCTTCTGCACACATCCCAGTCAGAGCAGCTAATAAATAACACAGACTGCTTTCTCAAAAGAAAAACTTCAAGGCATGAGAGGTGGGAGGGTGGAATCATCAAAGGTAATGTAGATAACCAAAAGCTGAAAGTTGATGGCTCTGCAAACACCTATGCAGAATGCTTTTCTTGTGCTGGAACTGAGAAAACACCATCCACCACTTGTATTCTTTGTTCCACCTGGGCGCAGCCCATGAATCTGACAAACTCTTTGGCCCCATCTGAACCTCAGAGCTGGTGTTTCAGGCCTCACACCTACTTCACCAAACTTGACCTACCCTGGGAGTCCTGTCACTCCAAGCAAAACGGAGATGGCCAGGTTCTTAGCAAAGCACACAGCAGCAGTTCTTAACTTGGGGTCCCCAGGGAAAACCCAGGAAGTCTGTGGGCACCTTTGGTTTACATGTAACTCTTTGAGTCTTTATGTTTCTTATGTGTTTTCCTGGAGAAAACATCCTTCATTTCATCATAAGCTCAAATGGATCCTTGATGTGGAAACAGCTTAAAGACTGCAGCATGAGTCTTTGAACTGAAAACATACATAATAAAGGCCAAGTTCTATTACTCTCTGAGATTTAGTCCTTCACAAAGACTTCATACTGAAAGATTTTTGTGCCTCTGGGAATGGGAAACTTGAGCTTTCTAAGCACTAAGGGAAAGGGATGCACAGACATCACAGTGGGAAAATGTAACTGCCCTCGCCTCCAGAGGCGGGTTCACTGGCAAGAGCACAGTCTAACGTCAAGGCACAGAATTCTGGAATCTGAAGAGGCCTTAAGGGCCCAGTGTCTGCTCTCCAGAGACCCAGAGAAGCTAAACAGTGCTCCAGGTTACACTCCTAGAACAGAAGCAGGCACCATTCCTGGGCCCTCCTCCACTCCTGTCCCCACAATACTAGTGAGACAGTAAATAATTTAAAAAGACTCACCCATTAAGATACTTCCTGAAAGAAGTCAAAATGGTCAGATACAGAAGTACTGCCCCTTACCACATCGAGTATGGTGACATAAATCAGGCTAAGATGTTAACAAGTACATATAGTAACTTAGAATCTGGCTGGGTAGGTACTTTAATATCTGATGACTTGGTGTGTAATAAGCAATTATCAATAAAAAGTCCACCTGGGGAGAGCACAAGGTAAAAGACACTATCTACTGACTTCCCCAATGGCTGCTAGCAGTTCTCTGAGAATTCAATCCTATCAGCTGGGTGGCACTGAAACCAGGTCCTTCCAGGGCTGGGATATCCAAGGGACCATATGGCCCCGACAGAACACTTCAAACAGGCAGCTGTATAGCTATAATTAAATCTGTAGTAGTCATGCTATTATTTATTTAGCAGATTTTTTTTTTCATGTACCCTTCACTGAGGTCTCTGAGAACATGTATCAAATTAGAACAATAGAGAACATTGAAGAAACAGAAAAAGGGAATCGAAGGGAGAGTAAGCTTCTCACACAAGGGCAGACAACAGCCACACAGAAGTTTCCCTGTGAGGTTCTTCATCTGCACCTGGAGGCTCTCAATGGGCCATCAGCAGGTTATGATCACTTGACCAATGTGAAAATGACCCTCAGGGTCCCTTCATTCCTTTGTTCCAGGGTACACTCCAGCCCAAAGGCCCACCTCTTACTGGGGTGGGGGGGGTGCAAAAACAATTGCCACTTACTGACATTTATCAAATTGGAAAATCTTAAAAGAATTTGAAACGTTCTAGTCCAATTTTTCCCTTCAACAACTGTATTCCTAACATATAGTCATCTGATTCTTCTGAAACATTATAGTGAAAGAAAAAAACACATTCAATTCAATAATTAATTCAACATCACACCTGCCCACTCCCTGGTCCCTGAAAGAACACATACTCCCTTCTCAGGGCTAGGACATTTAACACCTGACATTATTTACCACTGTGCCTTGAAGTCTATAATGAACAGTTTCTGTACTCTTGATGCCTAAAACAGTCTTCAGTGCAAAGGAAGACTTAATTAAAAAAATCGTAAGTAAATTAGTGATAAAGCCTCATTTCCTTTTATCCTTCTATTTAACTAAAAGCTGCCTTCTTGCTGGGCATGGCAGCACATGCCTGTAAACCCAATAATTCAGGAGGCTGAGGCAGGAGAATCATGAGTTCAAGGTCAGCCTCAACAACTTAGCAAGGCCCTAAGCAACTCAGCGAGACTCTGTCTCTAAATAAAATATTTTAAAAAAAAAAGAGCTGGGGATGTGATTTAGTGGTTAAGTGACCCTGGGTTCAATCCCCAGTAACAAAATAAAAAATAATAATAATAAAAAAATAAACCCTGCCTCCTTGAAATATCCACCTGGTATTGCAATTTTATGTCTGGAGCAACAGACAGCAGATCTATCCTCCCTTACTGGAAAACAACAACTTTCCTGAGCAATCTACCCCTCTAGCCCTTCATCTCTCAAAGCTGGATGAGCTACTTCAATTCTTAGTTATTCTCTGGTTACTGCCCAGGCATCTCACTCTGTTAATTAGATATCTTAATCACTTAGTTACCCTCAACTGCTTTTGGATAATGGGCATCTTTGAAAAGCCTAAATCAGATGAAAGTCATAAATTTTCCAAATAAAGTAGCAGTTGTCACATGTTCTTCATATTTTGAACTTATATAGTTCACCTTTATTCTTGCTAAATTCCTGTGAGTTTAAACCTATCAAGATCATTGTCCATATTGATGCTATCATTTAAAATTAAGACAGCTAACCTTGTCAGTTTTGTGTCATAAGAAAATCTAACGTGCATGTATTGTGTCCTAATTCAAATTGCTGATAAACCCTTTCAACACAGCATGACAAGCTAAAAGTGCCATGATATTGGAAACCCTCCCACATTTACACTAGCTATTAACCAACACACTTGGAGTATTACTGTCTAAGCAGCTTAAAACCCTCTGATGGTAACACAGCCCTATTGGTGCAAATGCTTACTACAACATCATTAAGACTCCATGGATGCCTCACTATAATTGTGCTCTGCTCTAAAAAGAAAGTGACGTAGAAGTATACTTCCATTCTTTTATTCAACACAAATAGTGATGAGTTAGACCATAGATTGGCAAATTTTCTCTGTGAAAGCCCAAACAGTAAGTATTTTACATTTTGGGGCAATGATCTCTGCCATATATTCAGATATGTTTTTTAAAATTCCATAGTTCATTCTATTCCTCTGCTTTCAAGAGAAAAGGATAAGGGAGTAGGGAAAGAAATTGTGTGTGTATGTGTGTGTGTGCACACACATATGTGTATGTGTGTGTTGCTGGGGTTCAAACCAGGGCCTCACATACTAAGCAAGTTCCCTGCTCTGCTCTGGAGATAATATTTACTAAGCATCCATTCTGCTCCTGGTATGTTTCACATATACTATCTCCTTTTATTCTTATAAGTACATGAGGAGATACTTAAAAAAAAAAAAAAAAAAAAAAAACTTCTTTGTAATACTCAGAGATATAAATAAGTACTGCATAAGATCACACAGTCAGAAGGGAAGTCAGGTTTTGAACCAACATCCTAAGAGTTATAAAATTCAGACTTTTCTACCATATCAAGCAAAATACATTTCCTAATATTCAGAAAATGCTGAAATGACCCTAAATCTTCTACCCTTTTATTTAAATCATTTTCTCATTTTCTTTCCACACGGAGGTATTACAAACTGGGTGTTTAGAGCAACAAGGCACCACTAAAAGCAAGACAGGACAGCTCCTTGCCTGGTGTAGACCACAAGGACACAGATTAGAACACACATTAGCAAAGAGGCATAAGTCCCTGGTATAATCGGGGAAGGGAGAATCTTATACCTTTTATTTAATTTGTTCTTCATTTTTAACTTAAAAAGAACCCTGCACATTGTATTTCTTTGATATGCTGTTTAGAAATGAAAAACCATACAGGATTTTTATAAGTACCAATGGAAAACAAAATATGAATATACTTTGGCCTTTAAAAAGGCCTAGCTACATTCTATTCCATTAGTAATTAAGACATCCTTCAGGGACAACTTTGCTGTCTCCTCATGAAAATCCCTTCATGACACATTCTTACATGTGTTTTCATAAGTCTCAATAGAAAGGGCTACTCCGTGAGAATTGCTCACTCTGAAAAAGTTTCACAACTTTTGTAGATAGGTAATGGCAGTTGTTCTTCTAAACAAAATTTCCTTCCAGAAACCAGTGACTAGGAATGCCTTCTCAGAGATCACAATAAAATAGGCAGTAGACTTTCCATCTAGTCCTCCTTACAAAGTCTCCAAGCAGGCTGCTTGTTGAAATTTCTGGAATTCCCTTTGTTTATTTCTCAGTGTCTCAAATAAGCTGATATTGGAAGAAGAAACGATATTTGAGAAACGATGTATAATATAATTAAAGACACAATAAGAAAAGAAATGCTGTTTCATCTCTAACCAAAAGGGTTTTTTGAGACAAATCATCTTAATACATAGATGGATTTCAATTTGACTGGTTCTCACTTATTTTCAATAATATACCAAGATTATTATCATAACGTTCTCCATGGAATCTAAACTATAAGAAAATTGGATAAGTGAGATGGTGTTATAATGTATAGAACTAGTAAATTCAATCATAAATCCATTCAATGACAAATCCTTTCCATTTGCTCTGCTTTCCCCCTAATTTCACATCACCAAAAAATGAAAAGGTTCTTATATGAAACTAGAAAGTTGTACAGTCCGTGATTTGACATGTGCTCTACATAAATGAACAATATTATGCCATCTTTCAATAAAACACCTTTCTGTGCTGACAGTTGGCTTTCCCAATATATCCTTAAGACAGACCATACTTTATTTTAAACAAAGGAGGAAAAGATTCAGTGGTGTTTTTTATGCCAGTCAAACAACTGTTCATTCATTTTTCCTTGCAGTATACAGATTATTTCAGATATATGTTATGGTATAAATGTGTAAATGGATAATAGCAAATGAAAGAGTAAAATGTATTTGAAATGGTAGAATTTACATGACTGTCCTAAATGAAAAGATAATATAAACATACATTTCAAGTAACTGGTTGACCTAATTAATAGAGCACAATGCTAATGAGCATAAGCAACACTAAATTTTTTCTTGGAAAATGAATTTTAACATATAGATACAAAATAACAAATACAGATTCAAACAACACTAACTTTTAAAGTCACCAGAATAAAAGATATGACAATAACAATAATATGAGAAATCTTTTTTCTCTGAGAAAATCAGGGTCATAATCATTTCCTTAGCTTAAAAAAAGAGAGAAAAAATGAGTGGATACTTATTATCCCCAATTAGTTGTCATCATCAGAAACTAACTCTCAAACTAACTCCTGCCTCTCCACCAATAGAGAAGATGGACATACACATAAAAAGCAAAATGAACAAGTAACAAATGTGTGTTGCAAGTAGTAAGTATTAGCTGATTAGAAATTCAAGGAAAGAGTTGGTAACATCTGATAGAAAATTTAAATATGGATGTAAGGAAACAGTAGTACTTGACAGGTCTTCAAGTAAAGATATGACTTGTAAAAGTTAAGGAAAACGGACTATGGGATCCAAAGGAAATGTACATGCAGTAATAGTATTCCTGGAAAAACAACCCAACATTTCTTTACAGTAAAGGTAGAGAAGTATAGTGCAAAAGCCAAGAGCATGGAATATCAAAGAGCAATTAGCAATATCAATCTGAAAGATGAGGAATGATATCTAAAATGCAGGTGAATTCCATCCCACCCCAATTTACTAAAAAATAAAATCCCCCCAAAAAGGCAATAGCTCATTTATATAATAAAATGCCAATGACAATGAAGATTTGTATAACACTTTAAACTGTAGTAAGCACTTTCCTTTTCACACAACAAGCCTGAAGAGAAGGAAGTTCTCTGTGAATCATAAGACCTGTGTTATGAATAAGAAAAATTGAAGTTCAGAAGAATCAAAGCTTAACATGCTTATTTAAGTTAATGCTCTTCCTGAGATAGGATTAATGGAAAAAGCTCAGTAATAATTGCTTTTTCCACTTACCAGAAAAAATAAAGTCATAATGATATATGTGTATGTATGACTTAATGACCTAGAGGGGATTGAATCTATAGTGAGGATAAACACTGACTGATCTAAAAGCCAAAGAACAATGGGTTATTTCAGTAAAGAACAAGGTGAAGATTCATAAACCAAGTGAGATCTAACTCTTGATTATCCACTGTGATCTGTGATGGAGTCAACTTGCCAATCTAATCTACACTTGTTAAATTCACAGGAACTGTAACTACAACCAAAAAAAATTTAAATTTAAATGTTGTAATTTATCATATTTGAGGACTCTGGGGTCTTTATTTCAAAGAATTCTAAAAGCCACAATATTTTCCATTTATTGTATGAATCAAGTCATTCACTTGTATTATTAAACTGCAGATAGTTACAGTTTAACTTATTTCTCCCACTTCTTACCCAACTCTTTATCTAAGGAAGAATGTTTCATTTGGCTAATGCTCATCTCTTCTGTTATTTATGTTCTTTAAAATGAAAAGATGCTTCCAAAGTCCCTTGTTTCTCTTTGATTGACAGCTCTGGCCCACACAGTTATTTCATCTTTCACTGAACTCCTGCCGTGCTCCACTGTCAGCACCACACAGTTTATTTGGTCTTCCCAGCTAGATACAAACTCACAATAGGGAATCATATATCATACCTTTTTAAATTATATCAGCCTCTTTTGACTGATCCCCCTCCAATCCTACACACAGTACAGATATACAACATCAAGTCTTTTAATCATTGTAGCAGCAGAAACGTCCAACCAATCAAAGAGCCTTAAGAATTTTTAAAATTATTTTTTAACACTAATTCTGGTAATTAGCCTAGTCAACATGATGTGTACCTCAAAGGCAAACCAAAGGCCAAAAACTATCAACTGGACACCTGTCTGTTTCACTGTGGCTTCAAACCTCAGAGACACCCCTAATCTAAATAGGCAGAATTCATTATGCTGATTAAGAGCACAGGCACACACAACAGGACGCAGCCTACTGCTTAGATGCTGTTTAACTTCAGGGAACTAATCTCTCCAGGCTTCAAATATAGATGGTTGAGAGTACCAATTCCAAAGCATTCACATGGCATATGTAAGTAGGGGTCCAATCTATGTTAGTTATTGTTAATTATTCTTTATACTGGAATAGACTCAATTGGGTGTTCTATCAGTGAGACGCTTGTCTCAATACTAGCAGGTAGAGCCACAGCATGATTAGCAGTACAGCTAATTTTGAAATTCAAAGTTTACAATGGCTGCCTATGCAAAGACTCAGTTACTTTCTACCTTCATGTATATGTATGCATAGAACACTGATTAGGCAGGAATGTCTGCTTGGTGTGACTAACCACTGGCTTTTGGATTACAGAAAAAATAATACCACTGCCCTTTTAATGTGGTAGAAAAAGAAAAAAAAAGTGTTGTTTCCATTTCTGTTCAGTTTCACTTGAATCTAGGGAGTAAAATGAGACCATTGATGGTAATACATGGAGAAATCAGGAAGCTCTGGTGGTGGCTGATAGGATCATGAAATTCTGCCAAGGTAAACAAATCAACTAGTCTCCGGATCAATCAGAAGAATGAACTGCAGACAGTGGAAAACCATTCACCTTCTGAAGAAGAGTAAAAGCAACTTCCTTGTGAGCTGTGGCCTCTTCATAGATCTACTCTGCAGAGATTCCCCATTGAGGAGACAGAGGAGCAGCAGAATCTGTAGCAACAAGCCACTGCGTACAGCATGGTCAGCTGTCTTTCTATTAGCTCTCCCAGATAACAGCACTCCTTCAAAGCTCCTAAGCGCTTCCAGATAACTGTACAGTTTGGATGTCAGTTCACTTAAAATTCTCTTGGGGGAAGAGGGAGAGGGGGAGAGGCAGAGCTGAGCTGAAAATGTGTTGAGTAATGCTTCAAAAAGAACCTTTGTCCAACTCATCTTGCAATTCTTTTTTTTTTTTTTTATTGTTGTTGTTCTTCCAAATGCTGACCACCAAGAAGGGCTCTTGAAAGGAAACCATTTTTGGTTGCCAAGGAAATTCCTACAGAGCCCAAAGAGCTCTTTCTCCCAGAGCTGGGAACAGCAACACCTTTAGCTAGAGCAATAAGAAACACAAGTGGTCAAGGCTAGGGCCACTGCACTTTTCACCTCCTTACCTCAGGATACAGGCAATTAGCCAGCTCAGACAGCCAATTAGACCAGGAACATGAACTGGGGGTTGTTTTTTTAATATTTTTTTTTAGTTGTTGATAGGCCTCTATTTTATTTCTTTATATGCAGTGCTAAGAATTGAACCCAGTGCCTGGCACATGCCAGGCAAGTGCACTGAGTCCCAGCCCCAGCCCATGAACTTGGTTTTTATCTCTGTATTTTAAGCTTCTGAAAAAAGTCCCAAAGTGAGCTGGGAGACAGATGCTGTTACTGAAATTCTTTTCACTTTAGCTGAATTGCTGAGCTTTTGGTGGAGTGAATCATAAAGAAGAAACTCAAACCTGAGTGGCAAGCAGTATCTTGGCAGTAGAGGAGGTTTATTAAAATGTTTAAAAAATCTAGGGCACAACTGGTATATCTTTTGAGAAATTAACTGTGTTGGCAATATATGGTGACCCAGCAATTGCACTCAGAAAAACTTCTCCTCCAGAAATACTCATGAAAGAAAACTAAAAATTACCATAAGAATATTTTGTCTGAGCTTATTTGTAATCATACAGAATTGAAAATAACTCAGTATCAATTAATAGAAGATCATTTCAATAAAATATGATTCATGTGCCCTATAGCCATTAAGAAGAATAAGGTAAGTTCCATGGTACTGTGGGTTAAAAATAATCAGGTTGTAGAAGAGTACAATCCTATTTCTCTTTTACATGCGGAAGCATATAAGTATGCATCAAAAAATTCCAGAAGACTCTACATTGAACTGCAAATAGTGGTTACTTTGAAGGGTTGGAATTTAAGAATTATTACTTTCTATTTTATTCAAGCTTGCCTGGTTTAAGTTTTACAGCATTTTTTGTATATTTCTGAACTAGAAAACTCTTTTAAGATTTTTAAAAAATATTATAGTAAGAACATGTTAATATATAGTAGGTAAAGAATTCTTGTATGTGTGTGTGTATATATATATATATATATATATATATATATATATATATATAACCATTATGGTTATGATTTATTTACAACCATATGGTTATGATTTATTATCATGTTAAAACTGGCACAGAACCTGCTTTTAATTGAATGCTGGTTTTCTGATGGAATCAAATGGCTTTCAAGAAAGTACAGCATCAATAAAAGGGAAATTCAACTGTCCCAACTTTAAAACACACAGGTTCTTTAAATCAGTACTGACACAGTGCTTCTCAAACTCTACTCCCACCCACCAGTAGTTAAAACTTTAAGACCACAGGACAGAGCTCAGGATAGAAAAAGGAAGCTATATTAAGTCAAATTTCTATTAGACAAAAGGTGATGACAAACATCTGTTTTATTAGTTATCTAAATGCAAGTTGATCTTGTTTGAAAGGGACCTAAGGATAATCGTGGCCACACAAGTTCCCTTCAAAAACACGTGGCCCAAGGAAAGCCATAGTCACTGAGCCGTGGGGATGCTCACAGCAATTAGCAAAACCGTAGTGACCAAGGACTATAACCCTCCTCACAACATACTTTTGTTCTCAAGTTTTCACAGATGCAATTCCCTCTGGAGCTGTTCTGACACAGCAGTGCCTCACTGGTCCCTGAAAACATGCTGAAGACCACTATTCTAATCTTGGAGATCATGATCTTTTCTCAGCTACCGTGCCTCCCTTGAGGGGTAAAGTAAGACTA
The DNA here is from genome assembly GCF_047511675.1 of Marmota flaviventris. NCBI lineage: Eukaryota > Metazoa > Chordata > Mammalia > Rodentia > Sciuridae > Marmota > Marmota flaviventris. Next base: position 56,230,442 of record NC_092504.1, on the reverse strand, counting down.
TCCATACTCAGTGTGAACTTCAGTGTTTGAGCCATAAAAAAGAAAAAAAGATGTTTGGGTATATTTCTGTCACCATAAATATGAACCAGCTACTAAGGCTAAGGGAAGCTCCGTGTATGCTCTGGGATGGAATCATACCTTCAAAACCATGAAAGAGTCATCTTACCTAAAAGAGGTTGACTTGCACCTATGATGTATGAGGAAGAGAAGGACTAGGAGTCATTCAGCTACTGAGTGTTTCCTTCTAGATTTCACTTTATGGCCATAATGGCTTAGCAATTTCAAGTTTGTATGTGACTTAATGGTTTCATCTTACTACTCTCTGACAAAATATCTAAACTTGGGTTTACTATCATAGAAGACCAACACTTCAAAAATAAAAAGGCACCCAAATTTATTTAAAGCTAATGGATAATAGATGATGCTTAAAAATTATAAAACACTTTACACATTAACCCTAGGCCAAATTTCATGAGGAGACCAATGGGATAAATTCTCAGGGAAGCCTGTTAAATAATAAGTATCAAGGAAGTGATAATCAGACAAGCAGCTCTAAGGCTATGTGATCCTTACATGTCTCCCTGGGAATCTGTAAGGTATTTCCATAAATTCTGTATCCACTGCAAACTCCAGACTGCAATTTCACTTAAAGTTGAACATGGAATTGTGAGACGTTATTGCATTATTGATAAACGTGAAAAAAAGTCAACCCCTTCTGAAGTTATTGTACCAATGAACACAGTACTTCTACAAGAGTTAAAGCTCAAAAGCAAAATGATGAGAAAAAATGTCTTATCCACTCAGCTAATTCTGTAACACATGAAAACTGAAACTAAAGATACCGCATTTGGTGAACGCCCATCTAACACGCATGTAAAGTTTTAAAAGATCAGGAAAGGAATAAAGGGGGATAAAAAACAAATCAATCTAAGATAACCAAGGAAGATAACTGCATAATGCAAAAACACAACTCCATAGCAACAAAATAGAAGAAGTTATTTATGTAGATTTACAACTAGATGAGCTCCAGATGTATTTTTAATCTACTGTCCACAGGTGTTTTTCTGCTTAATAAATATAACATCCAAGTTGGAATATTGTTAAAGCATTGAATCACCTAAATTTTGGCTATGCTCTTCTGCTGTTAACTATTTTGAGCTATTTCTCAATCAGGCAGCCGCTTCTGAAATCCTAAGTTCAGAGGCTTGGCAGAGCCAGAAAGAAAAAGTGCAGTCCACAGATTTGTTTCTTCTGTTTTCCCAAAACAGAATCTCATAAAAAAATATGCCCTCAAATTTTGTCACTATGTAGCTGTCAGAAAGAGCTGTTCTGTTCCTCTTTGTAACTCTGAACATTAAAACCATCCCTTGTGCTACTGGGAAGTTATATAGCTCCAGGAAGCCATGAGGCACCATCGCAACTGTTGAGATTGTATTCAGGCAGAATAATCAGTCAATCAGAAACTTCAGTCGCAGTAGGATGGAAGTTTTTTGGGCCAACTTGGATAAGCACACAGGACAAGTTTGACTTTACTGCCAAGCTCACTTCCAGGACATTGGCTAATTAATTATAAAAGCTTTTCAAAACAAATTTAAGCCCGGCAACATTTTTTCCTACCCCAACAGAGGAAAATCAGGTTAAAAAATTAAAGCCTAGATTCACTGTGTTAAAACAAGTCTTTAAAAAGGGGGGAGTGGGGTCAGATTTACCGTATCTTCATCTTATTTGCAAGTCCATCTTTTCTTCTCACCCTAAAATGACCTAGGGCCTTCTATATTTCTAGTTACTAAGAAAGAAGGTACAGAAAGAAACTGGAAATACTAATTTGAATTCCTCCCCTACTTTTGGTTGTGGAAGACATCATAAATCAGTCACAGTTCCTCTTCAAGCTCTTTGGTAGGAAGCAAAGAACAGATTTTTCTTCCTCTTCTTGGGCAGAAGAGCACATTAGATTAAGTATAATTACTGTAATAGATACCATTTGAATCGACAGTTGCTCTTATAATAGTATTTTTACCAACCTTCATTTGCTCGCTTTGAAAACAAGAGGAACAAAACTCTTGAGTTAAACCTTCGGGCTTCATCTTAACATGAACTTTCATGACTTTGAGATGTTAATGATAGGCAATGAAGATTCTGGTTTTAAGGACCCAGTCACACAGGTTTTATAGCAAAATGAACTTCAAAATATCATAATATCCCAACATATTTCTTCTATCACTAGAAACAAAATATCATGCAATTTGTATCATAAGTCATCAAACTTCTTCTACATATACCCAAATATGAAAAGATCCAAGAAGGTAGGAAATTTCTCTCAGCCAGAATTTACCAGCTGCCTATGACAAATTCTTGGCCAGAGGAGGGCTGTTCCTAAAAAAAGAATTCCTCAAAAAGTCTTGTCAACCAGATATACCTAACCTAACCAGTGTACTGCCTTACCCAATTTCAAGATCCCTGGCAAACAACCTAAATAGTCAACACTGCTTGGTAAATACTGAATGAAGCCATGTGCAAAAGAGCTTTGAAGGAAATCCTAGTGGTCTGGGTCTCCCTCTTCTGCTACAGGTACACACCTACCAATGTATCCAATATTTAAGTGATTTTCTCCCTGATTATTTCAGGAGTTGAGCAGGTGGAAGGGAAGAGAAAATCCACATCAGCATTTGAGGGAGGAGGCATTCAAGGAGTCAAGAATTAATCTCAAGGCAAAGGTGGAGGAAAGTGATCAGTCCTGATCAAAAGAAGAAGCCCCTCTTTTGGAGAACAAGAATAAGTAAATGAAGATAGGAAGGACAACACCAGATTTCAGAGGATCTTTAAAGTCAGGAAATTCCAAACTTAACTGGATAGTTTCCAATTCGGAGAAGAAAAATGAGGGTAATAATATGAAAAGCACATTGAACTGGGAGAAAGTGGGAATAAAGATTTAGTTCTAAAGGTTTTTCTAACAATCCAGATTGGAGATTATGACAGCCCTATTTGAGTATTGCTGGTGGAAAGGAGAAGGTAAAAAGAATCCAAGAGCCATTTCATAAGAAGGAATGTAATTTCACCTTTCCTGTTCTTTTTAAAATTCACCACCCCTATAAACCTCTGTCATTACTACAAGAGCTGCCAGTTAAAGAAGAACACTGTCATAAATATTGCCTTTTTTAGAAAAAAAAATAGCAAAGTGTGAAAAAGAAATCTTCAAAACCACCCTACTTAAAAGAGAAAGAAAGTAAGAATAAGGTCACATAAATGATACACAATTAGCAATGTCAAGCATGAAGCCAACTAGAATCACACTCTCCTATATCAAAGGACAAAAGGAGCAAGAATCAGATACTTGATTTTCTGAAGTGAGCCATATATTACTGTTTCCACTTAACAAAGTAGAAAACTGGGGTTCATTACATAACTATCTAGTTTTGAAACAAGTTCCAAGTCCATGGTACTTGCTTTTTGTTTCTTACTCTTTCCAACATAGCTACCTCCCCTACAACCCTGAAAATGGGTTGGGGTTTCTGTCCTTTTAAAAATATGCCACTTTGATTTATTTGAAGCCGTAACTTCTTTATTAATCAGGAAGCATCCTTTTATAAATATTGATAAACTATATTCTTGAAATACATCTCTCCACAGGTAGATACAGCCAACTGGGAAAATGGCCCACATTCTTTTGAAAAGAAAGCAGATTCAAAACCCAATTGCTCTTCATTTCAAATGGTTACTTGCTACATGTTTTAATAGACAAACAAATATAAAGCTAGAGAGATGATTTAACAATCAGTACCTGGGCCTGCTGTATCCCTCCAAAATTAACAACTGCCAACATTTCTTAGCTGTTTATAGTTTACCCAAACACTTTCATAAATTATCTCATTGAATCCTCACAATGCTCCTGAGTCAGAGGTTATTACTGTTTGAAAGCTAATCAACTATAGCTCCAAGGTTTAAAATGCCCAAACCATCACCACCCACAAAGGCTGGAATCAAGACGTAAATTCTGTTCTGACTCCAGAACTCTTCACATACTGGTTACCTTCCCTCAGGTAAAGTGCAAGCATAATGGTCCATGTTACGTGAGGCAACCATCATCTCTAATCTTTTCCTAGCATTGTTTAGACACACATTCACTTGTACATTTCAAAGAGTCAAGGATTCTTTGCTTACCTGGTCCTTCTCTGGTTTATCAGAAATGTCATTCAGACTGGAGGAAGTCAGATTCCTATGGGTCATGGCTGGACTACCTGGAAAAACACAAGTGATTTCTCATTAAAGACATCTCTTCAAGACTAAGACCTTGGTTGTGTAATTCATAAACACTAGTAGACAAAGATGAGAATGATGATGATGCTTTTAAACACATTAGGATTCTCCTGAAGAATTTTCCAGAATTCAGGTTGGAGTACAAACATGGTTAAGTGGAAAATATTCAAAAATCCCAAATACTTTAAAAATCTTATTACCTGGTTCTACTTCAAGACAAGTTAAACTTTGAAATAAACTTCTAGGACAATAAGCATAAAGATAAATTTCCTGGGCTAGGGTTATAGCTCAGTGGTAGAGTGCCTGCCCCGCATGCATGGGGTGCTGGGTTCGATCCTCAGCAACACATAAAAATTTAAAAAAAAAATAATAAAGATATTATGTCCATCTACAGCTGAAAAAAAAAATTAAAATAAAATAAATTTCCTCTGGTTTGGCTCACTACTATCGCTGCCTTCTCATACACATGTTAATATCCCTGGTTTCTTTTCCTTTTCCATGGCCTGCAGAAACCAATTCCTTCCTCATCAGCAGCAGAGCTGGCCCCTGGGTGCAAGCCTGGACCTCCTCTCCCCCAGGCCTTGACAGTCCTTCCTAGAACACCACTTTACTCTTTTTGATGGACCAGAAAAGCCACCTGCTTTCCCTTCTCTGAGAGAGATTTCAAACAGAATAGTTCTCCTTATTGGGTATCTGATTTCTGGAATCCCCACTCTCTGCCTCACAGTCATATTCTCACAGGCTCCCCTGCTTCTCTGCATTTCCATTTGGCAATCTAAAATAAACACAGCCCCTTTGCCTCCTCAACATGCCAGACTTCTGCTTCAAGTCACAGGATAAATTTCATCAGGAATACTACATGGGAACCAATCTTCTCAGCACTATCACAGTTGTGGATAAAATTAATTGGCAATCCCTCCAGTTATTCTAGAAACTGTTACACACAAGTATAAAGAAAAAACATCAAGAACAGCCATAGATCATGTTCAGGTGGACCATGTTAATCAACAGAATACTGAACTTGCATTCTGCAGTTGGACCTGAAACTTGTGGGCTTACTAAGCAAAAGAGTAACTTTTTCAAATCCAGGGTGTTTGACCCAACCCCTGCAGGGTGCTGAGCAATGCATTCATTATTAATCCTCAATGATCTGACTCAGGTTGGTCTTCACAGCAAAAGGACAAGGGTTGAAAAGAAGCACAGAGGTTCAAATAGAGCGTCACATTGGCTTCAAAATCATCCTTTAGATTACAGACTAATTCCTTCACATAGAAACCCCAACACCTAATTTTACAAGAGACGAAAACCTACTCCTATTAAGTTAATTCTATGTAAAAGCAGCTCTTTAAGTAATATAATAGCCTTTAACTACCAGATCAGAAAAATCATAGTTTTCTTGAGCTGGCAAGACAGGGTATTTTCCACTCTGCTGCATTTCATTGAGTAAGCATGGCCTAGATCTCTTAAATCCTTTACCTGATGGGCGTTTTATTCTAGGAAAATTTGAGCACAGGGCATTATTTAAAGGAAAGTAACATTGGAAAAAGTGCTTCATAAGCAAAATTAAAAGAACCCCTCTGAAGGTGATATTTTCAGCTTTGAACTGTAACCTCTTTCTAGTGTCCATACAAAAGACATCTGGTACAAACTTGAATGCCCCCAAATAATGCCGAGATTGATTCTAATAGAAATGATGAATGGATACAATTTTGCACTTTATATTTAAAAACAAACGCAGTTATTTGAACTAACACAGTGAAAGGTCTGCCTGAGTGAAGAAATCTGAATTACATACTCCTAAAGAAATGTAGTCTTAGCAGTCCTAATAAGACTTACAAGTTAAAAGCAGCTTGTGTAGGATGAATACTCCAGACTGATTTCTAATTACCAATCAAATGTATGTTATTGGCTATGTTGAAATAATCTGAAAGCAGTTTTTCATTAAACAAGTTAAATTCCCTGGGCAACAGCCTAAACATATTGATTTGTTTGAAAGCTCTAAATACTGCAAAGGTATATTTCAGCTCAATCACCATCCTAATTGCTACAACCATAAGGAGGTAAACAACAAATAGATAAGGTTTTTTTATGATAATGGTAAATTTGACTGATGTGTTAACTTTTCTAAGAAACCTCATATAGTACCTCATCATTTCTCTCACTTCTGAAATGTTATAGTACAGCTATCTATATTTATTCTAGAAGGTGAGGGGGGTGGTTTCATAAGAAAGCCCAGGTTGAAGGAAGATGCAAGAAATAGATGAGAAAGAGAAGGCCAATGTTAAGAAACAATCAAATCTATTGCCCCTTCTTAACTTTATCCAATTCCCAGTATTAACAGCTTCACCAACATTTAACCTTGTGATATGCTGTAAGAGCTCAGGAGTCAAAGCTCCCAGGTAACTAAGCATATAATCAGTATTCTTCAATTTTTTTCCCTCTCTCTCCCTATCAAACTTCCCACCCCCATTCCACAACACCTTGAACAGGGACAGATGCTTCCCAATGCTCTTAATCAGTGGTTCCAAGTGTGGTCCCTAGACCAGCAGCATCTGTTTCCCTTAGGTACTACTTAGAAATGCAAAATTCTTGAGGCTCACCCCAGACCAACTCTATCAAAACTCTGGGTAGGGAGCATAGCAACATAGGTTTTAACAAACCTTCTAAGTGATTCTGAAACATGATAAAGATTGAGAACCACTGCTCAAAATAAAATAGTCATCTTAACAGTGTATGTCTACTCAGAATTGGAACTGGAAGAAGCACATTTAAGTCGGAGTAGCCAGAAGGGTAATTCTAATAACTTGCCCTCATCCAAATCACTGCTCCACAACTGTCCTATCTCAAGCAAAATCATTTGATTAGCATCCTTACCACATAAACACACAAAAGAATCCTATTTGGTTTTCCTTTGAGTCCTCACCTATACAACTAAATAAATAAATACTTTGTTTTGGAAACTCACTGATCAGACTTTTCCAGAAATGTATTATCCAAATCAAGGAAGACAGGACAAGATCCAAATGATTACAAACCAGATTACATGTGGGAATCAGAAATTTGTGTGTGGATTTCAGCAAACCCAAGAAGCTGTTACACAACGGGTCCCTAACAACACATTCTATTGTGTACATTTTGCAACTGACATGCACTAAGACACACTGTCAGAATAAATCAGTGCATTCTATTTAGAGTTTGGGCCTACAATACAAATTTATTATACTACAATCCTGAGGGAGTTAGGGGACTAGAGAAAAATGTCACCTTGTACCAAACAGATGAAATACAAACATACCCTAAAGTGGGACAGGTGGTGAATCACTCAAAGCTACCATTGCAGATCCTGCCTTTTCTTTTCTTTTCCTTAATTAGAGGTTTATAGCTATACAGAGTAGTTGATTCATTCAGACCAACTCATACATGCATGGAATTTGATTTCAGGACATACAAATGTCTTAGCCCTGATTTTTATCCAAAGAAACTTTGTGGGTTTTTTTTTTTTTTTTAACAGTTGTTTTTTTTAAGAGAAGAACTAGTCTTGAGTGCATAGTCATAATTAATTTCCATATCACTGTTTTCTAGCCATAAGGGGGAAAAATAAAAGCTTTGGAGAATCACATTTTCAAGCAGTTTCACACAATCAAAAACAATTTCATTTGCAAAGTACCCATTTGGCAGGTACATATTGTTTCTATAAAAATTAATTACATTCTGTACTGTTTGAAAATCATTGTTATTCTTTAGCATACATGTAGCAATTCATAAAGTCCTTTGCAATTCTACTAGATATAATGGGGTATAGAGAATGCATGGCATGGAATGATACTTAAATATGTACATAAAAATGTAAATATGTATAAACACAATGGCAGCCCCCTCATCTCAAACTACATAATGAGCCAACAGAGAACACAGGGACAAGTTAAAACAAATAGCTCAGGTCTATGAAATACACTGGGTTCTTTTTTCTTAAGAATCTATAACATTTTCAGAATAAAAAATAACTAAGGTAACATACAAGTTACAGATATATAAGTTCATGTTAGAAAATTCAGAGGTATGAATCTAATCTGCACTGTGTAGGACCATAAACTAAATAGTAAATGTAATTTCAGGAAAATACATGTGCTATACTTTGGATATGGAATGCTCCCTACCCCTGTCCCCTGTATTGAAGGTTTAGTCCTTACCCTGTGGGACTGGGAGTTGGTGGAACCTTTAGGAGATGGAACTTAGTAAGAGGAAGGTAGGTCATTGGAGATAATACCATGAAGTAAACAGATGTTTTCTGCCACAACTTCCCACCATGATGTACTATTCTACCACGGGCCCAAAGCAGCAGGACCAAGTGACCATGAAATAAATCACTTAGAATACTTATAATAATACTTCTAAAACTTGAGCCAAAATAAATCTTTCCTCCTTGCAAATTGTTTATCTCAGGTATTTTGTTGCAGTGACAAAAATCTGACTAACAGCTTGTTAATGTGTTCTGTATCCCCATTGACTCCACTGATAATCCTCCCTGCTCTATAGACATAACAAACTTACTGAAGATGTCTACATCCAAGCTTAATGATTAACTAATCTCTTTGAGTACATATCTTATTTAATCTTCATATCAACACTGGAAGATTGGTATTATTATTACCACTTAATGTTAAACAAATGAACTTCAAGAAGGTTAAGTTCATGATTACAACCGAAATTTAAAATTAGATTTCTTAATACCAGTCCCACCTCCTCTATAAAGAAAACTGCTCTATGCTATTTACACAAATAAACACATGTCCTTCATCATGTCAATGAAGAGAAAGTATAATGTACAACCATGAAGAATATATCCTATTTCCGTGCCAACTGTGTACAACATAACATTGCTGAGGGTGTTTGAGACAAATATGTTCTAGGTTTTCAACTTAGCTGTTTCCAAAGACGGAATCTGTATTTCTTCACTTTTTCATTTTCATAAAGAAAAGAACAGGAAAAGTATTGAACTCAGCTATTCTGTATACAACTGTGATTAAGCAGCACCAAACCACAACTCTGTGACAAAGAAGAAAGGATGCTAAAAGCAATAAGAATATAATTATAAGATAATAACACCACATGCTTCTAAATGTCCTACATCGTCATAGCCAAGTGTTTGGGAAATTCCATAATGTACACAAAGCCAATTCTCCATTATTTCCATATTGGTTTTCCACATTTCAAGTTACTCCAACTACAACTTCTTCCCATTTCAACCACTAAAAACAGAAATAGAACAAGGATAATAAATCATTTAGAATACTTACAATAAATTTGAGACTCTCTGGAAGGAATAGCTTAGTTTTCTATCACAACAGGCTATCAAAAGCAATTCCCACCAAAAGTACTTTAAAAATACGCAGATTATTAAGATTCCTAATCTACTCCCTTCACCCATCTTTTAAATAAAATGCAGAAATACATAAAATGCAAGTATTAGACTAAGGAAAGCTAAAAATGCTGTCAGTCATTAAGAGCTTTTTGAAAGAATTTCATAAATAAGAAATCAGTTTGTCTATTTTTGTTTCATTTTAATTGTTTGGTTTAGGAAGTTTTTATTGTTTGTTTCTTCATAATTTTCTATAATATAAACTCCAAGAACCCAGAGCCAAGGTACTTGGTTTTGTCTTGTTCACAGTTCTAGCCTTAGAGCTTGGCATTAGTGGAGCCTCATAAATATTGGTGAATGAATAATGCAAGTGGGTATCATCTGACCTCCATCTGGAATTACTACTCTAAACACAACTGTGCTAAGTCCATCTCCTATGGAGGGAGATGCTGCATGTACCCTCTAAGAGCCTTCAGACTTGGAAAGTCTGAGTGTAAATAAGGAAGAAGTCTGTTGCTGGCCCAGAACTAACAGAACCCAAGGACTCTGCCAAGCTGGCCAAAGGCCTGTCAGCCAACGGAAGGAACAGAAGTCAGAAGTGATAACGGGAAAAAGAAAACCCTGCAAACCAAGAACCAAGAGTGAGGATGCAGGAGAAATGGGACAGGGTGTCCAGTCTGGGCCAAAGGAAAGGAGAGCCCTGAGACAAAGAAAAGCCAGAGGGGTAGGTGGCACTGAAATCACTGGAAGCACGTGATTAACTTGGAAAGTGAAAGAAATTTGGAGGAAAGACGATGACATCAAAAGACCCAGATAACTATCAAAGTATGTGAGTGAAGTTCAGCCAAAAGTGAAATCATCCCTATCGTATGGGACAAAGATAACAGAGAAGATGCTCTTACACAGAGAGCTAGAAGTGTGCAGGAGTCAGATCACAGCAGGACACCTGTAACAAGGAGGTGCGCAATCAACACCCTCTTCTTTTTTGTTAACATTTTTAGATTTTTGATCAATTGTTTATTTGTTCTAATTTGTTATACATGACAGCAGAATGCATTTAGATTCATAGTATACAAATAGAGCACAATTTTTCATTTCTCTGGTTGTGCACCAAGTAGAGTCACACCATTTGTGTCTTCATATATGTACCTACGGTAATGAAGTCCATCTCATTACACCATCTTTCCTACGCCCATACCTCTTCCATTCCCCTTTCTCCTCTATCCATAGTTCCTCCATTCCTCCCATGCTCCCCCCCAACCTCCATTATGAATCAGCAATCATTTAGCCTTTGGTTTTTTGGGATTGGCTAACTTCACTTATCACGATATTCTTCAACTCCATCTATTTTCCTGCAAATGCCATGATTTTATTCTCTTTTAATGCTAAGTAATATTCTATTGTGTATATATACCACACTTACTTTATCCATTCATCCACAGAAGGGCATCTAGGTTGGCTCCACAGATTAGCTATTGTGAATTGTGCTGCTGTAAACATTGATGTGGCTGTGTCACTACAGTATGCTGTTTTTCAGTCCTTTGGTTACAAACTGAGGAATGGGATAACTGGGTCAAATGGTGGTTCCACTCCAAGTTTTCTAAGAAATCTCCCTATTGCTTTCCAGATTGGCTGCACCAATTTGCAGTCCCACCAGCAATGTAAGAGTGTGCCTTTTTCCCCACATCCTCGCCAACACTTACTGTTGCTTGTATTCTTAATAACTGCCATCTGACTGGAGTGAGATGAAATCTTAGAGTAGTTTTGATTTGCATTTCTCTAATTGTAGAGATGTTGAACATTTTTTCATATATTTGTTAATCGATTGTATATCATCTTCTGAGAAATGTCTATTCAGTTCCTTAGCCCATTTATTGATTGGGTTATTTGGTTTTTTGGTGTGAGTTTTTTATTATTATTTCTTTATATATCCTGGAGATTAGTGCTCTATCTGATGTGCATGTGGTAAAAATTTGCTCCCATTCTGTTGGCGCTCTATTTACCTCACTGATTGTTTCTTTTGCTGAGAAGAAGCTTTCAGTTTGAATCCATCCCATTACTAATTCTTGATTTAATTTCTTGCCCTTTAGGAGTCTTGTTAAGGAAGTAGGGGCCTAATCTGACACGATGAAGATCTGGGCCTTCTTTTTCTTCTATTAGGTGCAGGTACCACCCTCTTCTTTCAAAGATTGTTCTATACTCTACACCCTCTACTATCTAAGCCCCTTTGATAATCTTCTAACCTCAACTTCCTTCACTCAATAATAACACTCCACTAAACATTTAATTTTTATAGTGACTTAAAATAGGCAGCTTAATTTTTTGAAAAGTTCTTCATTCTCAACTACCGCCCCCAACACACACACGACATAAAATCACTAGTCATCTGAGAAAGCATTCAGAAACAGACCATGGTTTGAAAATTTATTAAAAAGGAAATTCCCTATAAAGTACTATAAGGAATCTGTTGTCCTTTCAATTATAGTGTTTTGTGATTCTATAAAAGTTCTCTCAAAGGACATACACATACACATGAGCACATATATATGCAGACACATACTATGCATGCACACATGCAAAAATTAAAACTATGAACAAAAAACTTAGGTAGATATATCTAAAATACTTTGTGACCTTCTTACCTCACAGAAACAGAAAAGAGCAGTACCTATAGCAAGCTCATGCTAGTTAATAATAGTGTAAACAGGGAAGGCCTATCAATGGCAGAATTTGAGAGCAGTAAAGGAACATCTCACTGTCTTCATTCCAAAAAGGTACCAACCCAAACTGATATTCACGAAATGCCCCTAAACTAAGTTAAAGAGGAATATAAGTAGGTTCCTGCAGCCACATCATTGCAAGGACTGGACGTTTACCAGTGTGTGACTGGATAAGTTTGGGCTACTCTCTTGCACACATATATAGACACCAAATACAACATAATAGTAAAAATATCATTCATAGGATTAAGGAATTCTCTGATTTGATGAAGTTAGTTTTAAATATTTTAAGAAAGCTACCAGTTCAATATAATATACTTAGCATATGACTTAATAGATGGGTTTACTTCCACACCCTTCCTAGATATTTCTAACAAAAATACTAAAAAAAAAAAAAAAAAAGCAGGGGATAAGCCACATCAATGAAAATAACTGGCAAAAGAGAAACACAGACAAGAGACTTCAAACACTCTATAAGAAGAAAAGCAAACAGAGTAGTAGAATCTGACACTATTCAGAAATTGTAGTGTCGAATATGTGCTGAGGGGCATGACGTCACAAAAGAGATCTTCCCACTCGTGAAGAAGCTCCATACTGAAAGACTCCAAGTAGATGGAGGCAGAGATGTAGGCTGAAAGGGACAAATTCATGGAAATACCATGCACCAAAAATTTAACACCATCCCAGGGAACAGACTAACTAGCAGCAGCCAAGGCATTTACAACTGCCAGGCTCTTTACTAAAGAGAAACTCAGCAAAGACAAAGATAATTATTGCAGAGTCTGTACCACAGAGCAAAGCCCTGTGAATTCCAGCACTGTAGAGGATCCTCTTGGGATAATGCACTGTAGAGCAAGTGTTCTTTCTCAAAGGCAAATGAACAACTGAGGAGCATCAGGCATTCAGGAGAGGAAGGCAGATCACAGCAAGCATTTCAGAGATAACCATAAAGAAAGAAGACAAAATAAATTAGAAAAAGAAGAATAATTTAGAACACTCAAAAATTCTTATTAATTAGCAGAGATCCAAGACAATAATGTATCTATAAAATACAGACAAGATTCTATGAAAAATAGAATAAAGAAAAGGTCTCAGAATGAATAAATAATTAGTTTAAATATATAGGTACATTTTATATGTGTGTACACATATGTTTAATATATTTAAATATTAAATATGTTTAAATTAATCATTTTGTTCATTCTGAAAGCTTTCCTTGTGTGTAATATATATATATAAAAGAGAGAGAGGGGAGAGCATGAGCAAGAGAGATGAGTATAACAAATAATACCCCTGCCAGGCACAACTACGCACACCTGTAATCCCAGTGACTTGGGAGGCTGAGACTGGAAGATCACAAATTTAAATCCAGCTACAGCAATTTAGTAAGGCCTTAAAAGCAATATAATGAGGCCCTGTCTCAAATAAAAAGAGCTAGGGATGTCACTCAGTGGTAAGGTAAAGTGTCCCTGAGTTAAACCCCCAGAACAATAACAACAACAACAACAAAATTTCAAAATCCTCAATACAAGAGCTAGAAAATAACAAGAAAGTCTTCCAAAAAAACAAGGAGACGGGGTGGACAATGCCAGGAAACATAAGAGAATATATCAGAGTATAGCAAATCAATCCAAGAAGCCCCATATCTAATAATTAGGAGTCCTATTAGGTCAGAACAACAAAAAGGAGGGAAAGAACACTATGAGAGAATAACCCAGAGCTAAAGGACATGCTTCTTCCACTCACAAGGGCCTCTAGGGGATAATAAAACAAACCACAAAAAATTTAAAAAAAAAATCCCAGTCTTGTATGTAGATGAGTCATTGTGAAACTTCCTCACACCAAGAATGAAGAGAATATTCTAAAATGTTCTGACCAGAAATAGATCTTGGAATTCTCTTAAGCAGCAGAAACCAAAGTTCCATGGTAGAAGTTAATGGAACCCTGTTTTCAAAGTTCTAAAAAAAAAAATTACTTTCAATCAGGGATTCTACATGCTTCCAAATCATCAGTCATGGGGGGAAAAGAAAGAAAAAAATTCAGGTGAAAAATGTTAATATTAGTATACCCTTTCATACAAAGTTACCTGACCATGTGATTTAGCAAAATGAGGTAATGACTAAGGAAGGGTATATGTGGTCTCCAACTGTGGAGAGCCAGAGAAGCAAACCTCAGAATACCCACCATACAGCAGGCCCAGGGACAAGCAGGAGGGTGGTAAAGGAGACAGGGGAATCCACATGAAGGGGCAGCCCTGCCAGAAGGTGACACCCAGGCACACTACAGGTGCATTAGCATGCCTGCAACACTGAAAGAGCTTGAGAATACAGTAATAGGTAATTTTTAATGCAATTCAAAACTCTAGTTTAAAAAAAGATGTTCACAAAAGAAAATGTACTTACAGCTCATTACATAGCTTTAGAGTGAACTATATTCATGCAGTCATAATACAAATTCTATTTATGGATTCCTAGCATTAGAATCAACTGACAGAGAAAGCACACATTTATTTATAGATAAAGATGAGAATGTAAATCTAACCAGTATTGACAATAAAAGTAAAAGAAGCAAAGACAGAAGCCTGGAAGTGTCAGCATTAAGGAAGGGCCAGGGACAGGTCCAATATTTCAGTAGAAATATTATTTATAATTTTATAATTATTTATAATTTTATAATTATTTATAATTTTTTTAATTATGGCAAAGGAAACTTTTTCTGAAATCTGTCTAAGTTTTCAAAGATTATAATCCATAGCTGTAGTTACCAAAAATTCTTATACCTGAAAAGTATGAGTATGTGCAGAAAAGGCACAATATTAACAAGATCCTCCATGTACAGTCAAATAAATATATAGATGTAGACACATTCTCTGAGCCTCCACTTAACAAATGTAGCCCCCTCCCCTTGTGCTCTAGATTTATGGCTCACAAAACATATTTGGGGAAAAGTCGTTCAATTGGCTTCCTTGTGTGACCAACTCCTCATGACCTTGCTGACTGCATGTCCCACTTGCCTTGTAGATACCTATTCATAAGCTCATCTTCAGCCAAAGTGACATTTAGGGTCCTCCTAAAGTTACCCTGGGGAATTCCAGGTGGAAACAAGAAGGTCCAGGATTTCCTTCTTATTGAAAGCTGAAGCTGAACTGAGAAGCTTGCAGCTCTAATTTAATACTAACCTACTTCTAAATCACCTCTACTAACAAGTTGGAACTAAGAAGTTCCAAAGGTGAGGGTATTTTATTTTATAACCCAGACCTGCCTGGTAGTAACTACCATGATCATTTTTTTTTACTAATATGAGCTGGGAAAGGAGATAAAATGGTGGCTCACACCTTTCCTTTCTGGGAAGAGCCTACTGGATCCATATAGAGAAGTAAAAGAATCATGCCAACATGTTATCATAGAAGGAAGACAAAGCAAGAGTAAGAAAAGATTAGCCAATTGAGTAATAATCCCTCACAGGATTGTTATAAAAATTAAACAAGAAAATGCATAAGAAGGGTCTGCTTAGATGTTCAATAAATGTTAGTTTTCTTTCCATTTTTCCCTGCAATCATGTGCCACTCAGAACTCAAGATTCTTAGGAAAATGTGAACTACATTTGCCATTGTGAGGTCCCGTAACCAGTCATCCTTTGTAATTTTCCAGTCTAAGGTGATGAGTTCAGAGAACTGAGAGGTTGCAATTCTAACTGATATCTTGAGGTTGAGGTTGAAATCATCTAAGTCAACTCAAGAAATGAAGACTGAGGACTAAATGGAGCTATTCTTAATCACACAGGGGATATGTGGTCATACCAGGCAAACCAATGTGAGACAGCTTCTAGCAAAAGTGTTAGACATCTCATTGAGTGCAGAGGTCATTAACAATCATTTACTTTAAAAACCTATGCAATAAGCACCTTACTTACATATATTACATTGTGGGTATAAAAAGGTCGTTAATGGTAATCTCTAATATTCTTTTGAGGAGCTGTGATCTAGTTTGTCATTCTGATGGAGGACAAGACACACTTTTCTACATCTGCTACTAAAATGGTGTGGAGGATGAGCTGGTGGAAAAAAAAAGAGCAAGTGTTAAAACATATGAAGCATCATGAGGAAAAAAAGCAGAGACTTTGAGAATGCTTCACTGAGTCTAGTTATGCTAGTTAAAGATTGCTTAAATCAGTGGGCAAAGGTAATTTCTTTAAAAAAAACTCTATTTTCTGCTGAACCAAGATAAAGAGAAATGAAACAGAGAATAAGAAAGAAACACTGACTAGAAAAAATGTGAACCAGAAGCAGAACTTCAGCTTCTAAAATCCTCTGATACAGTACTACTAAAGTTTTCTCACAGTTGTACATTATCTGTGGACCAGGAATACAATACAGAGGGTACAATAAATTTAGATGCCCCAGGGAAAAGTCCCTGGTAGGTTGGGCATGTTATTATAGATGTGGCTCATATAATAACAGAGTCAAAGGGCACCTGGGTGCCCTCTAACCTACTTTTCAAATGTGATTCTTCCTATAACATTAGATACAGCTAGTTTCCTACTATCTGCTTACATACTTTTGCTGACAGGAAATCTGCCACTTATGAAACAATCCCTTTCACTGTAGTGAAGTTCTTCTTATATTTGGTAAACTGCATCCATACCCCAGGTAAGCAGTAGCATTTTCAAGGACCAAAGTCAGTACATACATTACATTCAGAGTGCCAACTAAAGCACACACTTGCTCAGAAAGACTGATTTCCACTCAAATACACATAATTTATATTTCTCTTCTTAGAAATAATGTACATCTTCATATGTTCCCAGGCTTTACTGAGAATTTCCATACATAGAAACCCTCACTTTATCTTTGACAATTCTCTACCAGCAGGGAGCTAGTCCATAAAGTTCCCATCCCTCCCAGAAGCTAGTGTACAAAGGGCCTTTAGTGGGAAATTCTGTCCCCTTGTACAAGAGGGAGATACCTATATCCTCACCAAGAGGGCTTTATCAGCCTGAATTTAGAAAAAAGTAAATCTGCAGCAGTCCACAGATCCTCTTTGAAAATCAATGGATTCTAGAAATGAATTCCATTCTTATCCAGAGACATAAAGAGCCTAAAGCAAATATCTTCCTCACTACAATGTTCATCCATGGGTCTAATATTGTTCTCTAAAGCAACAAAGCAAGGTCTACTTTCCTCTACATATTTGTATTAGGCCAGCTCTCTTGGGCCAACTAAGGATGACCATGCCTAGACGTCTCAGTGTCTGGTCACCTCTTAGATGGTCTCCAGGTTATCATTCTCTTCCACCAGATGTGAACCACTTACCCACAAGGACTTCTCACCCTACTCACGATAAGCCTAGCTTATCATAAACATCAGTGTTCCTCTTATGGTAAACAGGTTTAACTGGCAGATCTCTGAAGACAGGGACTGGGTGTCTTGATCACTGTATATTTCCAGCACCTTGCTTAGAACTGCGCAAAGAGTAATCCTCAAAAATATTTAAGGGAATGATCCAGGCAGGAGGATCAAGAGTTCAAAGCCAGCCTTAACAACAACAAGGCCTAAGCAACTCAGTGAGACCCTGTCTCTAAATAAAATACAAAATAGGTCTGGGGATGTGTGTGACTCGATAGTTGAGTCCCCCAGAGTTCAATCCCCAAGTACCACCCCCCAAAAAAGTATTTAAGTGAATGAATGAATTTGACAATCCAAATGAATTATTATAACACCTCAAAATTCTATCACTATATCTGGAAATAGTGAAATTATTACCAGTAAAGGGAGAAGGAACCTTCCCAGTTCATAGTTAAAATAACTACTTTTACTAAAGACCACAGTTATAACTATGATTGACATTATTTACAAATAATAATACAATATGAGCTATTAGCTGGAAATCCTTCATACACATTCTAGGCACTTCCCTAGAAATGCAGACAAAAAGTTTCTAAGATGGCTTTTGGAAGTTGGGGAAATGATTCAACCTTGAGACTTTAAACCCAGAGCCCAGCTTAAATGTGTGCTAGATGTACAGATTTGACCAAGGAGAAAAACATGACATTATAATTGGATTTACCATATTCTTCTTCAAAAAGGATACTGATATTAGTCTCTCCACTACATTTACCTAACAAGACTGTACACCAGTTCGTAACCATGGTTACTACTTGCAGAACACATAGTGTACAGCTTTCTGAAAACAAAGTTGGTCACAGCCCATCGTAGTTTGTGTACTCCAACTATTACCTGGGGTTGAGAAGAATGGCCTTAGAAAACAGAAACATCCCAGAAAGTTACGCTTTGGAATGCTGACTTGTTGCCTCTCACTGAGGGACACCAGGAATTTCATATTCTGAGCCAAAACAGTGAAACTCTGAGTCATCCGTGTCCATACTTCTTTTTAGCAGACAAAAGTAGTATCTGTGGCAAGAGTAGTATCAGAACGAATGATAAGCAGAGCAAGGAATGAAGAGGGAAAGTGCCATCTGGAGTCTACACTGAGTGCAACGCCAGTTAACCTATCTCCTGGGTGACCTCAAACACTTCCTTTCAGACAGGTAGGGTTACAGAAAAGAACCACCTCAGATTCTCATGGGTTAACTCTACTGTAATTGATTTCTCACTCTTGACACTGACTACTGTGGATTGACAGGGACATGGTTCTGCATCTCTGTTCTTATACCAGGACCCAGTTGCAGGTAGCAACTACTCTCTAGAACATTGTTGGTTGGAGGAAGAACAGATGAGTGATGTGTGCAGTGTCTCTAGAAGCTCCCCCTGGGACTGATACCCAGTACTTCTGCTCACAATTTCTTGGCCAAAGCAAGTATGTGGTCACACCTAACCTCAATTGGGCAAAAAAGTACAGTCTTCATAAGTTCCCCGAAAAAAGGGAAAGCTGGAATATTTGTGAATAACCCTAATGCCTACCATAATACATAACCTACTGATCCCAGTTGCCTTCAGCTACAAGAAAAGCCGGTGATGCCTATCTCATAAGAATATTCTGTGGGAACCACATACATAAATGATAGGGAGTACCCATAGTTGCCCTGGTTGTGATATCTCAATAATGGATAGAATTACCCAGTCAGCAAGAAATGGAGGCCATGGGCAGAGAGACCAATCATCAAAATCTACTACTATTAGAAGCTAGAGAAAACCCAGAGCTTCCCTCATGGCACTGCAGCCGGTCAGTTTTGGGATGATGTTAAAAATACTGATCTGATAAACCAAGAAAAGATGAGATGTTACCTCATCTTTTCTCTCATTTTCAGATTAAGTGTTCATTTAATCAACAAGTATTATAAAATATCTATGTGTCAGACACCATATTAGACCCTGGGTGAAAAAAATAAATCATTGTTTCTTATCCCACCCCATCCCCCAAAAAACAACCTTTCTAAGAATCTGAGTTTATGCCTAGTAACAGTTCTCTATACCACCACCATCAATAAATAAATAATACAAACAAGAAAATCTAAATGAATTTGAGAAATTAATCATCATTCCTTCCAAAACTTTTGTTTTGTCCAAAAGTCAAAAACAAAAATGTAATGATCTATTTAAAAGGTTTGTCCCAAACTCTGGATACTACATATTCTGCTTAAGTAGATGGAACATATTCTATTTCCTCTCTTTTCTTTAGATTGACTAAACTCTTAAAGACACTCATAAAAGATCTTCTCCATAACAACCTGGTAAGGAAAGAGATATAGGTGTGACTGACAACACATAGTTAACAAATAATTTAGCCATGGTGAGAATCATGTGGATGAACTGGTCCAGTCAAACATTTACTGAACATTTACCAAGTGTGTGACATTACGCTTGGCACTAGGAACAAAGACGAATGGGATGTGGTTCAAGTTCTTTAGCCACTTTGCCAACAATGCAGGTGTGATAATAAATCTGTGGGGGCAGGAGAGTTGGGCTACAAGAACATAGTGAGGGAGAAGCCTTTGGTGGGATAGGAGAGAGGAACAAGCACAACATGAAAAAAAAAATTCTCCTGGAGGAAATGTGAACTTCAATGACAGGTTAAATTTAGTCACATCAAGTGGGGGTCACTAAACAGAATATGTGAGATGGAAACACATGCAGTCTGGGCATGTGAGGATCTAAATCTAAATTACTTGAGCATGAAGTATAAGAGTGGAATGCCAAAAGATGATTAGGGAGTTAAGCAACGACCAAGTCAAGAAGCATCTCACAGGCTAGAAAACTTGGGCTTGATCTTACAAATATCAGCCAGACTAGGGGCCATAAGCTTGGACTTAATAATAATAGGAATTTCACTCAAGGTTTTTGATTTAAAAAAAAAAAGCTACACTTGTAGCTTATTTAGGTCCTTCTGGCAGTTGTGAAGGATTAATTTAAATGTGTAGTAGTAGTAATAGAAGGATTCATTTAAAGAAGTAATAACAAAGGCTTGGAAAAGAAGTAGCAATTGAAATGGTCCACAAAGGAGATGATAAGGCCCTGAAGCAGAGTAGCTATAACAAAAGGGTTCGTGATGGGCAGGAATTAATAAGAAGCAAAGAACCATAAGAAGATGGAGAATGGAGAATGAAGAGGAGTCCAAAATAAAAGGGGTTTGTTGGCCTAGCAGGAGAATGGATGAGGGTCTACAGAGCTGGGAGATGCATTCAAAGGAGTAGAACTGAGATGTGAATTACCAGGACAGCCATACATATCATAAACATTCAGCTTACCACAGAAAGAAAAACCCTATTTCTGAAGATTCTGCCAGCAATTTTCATCAAAGTAAAATTCTACTGTTTGCTGCCAAGAAGAAATTTCATTATTAACTTTGAAATTGATATCCACAGCTAGAATATTACATTTGCTTTTCCCCCTCATCTCTCTCACTCACATGTGCACAGACATACTAATTCAAGTAGGTAGATCTTCAGTTGTCTCCAGTAATTAAATCCAGACATTGTCAGGTCTAATAAGAGTATTTTATTGTATATTTGTAAGAAAGACTCTCCATCAGTTTCAAATTACTCTAGTCTACCTCAGAAGTCCCCTGGAAGACCACAGTTCAATAGGTTCTTTGGTAGACCTTGAACTGGTAAATCCAACCTCCTTCATTAGAAGAGAACTCTCATCTTCCTCATATAAGAGTACATGGTGAGGGAGAAAGATTTTCTGTATACTCGTTTTGCACAGCTTCACAATGCTGACACACTTCAAAGTCAAGGCTACAATTCCTGTTGTGATTGGGTGGTAGTCAAATACCACTAGTCAAATACTAGTGAATCGCTACCTTCTGGGCATAAACAGTCCTTGAAGTAATGTGTGGATACATGACTAACTATGTCAAATGAAATGTACTGGTACAAGTTTAACAGGCAGCCTATGCATTACCATGAATCTTGTCTGCTGCTAGTGTCTGTGGAAACATGCGTTGAGCCTGAATCCTGATGAAGGATGTTGAGCAGAGCCCCCTAAACACCTACATTAGATATGCAGTAGCATGAATAAAAAAGAAACTTTTGTCGAGTTAAGCACCTGAGATGCAGGGAGAGGGGGGTTGTCACTGAAGCAAAATCTAGCCCTTCCTGACTACTAGTTATCATGTTCTTCTTATCCCCTTAAAATTATCCTCTATCAAGTATCCCTCACCAGGGTTCTCTGGGAAGCCAAGAGGGAATCAAAGTCACAAGCAAATAGTAAATATCATGTCTTAATGATTCCTACTTGGCCTTTCCTTTCAATACTTTCAATTATTATCAATATGCTTTTTTAAATTTCTCATTTTAGTCATCTGGTTCTGTTGTTCATTCATTCATTTATTCTATACTTATTGATTCACTGCTATGTATAAGGCATTCTACAAGACACAACAGAATAAATGTCAAACTTTTTGGCCTCCTTAACACACTTAAACATTAAAAATGTTATTTATCTAGATCACATCTACCAAAATTTACCATATCAAATCAACTTAGATATCTGTCAATAGATGAATTAATTAAGAAACTGTGATTTATATATACAATGGAGTTATACTCAGCCTAAAAGAAGAATGAAATTATGGCATTTGCCAGTAAATGAATGGAAATGAAGAATATCATGCTAAATGAAATAAGCCAAACTCGGAAACTCAAAGGTCAAATGGTGGTTCCACTCCAAGTTTTCTGAGGAATCTCCATACAGTTTTCCACAGTGGTTACACCAATTTGCATTCCCACTAGCACTGTATGAATGAACCTTCCCTACATCCTTGCCAACATTTATTCTTACTGGTATTCTTGATAATTGCTATTCTGACTGGAGTGAGATGGAATCTTTGTATAGTTTTAATTTGCATTTCTCTAATTGCTAGAGACAGTGACCATTTTTTCATATATTGTTGACTATTTTCATATATTGTTGACTATTCATATTTCTTCTGTGAAGTGCTTGTCAGGTCCTTTGCCCATTTATTCATTGGGTAATTTGGGTTTTTTTGTTTTTGTTTTTGTTGTTTTTTGGTGCTAAGTTTTGGGAATTCTTTATATATCCTGGAGATTAATACTCTATCTGAGATATAGGTGGCAAAGATTTTCTCCCATTCCATAGGCTCTCTCTTCACATTCTTGATTATAGTAATGCAGCCACATCAATGTTTTTAGCAGCTCATTGCACAATAGCTAAGCTATGGAACCAACCTAGGGGCTCTTCAACAGACAAATGAATAAAGAAAATGTGGTATATGTATACAATGGAATATTATTCGGCCATAAAGAATTAAATCATGGTATTTGACAGTAAATGGATGAAGCTGGAGACTATCATGCTAAGTGAAATAGGCCAATCCAAAAACACAAAAAGCTGAATATTCTGATACATGGATGCAGACACACAAGGTTGGGGGGATACAGAATAGAAGTTCAGTGGATTAGACAAAGGGGAATCAAGGGAAGGGAGAGAGGATGAGAATAGGAAAGACAGTAGAACGAATGGGACATAACTTTCCTATGTTCGTGTATGAATAAATGATCAATTAAATTCCAAATCATATACAACCACAAGAATGGAATCCTAATTAGAATAAGTTATACTCCATATATATATATATATATATATATATATATATATATATATATATATATATATAAAATATGTCAAAAATACACTCTATTGTCATGTATATCTAAAAAGAACAAATTAAAAAAAACATGAGAGGTCAAATGTTTGCTCTCATATGCAGAAGCCAGAGTAAAATAAAGGAAAGGAGCAGAGGAGAATAGGATAACATAAAGGTAAAGGGAAGCTCAGTAACGTAGAAGGACAGTGAGAGGCAGAGTGCAAGAAGGGCAAGGGGAGGCAATGAGAACGAATTCTTAGAAAATTATGTTATACATGTATATAAATATGCAACAGAGAACCTCACCTTTATACAGAGGTAGAAAGAATCAATAAAATATAAATAAACAGGCAAGTCAAAGACTAGGAGAGGAAGGAGAATGGGAGAGGGGAGGGAGGACGGGAGGGAAAAGAGGGGACCATGAACTGAAATTGAATTCCATGCATGAGTTTGTCAGAATAAACTCAACTAATATGTATAACTATTACACTCTAATTTCAAAAAGAAAAACACAAATACTTATCACATCAGTAATTAAAACTACAATTTTAAGAATATCAATTCATTAATGTAAGATCATAATAATAAATGCATTATGTCAATGAAGTCATATATTTTCATTAAAAAACTATTTTTCAAAATAAAAAATCACTATAAAAATGGTGTTGAAGTATGAATGCTGATTGGCTATTTAACCATAAAAAAAATGACATCTTTGAAGATCTCCTTTATTATCTTATGGGATATAACTAGATTCTCATGTTTGCGTCTGTGTTCAACTTGTTGAGAAATATTATCTTGATTGAATTATATGAAGAAAGTCCTAAGACCTTTCAAACCTTCTAAAAGCATCTTAGGAGGACCCAGGGTTCCTCAGTCCCAATTTTGAGAACCAGGACTACAATGCAAGGGCGAGAATAGCTTTTACTAGATGACAGTATATACTTTAGGTTTTTAAGATCTCTGTTGCAACTCTGCCATCATAACACAAAAGTAGCCAAAAACAATACATATCAGCTAATGAGCATGGCTTGGTTCCATGACACTTTATTTACATGATCAGGTTACAGAATGGATTAGTCCATGGGCCAGCCTTTCCACACCTGTGACAGAAGATATCTAAACAAATTAGACATTGGGTGCCCGTAAGAGGCAGTAATACATGCCTACGCACTACAGTACAAAGTAGAATAAAATAAATGCCACTGTGAGAAGTCTAAGAAAACATGCTTTTAAGGTTCAAGGTCAGTAAACAATACCTTGAATTGGGAAGGCTTTAGGAGAATGTGTCTTAAAGGAAGTCTTAAAGGACAGAGGGAAGTTTGACCGAGTTTCAGGAGGAAGCAGAGTATTCCACGCAGAGAAGTGATTGAGGGCAAAGGCACTAAGAGAAGGAGGTGCCCAGCAGATGCAAGTAATGGTAAATAGTTACTGAAACAGGGCATAAAGAGGAGCACAGGAAAGCGAAAAACTGCTTCCTCAGCTTCAGATCACTGTGTAATGGGCCTTGAATGTTAAGCTCGGGGGCTTGGATGATGTATGAAATGCCACTGAACACTCCCTCATTAGAAGGTACTTATCAGCCACGTTTAAGATTAACAGAAGTGTAGTCTGCGCTTGCATATGGCCACCCATAGGCAGTGACCCTAGGTAACAGGCTTTTGGATCAGACTCAGCAAGAGGAAATGCGTACCTGAACAAACCCAATGACAGTAAGAACTAAAAATAATCAGAGCAGGCAACAACACAGAGGTAACACTGGACATTTTTGGTGGGCCACTGCAGGTGGAGGAGGAAAGTGCATAATCAAAGGGCATGTTCAGGCCGAAGATTGAGAGAAGGCGAAAAGATGGTAAGGACCAGGAAAGTCAGGAAGAGGGACAGACTGGGTGATGGGAAGACTTTGGTGATGAAACTCTTTAATTATAAACATACTACACATATCACCACCCATCCTCTGTCAAGCATGAGTTTGAATCCTCACAAATTCCAAAATCCTCTTATTGACCACATAACTATTTTATAATTTCAGCAGACTGTCAAATTTGTTTCCAAATCTGTGCCTCCAAGTGCAGAGTAACAGAATTTCTAATTTTTAATTCTTTCTCCATTTTCATTCTACTCATACCTGCTTAGATTCAGCACAGATTTTAGTCTATTATAAATACAGTGTTAGATATCAATGAAATAATTCATGAGACTTCTTTCAGAACTCAGGATAAAGAGTATCTAAAGTAACTAAAAAAAAAACGAAGAAGAAGAAGTGGTTAGGACTATCGATATTT
Source organism: Marmota flaviventris (assembly GCF_047511675.1). Lineage (NCBI taxonomy): Eukaryota > Metazoa > Chordata > Mammalia > Rodentia > Sciuridae > Marmota > Marmota flaviventris. The sequence goes on along the minus strand of NC_092504.1, from coordinate 56,204,758 downwards.
TAAGAACATTGTCACTTGTTCTTGCATACCACAAGTTTTCTGAATGTCTTATGTTAACTGAAATAGAAGTCAGATTGGCAAAAGACATCTATTATTCCCTATAGTCTTTTGAAAATTATGCCTATGAACAGCTCAAGGGAGGGAACTTTTAAAGTTATACTTGGATTTGCTTTGGCTTTAAAGGCCAAGAACATATGTGAATGGTACAGTAAGTGACCCAAATAATATTCCCATTCAAAAACAAGCCTATATGAACCTGGCAAAGAAAGAAACAGAGGAATGAAAACTGAAATGCTGGGAATCAAAAATGAAAATGTTCTAAATTCACTGGGCAATAAATAGCTGTGATGTGTTGGTTATTCCCCACCCCAAAGAAAAGTGAGATGGAGCTCAGAAAAACCAAACTAAGAATGTGACAACAAAGCAGAAATGTAGAGGAGTCCTAGCCCAAAAGAAGAATTGGATGAACAAGAAGTTATACTCTATTTATGTACGATGTGTCAAAATGCACTCTACTGTCATGTATAACTAATTAGAACAAAGAAAAAATAAATTAGAAAAAAAAGTCATCTAATATTCTGCTAGTGAAATGTGTCTTCAAGGATGGCTGTTACATGCATGGTGGGGACAGAGACCTCACCTGGCATGCCTCTGTGAGCCTATCACCCTTTTCCACAAATGCTTTTCCATCATCCTCCTGAGGGCAAGGTAATCACCTGAGCCAGCCTAGCCTCCTCCCTCTCCCTTGCCCAGAGTTGAGTCAGTTGCCAAGTCCTGCAATTCCATGCCCATAGCAGAGCTTGCATGTCCCCTCCTTTCTACTTCCATAGTCACCATCCTAGTCCAGATCCTTATTCCCCTCATCTCTGGTCAACTGCAATTATCTCCTAAATCTATCCCTTTCAAAGAACCCCTGTCAGATTAATCTCCCTAATATAAAGGGGAAGGGAAAAAAACTTAGGCCTTCCACAAAACAACTCAATTATTTTGCTATGTTAGCTCCCCAATGTCCTGCTGTCATTCCCTCTCTGCCAATTTAATGTGTCAATTTACTGTACCTCATGCAAACTATCTTTCATACTCTCTGGTTGCTTTTGTACTTTTTCTCTCGGTCTAGCATGGTCTTTCAATGTCTCATCCTGTTTTCACTACAATCTCCATTTATGAAAATATGACCCATTCTTTAAGGTTCATGGAAAAGTCTGTCTACCCTAGGAAGAATTTTTTTCCTAATTCTTTTTGTAATCCACCATCCATTCTGCTAATAAGCATTTCAGAGTGCATAATACACACTACTGTTTTATATTCTGCAGACAAACCTGTCTGCCCTCTACTCTCCTGGTGGTACTTACCATGCTTCTCTCAAAGTGCTGTTGTCATGTTTCCCTCATCTCCTTTTCTCCAATTGGATGTCAACTAAAAGAATAAGAGCTCAGGGAATAGCTATTGAATTAAACTTGCTAAACTGAACTCTCTGGGTTCTCCATTTTCCTAAAAAAGTTTTTAGTTTCTTTTTAAGAAAAACTTCTAGGACAGAGAAAACTAAATTTTTTAGTCAATACAGTCTCTAAAAGTTGAAAAATTTTTCATCACTTAATTCCAGAAATGGTCCAAAAAGAAACTAAAAAATTATAAGAAAAAAAGGTCCCACTTATAATTTAGTTCTTTTAAATTCTAGGGTCAAGTGTGCAGGCTGATTAGAAAACAAAACAAGAATCGGGAGTTAAAGTACTGTGGCTTAACTAAAAAAAAAAAAAATTTACCTAATTATTAGACTTAGGATAATAATAACAGTAGATACTGGATAAAGATCTACAAAGAAAAACATTGAATTGGACCAGGTTCCTGCACAAACTAACCAGACACACAATATAGAACACAGCAAAGACAGACACCACGGATGTGCAGAAGACGACAGGAAAAACCCTAAGCCTCATTTTCTTCTTTGAAGTTCAGACCTGAAAGTCTGAAGCAGCTGATCTCTACTGTCACTAACTGCAAAGGGACACAAGTGTTTTCTAAGGGCTCAAATGATGCTGGCGGTTAGATGTCAAACTGAATTCACAGATAAGCACTCAGAGTGAAGAGCCATTCTGGATCTACCAAGATAGGGTATGCTCTTACACTCTCATAATGGCAAAGCATTAGGTTGGTATTAACTTGTCCTGAAAAGTGGAGGTGAAAGCTACCCTTTTGTTCTCAGTGGCCTGTCTGGTTTCAGACCTGCCAGTGGGATCTGCAAGAGGAAATCATTTTTGGTTTTGTTCCAACTTCTAATTCAATACCTTGGCAGCATTTGAAATGGATAAGAGCCCTAAGCTCACATCTGCCTCAGGTGACAACTAAGATAAGAAGCACAATGAGAAATGATGAGAGCTTACTCTCCAAAAGCACCTTTAAAGGCAGCTTTTTAAAGATAGTTGCTGCAATTTACATTAGGCCTGAAAATATCTTGGTAAGAATATTGAAAGATTAACTTAATGGATTCTTATTACAAATCTGGGTTTTAGCTGATATTTTGGAAAATTTTTTTTAAAGTTGTTCTGTGTTTAACTATTAACCATAAACTGATAAACAAATTCATCAGCTCAGGATGTACAGAAATATGGATAAATAGTTTTTGCAAGTAAACAATATTCACGTCTGGTTAATAGTTCACGGTGGCCAAGAAGGCCCACAGTGAAAATAGGGCTGTGGGTTGCTTTCAATGAAATGATGAGGTGTCAAAAAAGGAACATGGGTATAATATAGCATCCATGTTTCAAGTATCTGCTCCACACCAGAGGAGATGCACAAGCTTGAGACACTGCCCCTCCCTAAAGGAGATTTGTTATATAGTTAAAATGAAAAAATATATACAGATAATGAGACATTGGAGGACAACATAAAACTATATAGTAAATCTTGAATTGATAGGCATAGACACTAGGAACTATGAAATTTTAAGACTTGAGGACCTATTCTGTGAACAATTTTATAAAGTAGGCAGAACATCATTCAGGCCCTACTGAAGAGTTTTGGAAAGTTTTACTTAAAAAGGCATTCATTCATGAATGGACAGGGAAATCAACTACAGCATAGAGATAAAACTTAATACCAAAAGTAAAGGACAAAAACAAAGGACAAGCTGGGGCTCACACTAAAAAGAGACAAAATGAGATTGGTGAGCAGGTGGCACCAACAGGTTTTAATAATAACTTGCACAACTTATTCTATAGTTTATATTTGGTTTACTGAATACATAAGGTAAGTCATATGGAAACCTGGTGAAGGTGATGGAGACTATACATCAAACATGGTTGTTTAGGAACAAAATACCCCACAAAATAGGCAATGAGAAAGGTCCTCTCATCACTAAAATATGTTTTCTTAGAAGGAATGGCTCATGGTTTAATCTTAGGCTGATTTCCAAAGAGTTGCCAAATTTCCATATCATCAACTCAACCTTTTGGTCAATTTCCTTGATGCTTTATACAGAAAAATACTTTAATATCTGTTTGCCTGACATGGAATAAGCAAAACTTTTAAAAGATTAAAAACAGCTACAATTTCCTGAGCAATTCCTGTAAGTACTTTGCTAACAACAGTAAGGCTGGATGTACTGAGTACCAAGCACTACCCTGGACACTTTAGCCATTTCTAATTTAATTCTCACAACAATCTTATGCTGGTAAGATTAACCTAATTTTATAGTTGAGAAACTCAAGTTTACAGGAAATAAGTAATTTTCTCAAAGTCAGGAAGCCAGCAGGAGGAGACCCAGGATTCAAACCCAACCCTACTTGACTCCAAATTCCAACGTCTAAACTTCTTACTTGAATTTATTTTCTCCACAATAGGCAACACCAAGGAATAAAAGAATACATTAGAAACAGTACATGATTCTTGCAGAGAAAATCACACAGGTATTAGAGCTTCATGACAGGGTCAGTAGATCTTTCTGGTAATCTGTCCCTGTGAATTTCTTACCATTTAAATAAAATGTCACCCATCATATTATTGATGAACTTCACGATGAAGTTCAAGTCCTTCCCTAGACACACATGAGCTGTGCGATTTTGGAAAGCTTCTTAACCAGTCTAAGCCTCATTTTTTTTTCATCTGTAAACTGTGGATAATAATGGCCTCGTCACAGGATTGCTCGAAAAACTAAATACTGTCACATCAAGTATTTAGCTCAGAGTTTGCAAAAAAGTAATGAAAAGCAATGAACTGATGTCTGCAACTTTTATTATTATTCAAGAAAAACTTTTATTCAAGTCCATGAGGCCTACTTTATAGAAATAATCATTATAAAGTTAATAGTTTAATAATGGGGTCTTCCCCTGATTCTCCCATTACAAAATTCATACTTTTTCCTTAAGATTTAACCCCCAAAAGTACCACCTCAAAAAGCCTTATCTACCACACCACTCCAAGGCCAAGATTTCCCACAATCTTATGTGTATGTATAAATGGGCGTACATATGGGTGTAGGTGGTATGTACGCATGTGTGTGTTTTCAGTGATTTCACTGATTATTTTATACACCTGCTACCCATTTGTGTCCTTCCTCCCTCATCAGAAAGGAACTCCCATGAGGGAAAAGACTCACCTTGTTCACCTCTGAATGCACGGTGCCCATACCATACCTAATGGGTAGCACATGCATGTATACCTCTATAAGACACAGAGGCTATTATTACAGCTTCTTGAAATGTCAGAATAACACCAAGAGAATCCCTAGAAGAACATAATTCAACAAACACTATCTTAGGATGAACTAAATCTTTTCCCATTCATCTAGATGGAAAGGACATCTTCCTAAGAAGGTGAAATTCTCTTATGCTAAAATAGTGAAAGGCTCAAATCAGTAGGAATACTCTATGAAAGTGAATAATAATCAGTTAAGACCCAATGATGTCACCATAGATAGGCTTCTTGCCAACCAACATTTACACCATTCACGATCAATATAAAAATCTTCGGGAAAAGTCCATGTGGTTTCTTGAACAGGTTTGCTTCTATTTGGTTTTAGGTTTGTTAGTTTTACTTCCTTAGTAAAGCTCTAAATTTTAAAAAGTTAAAGATTCTTTCTTATCTCTAGCTCCTTGTTTACTGTTCTTAGCACCTGATGGCTCTCTGGCATGTAATCTGTATTTCAGGGTCTTAAGTCCTTAACTTAGTAAGTTCTCCTATCTAGCACCTGAATACTTTCCAACCACCCTCAGAGAGTTCATCCCAAGTGACCTTGCTCATAATCCTCTGAAGGAACAAGGTCCAGCATGAGGGACCTGAGCTTCTGACAAGTACTGCATAAAAGCCAGGCTGCAGTATCAGCCCTGACCCCATTCTCACACCCTTCCCACTGATTCACAAGGTTCTCAACTCAAATTCACTCCAGCGGATGACCCAGAGAATTCTTTATTCCTGTACTGTCTGGAAGCAGAAGCAATCGATCAGTAATCATGAGCTTAGGAATTTTTACATCTTACCCTTTCAGGCAAGCCAGAGGATGCCCTCCACTCCATGGCCAAGAGGTCATTGTCCTGCCCGCCCTCCCCCACCACCATCCTTGCCCTTTCCCCAGCCCTTGACTTACTTAGCCATCCCACGCTGGGAGTGCGCCGCACTCGGGGGTCATCGTCCAAGGTGCGGGTTGCTAGGCAGAGCACTGAGTTCTCAAGCGGGCTGCGGGCTTTAGTGTCAGAAGCAGAAGACAGGAGAAGGAGGAGGACACATGAGCAGCCACAGCAAGGATGAGGATGGAAGCATTAATTAAGAAGAAAAAATGCTAAAGCAAATCACACAAGCATGTTAAAGGAGAACAATGACACATTACAATGACACACACCCCCTCCCATGACCCGGCACCCTTAAATGAAACATATCCCAACACAGAATGAAAAAGTTAAAAAAAATTACATTCAATCATTATAGTTCCCCAATTATCAATGGATGATTCGCCCCGCAGGTCTTATACACAAAACATGGATTATTTCCCAAAGAAAGATTTACATAATAAACACCAATCTCAAGATGTCAGCGCAAGACTGTTAATAATTTGTACCACATGAGCACACACAGAGGGAAGTTACACATAGTTTTACAAAGCACAGGGGACATGATGTCATATTAGTAAGCAGCTTTTTGATGATCTACCCAATAGACCCGTCTATGGATCTTGTTCAGAAAGGTAGAAAGCAACATTTCAGACTTTCACTTCTGAAATATTTTCCTTGATGAATACAGAAGTGGCTCCCGATTTTCTGTTTTTCAGTTCTCCAGCAATATGACACCAGGATACATAATATCTTAATAGAGACCTGCTTAGAAATGCATATTAATCTTCATTTTCTGGTGCCTTTTAATACTTATTTTACTACCATTTTTATACTTGGTGTACCTATGCAAAATCTTAAGACCACAAAATAAGTAAGGATAAAATAATGATGCAGCTAAATATACAGTATGGTTCCTCCAGGTACATTTCATCAACTGGATAACACCTTTGACTTCTTCCTGAGGACAGTTTCCTTTAGGCTTTGGGCTTCATGTCATTTGTCTTTCTATTTTCATCAAGCACCATGCTCTCAGGCTAGTAAGAAATGGACAACATAATGATCCTTTTAAGGAATGGCAGTGATGGTATAAATACCTAACCATCAGACTATGTACAATTTGACTTGAGAAGTATTTTTTTCTTAATGATATAACTATTAACATGATCAAGGAAATAAGCAAAACATATCCAAGAGCAAATATTAGATAATTCTATTCATACAAGTGTGCAAAAGATAGGGCAGACAGTTTTTTTTTAATAGGCTATTGGTGACTTGGGAGGTCAGGTTTTAAATTGAACCATTTAAAAATTAATGTAAGTTTATGGCCAAATTTGGGCATTCAGCACATTATAAAATCCAGAAACATTTTTGTCAATTTATCTGTCTGTGTTTAAAAGCTGTAAATAAAGCCAGGACTTGTGAGCAGGCCATCTGTGCCAGCACCTGTTTGAGGCAAATCTGATGTCTTCTCTTTGCAATCTGAATTTTTAATTGTTTCCCATAATTGAACTTCTTTGCAAGTTTTTATTGCACTAAGAAAAATGAAAAAGGGAAATGAACCAGTTGAGAGTACTCCAAAATTGCTTTTGTCAAGAGGGAGGCATTTAGAAATGTATATTATCAAACTGACCAAGTCTCACCTCCTGTTTCTTTTAATGACTTAGTGCCCTGTTTTAAGAGCCAATATTCCTGCAGGCTTGGCTAAATGACGTGAGAAGAATGTATACAACTGGCACTCAGTTGCCTGGGCCCAAACAAGGGCCTGACTGTAATGCCAAATCGGTGAGAACTGATAAGAGACTGGTAATACAATGTAAACTCACATTCCTTTAGCTTCTCACGAGTATGTAGCTACCAAGACTTTATCACTGATGTCATGGCTCAACACTAAAGTGAGTACGAGAAGTCAGCTGCTGCTCAAATACTAAGATGCTGGTAACTAGCTTTCTCCAACAGCTTCTCTCTCTCTGCTCCTCTCAGCATGTCAGTGTAGTATCTGTTGGGAACAAAATCTAGAAACTCCCTTTTGCATACACAGCCTCCACTAATGCTGAGCCTCCTCATTAAGGGGACGGTGGAATGGAGCCTGGCACATACCAGCAAAGAACCTGGCTGCAAAGACAGGCATGAAAATGCAATGCCCATAGAGACTTGGCACCTGTGCTTTAGCAAAGCCTGATTGGAGCCATCTGGCTGCTCACCCTCATGAAAACTGGGAGGCTCACAGCATCCATTACTTTTACTGGCAAATTCTAACATTTTGATTTGTTGGGCCCTCGGTGTTCTGTGCAGGAAGAGACACAAACTGTAACCCTTTCTTATTACTTTTTTCTTCATAAATTTACTCCAAACATCAAATTTTAAAAACTTGTTCCCAAAGTTGGAACTGAACTTTTCATAATTAGACCACAGTAATGATATACTGTGTGCATCTTTAAAAAATGCTTTCATTTTTGTCCTTGATGCTTGAGCTACAAAACAAACAGCTTTGCTAGCATCTTACAAATTTTAAATCATGTTTGCCACGAACAAGGTAGAATCTTGTTTATATCATACTTGATGATGAAAGCTATGCCTCTAAAGATTTTTGAGTGATGGTTTCCAATATCTGGATTGTGTTATGAATCAAAAATTTTGCTTAATGATTCATGTTCCCCTTGGAAATCAACTTGTTCAAAGACATCCATCCTAAATCTACTCAAGTGAGCATGTCTCTTTTTGACTCATGCAAACAGATCAAGGAAACTTCTCCAGAAAAATGCTTTTTCAACAATAGTATTAAGAAGAGAAGAAGTTTATTTATGTTAAAATTGTATGATTTGGGGGGGAATGCAATGTTGTATGTTTAAGTAGTTATCAAGCACTTACTATGCATTCCCACTGTTATTTCACCAAGAAATTTTACCTAATATTATAGTAGTATTTCACCAATAAACCCTTAAGATACATTGCATAGAAATCTTCATTTGGAAAGCCAATAAGATAATCAACAGTCTGCCATGTTTGATGTGTATTCCTGCAAATAAAGAATAGCCACCAGGGGGCTGAGGTTGTAGCTCAGTGTTAGAGCACTTGTCTAGTACTTGTAAGGCACTAGCTTCCATCCTCAGCAAGACATAAAAATAAATAAAATAAAGGTATTGTGTCCATCAACACACACACACAAAAAGAATAGCTACCAGAGCTCTTCAACATCTCATGATTGCACAAAATAAGAGAACTGGACTCATTAATGTGTGGGAAATAAATTATGGTTGAGGAAGCTTATTTCCCTTGTAGTGTAATTATCATATTGCTATTAGGCACACTGGATCCTCCATTGATTATGCTTGTGCAAGTTATTTTACATTTCTGAGTTTCAGGTTTTTCATCTTCAAATGGAGATTATTTACATACATTAGAAATATGGTAGACAACAATGCCTGGCATATGTCCAGTATGTACAAGGTGCTTAAATAATGGGAGGTTATCATTAACAGAATGATGTTTCCTGTGCTCAACAGTCTGAACCATGTTGGAAAACACTACAGACAGCAATTTTGGCCTATTCAAATTCAACTTTAAGATCTGAAATCAGAATGCCAAAAAGATATCTGTATTCCCATGTCTACTGTAGCACTATTCACAATATCCAAGTTATAGAATTAACCTAAGAATTTATCAACTGATGAGTGGATAAAAAAATTGTGATATACATCAACAAAACAAAGTACTGTCAGTCCTATTAAAAAAAAAAAGAGGAAATTTTTGGTTTTTTGGAGAAACACAAATGAACCCAGAGGTCACTGTTAAGCCAAACACAGAAAGAAAAATATCACTTGTCTCATTTATTACACGTGGACTCTGAAATAATAGTTCATAGAAGTAGGAGGTAGAACAGTGCTTACCAGAAGCTGGGGAATTGAAAAAATGGGGAGATGTTGGTCAAAGGGTACAATGCTTCAAGTAAAAAGTAAACAGGAGGAATACATGATAAGTATTTGAGGTGATGAATAATACCTTAATCAGCTTGATTCAATTATTCTACCTTGGATGCATATGTCACAGCATCACTTTGTATTCCATAAATAAATCCAAGTATCATTGTCAATATCCACTAAAAACTAAATGAAACTTTAACCTCAAAATGTGATTTTTAAGAAATCAGGTTCACACACCAGCAAAGATCTTCTTTTTTTCCCTTGTACTGAAACAGGGTTCAAGCAGTGCAGGCATGCTTAATTACTCCTGGAAAACTAACCTCCTCTCCCCTTTCTTCTTTTAGGAAGACATAACCAGGAGTCCACCCGGCTCACATCCTCATCACTCCTCACTCTTTCCTGTTCTCCTCCCTCTCCTCTTCTCTCTATCTCTCTTTAATAGAGACCAGGACATGGTCTCAGATCTGCACCTCCTCTCCCATCTACTCTCAAAACAAGATGAGGCTGGGCAGTTGAAAACTTTGCAAGGGTGGCTCAATGAAGGTTCTCAAGTTTTGCAAGATTTACTCTGGGTTGGCAACAGCAAATCATTCAGTGTCCCTTAAATACACATTTTTTTCCTGGAAAGGGAGAATAAAGAAGAGTGCAAGAGTGCTTGTATTTGGTAGGATAAGACAAAGAGAATCATTCCAGTTCCTTTCCTCTACCCACATTCTGGCTGTATAAAACAGACTGACAATTAGTAAAATTAAAAAACATGTTCATCTCATGGTGACATCCTGCTGTACATACATCAGTTATTGATGGCTAAGAACTGTCATTGCTCACACATACTTATTAATCTTTCTACCCTAAATTAAAAATGCTATAAAGTTCTAAGTGTCAACACATTATGCATTTTTTTGGTAAATGTAAAGTTGATAACAAAAATAACACTACTAAAAAAACTGCAGGAATGTTTTCATATTGGAGTGATGTGGGACAAAAACTGAGAAATACAGAAAACAAAATAATGGTGTTGAATTGAAACTCTGTCCTCAAATTTAAATCTGAAGGTCATGAAATTTGTCCCTTAGAATATTTCTGAATAAGTTGATTCTGATAAAGGAATCTCGTGTACTTCTTAATAAATACTTTTCACAAAGATATCTCATTTAATTCTGGTTATATACAATGAATAAGATATTACTACCTACACTATTTTACAGATACAAAAACTAAGGCTTGGGGAGATTATGTAAATTCCTCAAAATCATGCTGCTACCAAATATTAGCAAGATTTGAATAAAACCTTTGGAAAAAGATAGCATCATGACTTCTAGAAAAAGATAGTGAAGTCGGCCTTTGGTGTTAAAACCAGCACTCACTAGTGTTGTGTCTCTTAAGCCAGACTCTCTGTTGCCTTCAAGAACAGAACAGACTAGCAAACACTAACAAGGAATGCCCTTGAGAAAAATGAGTTATTGTTTAAAAGATTTGAACAGTTTTGATCAAGAAGATCAGTCACTGCCTGGAGGAAAGAAAGTAAAGTAAGAATAGTGCCTGATGGGTAAATGAGAAATTTGTTTATAATAATAAACATAACAGCTACTGCTGTTAAGGAATAATCTCATTCGAGCATGTTTCTAGACACTTTCCATGGATTGGTTAATTTATTCTAAAGTTGGGAAGAGGTTGATCATTCCTGGGGTCTGGCCAGAATATTTACATGTGCTATGCAAATGCATGGGAAATTAGAATCCAGAACAAAACAGATATCTGCTGCTGGTTTTCAGAAGGAGCTGACTAATACACAGAAAGGCACCTGGGAAGACGACTCTCATCTTAAGATGCTATGGGCCTAAAGATGCAAAATGTCACCTGTCTCATCTCAGAACTAAGGAAGCATGATGGCCTGCTTCAGAGGAGCAGAACCTTTGAAGGAAGTTAGGGAAATGCCTGCCTACCCATTGATTCAGGGACATGTTTGAATTGAAGAGTCCAGGGCAGGGGTGGTGGAATAAGCAAAGTAGAACAACCCAGCCAGAGACAACGGGGCTAACTGGAATCTAAAGCCCAGACCAAAAGCTAACAATTGCTAAAGGGACTGAGAAAGCTGCCAAACCTGGCAGTGGTCCCAGCCAGACCCAACATGTGCCAATGTCAAGGCAGTTGATCTAGTATTCAAACCAAATAGTTTGAATAGATCTAACCCCAATCAGATCCAAAGCAACAAGAGCCTTACTAATCCTACTTCCATTTCTATGAAGCCTAGAATTACTACTAACAACGACAACAACAAAAAAGCCCTGGTTTCTTTCTCTTGTTTGTTCTGCATTGTTAACCACTGTTTCTGTAGGCAACAGCAATAGAGAACCCTTTTTAAAATACCTGAAGTATTCTATGCCTATGTCAAAGCAAACACACGGGAAAGAATTAGGAAGCAGCTCCTGCCTGGTAGGTAACCTTGAAAGAAGAGACCAGGTTCAGGAGTAAGTGGAGGCAAAAACTGGTAGGACCAAAGAGATCACATTTCTCATATTGATAGAGAAAAAGGGGGAGGTGGTAATTTGAAGATAAAACTCAGAGGGGTCCAATCAGGAGCACGCCATGGGCCCCTATATATACAAAAGAGACCCTATCCAAGAAAAGCCAGGGAGTAGCAGCATGAGCCCTAGGAGCCACCACCCTGCTTGGAGCTGGCACCTTCTCCAACCCCTGATCTATTTGATGGGGCCCATGAATTCCCAGTGTGGTTTAGGGTCCACAACAGCCATTGAGCCAAGAGTAAAACCAATGAAGGAGACAGACCATTCTGTAAGACAGCTTCCTTTCTCCTTTGCTAACAAATGGGTGTTGGTATCACTTAGTAAAAGGCATAGGAAATAAATCAGGACTATATCCATGAGTTTCCTCCCAGTAGTAAGCTACAGAGCAGGTATCATTCCAGAATCCATTCTGACTCATGAAATCTTTCCTAATCATGCTTAAATATATTGTGTATTACTATGTATTATTAATATTCTAAACATTTACATAATGTCATTTCATTTGTCATTTCATCATGTGTTTTATAGACATCGAAACTAAGTACTAAACTACCTTTTTTATTAGAAAGAAGAAACAACTTTTCACTAATAAAAAATGAAGTTATTAAATTGGATTGAAAAAAAAGGAAATTCACAATCTAGGTCTGATGGGATGACTAATACACCACTTCTCAAAAGACTTCTGTACTCCCAAACCATGGAGCGCTGGGAAGTGATGCACAGTAGCAGACCATTTTATAGTATTTCTACTGTATAGACTCAATAATAGATGGAAATTACCTCAAGAGTACAGATTACAATAAAATATAGTGAAATAAGTCGGAAGTGGTAAATTTGAGTATTTATTACATGAGTTTTTAATATAGTTATTTAATTACATGTTTACATAATTTAATTTTTAATAGAAGCTGTATTTAACCAGTGTGCAAAATTTTTTATAACAATTGGCTCTTCTGAGTAGATAAGAGCTAGCTCTAGCACACCTCTGGGAAACGAAAAAATTCCCAACTCTGAAGTATCTCCATAAATTTCAGCTATTTATCACACTGTTGCTCGCATAAAGCTGACTATATCACTGGGTCTATTTTCCAACCTGTTCTAGAAGACCAAGGTGACTTCAGTTTATCTAGACTTTACATGAGGATATTAGAATATAGCTCCAACTACAATAGGCATAAGATTCAGGCTTAAATAGCAGCAACAGTCATATAATTCTTTATTTTAAAAGTTTATTCTAAGAACATTTTGTAGTTGTTAAAGATATTAAGTGATTAAACTCCAAGATATAAAGGCAACTGTGTAAACTTGCACGTTTAGAACAAGCACCTTTACAAAGCCAAAAATTTGCCATCTGATAATTTATAATAATGTACCTTGGAGGCACATGAAATTCATTGCTATAGAATCTCTCAAAGCCAAATCTTGCCTGTGATATTTTAAAAGGAGTTGGATAACACAAAGGCCAATAATAATAGGTTTTAAAAGACCTAATGGTATCCCATGCTTCAGGGTGTAAGGTGATCCGTTGAAGAGCCAGAAAGGAACTGCCTGCCCTCCCTATTGCTTTCTGCCCAGCACATACAACATTTCACAAGTGAAAAGGTGAATGACAAAAGCAATTTCAACTTTCCTCTGAAGTACAGAGATCTACTGATAAAATGAGGAGCCGTATCAACTCACTAGCTGTGTTCCACATCCACATACTGTGGAAAGTCAGTACTAATAACAGGACCGATTTCAAGCTACCACGAGATACTGGCCTCCAAAATTCATCTGTTTGTAATTTTGACTCTGCCTGCAATTCCAAGAACTGCAGTGGTAGAAAGCATTCTCACAGTACTCATCCTTCCTCTTCTCTTCACAAATACGACATTTGAAAACACAACGCACTTTTTTACCTCTTTATACTCTTACCTCTTTATACCACCAACCCCACAATTCAAAAAAAAAAACAAATTCCCAATTGTTTAAATTTCATTTTATGTGAGAAAGAGTATTATTATATATGATATACAAGAGGGACTTCAACTTGAATTGCCTTAATTTCAAAAATATGGGTTGTTTAAAATGAAATACATTTTAACATCAGCTGTTAAAATTATTCACCCTATAACCTTTTCAGTCATTAAACAACCTTTTTCTTCAAAAACCATTTTTTACAAAACCAGTAAATAAAGTGGAGACACACAAAAACCAAAACATTTCCTGTCAGCAGCAATATTCCAGGTAATAGTAGAATCATTAAATTGTAGTAGGAATGTTCCAGATTAGATTACCTTTTGTGATTTCTTTTTAAAATAGGGATTGAACCCTGGGGCACTTAACCCCAGAGCCACATCCCCAGCCCTATTTTGTATTTTATTTTGAGACAAGGTCTTGCTGTGTTGCTTAGGGCTTTGCTAAGTTGATGAGGCTGGCTTTGAACTCGTGATCCTCCTGTCTCAGCCTCCCAAACCACTGTGAAATTTCTTTACAAAGAGCATTTCTATTCTATTTATTTGTTTGTAACCAGTTTCTCTTAAGAAATATAACTGAGAAAGTACATTTGTAGTAAGCTCTCTTCCAATTATTCACATTAACACTAAGTCAGAAAACCCCATTTCTGGAAGCAGAGTGGCTGAGTTGGAATTCGGTCTACACAATTCTCTCAATCCACCTTTTCCATGACAACATGTTCATGTTCTGAAAGTTCAACTGAACACAATTAAATAGAACCTCCCATATCTACTCATTTCTCTTGACACTAAACAAGATAGGCAGAATGGAAGTACAGACCTAGTTCTACTACCCCAGTGCTTAGCAACTCTGCCCACCACACCTTCATTTCCCATGCTTCATGGAAATTAAATTCTCCTTTCTCAGGCTGCACCCAATCATGAAATTTATTTAAAACAAAGAGAATAATCCAGAAGATAGCACTTTTATCAGGAAACTCTCATAAATGCAATAAAGTATAAATAGGACATAGTGCCTTCCCTACTATTATATAATTGGGTTAATAACCCATCCTGAATACTTATTTTCCCATGATTATAACCTACAAAAAGAAAAGTTGGTTTTTTTTAAGTAGCAAAACAATTATTGAGTCTTACTTTATGAAGTGATCATTTATAGGCTGGATGCTGTCACACACCAAAAAAACACCTCATTACATGAGATTTCAAGACATTTATCATATCTTACTATATTCTCCTAATTCTGGTAAACCATCATGTTGAAAAATACTACCTAAAGTACTCAAGATATATAAGCTTCCTGATGCATCTGAAATATGTGGTTGGATCATCATAGTTATTACCAAACCATATCAGTCCATCAGAAGAGATATATATGGAGCAAGCCAGGCACCATGGCTTTTTCAGCCTACAGTAGCAGTGAAATCCTTCCAGCAAGTCTATAAACTGCCCCCCTGGATAAAAACTATCATGAGATGACTGTGGCATATGAACTTGGAAAAGGAAGAAATGTGGAGGAAAAGATGACGAGAAGTGGAAGAAAGGTGAGACAGGTAAGAGAAAGCAGCAGCCAATGGCCCTGCATTACCATTATCAGGGTTGGTAAACATCCTACTTGCACTGGAGACTGTCTTCCCAATGTCAGCCAGAGACCGGAGGTTGGATTTCTTGGTTTGATGACGGTGCTTCCGGAGCAAAGTATAGGTCACCTTATCCTTAAGGTCAGGTTTCAAGAGGCCTGTCTCAATCTGATGGTCAACAATCATCTCTAATACAAAAAGAAAGTGAAACAAAAATAAAACTTAGTCATGAAACATGAATTTTTTACTCCAGCTTCATGGTTGTCACCCTCAAATTTAATATCAATGTATTAACTTCCTACTTTATGTAAAGGATAAAGATACAAGGTACAGGGATACTGGTTTTAATGAGAGTTAAAAATATTCTAGTAATAATTGTATGTTTGGGAAGGTAAAATTATCTTGTTCATTATCCTTCATCCAAGTTGAGCGATTTCACATAAATTACATTCTACTTCTATGAGTTAATAATTTACATTTTTATCTAAAATAAACTGGAAAATTTTCATGCACTATTATGTGTTAGAAATATTAATGGTATGAAAATCTTAAGAATGTGTAAATTTAAAAGTAAGATTAAACCTTAATTTTTTTAATTTTTAAAAACTTTTAAATCTATTTTTCCAAATTCTCCTAAGAGGTTGCGATTTCTTTACAAGAAAACGACAGAGAGCTGGGTCTGGGGCTCAGTACATGTGAGGTACTAGGATCAATCCTTAGGACTGCATAAAAATAAAATAAAGGCACACTGTCCATCTACAACTACAAAAAAAATTTTTTTAAACAAGAGAAAAGAAAACAATAGTTTCTTAATATCAAGTCATCTGAACACCAATTAATTAAATAAAAGAGTAACCTTGAAATTATCTCTTAGTCTCTTCTAAGGCAGGCTTATTCTTCCTGTTTAGATCTAGCTAAAGCCTTATCAATATATTTCCATTGGCCATGTTAAAGTATAACCTAAATAAAATTTTCTGTGAAATTTTATTCAGTTTATTCTTTAAATATCTTACTTTAAATAACAGTCTTACTAAGACTTTTAAATATTTTAGTTTTACTATGAAAAAAATTAAAATTACTCCCTAGGTCACTCTGCAACACAACAAATTATTTTTTCCCATTTTTTTATCGGAACATTATAGTTGTACATTACAGTGCGATTTATTGTTACATATTTGTACATGCAAGCAATGTAACAGTATAATTTGGCCAATATCATTTGTCAGTATTTCCCCCTTCCTTCCTTCCCCCCACCCCGCATCCCTTTCCTCTACTGTAACAGAAAATAAGAAATCCTCTTTCTCAGAAGTAAAACATGTTAATAGTATAACATAAATGTATCCACGTGCATCTTACTTTAACATCTACATGACAGGATATTTTATTTCTACCCTGAATGAGATTGAAGACCAAAAAAATCACAAAATCTGTGCAATATTGGCAGGAAGTTACCTCACTACAAGCAAATAGTGTTCTGCACTGAGCCAGAACAATATATCTCATACCAACATTTTTGGATACATAGATGCATCTAACACATATCCATATTCCCCTCTTGAGCAAGCTTCTCAATATACAAAAGTAAAAAGAGAACAAGTTATTCTTCTGCAAAAGTTTGACAAGAAAACTAATGGGTCCTAGTTGGATAATAGCATCTCCCACGATTCCCACCCCTGTAAAGAGAAGTTGCAGATTTCAAGGGGCTTTTCTTGGGCATAATTGTACTTCTCATACATCCATCTTTATAGCAAGTTCTCACAGATTTGGTCTCACAGTCTATAGAAAGAAACTGACATTTACAATGCACAATCAATTATTTGGAAGTCAAGCAGAGGCTAAATCCAGGATTCTCCATCATATCCTTACACAGATGCCATAAATGTCATGTAACACTGGACCACTTGGTAGGATGCCTGGGCAAGACAGGAAGAGTTTCTCTTGTGGATGTTTTGGGTTGACAGTGGCCTTTAGCTCTGAGTATTTTTAACTACACAAACCCCACTCAATACAAATCTCAGAACTGATCCTATAATTACAATTATCCCTCTGTTGAACGGTAAAATAATTAGGTGCCTACAGAACACAACACTTGTTCTTTCCCTTTAAGCCTTGTTCCATGTGGAAAGTCCATTTTACAGAAGAACCATAAAAATTTTTTTTTAAAAAAAATTTAAAAGAAAAAAACAGCTCAGCATATCAGCTGCAAGTGTTATCAAACTCCTACTCTAATTCCAGGGTTGTGGATTAAAGTGTTTCTTATCTACCATTCCTGGCAGAGCCTCCCTCTATTCTTGCTTTCCCTTAAAATCACAAACCAATCCATATGCATACACAGCCTGCCCTGTTACTAATGTCTGGAAATCACCAGTTAGAACAGGTTAAAACATCTGTGTGGCTTATGCCCTTCATTAAGTTTCCATTAAAATGGTCCACATTATAGGAATCTCTTTAAACATAAACTACGAAACTTTTCAAAGGAAAGTGGGGGCAGTAACAGTTTACAGCTACACTGAAATTAAGCCTTCAGTGTTCAAAATCCCACAGACAGTTACCAATTGGGAGAAAAAGTGCCAACTCCAGATGATAGCAGAGCTGAAAGCTGAGCAAGAGTTCAAGCTCTTACACAAAGACACATCAAGGAAAAAACACTTCAGACCAATATCCCTGATGAACAAAGACGCAAAAATTCTCAATGAAATTCTGGCAAATTGCATACAAAGATGTATTTAAAAAAAATAGTGTACCACAATCAAGTGGGATTCATCCCAGGGATGCAGGGTTGGTTCAACATATGGAAATCAATAAACGTAATTCATCACATTAATAGACTTAAAAACAAGAATCATATGATCATCTCAATAGATGCAGAAAAAGCATTTGACAAAATACAGCACCCCTTCATGTTAAAAACACTAGAAAAACTAGGGATAGTAGAAACATACCTCAACACTGTAAAAGCTATATATGCTAAACCCAAGGCCAGCATCATTCTAAATGGAGCAAAATTGAAAGCATTCCCACTAAAAACTAGAACAAGACAAGGATGTTCTCTTTCACCATTTCTATTCAACATCATCCTTGAAACTCTAGCCAGAGCAATTAGACAAAAGAAAGAAATTTAAGGGATACAAATAGGTAAAGAAAAATTCAAACAATCACTATTTGCTGATGACATGATCCTATAGATCCCAAAAAATTCCACCAGAAAACTTCTAGAACTAATAAAATAATTCAACAAAGTAGCAGGATATAAAATAACACTCATAAATCAAATGCATTCCTATACATCAGCGATGAATCCGCTGAATAGAAATTAGGAAAACTACTGCATTCACAATAACCTCAAAAAATAAAAAATTAAAAAATTCCTGGGAATCAATCTAACAAAAGAGGCGAAAGACCTCTACAATGAAAACTGCAGAACACTAAAGAAAGAAACTGAAGAAAACCTCAGAAGATGGAAAGATATCCCATGCTCTTGGATAGGCAGAATTAATATTGTCAAAACGGCCATACTACCAAAAGCCAATATGATTCTGCAACATGTACACTCAGAAAAATGAGAAATTACATGCAATCTATGTATATCAAAGTGCATAAATGCATTCTACTGTCATGTATAACTAATTAAAACAAATTAAAAAAAACTAAAGAGTTCAATGCAATTCTTATTAAAATCCCAATGACATTCCTCATAAAAATAGAAAAGGCAGTCATGAAATTTATTTGGAAAAATAAGAGACCCAGAATAGCTAAAGCAATCCTTAGCAAGAAAAGTGAAGCAGAAGACATCCCAATAACAGACCTTAAACTACAGAACTATAGTAACAAAAACAGAATGGTATTGGCACCAAAATAGACTTGTAGACCAATGGTACAGAATAGAGGACACAGAGACAAACCCATGTAAATACAGTTATCTCATACTAGACAAGGGTGCCAAAAACTTTCACTGGAGAAAAGATAGCCTGTTCAACAACTGGTGCCAGCAAAACGGGAAATCCATATGTGGCAAAATGAAATTAAACCTCTACCTCTCACCCTGCACAAAAATCAACTCAAAATGGATCAAAGACTTAGGCACTAGAACAGAGACCCTGTGGCTAACAGAAGAAAAAATAGACCCAAATCTTCACTATGTCAGCCTAGGATCTTACTTCCTTAACAAGACTCCTAAAGCATAAGAAGTAAAATCAAGAATCAATAAATGGGATGGATTCAAATTAAAAAGCTTCTTCTCATCAAAGGAAACAATAACCTGAGGAGAAAGCCTACAGATTGAGAGGAAATCTTTTCTACATCACCTCCAATAAAGCGTTACTCTCTAGAATATATAAAGAACTCAAAAAACTTAACACCATAAAAACAAATAACCCAATCAATAAATGGGCTAAGGAACTGAACAGACACTTAACAGAAGAAGAAATACAATTGATCAACAAATATATGAAAAAGTGTTCAAAATCTCTAGCAATTAGAGAAATGAAAATCAAAACTACTCTAAGATTTCATCTCACTTTTGTCAGAATGGCAATCATCAAGAATATAGTCAGGGGCTGGGGATGTGGCTCAAACGGTAGCGCGCTCGCCTGGCATGCGTGCGGCCCGGGTTCGATCCTCAGCACCACATACAAACAAAGATGTTGTGTCCGCCGAAAACTAAAATAAATAAATAAATAAATATTTTTAAAAAAAAAAAAAAGAATATAGTCAATAATAAATGTTGATGAGGATGTGGTAAAAAAGGTATACTCATACATTGCTGTTGGGAAGGCAAATTGGTGCAGCCACTATGGAAAGCAGTATGGGGATTCCTCAGAAAATTGGAAATGGAACCACTATTTGACCCAGCTATCCCACTCCTTGGTTTATACCCAAAGGAATTAAAACATCAATGTTTGTAGCAGCTCAATTCACAATAGCTAGACTGTGGAACCAACCTAGGTGTCCCTCAATAGATGAATGAATAAATATAATGTGGTATATATACTCAATGGAATATTACTCATCTTTAAAGAGTGAAATTATGGCATTTGTCAGTAAATGGTTGAAGTTGGAGAATATCATGCTAAGTGAAATAAGCCAATCCCACAAAACCAAAGGCCAAATGTTTTCTCTAATATGCAGATGCTAATTCACAATAAGGTAGGGGGCACTAAGGAAGAACAGCATTACCTTAGATTAGGTAGAGGGAAGTGATGGGAGGGGAAGAGAGGGGAGATGTGGGGCTAGGAAAGATAGTAGAATGAAACAGACATTATTACTGTATGTATATATGTGACCACATGACCAATATGATTCTGCAACATGTACACACAGAAAAATGAGAAATTACATGCCATCTATGTATATCAAAGTGCATAAATGCATTCTACTGTCATGCATAACTAATTAAAACAAATTAAAAAAATAAAGAGTTCAAGTTCTTATTACACAGGTGAGAAAAGATCGGGCTAGAGAGGTGCTGGTCCACACATGTAGACTCACTAGAGGCAAAAAATAAATAAATAAATAAATAAATAAAACCAGTTTTTTTGACTCACAGTTTAGATCTTTCTCCAGGTTACATGTTTTTATTTAGGTTTAAAAAGCAAACTCTAGACAAGAAAAGAATCAATACATGCAGAACTTTTGCAAACCAAGAGAAAGATGTGATGCAACAGAAAAATGGCCAAAGGTCACAAATGACTTCTTAAAAGCAATACGAAGGGCCAAAAAAATATGCAAATACTCAACTTCAAGATTAAGAAAGACAATTTAAACAAATTTATGCAAATTAAACCAATAATGAGGTATTTTTTAATCTACCAAAGTGATACAAATTAAAAAGACAAATCAATCCCTCATGGTATGAAGGGTGTGTGCAGCAGGCAATTTTATGCATTAATGATAAAGTGACTAGAACACTTTCTTGAAGATTGTTTCACAAATACATATCAAAACCCTTGAATATGTTCAAAGCTTCTGAATATTCTACCATTAGAAATTCATACCAAGAAAATAATCTAACAATTTAACAAAACTATAAGAAATATCTTTGCTTCTTTTCTTTACAATAAAAAATCTGAAGGCAATTTAAATACCCAATAATAGATTATTAAATACTGTATGATAATACTGTGTAATTTTAATACATTAAAATGACATTCAAATTTAATGACATGGAAAAATATTGTTATGTTTTAAGTTTAAGAAAAGACCAATTAAAATGAGGCAGTATGTGGACTGGGGTTGTAGCTCAGTGGTAGAGCGCTTGCCTCACATGCTTAAGGCACTGTGTTCGATCCTCAGTACCACATACAAATAAGAAAATAAAATAAAGATATTTTTTAAAAAATGAGGCAGTATGATTCTGCTTTGTGAAATAAATTATAGATGCATAAACGGTTGCAAAGAAAAAATGCTGAGACGCAGGTACAGTGGTGCATGCCTGTAATCCCAGCAAGTTGGCAGAGCTGTAGCCAGAGGATCACAAGTTCAAGATCATTCTTAGCAACTTAGCGAGACTCTGCCTCAAAAAATAAAAAGGGATGGGGATACAGTTCAGTAGTATCTGAACTATATTTAGTACCTTTACTAAAATAAATAACGTGTGTGTGTGTGTGTGTGTGTGTGTGTGTGTATAAATGAAAAGAAGAGAAAGCAGGCAAACAACCTGAGAAGATAGATCTGAAAATTAGTTGAGTGGGTATTTCTATTTTTGTGGGTTACATTTTTCTGTATTAGTTTAAAATAAGCATATATTCATTTTGTAATTAGAAGAAACAATAGAAATAAAGTCATTTTGAAAATATAAAAAGGTGTGAAAAGCAAGAAGCAACAGAACTCACACATCTGCCAACATGCACAGCTCAGGAATGCCTTTACATTCAAAATGAGCTCCAAAAATAGAGGTACATTTCCCTGATCCATTTTTTATCATAATAGAATACCTGAAATGGCTTATAATGTTTTTAACTTAGAAGGAAAGGAAAATTCCCATGGACTTGGCTTCAAATATGAATGACACTCGTTAAATGTAGAATTATGATGATGATGCTAATAATAAAACTATTAAAATAATCCATGAAAATGATGTTTTACCCTTTATGATACTTTTTAAAAAAGATAAGTTTTTCTATTAGCATGCAGAAGGGGTTCTTCATGGAAAAAGCACATAGAGGTCCTGAGAAGAATCAGAATTAAGCTGAATTTTTGTTTCTTTTTTTGGTAAGTATGAGAAGTGACACCTGCTTAAATAGTCACCCACCACTCATAGCCCCCATGCATCTCAAGGCCCCTCCTGTGGCACTGCCTTTGAGCTCAGGGTGGGAAGCCTCTGAGAGGCAGACTGATGAGACGTGGTAGCTGGTGGACTGCAAAGAAGAATAAGCAGTATACTATTGTTTTTTGATATTTGCTATCATAGTTGCTATTAGTTTTTCATCTTATTTTTGGAAAAAAAAATTGGAGTGTGGGGGAGATGCATCTTAAGACTTAGCTGTGAATAATTTTCAACTGAAAATTATAGCATGATTCAGGATTTGGGAACAACTCCACTTTACCCTCTGCTAGAAAGGATTTTTTTTTCTTAACTAAATGACTGTAACTCTTCAAATTACTGTTCCATCTTCTGTCATTTAAAACTAGATAAAATAGGACCTTTTATTCTTCATGTTTTACCCTCCAGAAGGTTTTGATTCTCTCCAAGGATCTGTAAGTCTTTGTTGTTAGCCAGTTACACTTTTTCAAGCAACCTTTCTTCCCATGCCTGCAAAACCAGCCTCTCCCCGTTTCTCCCTTTGTTTTGCTCATGACGTGTGATTTGCCTCTGAACTGTATGTCTGTATTATTAGCTCCAGAATGACAGTGCTGGCTCTCTGCCTACTTGCCCCAGGGACTGTGGAGCAAACATATTAGTGAAGGATGATACCTCAAAATGACCCAGTGGTGTCTAATTTTAACATGTAATGACAATTTTTAAAGTAAATGCATGGAGGTTAGGGAAAAGGTTCACAGCTGATAATAAAAGGTAATGGAAAATTAATGCAAGAACATAAAATGCTTCGATTAACCTTTCTCAAATGCAGTAAATATCAGAAGTTCTCTCTGTGGCCATTGGCTAAAGAGGTTCCAATTTAATGTGGAATCTGTCTTCTACTACATGTAAAGGGGTCAATTAGCTGCTGAAGACCAGAAGCTCCTTAAGCTCTTTCTGGTGCTGAAGACCCCAAAGACATCTTTAAAGAAAAGCTCCCATGTGTAATTCCACTTTGACTTTCATCTCCTGTTGATCAGCTCCAGGCATAGTCAAGAAACTCTTCAACTATTTCCAGCTCTGTCCACCACACCATTTGGAATCTTTTCTCCTGCTCATGAAGTCCCTGAGCATCTATTTAACCTGACTCAGTCTTCACTCAGCCCTCTGCCAGGTGACATGTAAAAAGATCTGGATAAATAAATTGTAACAAATACACCTAATGATCTCATTTTATTTTCATACCAACTCTGAAAGGTCCCCCTTCATCCTGCTTTTATAGATTAGTAAGACTGCACAAGAGTTAATTTACTTGCTTTATCCTTGGTCATCCATGCCAGCGGAGGTAAACTTTAATTAAAGCCCCCCCCCCCCGCCCCGCCCAATTTTAAATCCATCATTCTTTCCTGTGATGTCATTCTATATCTCATGGGATTGACACATGATATCTTCCAGAGAGTGTGCACATGTTTATAGAGGACAAACCCTGGGCTCGATGGAATGAATATTTAAATGGTAGAATTTCAGGCAGAAATATTTCACAAGTTCTTGGTGATACAAATAATACTCAGCAACAATGTGACCTTACTCAGTCACTTAACCCAAAAGGTCCTACCTGCTCCCTGCCCTTCATAAGCTTTCTCTATACACAGCTAAAAAGCTTGACATCCAATGCAGGACCCAGACTATTTCCCTTCTTATAGAAGATTTAAGCTGCATTTTGAAGATGCTGAAACTGAAGTTCACAGAAGCTCGATGCAATGTGTAGGTCAAAGAGTTTTAGAAATCTAGTGTGCAGACTTCTGGTCTGATAAGACCAAAGATGGGTGAGTGATAGGGTCTATTAAAAATATTAATCTTGTGCCAATAAGTGAATTAAATTAATACAAATCTGTAAATAAACAGCACAATCCTAAACATAAGGAAAAATAATGTAAAAAATGAAAAGCATGAAAGAGAAGATTGCAAAATAAAACTGGAAGAAAATATTTCCAAATGTTAACAATGGTTTTGACTACAAACATATTACAGAAGACATTTTTTTTTTTTTTGGGGGGGGGGGCGTGTACCTGGGATTGAACTCAGGGGCACTTGACCACTGAGCCACATCTCCAGCCCTATTTTGTATTTTATTTAGTGATGGGGTCTCACTGAGTTGCTTAGCACCTCACTTTGCTGAGGCTGGCTTTGAACTCAAGATCCTCCTGCCTCAGCCTCTCAAGCCACTGGGATTACAGGTGTGCGCCACTGTGCCCAGCTACATTTTTCTTTTCTGACTTTCAACTTTTCTACAATAAACCACACTAATTTCACAATGTGAAAAAGAAAAGATTGTCATATACTATTCAACTCTACTTCCACTAGTAGGCCTCTGCATTAATGGAGACTCATGACTTGTGAAGGTAAAATAGTAATAGGAATCTAAAACAGTATACTTACCCACCAACTGTGGGAGAGAAGAAGCCTCCCGGTCAAGCATGATCGATCCTTTCTCCATACATGTCCTAAGCTCAAATAAGCTGTGTAGGGACAACGTGGCCACATGGGGCTTACTCCACCTCTCCCCACCTTGTTCCACTTTTTCTTCAAACTTAATCCACCTAGGAAGATGAAAATAGTGAATAATAATTAAAATTGCTCCAACTTCCTCTAGAAATAGCAATGTCAACCCCTCCATTTCCACTCTTACCAGAACTTTCTTTTTTATGTCTCATTTTGTAAAGTTTTAATAGCTTACTCTATCATTTATTGCATTACCTTCTGGAATACACCCAGAGTCATAGACCACTCCTCACCCTACAGTTATAGAGAATAAAAGTAACCAAAAAGAGACAAAACATCTTTGTTTTTATACCTGTCCACATGTAACCATGAAAACACCAAGAATGATTTTTTTTATTTTTTTATTTTTGTATGGTGGTAAGGATTGAACCCAGTACCTCACACATGCTAGGCAAGTGCTCTAGCACTGAGCCACAACCACAGCCCCCAAGAATGATTCTTCTTTTTTTAAACAATTTTTTTTAAGAGAGAGAGAAAATTTTAATTTTTTTTTTTTTTTTTTAGTTCTCGGCAGACACAACATCTTTGTTTGTATGTGGTGCTGAGGATCGAACCCGGGCCGCACGCATGACAGGCGAGCGTGCTACCGCTTGAGCCACATCCCCAGCCCCCCAAGAATGATTCTTTAACTAAACTTTTTAAATAAGGTAGAAAAATATGCATCTCAAAATTCTCCATGTGGATAGAACCTACAATGTATAAAAATAGCCACCACCATGAGGATCTTATTGAGACTTCACAAGGCAGGTTCATATAAGGTAAAATATTAGTGATGAACCAATATTTATCTCAAACAGTTGGAAACCCTGATGTGTCAAGTGGTGAAATGAACATAAAGTTTCCCTTTGTTGATGCTTAACGGAGGGTCATCATGTTTGCTGTGTCTTTGTTTATTTCTCAGCTAACAAATGCTCCCTCTCATTGAGATTCTAACAGAAGCCTGCAAGTCTGGTTCCATGTGTGTTTAAAAATACACAAGCTCAGTGAAAAACAGATCTACTCTGATAATAACAGATCTTCTATAAACCTTAGCAATGGAACAAACAGCCATAGCTGCTGCTTTCTAAGACTCTTAGACATTTTGATAATACGGCAATATTCAGAAACAAAAAAGTTCAGGTAGAGCAAAGCACATTTGGTAGTTTTTATATCCCATACATTACACATGGACTGTCCTACACTGTTAAAGGAAACAGAAAAGCATCTTTGATTGCTATACATCACCATCCAAAAGAACGCACTGCTTTGTTTTATTCAAACATTCTGAAAGATACTGGATAAAAGAAAGAGGGAGTTAAAAATTGTTTTTTCTACATTTTTCACCCAAAGGTTTAATGATTGAAAAAATGTTTTCCTAGAAAAAGCTAAACACTCACCTAACTCACCAAAGATGAGAACAAAGGGCAGAGATCAGAGGAAACTCTATATAAAGTATTATTTATAGAACTCTTACCAACCCCAAAGGAAAGGGAAACACACATCAGGAGAAACCGAGTGAAAATAGATCAAGTGATCAACCACAAAGCCAGATAATATTTAGAATTTAATCAAGACCAACACAAATATGATTCAGACGTATTCTGCCATATTCAAAGACTCTCCCTCCATGCTCTTGTCATGAAGCCCCAAAGAGCCAGGCAATTCCTGTGTCAGTGGTAACCCCATCCCAATCTCACTCAATTCTAAGACCCCTGCTTTTTCCCCTTTTATCCCACACCCCAAAAAAGGTAAGCAGTGGAGATTTTTAAATGTTTTCCCCAAGATTTAAAAGGTCAACAACAACGCCAAAGAGGCTCTGAAATTCAGAACGAAACCTAGTTTATTTCTACAAGAGTGGTTGACTCACACTCCAGTAAAGAATCAATGAGTCCTAATACTCTTGCATGCATGTGGGTGTGTGTATATGCACACCTGTGATTGAATTAGCACTTCTTCATTTTGGTTTGAATGAGAGCCAGAGAAATAGAAGGGGCTAGGAGAAGAAAAAAATGACAGTTTTACATCACACACTTATAGAATTCTATGGGTGTAACCAAAACAATAAGAGGTAATTAGGTAATCAGGGTTATTTCAAGAATAATCATTTTATGTAATATGATACATTGGTTAACTTTAGGTATAACACTTTTTCCAACTTGTTCATAAATTCTTTAACCATGTTTTTTGGTAATGGTTGTGGGAACTGTATTTACATCTGAGGTTATAATTTATTGCCCAAGTTCAGACTCCAGTAGACAGAAGATTTCATGGTATATGAAATCAAGTCAGGGTTACACAGAGTTATATAATTTATAGAGAGTGTAGTGATTCCTCATTTTCTATTTCTAAGTATATTCTTATTAAATGACAGGTAGATTCTTTGGTGGTAGATTCAAGCCCAAGATGAATGACAAGAATCAACTAGAAATTATTTAAAATAAAATATCTTATATGTCCTCATTACCCTAATATCCTTACTAAATGAGTGTCTCCTTTCTATTAATTTCCATCAACCTATACTGCTAAACCTTTCTATTAATTTCCATCAACCTATACTGCTAAACCTGTTCCTTAAAAGAAAACTATGCATCACTGATGTCCAGTATTTGACAGTGGTTCTTTTCTGCCATTACCCTTGCTATGGTATGAATGTTTATGTTCCCTGACATTCATATGTTGAAATCTTACCCCCAAGGTGATAGTATTAGGAGGTAAGCCTTTGGAAGTACTTTGATCAGGAGGGTGGAATCCTTGTGATTTGGATTAGTGCCCTTATAGAGAGAGTCCCAAGTAGACAGATAGCCTCTTCTACTATGTGAGGATACAGCTAAAAGGCACTTTACATGAGAAAGCATCACCCATCAGACACTACTGCTGCTGTGGCCTTGATCTTGGACTTCCCAGCCTTCAAAACTGTGAGAAATACATTTCTGTTATCTATAAGCTACCCAATCTATGATATTGTATTACTGCAGCCCCAAAAAGGCTAAGCCAATCCTCAGCTGCCCAAACAAAATAAATTTAATAAAATTTTTGTTAAAAAAAGAGAAGCAAAATCACTGGATTCCTTTGTGGCCTGCCTCTTATGCATTCCTCTCCATAGTTAACAGTGTAAGGAACCTGATTGGACTTAAAATATGAATTTGAAGACATTTTAAAAGTACATTTTAAAAATTAGAAATCATAAATCCCAACTAAGTTGGAATTACAAAATAGCATTACTCACCCTCCTGGATTATACTAGCCCTTTAGGTCAAGATTTAACCATAAAGGAATGGAAACATAAAGTCTTAAAACTAGCCTTTGCTTAAAATCTACATTCCTAAGGGATAAATATTATCTCAGCTCAGCAACTACTTCACTTCGCCTTCAGTAAATATTGAGAGCTATGATGATGTCATATTATAGCACAGCTAACAGCATAACGGAACCCTGGGATAAGGCCTATGAAATTCCTTCAGAATGTACTATTTCAATTGTTCAAGGAACAATTATACTTTCAACATATTCATTTAAGCATAAAAGAATGGTGTGCCCATATAAACAGATTGTTTGCAGATAGTTTCATTCTGGAAACTGCACGCACTATATCTATCTACCTCACATACCAAGGACAAACTTGTGGGAAAAAAAAAAAACTGAACACTACTCAATTCAAATCAGAAACCATTAAAAAGAAGGCTAAGGCAAAAGACCAAAGTTCAGCCTGAGTGCCAATGAATCTGTAAAGGTGCTTTATAACCATGCAATTATGTTTTTTAAAAAAAACAGACGTTTTTATTGTTGAGTGTACTAAAAGCCACTATGTACCCTTCATAATGACTATGAGTAACCATATATTTGGAATAAGTTTCTGACTTTTCCTCTTGTTTCAGTACTTGACATATTACAGGAAAATTAATTTCAAAAGTTGGCTTTTTAAATGCTTGCAATTACAAAACCGTTGTACCCTTGGAGGGGAGTTTATTAGGTGAAGTTTATTTATTCCAAGGTCTTAGAAGAATAATGATAAAGTACTTTGCAGTTTACCACACTTTGAGTGACTGCCAACCAAACAGCATTTCACTCGTTTGTTGAAGAAACAGAAGGTCCACTGGGAATCACTGGATTTTGCAACTTTCCAATCATATGATTAAATATAATTAAGAAAAGACAAGACCTCTAACTTAAA
Source organism: Marmota flaviventris (assembly GCF_047511675.1). Lineage (NCBI taxonomy): Eukaryota > Metazoa > Chordata > Mammalia > Rodentia > Sciuridae > Marmota > Marmota flaviventris. The sequence goes on along the minus strand of NC_092504.1, from coordinate 56,175,283 downwards.
AACCTTCCAGTTTTACAGTGGAAAATAGACACGACCTTTGCACTAGAATATAATCCAACTACATAAAACTATTGAAATGATACTAAATTTCTTGCTAATTAATAAATGCCTCATTACATATAAAAGAAGTCAATGCTAGTACATACCTGGGATAAATTATGATTTTAAGGAGAATTCTTAAGTTTCTAGATGGACTGTAAAAATTATTGCATATAATTATCTAGATGTAACTACATATAATTACATAGATGATTAGAATTCTCAAGCCTTTTTCTTACAGAAAAAAAAAATGGTCTCAAATGGAATTTCCCAGAGTAATTCAGCACAGAAAAAGAGAGAAAGTGTAGATTGGAAAGAAAGTGATCCATGTCAAAACCCACAGGGTCAGTGTACCTTCTGATGTGTCATGGCCATGACCTTAAATTAGGTTCCCCAGAGGTGAGTCAGGTCAATCAGCAGAAACACAAATAGGTGTTCCCTTGTGCTGTCCCACTGGACATGAAACATCAACACCCTTTCCCTTTGTTGGCTCCTATTTGTTGAAACTGTGATGGCTTTTCTTTTTACCCAGGTTTGGCAGTACTGTTCGAGTTATGCTGGATAAATGATCTTTAACACATATTCACTTAACAGTAGTGAAGTCCAGCACTGTCCATCTGAAAATTTACTGAAGCAAAGCCAAAAAACAATAATCACATTTGCAGATATATTCCTAGCTCAAAGAAATAAAGAGTTGGGGGGACAGGGAGGGGAGTCCCTTCCTCCAGTTGTTGGGCCATCACCAAATCTGGGCCACAAATTATTCTTTTTACCCACTTGCTTCATGAACCCACTAGCTGATACCTAGGTTCTTAACAAGAAGCAAGACTTCTGTACCACTTCCAAATGATTCAATTTTAATCACTGCTATCTCACTGAATGTCATTTTTCTAATGAGCAAACATTCAGAAGTACCCTTTTAAAAGAGTCACATTCCTTGCCATTCCATTGATAAGATGCATTGGTGGGGTCTGATAAGTCTATCCTTTGTGCAGTGTTCAACTTGGGCTCTGTTTTGGAAGAGTCACTGAAAATTCAAAGTTCTAACTTACAGGAAAAAGAAGAACAGAGACAGGATGTGAAAAGATGGGTGGCAGATAGAATTGACTGTTACTTTAAACTCCATATAAGTAAAAACTTCTCTGGTTCATAGTACTATATGACTACTGCACCTTATAAGACTTAAATAGGGCATCTCCCCTAATACTGGAAACAATCTCCTTATTGTTTGAGGCACAGGGCCAACCTGAAATTCCTGAAGTAGGATTCAAACCACAGTAATGCTGAGGCTCCATGTAGAATATTCTCAGTCAAATCAAATCAGTACCAACTGAAAAGTATAGAACCTTAAAAGGAAAAGTAGGGGGGAATTGTGTTCTGTGGAGTATAGACTCCGTAAAAACTGCATTAAGCTGGAGAAGTATGAAAGGTTAGCTCTCCTTGGAATACAACATTCTACCACCTGTGAGTGTAGCCCAGTGGTAGGGCACCTTCTTAGCATTCATGAAGCCTGAAATTCAAACCCCAGCCCTCTCCCCGCAAAACATGTCTATCAACTGAGGTTTTTGCAGGAAAGAATTCTCAAACTTAAAATCAGAAAAAGATTCATGTCACATCTTCATATATAAAATGAATTCCTTCTAAGCAATAGCTTTTTATTAGTCTGGTAGGTTGGAGAACTTTTAATAGAGGAAAAGAAATTATCATGTCTGGGAA